>NC_135809.1:61739697-62430197 GCF_964213995.1 Mustelus asterias | reverse complement strand
GACTGACAGTGTTGACATTGACTGACAGTGCGGACATAGACTGACAGTGCCGGCATAGACTGACAGTGCGGACATTGACTGACAGTGCGGACATAGACTGACAGTGCAGACATAGACTGACAGTGCAGACATAGACTGACAGTGCAGACATAGACTGACAGTGCAGACATAGACTGACAGTGCGGACATAGACTGACAGTGCAGACATAGACTGACAGAGCGGACAGAGACTGACTGTGCAGAGAGGGACGGACAGTGCGGACAGAGACCGACAGGACGGACATAGACTGACAGTGCGGAGAGAGACTAACAGTGCAGACAGAGACTGACCACGCGGACAGAGACTGACAGTGCGGACAGAGATTAACAGTGCGGACAGAGACTGGCAATCCGGACATAGACTGACAGTGCGGACAGAGACTGGCAGTGCGGACATAGACTGACAGTGCGGACATAGACTGATAGTCCGGACAGTGCAGAAAGGGACTGACATTGCGGACAATGATTGACATTGCGGACAGTGATTGAGAGTGCGGACTGGGATTTTCAGTGCAGAGAGGGATTGACAGTGCAGATAGGGATTGAAAGTGCGCACATGGATTAACAGTGCGAACAGGGATTGACAGTGTGGACATAGACTGACAGTACGGACAGAGACTGACAGTGCGGACATAGATTGACAGTGCGGACAGAGACTGACAGCGTGGACAGAGACTGACAACGCGGACACAGACTGACAGTGCGGACAGTGACTGACAGTGCGGACAGAGACTAACAGTACAGACAGAGATTGACAGTGTGGAAAGAGACTGGCAGTGGGGAATGAAAATGACAGTGCAGACAGAGACTGACAGTGCAGAAAGAGAATGACTGTGGAAACAGACAGAGAGTGCGGACATAGAGTGACAGTGCGGACATCGACTGATAGTCCGGACAGAGACTGACAGTGCGGACAGAGACTGACAGTGCGGACAGAGACTGATAGTGCGGAAATAGACTGACAGTGCGGACAGAGACTAACAGTGTGGAAAGAGACTGACCACGCGGACAGAGACTGACAGTGCGGACAGAGAATGACAGTGCGGACAGAGACTGACAGTGCGGACATAGACGGACAATGCGGACATAGGCTGACAGTGCGGACATAGACTGAAACTGCGGACATAGACTCAGAGTGTGGACATAGACTGAGAGTGCGGACAGAGCCTAACAGTGCGGATAGAGACTGACCACGCGGACAGAGACTAACAGTGCGGACAGAGACTTACAGGGCGGACGGAGACTGACAGTGCAGAAAGGGACTGACATTGCGGACATAGTCTGATAGCCCGGACAGTGACTGACAGTCCGGACAGAGATTGATAGTGCGGAAATAGACAGACAGCGCGGAAAGAGACTAACAGTGCGGACAGAGTCTGACCACGCGGACAGAGACTAACAGTGCAGACAGAGATTGACAGTGCGGACAGAGACTGGCAGTCCGGACATAGAATGACAGTGCGGACAGAGAATGACAGGGCGGACATAGACTGACAGTGCGGACATAGACTGACAGTGCGGACATAGACTCAGAGCGCGGACATAGACTGACAGTGCAGACAGAGACTAACAGTGTGGACGGAGACTCAACACGCGGACAGAAAATGACAGTGCAGACGGAGACTGATAGTCCGGGCAGTGACTGACAGTGCGGACATAGACTGACAGTGCGGACAGTGACTGACAGTGCGGACATAAACTCAGAGCGTGGACATAGACTAACAGTGCGGACAGAGACTGACAGTGTTGACATTGACTGACAGTGCGGACATAGACTGACAGTGCCGGCATAGACTGACAGTGCGGACATAGACTGACAGTGCCGGCATAGACTGACAGTGCGGACATTGACTGACAGTGCGGACATAGACTGACAGTGCAGACATAGACTGACAGTGCAGACATAGACTGACAGTGCAGACATAGACTGACAGAGCGGACATGGACTGACAGTGCGGACAGAGACTGACAGTGCGGACATTGACTGACAGTGCGGACATGGACTGACAGTGCGGACAGAGACTGACAGTGTTGACATTGACTGACAGTGCGGACATAGACTGACAGTGCCGGCATAGACTGACAGTGCGGACATTGACTGACAGTGCGGACATAGACTGACAGTGCAGACATAGACTGACAGTGCAGACATAGACTGACAGTGCAGACATAGACTGACAGTGCAGACATAGACTGACAGTGCGGACATAGACTGACAGTGCAGACATAGACTGACAGAGCGGACAGAGACTGACTGTGCAGAGAGGGACGGACAGTGCGGACAGAGACCGACAGGACGGACATAGACTGACAGTGCGGAGAGAGACTAACAGTGCAGACAGAGACTGACCACGCGGACAGAGACTGACAGTGCGGACAGAGATTAACAGTGCGGACAGAGACTGGCAATCCGGACATAGACTGACAGTGCGGACAGAGACTGGCAGTGCGGACATAGACTGACAGTGCGGACATAGACTGATAGTCCGGACAGTGCAGAAAGGGACTGACATTGCGGACAATGATTGACATTGCGGACAGTGATTGAGAGTGCGGACTGGGATTTTCAGTGCAGAGAGGGATTGACAGTGCAGATAGGGATTGAAAGTGCGCACATGGATTAACAGTGCGAACAGGGATTGACAGTGTGGACATAGACTGACAGTACGGACAGAGACTGACAGTGCGGACATAGATTGACAGTGCGGACAGAGACTGACAGCGTGGACAGAGACTGACAACGCGGACACAGACTGACAGTGCGGACAGTGACTGACAGTGCGGACAGAGACTAACAGTACAGACAGAGATTGACAGTGTGGAAAGAGACTGGCAGTGGGGAATGAAAATGACAGTGCAGACAGAGACTGACAGTGCAGAAAGAGAATGACTGTGGAAACAGACAGAGAGTGCGGACATAGAGTGACAGTGCGGACATCGACTGATAGTCCGGACAGAGACTGACAGTGCGGACAGAGACTGATAGTGCGGAAATAGACTGACAGTGCAGACAGAGACTAACAGTGTGGAAAGAGACTGACCACGCGGACAGAGACTGACAGTGCGGACAGAGACTGACAGTGCGGACGGAGACTGATAGTCCGGGCAGTGACTGACAGTGCGGACATAGACTGACAGTGCGGACAGTGACTGACAGTGCGGACATAGACTCAGAGCGCGGACATAGACTAACAGTGCGGACAGAGACAAACAGTGCGGACAGAGAGTCACCACGCGGACAGAGACTGACAGTGCGGACAGAGACTAACAGTGCGGACAGAGAATGACAGGGCAGACGGAGACTGATAGTCTGGACAGTGACTGACAGTGTGGACATAGACTGACAGTGCGGACAGAGATTAACAGAGCGGACAGAGTCTGACCACGCGGACAGAGACTGACAGTGTGGACAGAGACTAACAGTGTGGACAGACACTGACAGTCCGGACATGGACTGACAGTGCGGACAGAGACTGACAGTGTTGACATTGACTGACAATGCGGACATAGACTGACAGTGCCGGCATAGACTGACAGTGCGGACATTGACTGACAGTGCGGACATAGACTGACAGTGCAGACATAGACTGACAGAGCGGACAGAGACTGACTGTGCAGAGAGGGACGGACAGTGCGGACAGAGACCGACAGGACGGACATAGACTGACAGTGCGGAGAGAGACTAACAGTGCAGACAGAGACTGACCACGCGGACAGAGACTGACAGTGCGGACAGAGATTAACAGTGCGGACAGAGACTGGCAATCCGGACATAGACTGACAGTGCGGACATAGACTGGCAGTGCGGACATAGGCTGACAGTGCGGACATCGACTGATAGTCCGGACAGTGCAGAAAGGGACTGACATTGCGGACAATGATTGACATTGCGGACAGTGATTGAGAGTGCGGACTGGGATTTTCAGTGCAGAGAGGGATTGACAGTGCAGATAGGGATTGAAAGTGCCCACATGGATTAACAGTGCGGACAGGGATTGACAGTGTGGACATAGACTGACAGTACGGACAGAGACTGACAGTGCGGACATAGATTGACAGTGCGGACAGAGACTGACAGCGTGGACAGAGACTGACAACGCAGACACAGACTGACAGTGCGGACAGTGACTGACAGTGCGGACAGAGACTGACAGCGTGGACAGAGACTGACAACGCAGACACAGACTGACAGTGCAGACAGTGACTGACAGTGCGGACAGAGACTAACAGTACAGACAGAGATTGACAGTGTGGAAAGAGACTGGCAGTGGGGAATGAAAATGACAGTGCAGACAGAGACTGACAGTGCAGAAAGAGAATGACTGTGGAAACGGACAGAGAGTGCGGACATAGAGTGACAGTGCGGACATAGACTGATAGTCCGGACAGAGACTGACAGTGCGGACAGAGACTGATAGTGCGGAAATAGACTGACAGTGCGGACAGAGACTAACAGTGTGGAAAGAGACTGACCACGCGGACAGAGACTGACAGTGCGGACAGAGACTGACAGCGCGGACATAGACTGACAATGCGGACATAGGCTGACAGTGCGGACATAGATTTACAGTGCGGACATAGACTGAAACTGCGGACATAGACTCAGAGTGTGGACATAGACTGACAGTGCGGACAGAGCCTAACAGTGCGGACAGAGTCTGACCACGCGGACAGAGACTAACAGTGCGGACAGAGACTAACAGTGCGGACAGAGACTGACAGGGCGGACGGAGACTGACAGTGCAGAAAGTGACTGACATTGCGGACATAGTCTGAAAGCCCGGACAGTGACTGACAGTCCGGACAGAGATTGACAGTGCGGAAATAGACGGACAGTGCGGAAAGAGACTAACAGTGCGGACAGAGTCTGACCACGCGGACAGAGACTAACAGTGCAGACAGAGACTGACAGTGCGGACAGAGACTGGCAGTCCGGACATAGACTGACAATGCGGACATAGACTAAGAGCGCGGACATAGACTGACAGTGCGGACAGAGACTGACAGTGCGGACAGAGACTCAACACGCGGACAGAGACTGACAGTGCGGACAGAGACTAAAAGTGCGGACAGAGACTGACAGGGAGGACAGAGACTGATAGTCCGGAAAGTGACTGACAGTGCGGACATAGACTGACAGTGCGAACAGAGACTGACAGTCCAGACATGGACTGACAGTGCGGACAGAGACTGACAGTGTTGACATAGACTGACAATGCGGACATAGACTGACAGTGCGGAGAGAGACTAACAGTGCAGACAGAGACTGACCACGCGGACAGAGACTGACAGTGCGGACAGAGATTAACAGTGCGGACAGAGACTGGCAATCCGGACATAGACTGACAGTGCGGACATAGACTGGCAGTGCGGACATAGACTGACAGTGCGGACATAGACTGATAGTCCGGACAGTGCAGAAAGGGACGGACATTGCGGACAATGATTGACATTGTGGACAGTGATTGAGAGTGAGGACTGGGATTTTCAGTGCAGAGAGGGATTGACAGTGCGGACATAGACTGATAGTGCGGACAAAGACTGACAGTGCGGACATAGGCTGACAGTGCGGACATAGACTGACAGTGCGGACAGAGCCGAACAGTGCGGACAGAGTCTGACCACGCGGACAGAGCCTAACAGTGCGGACAGAGACTAACAGTGCGGACAGAGACTGACAGTGCGGACATAGACTGACAGTGCGGACAAAGACTGACAGTGCGGACATAGGCTGACAGTGCGGACATAGACTGACAGTGCGGACAGAGCCTAACAGTGCGGACAGACTCTGACCACGCGGACAGATCCTAACAGTGCGGACAGAGACTAACAGTGCGGACAGAGACTGACAGGGGGGACGGAGACTGACAGTGCGGACATAGACTGAAACTGCGGACATAGACGCAGAGTGTGGACATAGACTGGCAGTGCGGACATAGGCTGACAGTGCGGACATCGACTGATAGTCCGGACAGTGCAGAAAGGGACTGACATTGCGGACAATGATTGACATTGCGGACAGTGATTGAGAGTGCGGACTGGGATTTTCAGTGCAGAGAGGGATTGACAGTGCAGATAGGGATTGAAAGTGCCCACATGGATTAACAGTGCGGACAGGGATTGACAGTGTGGACATAGACTGACAGTACGGACAGAGACTGACAGTGCGGACATAGATTGACAGTGCGGACAGAGACTGACAGCGTGGACAGAGACTGACAACGCAGACACAGACTGACAGTGCGGACAGTGACTGACAGTGCGGACAGAGACTGACAGCGTGGACAGAGACTGACAACGCAGACACAGACTGACAGTGCAGACAGTGACTGACAGTGCGGACAGAGACTAACAGTACAGACAGAGATTGACAGTGTGGAAAGAGACTGGCAGTGGGGAATGAAAATGACAGTGCAGACAGAGACTGACAGTGCAGAAAGAGAATGACTGTGGAAACGGACAGAGAGTGCGGACATAGAGTGACAGTGCGGACATAGACTGATAGTCCGGACAGAGACTGACAGTGCGGACAGAGACTGATAGTGCGGAAATAGACTGACAGTGCGGACAGAGACTAACAGTGTGGAAAGAGACTGACCACGCGGACAGAGACTGACAGTGCGGACAGAGACTGACAGCGCGGACATAGACTGACAATGCGGACATAGGCTGACAGTGCGGACATAGATTTACAGTGCGGACATAGACTGAAACTGCGGACATAGACTCAGAGTGTGGACATAGACTGATAGTGCGGACAGAGCCTAACAGTGCGGACAGAGTCTGACCACGCGGACAGAGACTAACAGTGCGGACAGAGACTAACAGTGCGGACAGAGACTGACAGGGCGGACGGAGACTGACAGTGCAGAAAGTGACTGACATTGCGGACATAGTCTGAAAGCCCGGACAGTGACTGACAGTCCGGACAGAGATTGACAGTGCGGAAATAGACGGACAGTGCGGAAAGAGACTAACAGTGCGGACAGAGTCTGACCACGCGGACAGAGACTAACAGTGCAGACAGAGACTGACAGTGCGGACAGAGACTGGCAGTCCGGACATAGACTGACAATGCGGACATAGACTAAGAGCGCGGACATAGACTGACAGTGCGGACAGAGACTGACAGTGCGGACAGAGACTCAACACGCGGACAGAGACTGACAGTGCGGACAGAGACTAAAAGTGCGGACAGAGACTGACAGGGAGGACAGAGACTGATAGTCCGGAAAGTGACTGACAGTGCGGACATAGACTGACAGTGCGAACAGAGACTGACAGTCCAGACATGGACTGACAGTGCGGACAGAGACTGACAGTGTTGACATAGACTGACAATGCGGACATAGACTGACAGTGCGGAGAGAGACTAACAGTGCAGACAGAGACTGACCACGCGGACAGAGACTGACAGTGCGGACAGAGATTAACAGTGCGGACAGAGACTGGCAATCCGGACATAGACTGACAGTGCGGACATAGACTGGCAGTGCGGACATAGACTGACAGTGCGGACATAGACTGATAGTCCGGACAGTGCAGAAAGGGACGGACATTGCGGACAATGATTGACATTGTGGACAGTGATTGAGAGTGCGGACTGGGATTTTCAGTGCAGAGAGGGATTGACAGTGCGGACATAGACTGATAGTGCGGACAAAGACTGACAGTGCGGACATAGGCTGACAGTGCGGACATAGACTGACAGTGCGGACAGAGCCTAACAGTGCGGACAGAGTCTGACCACGCGGACAGAGCCTAACAGTGCGGACAGAGACTAACAGTGCGGACAGAGACTGACAGTGCGGACATAGACTGACAGTGCGGACAAAGACTGACAGTGCGGACATAGGCTGACAGTGCGGACATAGACTGACAGTGCGGACAGAGCCTAACAGTGCGGACAGACTCTGACCACGCGGACAGAGCCTAACAGTGCGGACAGAGACTAACAGTGCGGACAGAGACTGACAGGGGGGACGGAGACTGACAGTGCGGACATAGACTGAAACTGCGGACATAGACGCAGAGTGTGGACATAGACTGGCAGTGCGGACATAGGCTGACAGTGCGGACATCGACTGATAGTCCGGACAGTGCAGAAAGGGACTGACATTGCGGACAATGATTGACATTGCGGACAGTGATTGAGAGTGCGGACTGGGATTTTCAGTGCAGAGAGGGATTGACAGTGCAGATAGGGATTGAAAGTGCCCACATGGATTAACAGTGCGGACAGGGATTGACAGTGTGGACATAGACTGACAGTACGGACAGAGACTGACAGTGCGGACATAGATTGACAGTGCGGACAGAGACTGACAGCGTGGACAGAGACTGACAACGCAGACACAGACTGACAGTGCGGACAGTGACTGACAGTGCGGACAGAGACTGACAGCGTGGACAGAGACTGACAACGCAGACACAGACTGACAGTGCAGACAGTGACTGACAGTGCGGACAGAGACTAACAGTACAGACAGAGATTGACAGTGTGGAAAGAGACTGGCAGTGGGGAATGAAAATGACAGTGCAGACAGAGACTGACAGTGCAGAAAGAGAATGACTGTGGAAACGGACAGAGAGTGCGGACATAGAGTGACAGTGCGGACATAGACTGATAGTCCGGACAGAGACTGACAGTGCGGACAGAGACTGATAGTGCGGAAATAGACTGACAGTGCGGACAGAGACTAACAGTGTGGAAA
This sequence comes from Mustelus asterias, assembly GCF_964213995.1. Taxonomy (NCBI): domain Eukaryota; kingdom Metazoa; phylum Chordata; class Chondrichthyes; order Carcharhiniformes; family Triakidae; genus Mustelus; species Mustelus asterias. The sequence continues at coordinate 62,421,444 of NC_135809.1, read as the reverse complement.
GAGACTGACCACGCGGACAGAGACTGACAGTGCGGACAGAGACTGACAGCGCGGACATAGACTGACAATGCGGACATAGGCTGACAGTGCGGACATAGATTTACAGTGCGGACATAGACTGAAACTGCGGACATAGACTCAGAGTGTGGACATAGACTGATAGTGCGGACAGAGCCTAACAGTGCGGACAGAGTCTGACCACGCGGACAGAGACTAACAGTGCGGACAGAGACTAACAGTGCGGACAGAGACTGACAGGGCGGACGGAGACTGACAGTGCAGAAAGTGACTGACATTGCGGACATAGTCTGAAAGCCCGGACAGTGACTGACAGTCCGGACAGAGATTGACAGTGCGGAAATAGACGGACAGTGCGGAAAGAGACTAACAGTGCGGACAGAGTCTGACCACGCGGACAGAGACTAACAGTGCAGACAGAGACTGACAGTGCGGACAGAGACTGGCAGTCCGGACATAGACTGACAATGCGGACATAGACTAAGAGCGCGGACATAGACTGACAGTGCGGACAGAGACTGACAGTGCGGACAGAGACTCAACACGCGGACAGAGACTGACAGTGCGGACAGAGACTAAAAGTGCGGACAGAGACTGACAGGGAGGACAGAGACTGATAGTCCGGAAAGTGACTGACAGTGCGGACATAGACTGACAGTGCGAACAGAGACTGACAGTCCAGACATGGACTGACAGTGCGGACAGAGACTGACAGTGTTGACATAGACTGACAATGCGGACATAGACTGACAGTGCGGAGAGAGACTAACAGTGCAGACAGAGACTGACCACGCGGACAGAGACTGACAGTGCGGACAGAGATTAACAGTGCGGACAGAGACTGGCAATCCGGACATAGACTGACAGTGCGGACATAGACTGGCAGTGCGGACATAGACTGACAGTGCGGACATAGACTGATAGTCCGGACAGTGCAGAAAGGGACGGACATTGCGGACAATGATTGACATTGTGGACAGTGATTGAGAGTGCGGACTGGGATTTTCAGTGCAGAGAGGGATTGACAGTGCGGACATAGACTGATAGTGCGGACAAAGACTGACAGTGCGGACATAGGCTGACAGTGCGGACATAGACTGACAGTGCGGACAGAGCCTAACAGTGCGGACAGAGTCTGACCACGCGGACAGAGCCTAACAGTGCGGACAGAGACTAACAGTGCGGACAGAGACTGACAGTGCGGACATAGACTGACAGTGCGGACAAAGACTGACAGTGCGGACATAGGCTGACAGTGCGGACATAGACTGACAGTGCGGACAGAGCCTAACAGTGCGGACAGACTCTGACCACGCGGACAGAGCCTAACAGTGCGGACAGAGACTAACAGTGCGGACAGAGACTGACAGGGGGGACGGAGACTGACAGTGCGGACATAGACTGAAACTGCGGACATAGACGCAGAGTGTGGACATAGACTGGCAGTGCGGACATAGGCTGACAGTGCGGACATCGACTGATAGTCCGGACAGTGCAGAAAGGGACTGACATTGCGGACAATGATTGACATTGCGGACAGTGATTGAGAGTGCGGACTGGGATTTTCAGTGCAGAGAGGGATTGACAGTGCAGATAGGGATTGAAAGTGCCCACATGGATTAACAGTGCGGACAGGGATTGACAGTGTGGACATAGACTGACAGTACGGACAGAGACTGACAGTGCGGACATAGATTGACAGTGCGGACAGAGACTGACAGCGTGGACAGAGACTGACAACGCAGACACAGACTGACAGTGCGGACAGTGACTGACAGTGCGGACAGAGACTGACAGCGTGGACAGAGACTGACAACGCAGACACAGACTGACAGTGCAGACAGTGACTGACAGTGCGGACAGAGACTAACAGTACAGACAGAGATTGACAGTGTGGAAAGAGACTGGCAGTGGGGAATGAAAATGACAGTGCAGACAGAGACTGACAGTGCAGAAAGAGAATGACTGTGGAAACGGACAGAGAGTGCGGACATAGAGTGACAGTGCGGACATAGACTGATAGTCCGGACAGAGACTGACAGTGCGGACAGAGACTGATAGTGCGGAAATAGACTGACAGTGCGGACAGAGACTAACAGTGTGGAAAGAGACTGACCACGCGGACAGAGACTGACAGTGCGGACAGAGACTGACAGCGCGGACATAGACTGACAATGCGGACATAGGCTGACAGTGCGGACATAGATTTACAGTGCGGACATAGACTGAAACTGCGGACATAGACTCAGAGTGTGGACATAGACTGACAGTGCGGACAGAGCCTAACAGTGCGGACAGAGTCTGACCACGCGGACAGAGACTAACAGTGCGGACAGAGACTAACAGTGCGGACAGAGACTGACAGGGCGGACGGAGACTGACAGTGCAGAAAGTGACTGACATTGCGGACATAGTCTGAAAGCCCGGACAGTGACTGACAGTCCGGACAGAGATTGACAGTGCGGAAATAGACGGACAGTGCGGAAAGAGACTAACAGTGCGGACAGAGTCTGACCACGCGGACAGAGACTAACAGTGCAGACAGAGACTGACAGTGCGGACAGAGACTGGCAGTCCGGACATCGACTGACAATGCGGACATGGACTAAGAGCGCGGACATAGACTGACAGTGCGGACAGAGACTGACAGTGCGGACAGAGACTCAACACGCGGACAGAGACTGACAGTGCGGACAGAGACTAAAAGTGCGGACAGAGACTGACAGGGAGGACAGAGACTGATAGTCCGGAAAGTGACTGACAGTGCGGACATAGACTGACAGTGCGAACAGAGACTGACAGTCCAGACATGGACTGACAGTGCGGACAGAGACTGACAGTGTTGACATAGACTGACAATGCGGACATAGACTGACAGTGCGGAGAGAGACTAACAGTGCAGACAGAGACTGACCACGCGGACAGAGACTGACAGTGCGGACAGAGATTAACAGTGCGGACAGAGACTGGCAATCCGGACATAGACTGACAGTGCGGACATAGACTGGCAGTGCGGACATAGACTGACAGTGCGGACATAGACTGATAGTCCGGACAGTGCAGAAAGGGACGGACATTGCGGACAATGATTGACATTGTGGACAGTGATTGAGAGTGCGGACTGGGATTTTCAGTGCAGAGAGGGATTGACAGTGCGGACATAGACTGATAGTGCGGACAAAGACTGACAGTGCGGACATAGGCTGACAGTGCGGACATAGACTGACAGTGCGGACAGAGCCTAACAGTGCGGACAGAGTCTGACCACGCGGACAGAGCCTAACAGTGCGGACAGAGACTAACAGTGCGGACAGAGACTGACAGTGCGGACATAGACTGACAGTGCGGACAAAGACTGACAGTGCGGACATAGGCTGACAGTGCGGACATAGACTGACAGTGCGGACAGAGCCTAACAGTGCGGACAGACTCTGACCACGCGGACAGAGCCTAACAGTGCGGACAGAGACTAACAGTGCGGACAGAGACTGACAGGGGGGACGGAGACTGACAGTGCGGACATAGACTGAAACTGCGGACATAGACGCAGAGTGTGGACATAGACTGACAGTGCGGACAGAGACTAACAGTGCGGACAGAGACTTACAGGGCGGACGGAGACTGACAGTGCAGAAAGGGACTGACATTGCGGACATAGTCTGATAGCCCGGACAGTGACTGACAGTCCGGACAGAGATTGATAGTGCGGAAATAGACAGACAGCGCGGAAAGAGGCTAACAGTGCGGACAGAGTCTGACCACGCGGACAGAGACTAACAGTGTAGACAGAGATTGACAGTGCGGACAGAGACTGGCAGTCCGGACATAGACTGACAGTGCGGACAGAGAATGACAGGGCGGACATAGACTGACAGTGCGGACATAGACTGACAGTGCGGACATAGACTCAGAGCGCGGACATAGACTGACAGTGCAGACAGAGACTAACAGTGTGGACGGAGACTCAACACGCGGACAGAAAATGACAGTGCAGACGGAGACTGATAGTCCGGGCAGTGACTGACAGTGCGGACATAGACTGACAGTGTTGCCATTGACTGACAGTGCGGACATAGACTGACAGTGCCGGCATAGACTGACAGTGCGGACATAGACTGACAGTGCCGGCATAGACTGACAGTGCGGACATTGACTGACAGTGCGGACATAGACTGACAGTGCAGACATAGACTGACAGTGCAGACATAGACTGACAGTGCAGACATAGACTGACAGAGCGGACAGAGACTGACAGTGCGGACATGGACTGACAGTGCGGACAGAGACTGACAGTGCGGACATTGACTGACAGTGCGGACATGGACTGACAGTGCGGACAGAGACTGACAGTGTTGACATTGACTGACAGTGCGGACATAGACTGACAGTGCCGGCATAGACTGACAGTGCGGACATTGACTGACAGTGCGGACATAGACTGACAGTGCAGACATAGACTGACAATGCGGACATAGACTAAGAGCGCGGACATAGACTGACAGTGCGGACAGAGACTAACAGTGCTGACAGAGACTCAACACGCGGACAGAGACTGACAGTGCGGACAGAGATTAACAGTGCGGACAGAGACTGGCAATCCGGACATAGACTGACAGTGTTGACATTGACTGAAATTGCGAACATAGACTGACAGTGCGGACATAGACTGACAGTGCGGAAATAGACTGACAGTGCGGACATAGACTGACAGAGCGGACAGAGACTGACAGTGGAGAGAGGGACGGACAGTGCGGACAGAGACCGACAGTACGGACATAGACTGACAGTGCGGAGAGAGACTAACAGTGCAGACAGAGACTGGCAATCCGGACATAGACTGACAGTGCGGACATAGACTGGCAGTGCGGACATAGACTGACAGTGCGGACAGAGACTGACAGCGTGGACAGAGACTGACAACGCGGACACAGGCTGACAGTGCAGACAGTGACTGACAGTGCGGAGAGAGACTGACAGTGCGGACAAAGACTGACAATGCGGACAAAGGCTGACAGTGCGGACAGAGATTGACAGTGCGGACAGAGACTGACAGCGTGGACAGAGACTGACAACGCGGACACAGACTGACAGTGCAGACAGTGACTGACAGTGCGGACAGAGACTAACAGTACAGACAGAGATTGACAGTGTGGAAAGAGATTGGCAGTGGGGATTGAAAATGACAGTGCAGACAGAGACTGACAGTGCAGAAAGAGAATGACTGTTCAAACGGCCAGAGAGTGCGGACATAGAGTGACAGTGCGGACATAGACTGATAGTCCGGACAGAGACTGACAGTGCGGACAGAGGCTGATAGTGCGGAAATAGACTGACAGTGCGGACAGAGACTAACAGTGTGGAAAGAGACTGACCACGCGGACAGAGACTGACAGTGCGGACAGAGAATGACAGTGCGGACAGAGACTGACAGTGCGGACATAGACTGACAATGCGGACATAGGCTGACAGTGCGGACATAGACTGAAACTGCGGACATAGACTCAGAGTGTGGACATAGACTGAGAGTGCGGACAGAGCCTAACAGTGCGGATAGAGACTGACCACGCGGACAGAGACTAACAGTGCGGACAGAGACTAACAGTGCGGACAGAGACTTACAGGGCGGACGGAGACTGACAGTGCAGAAAGGGACTGACATTGCGGACATAGTCTGATAGCCCGGACAGTGACTGACAGTCCGGACAGAGATTGATAGTGCGGAAATAGACAGACAGCGCGGAAAGAGGCTAACAGTGCGGACAGAGTCTGACCACGCGGACAGAGACTAACAGTGTAGACAGAGATTGACAGTGCGGACAGAGACTGGCAGTCCGGACATAGACTGACAGTGCGGACAGAGAATGACAGGGCGGACATAGACTGACAGTGCGGACATAGACTGACAGTGCGGACATAGACTCAGAGCGCGGACATAGACTGACAGTGCAGACAGAGACTAACAGTGTGGACGGAGACTCAACACGCGGACAGAAAATGACAGTGCAGACGGAGACTGATAGTCCGGGCAGTGACTGACAGTGCGGACATAGACTGACAGTGCGGACAGTGACTGACAGTGCGGACATAGACTCAGAGCGCGGACATAGACTAACAGTGCGGACAGAGACAAACAGTGCGGACAGAGACTCACCACGCGGACAGAGACTGACAGTGTGGACAGAGAATGACAGGGCAGACGGGGACTGATAGTCTGGACAGTGACTGACAGTGCGGACATAGACTGACAGTGCGGACAGAGACTAACAGAGCGGACAGAGTCTGACCACGCGGACAGAGACTGACAGTGTGGACAGAGACTAACAGAGCGGACAGAGTCTGACCACGCGGACAGAGACTGACAGTGTGGACAGAGACTAACAGTGCGGACAGACACTGACAGTCCGGACATGGACTGACAGTGCGGACAGAGACTGACAGTGTTGACATTGACTGACAGTGCGGACATAGACTGACAGTGCCGGCATAGACTGACAGTGCGGACATAGACTGACAGTGCGGACATTGACTGACAGTGCGGACATAGACTGACAGTGCAGACATAGACTGACAGTGCAGACATAGACTGACAGTGCAGACATAGACTGACAGTGCGGACATTGACTGACAGTGCGGACATGGACTGACAGTGCGGACAGAGACTGACAGTGTTGACATTGACTGACAGTGCGGACATAGACTGACAGTGCCGGCATAGACTGACAGTGCGGACATTGACTGACAGTGCGGACATAGACTGACAGTGCAGACATAGACTGACAATGCGGACATAGACTAAGAGCGCGGACATAGACTGACAGTGCGGACAGAGACTAACAGTGCTGACAGAGACTCAACACGCGGACAGAGACTGACAGTGCGGACAGAGATTAACAGTGCGGACAGAGACTGGCAATCCGGACATAGACTGACAGTGTTGACATTGACTGAAATTGCGAACATAGACTGACAGTGCGGACATAGACTGACAGTGCGGAAATAGACTGACAGTGCGGACATAGACTGACAGAGCGGACAGAGACTGACAGTGGAGAGAGGGACGGACAGTGCGGACAGAGACCGACAGTACGGACATAGACTGACAGTGCGGAGAGAGACTAACAGTGCAGACAGAGACTGACCACGCGGACAGAGACCGACAGTGCGGACAGAGATTAACAGTGCGGACAGAGACTGGCAATCCGGACATAGACTGACAGTGCGGACATAGACTGGCAGTGCGGACATAGACTGACAGTGCGGACAGAGACTGACAGCGTGGACAGAGACTGACAACGCGGACACAGGCTGACAGTGCAGACAGTGACTGACAGTGCGGAGAGAGACTGACAGTGCGGACAAAGACTGACAATGCGGACAAAGGCTGACAGTGCGGACAGAGATTGACAGTGCGGACAGAGACTGACAGCGTGGACAGAGACTGACAACGCGGACACAGACTGACAGTGCAGACAGTGACTGACAGTGCGGACAGAGACTAACAGTACAGACAGAGATTGACAGTGTGGAAAGAGATTGGCAGTGGGGATTGAAAATGACAGTGCAGACAGAGACTGACAGTGCAGAAAGAGAATGACTGTTCAAACGGCCAGAGAGTGCGGACATAGAGTGACAGTGCGGACATAGACTGATAGTCCGGACAGAGACTGACAGTGCGGACAGAGGCTGATAGTGCGGAAATAGACTGACAGTGCGGACAGAGACTAACAGTGTGGAAAGAGACTGACCACGCGGACAGAGACTGACAGTGCGGACAGAGAATGACAGTGCGGACAGAGACTGACAGTGCGGACATAGATTGACAATGCGGACATAGGCTGACAGTGCGGACATAGACTGAAACTGCGGACATAGACTCAGAGTGTGGACATAGACTGAGAGTGCGGACAGAGCCTAACAGTGCGGATAGAGACTGACCACGCGGACAGAGACTAACAGTGCGGACAGAGACTAACAGTGCGGACAGAGACTTACAGGGCGGACGGAGACTGACAGTGCAGAAAGGGACTGACATTGCGGACATAGTCTGATAGCCCGGACAGTGACTGACAGTCCGGGCAGTGACTGACAGTGCGGACATAGACTGACAGTGCGGACATAGACTGACAGTGCGGACATAGACTCAGAGCGCGGACATAGACTGACAGTGCAGACAGAGACTAACAGTGCGGACAGAGACTCAACACGCGGACAGAGACTGATAGTGCGGACGGAGACTGATAGTCCGGGCAGTGACTGACAGTGCGGACATAGACTGACAGTGCGGACAGTGACTGACAGTGCGGACATAGACTCAGAGCGCGGACATAGACTAACAGTGCGGACAGAGACAAACAGTGCGGACAGAGAGTCACCACGCGGACAGAGACTGACAGTGCGGACAGAGACTAACAGTGCGGACAGAGAATGACAGGGCAGACGGAGACTGATAGTCTGGACAGTGACTGACAGTGCGGACATAGACTGACAGTGCGGACAGAGACTAACAGAGCGGACAGAGTCTGACCACGCGGACAGAGACTGACAGTGTGGACAGAGACTAACAGTGTGGACAGACACTGACAGTCCGGACATGGACTGACAGTGCGGACAGAGACTGACAGTGTTGACATTGACTGACAATGCGGACATAGACTGACAGTGCCGGCATAGACTGACAGTGCGGACATTGACTGACAGTGCGGACATAGACTGACAGTGCAGACATAGACTGACAGAGCGGACAGAGACTGACTGTGCAGAGAGGGACGGACAGTGCGGACAGAGACCGACAGGACGGACATAGACTGACAGTGCGGAGAGAGACTAACAGTGCAGACAGAGACTGACCACGCGGACAGAGACTGACAGTGCGGACAGAGATTAACAGTGCGGACAGAGACTGGCAATCCGGACATAGACTGACAGTGTGGACATAGACTGGCAGTGCGGACATAGGCTGACAGTGCGGACATCGACTGATAGTCCGGACAGTGCAGAAAGGGACTGACATTGCGGACAATGATTGACATTGCGGACAGTGATTGAGAGTGCGGACTGGGATTTTCAGTGCAGAGAGGGATTGACAGTGCAGAAAGGATTGAAAGTGCCCACATGGATTAACAGTGCGGACAGGGATTGACAGTGTGGACATAGACTGACAGTGCGGACAGAGACTGACAGTGCGGACATCGATTGACAGTGCGGACAGAGACTGACAGCGTGGACAGAGACTGACAACGCAGACACAGACTGACAGTGCGGACAGTGACTGACAGTGCGGACAGAGACTGACAGCGTGGACAGAGACTGACAACGCAGACACAGACTGACAGTGCAGACAGTGACTGACAGTGCGGACAGAGACTAACAGTACAGACAGAGATTGACAGTGTGGAAAGAGACTGGCAGTGGGGAATGAAAATGACAGTGCAGACAGAGACTGACAGTGCAGAAAGAGAATGACTGTGGAAACGGACAGAGAGTGCGGACACAGAGTGACAGTGCGGACATAGACTGATAGTCCGGACAGAGACTGACAGTGCGGACAGAGACTAACAGTGTGGAAAGAGACTGACCACGCGGACAGAGACTGACAGTGCGGACAGAGACTGACAGCGCGGACATAGACTGACAATGCGGACATAGGCTGACAGTGCGGACATAGATTTACAGTGCGGACATAGACTGAAACTGCGGACATAGACTCAGAGTGTGGACATAGACTGAGAGTGCGGACAGAGCCTAACAGTGCGGATAGAGACTGACCACGCGGACAGAGACTAACAGTGCGGACAGAGACTAACAGTGCGGACAGAGACTTACAGGGCGGACGGAGACTGACAGTGCAGAAAGGGACTGACATTGCGGACATAGTCTGATAGCCCGGACAGTGACTGACAGTCCGGACAGAGATTGATAGTGCGGAAATAGACAGACAGCGCGGAAAGAGGCTAACAGTGCGGACAGAGTCTGACCACGCGGACAGAGACTAACAGTGTAGACAGAGATTGACAGTGCGGACAGAGACTGGCAGTCCGGACATAGACTGACAGTGCGGACAGAGAATGACAGGGCGGACATAGACTGACAGTGCGGACATAGACTGACAGTGCGGACATAGACTCAGAGCGCGGACATAGACTGACAGTGCAGACAGAGACTAACAGTGTGGACGGAGACTCAACACGCGGACAGAAAATGACAGTGCAGACGGAGACTGATAGTCCGGGCAGTGACTGACAGTGCGGACATAGACTGACAGTGCGGACAGTGACTGACAGTGCGGACATAGACTCAGAGCGCGGACATAGACTAACAGTGCGGACAGAGACAAACAGTGCGGACAGAGACTCACCACGCGGACAGAGACTGACAGTGTGGACAGAGAATGACAGGGCAGACGGGGACTGATAGTCTGGACAGTGACTGACAGTGCGGACATAGACTGACAGTGCGGACAGAGACTAACAGAGCGGACAGAGTCTGACCACGCGGACAGAGACTGACAGTGTGGACAGAGACTAACAGAGCGGACAGAGTCTGACCACGCGGACAGAGACTGACAGTGTGGACAGAGACTAACAGTGCGGACAGACACTGACAGTCCGGACATGGACTGACAGTGCGGACAGAGACTGACAGTGTTGACATTGACTGACAGTGCGGACATAGACTGACAGTGCCGGCATAGACTGACAGTGCGGACATAGACTGACAGTGCGGACATTGACTGACAGTGCGGACATAGACTGACAGTGCAGACATAGACTGACAGTGCAGACATAGACTGACAGTGCAGACATAGACTGACAGTGCGGACATTGACTGACAGTGCGGACATGGACTGACAGTGCGGACAGAGACTGACAGTGTTGACATTGACTGACAGTGCGGACATAGACTGACAGTGCCGGCATAGACTGACAGTGCGGACATTGACTGACAGTGCGGACATAGACTGACAGTGCAGACATAGACTGACAATGCGGACATAGACTAAGAGCGCGGACATAGACTGACAGTGCGGACAGAGACTAACAGTGCTGACAGAGACTCAACACGCGGACAGAGACTGACAGTGCGGACAGAGATTAACAGTGCGGACAGAGACTGGCAATCCGGACATAGACTGACAGTGTTGACATTGACTGAAATTGCGAACATAGACTGACAGTGCGGACATAGACTGACAGTGCGGAAATAGACTGACAGTGCGGACATAGACTGACAGAGCGGACAGAGACTGACAGTGGAGAGAGGGACGGACAGTGCGGACAGAGACCGACAGTACGGACATAGACTGACAGTGCGGAGAGAGACTAACAGTGCAGACAGAGACTGACCACGCGGACAGAGACCGACAGTGCGGACAGAGATTAACAGTGCGGACAGAGACTGGCAATCCGGACATAGACTGACAGTGCGGACATAGACTGGCAGTGCGGACATAGACTGACAGTGCGGACAGAGACTGACAGCGTGGACAGAGACTGACAACGCGGACACAGGCTGACAGTGCAGACAGTGACTGACAGTGCGGAGAGAGACTGACAGTGCGGACAAAGACTGACAATGCGGACAAAGGCTGACAGTGCGGACAGAGATTGACAGTGCGGACAGAGACTGACAGCGTGGACAGAGACTGACAACGCGGACACAGACTGACAGTGCAGACAGTGACTGACAGTGCGGACAGAGACTAACAGTACAGACAGAGATTGACAGTGTGGAAAGAGATTGGCAGTGGGGATTGAAAATGACAGTGCAGACAGAGACTGACAGTGCAGAAAGAGAATGACTGTTCAAACGGCCAGAGAGTGCGGACATAGAGTGACAGTGCGGACATAGACTGATAGTCCGGACAGAGACTGACAGTGCGGACAGAGGCTGATAGTGCGGAAATAGACTGACAGTGCGGACAGAGACTAACAGTGTGGAAAGAGACTGACCACGCGGACAGAGACTGACAGTGCGGACAGAGAATGACAGTGCGGACAGAGACTGACAGTGCGGACATAGATTGACAATGCGGACATAGGCTGACAGTGCGGACATAGACTGAAACTGCGGACATAGACTCAGAGTGTGGACATAGACTGAGAGTGCGGACAGAGCCTAACAGTGCGGATAGAGACTGACCACGCGGACAGAGACTAACAGTGCGGACAGAGACTAACAGTGCGGACAGAGACTTACAGGGCGGACGGAGACTGACAGTGCAGAAAGGGACTGACATTGCGGACATAGTCTGATAGCCCGGACAGTGACTGACAGTCCGGGCAGTGACTGACAGTGCGGACATAGACTGACAGTGCGGACATAGACTGACAGTGCGGACATAGACTCAGAGCGCGGACATAGACTGACAGTGCAGACAGAGACTAACAGTGCGGACAGAGACTCAACACGCGGACAGAGACTGATAGTGCGGACGGAGACTGATAGTCCGGGCAGTGACTGACAGTGCGGACATAGACTGACAGTGCGGACAGTGACTGACAGTGCGGACATAGACTCAGAGCGCGGACATAGACTAACAGTGCGGACAGAGACAAACAGTGCGGACAGAGAGTCACCACGCGGACAGAGACTGACAGTGCGGACAGAGACTAACAGTGCGGACAGAGAATGACAGGGCAGACGGAGACTGATAGTCTGGACAGTGACTGACAGTGCGGACATAGACTGACAGTGCGGACAGAGACTAACAGAGCGGACAGAGTCTGACCACGCGGACAGAGACTGACAGTGTGGACAGAGACTAACAGTGTGGACAGACACTGACAGTCCGGACATGGACTGACAGTGCGGACAGAGACTGACAGTGTTGACATTGACTGACAATGCGGACATAGACTGACAGTGCCGGCATAGACTGACAGTGCGGACATTGACTGACAGTGCGGACATAGACTGACAGTGCAGACATAGACTGACAGAGCGGACAGAGACTGACTGTGCAGAGAGGGACGGACAGTGCGGACAGAGACCGACAGGACGGACATAGACTGACAGTGCGGAGAGAGACTAACAGTGCAGACAGAGACTGACCACGCGGACAGAGACTGACAGTGCGGACAGAGATTAACAGTGCGGACAGAGACTGGCAATCCGGACATAGACTGACAGTGTGGACATAGACTGGCAGTGCGGACATAGGCTGACAGTGCGGACATCGACTGATAGTCCGGACAGTGCAGAAAGGGACTGACATTGCGGACAATGATTGACATTGCGGACAGTGATTGAGAGTGCGGACTGGGATTTTCAGTGCAGAGAGGGATTGACAGTGCAGAAAGGATTGAAAGTGCCCACATGGATTAACAGTGCGGACAGGGATTGACAGTGTGGACATAGACTGACAGTGCGGACAGAGACTGACAGTGCGGACATCGATTGACAGTGCGGACAGAGACTGACAGCGTGGACAGAGACTGACAACGCAGACACAGACTGACAGTGCGGACAGTGACTGACAGTGCGGACAGAGACTGACAGCGTGGACAGAGACTGACAACGCAGACACAGACTGACAGTGCAGACAGTGACTGACAGTGCGGACAGAGACTAACAGTACAGACAGAGATTGACAGTGTGGAAAGAGACTGGCAGTGGGGAATGAAAATGACAGTGCAGACAGAGACTGACAGTGCAGAAAGAGAATGACTGTGGAAACGGACAGAGAGTGCGGACACAGAGTGACAGTGCGGACATAGACTGATAGTCCGGACAGAGACTGACAGTGCGGACAGAGACTAACAGTGTGGAAAGAGACTGACCACGCGGACAGAGACTGACAGTGCGGACAGAGACTGACAGCGCGGACATAGACTGACAATGCGGACATAGGCTGACAGTGCGGACATAGATTTACAGTGCGGACATAGACTGAAACTGCGGACATAGACTCAGAGTGTGGACATAGACTGACAGTGCGGACAGAGCCTAAAAGTGCGGACAGAGTCTGACCACGCGGACAGAGACTAACAGTGCGGACAGAGACTAACAGTGCGGACAGAGACTGACAGGGCGGACGGAGACTGACAGTGCGGACAGAGACTGACAGGGCGGACGGAGACTAACAGTGCGGACAGAGACTGACAGGGCGGACGGAGACTAACAGTGCGGACAGAGACTGACAGGGCGGACGGAGACTAACAGTGCGGACAGAGACTGACAGGGCGGACAGAGACTAACAGTGCGGACAGAGACTAACAGTGCAGAAAGTGACTGACATTGCGGACGGACATAGTCTGAAAGCCCGGACAGTGACTGACAGTCCGGACAGAGATTGACAGTGCGGAAATAGACGGACAGTGCGGAAAGAGACTAACAGTGCGGACAGAGTCTGACCACGCGGACAGAGACTAACAGTGCAGACAGAGACTGACAGTGCGGACAGAGACTGGCAGTCCGGACATAGACTGACAATGCGGACATAGACTAAGAGCGCGGACATAGACTGACAGTGCGGACAGAGACTGACAGTGCGGACAGAGACTCAACACGCGGACAGAGACTGACAGTGCGGACAGAGACTAAAAGTGCGGACAGAGACTGACAGTGCGGACATAGACTGACAGTGTGAACAGAGACTGACAGTCCAGACATGGACTGACAGTGCGGACAGAGACTGACAGTGTTGACATAGACTGACCACGCGGACAGAGACTGGCAATCCGGACATAGACTGACAGTGCGGACAGAGACTGGCAGTGCGGACATAGACTGATAATCCGGACAGTGCAGAAAGGGACGGACATTGCGGACAATGATTGACATTGCGGACAGTGATTGAGAGTGCGGACTGGGATTTTCAGTGCAGAGAGGGATTGACAGTGCGGACATAGACTGATAGTCCGGACATAGACTGATAGTGCGGACAGAGACTGACAGTGTGGACAGAGACTAACAGTGTGGAAAGAGAATGACCACGTGGACAGAGACTAACAGTGCAGACAGAGACTGGCAGTCCGGACATAGACTGACAGTGCGGACAGAGAATGACAGTGCGGACAGAGACTGGCAGTCCGGACATAGACTGACAGTGCGGACAGAGACTGACAGTGTGGACATAGACGGACAATGCGAACATAGACTGACAGTGCGGACATAGACTGACAGTGCAGAAATAGACTGACAGTGCGGACAAAGACTGACAGAGCGGACAGAGACTGACAGTGCAGAGAGGGACGGACAGTGCGGACAGAGACCGACAGTACAGACATAGACTGACAGTGCGGAGAGAGACTAACAGTGCAGACAGAGACTGACCACGCGGACAGAGACTGACAGTGCGGACAGAGACTAAAAGTGCGGACAGAGACTGACAGGGAGGACAGAGACTGATAGTCCGGAAAGTGACTGACAGTGCGGACATAGACTGACAGTGCGAACAGAGACTGACAGTCCAGACATGGACTGACAGTGCGGACAGAGACTGACAGTGTTGACATAGACTGACAATGCGGACATAGACTGACAGTGCGGAGAGAGACTAACAGTGCAGACAGAGACTGACCACGCGGACAGAGACTGGCAATCCGGACATAGACTGACAGTGCGGACATAGACTGGCAGTGCGGACATAGACTGATAGTGTTGACATAGACCGACAGTACAGACATAGACTGACAGTGCGGAGAGAGACTAACAGTGCAGACAGAGACTGACCACGCGGACAGAGACTGACAGTGCGGACAGAGATTAAAAGTGCGGACAGAGACTGGCAATCCGGACATAGACTGACAGTGCGGACATAGACTGGCAGTGCGGACATAGACTGATAGTCCGGACAGTGCAGAAAGGGACGGACATTGCGGACAATGATTGACATTGCAGACAGTGATTGAGAGTGCGGACTGGGATTTTCAGTGCAGAGAGGGATTGACAGTGCAGATAGGGATTGACAGTGCGCACTCGGATTAACAGTGCGAACAGGGATTGACAGTGTGGACATAGACTGACAGGGCGGACAGAGACTGACAGTGCGGACATAGATTGACAGTGCGGACAGAGACTGACAGCGTGGACAGAGACTGACAACGCGGACACAGACTGACAGTGCAGACAGTGACTGACAGTGCGGACAGAGACTAACAGTACAGACAGAGATTGACAGTGTGGAAAGAGATTGGCAGTGGGGATTGAAAATGACAGTGCAGACAGAGACTGACAGTGCAGAAAGAGAACGACTGTTCAAACGGACAGAGAGTGCGGACACAGAGTGACAGTGCGGACATAGACTGATAGTCCGGACAGAGACTGACAGTGCGGACAGAGGCTGATAGTGCGGAAATAGACTGACAGTGCGGACAGAGACTAACAGTGTGGAAAGAGACTGACCACGCGGACAGAGACTGACAGTGCGGACAGAGAATGACAGTGCGGACAGAGACTGACAGTGCGGACATAGACTGACAATGCGGACATAGGCTGACAGTGCGGACATAGACTGAAACTGCGGACATAGACTCAGAGTGTGGACATAGACTGAGAGTGCGGACAGAGCCTAACAGTGCGGATAGAGACTGACCACGCGGACAGAGACTAACAGTGCGGACAGAGACTTACAGGGCGGACGGAGACTGACAGTGCAGAAAGGGACTGACATTGCGGAAATAGACAGACAGCGCGGAAAGAGACTAAGAGTGCGGACAGAGTCTGACCACGCGGACAGAGACTAACAGTGCAGACAGAGATTGACAGTGCGGACAGAGACTGGCAGTCCGGACATAGACTGACAGTGCAGACAGAGAATGACAGTGCGGACATAGACTGGCAGTGCGGACATAGACTGACAGTGCGGACATAGACTGATAGTCCGGACAGTGCAGAAAGGGACGGACATTGCGGACAATGATTGACATTGCAGACAGTGATTGAGAGTGCGGACTGGGATTTTCAGTGCAGAGAGGGATTGACAGTGCAGATAGGGATTGACAGTGCGCACTCGGATTAACAGTGCGAACAGGGATTGACAGTGTGGACATAGACTGACAGGGCGGACAGAGACTGACAGTGCGGACATAGATTGACAGTGCGGACAGAGACTGACAGCGTGGACAGAGACTGACAACGCGGACACAGACTGACAGTGCAGACAGTGACTGACAGTGCGGACAGAGACTAACAGTACAGACAGAGATTGACAGTGTGGAAAGAGATTGGCAGTGGGGATTGAAAATGACAGTGCAGACAGAGACTGACAGTGCAGAAAGAGAACGACTGTTCAAACGGACAGAGAGTGCGGACACAGAGTGACAGTGCGGACATAGACTGATAGTCCGGACAGAGACTGACAGTGCGGACAGAGGCTGATAGTGCGGAAATAGACTGACAGTGCGGACAGAGACTAACAGTGTGGAAAGAGACTGACCACGCGGACAGAGACTGACAGTGCGGACAGAGAATGACAGTGCGGACAGAGACTGACAGTGCGGACATAGACTGACAATGCGGACATAGGCTGACAGTGCGGACATAGACTGAAACTGCGGACATAGACTCAGAGTGTGGACATAGACTGAGAGTGCGGACAGAGCCTAACAGTGCGGATAGAGACTGACCACGCGGACAGAGACTAACAGTGCGGACAGAGACTAACAGTGCGGACAGAGACTTACAGGGCGGACGGAGACTGACAGTGCAGAAAGGGACTGACATTGCGGAAATAGACAGACAGCGCGGAAAGAGACTAAGAGTGCGGACAGAGTCTGACCACGCGGACAGAGACTAACAGTGCAGACAGAGATTGACAGTGCGGACAGAGACTGGCAGTCCGGACATAGACTGACAGTGCAGACAGAGAATGACAGTGCGGACATAGACTGACAGTGCGGACATAGACTGACAGTGCGGACATAGACTGACAGTGCGGACATAGACTGACAGTGCGGACATAGACTCAGAGCGCGGACATGGACTGACAGTGCGGACAGAGACTGACAGTGTGGACGTAGACTCAACACGCGGACAGAGACTGACAGTGCGGACGGAGACTGATAGTCCGGGCAGTGACTGACAGTGCGGACATAGACTCAGAGCGCAGAAATAGACTAACAGTGCGGACAGAGACAAACAGTGCGGACGGAGACTCACCACGCGGACAGAGACTGACAGTGCGGACAGATGAACAGTGCGGACAGAGAATGAGAGGGCAGACGGAGACTGATAGTCTGGACAGTGACTGACAGTGCGGACATAGACTGACAGTGCGGACAGAGACTAACAGTGTGGACAGACACTAACAATGTGGACAGACACTGACAGTCCAGACATGGACTGACAGTGCGGACAGAGACTGACAGTGTTGACATTGACTGACAATGCGGACATAGACTGACAGTGCCGGCATAGACTGACAGTGCGGACATTGACTGACAGTGCGGACGTAGACTGACAGTGCAGACATAGACTGACAGAGCGGACAGAGACTGACTGTGCAGAGAGGGACGGACAGTGCGGACAGAGACCGACAGGACGGACATAGACTGACAGTGCGGACAGAGACTAACAGTGCAGACAGAGACTGACAGGACGGACATAGACTGACAGTGCGGACAGAGATTAACAGTGCGGACAGAGACTGACCACGCGGATAGAGACTGACAGTGCGGACAGAGATTAACAGTGCGGACAGAAACTGGCAATCCGGACATAGACTGACAGTGCGGACATAGACTGGCAGTGTGGACATAGGCTGACAGTGCGGACATAGACTGATAGTCCGGACAGTGCAGAAAGGGACTGACATTGCGGACAATGATTGACATTGCGGAAAGTGATTGAGAGTGCGGACTGGGATTTTCAGTGCAGAGAGGGATTGACAGTGCAGATAGGGATTGAAAGTGCGCACATGGATTAACAGTACGGACAGAGACTGACAGTGCGGACATAGATTGACAGTGCGGACAGAGACTGACAGCGTGGACAGAGACTGACAACGCGGACACAGACTGACAGTGCGGACAGTGACTGACAGTGCAGACAGAGACTAACAGTACAGACAGAGATTGACAGTGTGGAAAGAGACTGGCAGTGGGGAATGAAAATGACAGTGCAGACAGAGACTGACAGTGCAGAAAGAGAATGACTGTGGAAACGGACAGAGAGTGCGGACATCGAGTGACAGTGCGGACATAGACTGATAGTCCGGACAGAGACTGACAGTGCGAACAGAGACTGATAGTGCGGAAATAGACTGACAGTGCGGACAGAGACTGACAGTGCGGACAGAGACTGACAGTGCGGACATAGACTGACAATGCGGACATAGGCTGACAGTGCGGACAGAGACTGACAGTGCGGACATAGACTGAAACTGCGGACATAGACTCAGAGTGTGGACATAGACTGACAGTGCGGACAGAGCCTAACAGTGCGGACAGAGTCTGACCACGGGAACAGAGACTAACAGTGCGGACAGAGACTAACAGTGCGGACAGAGACTGACAGGGCGGACGGAGACTGACAGTGCAGAAAGTGACTGACATTGCGGACATAGTCTGAAAGCCCGGACAGTGACTGACAGTCCGGACAGAGATTGACAGTGCGGAAATAGACGGACAGTGCGGAAAGAGACTAACAGTGCGGACAGAGTCTGACAGGGAGGACAGAGACTGATAGTCCGGAAAGTGACTGACAGTGCGGACATAGACTGACAGTGCGAACAAAGACTGACAGTCCAGACATGGACTGACAATGCGGACATAGACTGACAGTGCCGGCATAGACTGACAGTGCAGACAGTGACTGACAGTGCGGACAGAGACTAACAGTACAGACAGAGATTGACAGTGTGGAAAGAGATTGGCAGTGGGGATTGAAAATGACAGTGCAGACAGAGACTGACAGTGCAGAAAGAGAATGACTGTTCAAACGGCCAGAGAGTGCGGACATAGAGTGACAGTGCGGACATAGACTGATAGTCCGGACAGAGACTGACAGTGCGGACAGAGGCTGATAGTGCGGAAATAGACTGACAGTGCGGACAGAGACTAACAGTGTGGAAAGAGACTGACCACGCGGACAGAGACTGACAGTGCGGACAGAGAATGACAGTGCGGACAGAGACTGACAGTGCGGACATAGACTGACAATGCGGACATAGGCTGACAGTGCGGACATAGACTGAAACTGCGGACATAGACTCAGAGTGTGGACATAGACTGAGAGTGCGGACAGAGCCTAACAGTGCGGATAGAGACTGACCACGCGGACAGAGACTAACAGTGCGGACAGAGACTAACAGTGCGGACAGAGACTTACAGGGCGGACGGAGACTGACAGTGCAGAAAGGGACTGACATTGCGGACATAGTCTGATAGCCCGGACAGTGACTGACAGTCCGGACAGAGATTGATAGTGCGGAAATAGACAGACAGCGCGGAAAGAGGCTAACAGTGCGGACAGAGTCTGACCACGCGGACAGAGACTAACAGTGTAGACAGAGATTGACAGTGCGGACAGAGACTGGCAGTCCGGACATAGACTGACAGTGCGGACAGAGAATGACAGGGCGGACATAGACTGACAGTGCGGACATAGACTGACAGTGCGGACATAGACTCAGAGCGCGGACATAGACTGACAGTGCAGACAGAGACTAACAGTGTGGACGGAGACTCAACACGCGGACAGAAAATGACAGTGCAGACGGAGACTGATAGTCCGGGCAGTGACTGACAGTGCGGACATAGACTGACAGTGCGGACAGTGACTGACAGTGCGGACATAGACTCAGAGCGCGGACATAGACTAACAGTGCGGACAGAGACAAACAGTGCGGACAGAGACTCACCACGCGGACAGAGACTGACAGTGTGGACAGAGAATGACAGGGCAGACGGGGACTGATAGTCTGGACAGTGACTGACAGTGCGGACATAGACTGACAGTGCGGACAGAGACTAACAGAGCGGACAGAGTCTGACCACGCGGACAGAGACTGACAGTGTGGACAGAGACTAACAGAGCGGACAGAGTCTGACCACGCGGACAGAGACTGACAGTGTGGACAGAGACTAACAGTGCGGACAGACACTGACAGTCCGGACATGGACTGACAGTGCGGACAGAGACTGACAGTGTTGACATTGACTGACAGTGCGGACATAGACTGACAGTGCCGGCATAGACTGACAGTGCGGACATAGACTGACAGTGCGGACATTGACTGACAGTGCGGACATAGACTGACAGTGCAGACATAGACTGACAGTGCAGACATAGACTGACAGTGCAGACATAGACTGACAGTGCGGACATTGACTGACAGTGCGGACATGGACTGACAGTGCGGACAGAGACTGACAGTGTTGACATTGACTGACAGTGCGGACATAGACTGACAGTGCCGGCATAGACTGACAGTGCGGACATTGACTGACAGTGCGGACATAGACTGACAGTGCAGACATAGACTGACAATGCGGACATAGACTAAGAGCGCGGACATAGACTGACAGTGCGGACAGAGACTAACAGTGCTGACAGAGACTCAACACGCGGACAGAGACTGACAGTGCGGACAGAGATTAACAGTGCGGACAGAGACTGGCAATCCGGACATAGACTGACAGTGTTGACATTGACTGAAATTGCGAACATAGACTGACAGTGCGGACATAGACTGACAGTGCGGAAATAGACTGACAGTGCGGACATAGACTGACAGAGCGGACAGAGACTGACAGTGGAGAGAGGGACGGACAGTGCGGACAGAGACCGACAGTACGGACATAGACTGACAGTGCGGAGAGAGACTAACAGTGCAGACAGAGACTGACCACGCGGACAGAGACCGACAGTGCGGACAGAGATTAACAGTGCGGACAGAGACTGGCAATCCGGACATAGACTGACAGTGCGGACATAGACTGGCAGTGCGGACATAGACTGACAGTGCGGACAGAGACTGACAGCGTGGACAGAGACTGACAACGCGGACACAGGCTGACAGTGCAGACAGTGACTGACAGTGCGGAGAGAGACTGACAGTGCGGACAAAGACTGACAATGCGGACAAAGGCTGACAGTGCGGACAGAGATTGACAGTGCGGACAGAGACTGACAGCGTGGACAGAGACTGACAACGCGGACACAGACTGACAGTGCAGACAGTGACTGACAGTGCGGACAGAGACTAACAGTACAGACAGAGATTGACAGTGTGGAAAGAGATTGGCAGTGGGGATTGAAAATGACAGTGCAGACAGAGACTGACAGTGCAGAAAGAGAATGACTGTTCAAACGGCCAGAGAGTGCGGACATAGAGTGACAGTGCGGACATAGACTGATAGTCCGGACAGAGACTGACAGTGCGGACAGAGGCTGATAGTGCGGAAATAGACTGACAGTGCGGACAGAGACTAACAGTGTGGAAAGAGACTGACCACGCGGACAGAGACTGACAGTGCGGACAGAGAATGACAGTGCGGACAGAGACTGACAGTGCGGACATAGATTGACAATGCGGACATAGGCTGACAGTGCGGACATAGACTGAAACTGCGGACATAGACTCAGAGTGTGGACATAGACTGAGAGTGCGGACAGAGCCTAACAGTGCGGATAGAGACTGACCACGCGGACAGAGACTAACAGTGCGGACAGAGACTAACAGTGCGGACAGAGACTTACAGGGCGGACGGAGACTGACAGTGCAGAAAGGGACTGACATTGCGGACATAGTCTGATAGCCCGGACAGTGACTGACAGTCCGGGCAGTGACTGACAGTGCGGACATAGACTGACAGTGCGGACATAGACTGACAGTGCGGACATAGACTCAGAGCGCGGACATAGACTGACAGTGCAGACAGAGACTAACAGTGCGGACAGAGACTCAACACGCGGACAGAGACTGATAGTGCGGACGGAGACTGATAGTCCGGGCAGTGACTGACAGTGCGGACATAGACTGACAGTGCGGACAGTGACTGACAGTGCGGACATAGACTCAGAGCGCGGACATAGACTAACAGTGCGGACAGAGACAAACAGTGCGGACAGAGAGTCACCACGCGGACAGAGACTGACAGTGCGGACAGAGACTAACAGTGCGGACAGAGAATGACAGGGCAGACGGAGACTGATAGTCTGGACAGTGACTGACAGTGCGGACATAGACTGACAGTGCGGACAGAGACTAACAGAGCGGACAGAGTCTGACCACGCGGACAGAGACTGACAGTGTGGACAGAGACTAACAGTGTGGACAGACACTGACAGTCCGGACATGGACTGACAGTGCGGACAGAGACTGACAGTGTTGACATTGACTGACAATGCGGACATAGACTGACAGTGCCGGCATAGACTGACAGTGCGGACATTGACTGACAGTGCGGACATAGACTGACAGTGCAGACATAGACTGACAGAGCGGACAGAGACTGACTGTGCAGAGAGGGACGGACAGTGCGGACAGAGACCGACAGGACGGACATAGACTGACAGTGCGGAGAGAGACTAACAGTGCAGACAGAGACTGACCACGCGGACAGAGACTGACAGTGCGGACAGAGATTAACAGTGCGGACAGAGACTGGCAATCCGGACATAGACTGACAGTGTGGACATAGACTGGCAGTGCGGACATAGGCTGACAGTGCGGACATCGACTGATAGTCCGGACAGTGCAGAAAGGGACTGACATTGCGGACAATGATTGACATTGCGGACAGTGATTGAGAGTGCGGACTGGGATTTTCAGTGCAGAGAGGGATTGACAGTGCAGAAAGGATTGAAAGTGCCCACATGGATTAACAGTGCGGACAGGGATTGACAGTGTGGACATAGACTGACAGTGCGGACAGAGACTGACAGTGCGGACATCGATTGACAGTGCGGACAGAGACTGACAGCGTGGACAGAGACTGACAACGCAGACACAGACTGACAGTGCGGACAGTGACTGACAGTGCGGACAGAGACTGACAGCGTGGACAGAGACTGACAACGCAGACACAGACTGACAGTGCAGACAGTGACTGACAGTGCGGACAGAGACTAACAGTACAGACAGAGATTGACAGTGTGGAAAGAGACTGGCAGTGGGGAATGAAAATGACAGTGCAGACAGAGACTGACAGTGCAGAAAGAGAATGACTGTGGAAACGGACAGAGAGTGCGGACACAGAGTGACAGTGCGGACATAGACTGATAGTCCGGACAGAGACTGACAGTGCGGACAGAGACTAACAGTGTGGAAAGAGACTGACCACGCGGACAGAGACTGACAGTGCGGACAGAGACTGACAGCGCGGACATAGACTGACAATGCGGACATAGGCTGACAGTGCGGACATAGATTTACAGTGCGGACATAGACTGAAACTGCGGACATAGACTCAGAGTGTGGACATAGACTGAGAGTGCGGACAGAGCCTAACAGTGCGGATAGAGACTGACCACGCGGACAGAGACTAACAGTGCGGACAGAGACTAACAGTGCGGACAGAGACTTACAGGGCGGACGGAGACTGACAGTGCAGAAAGGGACTGACATTGCGGACATAGTCTGATAGCCCGGACAGTGACTGACAGTCCGGACAGAGATTGATAGTGCGGAAATAGACAGACAGCGCGGAAAGAGGCTAACAGTGCGGACAGAGTCTGACCACGCGGACAGAGACTAACAGTGTAGACAGAGATTGACAGTGCGGACAGAGACTGGCAGTCCGGACATAGACTGACAGTGCGGACAGAGAATGACAGGGCGGACATAGACTGACAGTGCGGACATAGACTGACAGTGCGGACATAGACTCAGAGCGCGGACATAGACTGACAGTGCAGACAGAGACTAACAGTGTGGACGGAGACTCAACACGCGGACAGAAAATGACAGTGCAGACGGAGACTGATAGTCCGGGCAGTGACTGACAGTGCGGACATAGACTGACAGTGCGGACAGTGACTGACAGTGCGGACATAGACTCAGAGCGCGGACATAGACTAACAGTGCGGACAGAGACAAACAGTGCGGACAGAGACTCACCACGCGGACAGAGACTGACAGTGTGGACAGAGAATGACAGGGCAGACGGGGACTGATAGTCTGGACAGTGACTGACAGTGCGGACATAGACTGACAGTGCGGACAGAGACTAACAGAGCGGACAGAGTCTGACCACGCGGACAGAGACTGACAGTGTGGACAGAGACTAACAGAGCGGACAGAGTCTGACCACGCGGACAGAGACTGACAGTGTGGACAGAGACTAACAGTGCGGACAGACACTGACAGTCCGGACATGGACTGACAGTGCGGACAGAGACTGACAGTGTTGACATTGACTGACAGTGCGGACATAGACTGACAGTGCCGGCATAGACTGACAGTGCGGACATAGACTGACAGTGCAGACATAGACTGACAGTGCAGACATAGACTGACAGTGCAGACATAGACTGACAGTGCGGACATTGACTGACAGTGCGGACATGGACTGACAGTGCGGACAGAGACTGACAGTGTTGACATTGACTGACAGTGCGGACATAGACTGACAGTGCCGGCATAGACTGACAGTGCGGACATTGACTGACAGTGCGGACATAGACTGACAGTGCAGACATAGACTGACAATGCGGACATAGACTAAGAGCGCGGACATAGACTGACAGTGCGGACAGAGACTAACAGTGCTGACAGAGACTCAACACGCGGACAGAGACTGACAGTGCGGACAGAGATTAACAGTGCGGACAGAGACTGGCAATCCGGACATAGACTGACAGTGTTGACATTGACTGAAATTGCGAACATAGACTGACAGTGCGGACATAGACTGACAGTGCGGAAATAGACTGACAGTGCGGACATAGACTGACAGAGCGGACAGAGACTGACAGTGGAGAGAGGGACGGACAGTGCGGACAGAGACCGACAGTACGGACATAGACTGACAGTGCGGAGAGAGACTAACAGTGCAGACAGAGACTGACCACGCGGACAGAGACCGACAGTGCGGACAGAGATTAACAGTGCGGACAGAGACTGGCAATCCGGACATAGACTGACAGTGCGGACATAGACTGGCAGTGCGGACATAGACTGACAGTGCGGACAGAGACTGACAGCGTGGACAGAGACTGACAACGCGGACACAGGCTGACAGTGCAGACAGTGACTGACAGTGCGGAGAGAGACTGACAGTGCGGACAAAGACTGACAATGCGGACAAAGGCTGACAGTGCGGACAGAGATTGACAGTGCGGACAGAGACTGACAGCGTGGACAGAGACTGACAACGCGGACACAGACTGACAGTGCAGACAGTGACTGACAGTGCGGACAGAGACTAACAGTACAGACAGAGATTGACAGTGTGGAAAGAGATTGGCAGTGGGGATTGAAAATGACAGTGCAGACAGAGACTGACAGTGCAGAAAGAGAATGACTGTTCAAACGGCCAGAGAGTGCGGACATAGAGTGACAGTGCGGACATAGACTGATAGTCCGGACAGAGACTGACAGTGCGGACAGAGGCTGATAGTGCGGAAATAGACTGACAGTGCGGACAGAGACTAACAGTGTGGAAAGAGACTGACCACGCGGACAGAGACTGACAGTGCGGACAGAGAATGACAGTGCGGACAGAGACTGACAGTGCGGACATAGATTGACAATGCGGACATAGGCTGACAGTGCGGACATAGACTGAAACTGCGGACATAGACTCAGAGTGTGGACATAGACTGAGAGTGCGGACAGAGCCTAACAGTGCGGATAGAGACTGACCACGCGGACAGAGACTAACAGTGCGGACAGAGACTAACAGTGCGGACAGAGACTTACAGGGCGGACGGAGACTGACAGTGCAGAAAGGGACTGACATTGCGGACATAGTCTGATAGCCCGGACAGTGACTGACAGTCCGGGCAGTGACTGACAGTGCGGACATAGACTGACAGTGCGGACATAGACTGACAGTGCGGACATAGACTCAGAGCGCGGACATAGACTGACAGTGCAGACAGAGACTAACAGTGCGGACAGAGACTCAACACGCGGACAGAGACTGATAGTGCGGACGGAGACTGATAGTCCGGGCAGTGACTGACAGTGCGGACATAGACTGACAGTGCGGACAGTGACTGACAGTGCGGACATAGACTCAGAGCGCGGACATAGACTAACAGTGCGGACAGAGACAAACAGTGCGGACAGAGAGTCACCACGCGGACAGAGACTGACAGTGCGGACAGAGACTAACAGTGCGGACAGAGAATGACAGGGCAGACGGAGACTGATAGTCTGGACAGTGACTGACAGTGCGGACATAGACTGACAGTGCGGACAGAGACTAACAGAGCGGACAGAGTCTGACCACGCGGACAGAGACTGACAGTGTGGACAGAGACTAACAGTGTGGACAGACACTGACAGTCCGGACATGGACTGACAGTGCGGACAGAGACTGACAGTGTTGACATTGACTGACAATGCGGACATAGACTGACAGTGCCGGCATAGACTGACAGTGCGGACATTGACTGACAGTGCGGACATAGACTGACAGTGCAGACATAGACTGACAGAGCGGACAGAGACTGACTGTGCAGAGAGGGACGGACAGTGCGGACAGAGACCGACAGGACGGACATAGACTGACAGTGCGGAGAGAGACTAACAGTGCAGACAGAGACTGACCACGCGGACAGAGACTGACAGTGCGGACAGAGATTAACAGTGCGGACAGAGACTGGCAATCCGGACATAGACTGACAGTGTGGACATAGACTGACAGTGTGGACATAGACTGGCAGTGCGGACATAGGCTGACAGTGCGGACATCGACTGATAGTCCGGACAGTGCAGAAAGGGACTGACATTGCGGACAATGATTGACATTGCGGACAGTGATTGAGAGTGCGGACTGGGATTTTCAGTGCAGAGAGGGATTGACAGTGCAGAAAGGATTGAAAGTGCCCACATGGATTAACAGTGCGGACAGGGATTGACAGTGTGGACATAGACTGACAGTGCGGACAGAGACTGACAGTGCGGACATCGATTGACAGTGCGGACAGAGACTGACAGCGTGGACAGAGACTGACAACGCAGACACAGACTGACAGTGCGGACAGTGACTGACAGTGCGGACAGAGACTGACAGCGTGGACAGAGACTGACAACGCAGACACAGACTGACAGTGCAGACAGTGACTGACAGTGCGGACAGAGACTAACAGTACAGACAGAGATTGACAGTGTGGAAAGAGACTGGCAGTGGGGAATGAAAATGACAGTGCAGACAGAGACTGACAGTGCAGAAAGAGAATGACTGTGGAAACGGACAGAGAGTGCGGACACAGAGTGACAGTGCGGACATAGACTGATAGTCCGGACAGAGACTGACAGTGCGGACAGAGACTAACAGTGTGGAAAGAGACTGACCACGCGGACAGAGACTGACAGTGCGGACAGAGACTGACAGCGCGGACATAGACTGACAATGCGGACATAGGCTGACAGTGCGGACATAGATTTACAGTGCGGACATAGACTGAAACTGCGGACATAGACTCAGAGTGTGGACATAGACTGACAGTGCGGACAGAGCCTAAAAGTGCGGACAGAGTCTGACCACGCGGACAGAGACTAACAGTGCGGACAGAGACTAACAGTGCGGACAGAGACTGACAGGGCGGACGGAGACTGACAGTGCGGACAGAGACTGACAGGGCGGACGGAGACTAACAGTGCCGACAGAGACTGACAGGGCGGACGGAGACTAACAGTGCGGACAGAGACTGACAGGGCGGACGGAGACTAACAGTGCGGACAGAGACTGACAGGGCGGACAGAGACTAACAGTGCGGACAGAGACTAACAGTGCAGAAAGTGACTGACATTGCGGACGGACATAGTCTGAAAGCCCGGACAGTGACTGACAGTCCGGACAGAGATTGACAGTGCGGAAATAGACGGACAGTGCGGAAAGAGACTAACAGTGCGGACAGAGTCTGACCACGCGGACAGAGACTAACAGTGCAGACAGAGACTGACAGTGCGGACAGAGACTGGCAGTCCGGACATAGACTGACAATGCGGACATAGACTAAGAGCGCGGACATAGACTGACAGTGCGGACAGAGACTGACAGTGCGGACAGAGACTCAACACGCGGACAGAGACTGACAGTGCGGACAGAGACTAAAAGTGCGGACAGAGACTGACAGTGCGGACATAGACTGACAGTGTGAACAGAGACTGACAGTCCAGACATGGACTGACAGTGCGGACAGAGACTGACAGTGTTGACATAGACTGACCACGCGGACAGAGACTGGCAATCCGGACATAGACTGACAGTGCGGACAGAGACTGGCAGTGCGGACATAGACTGATAATCCGGACAGTGCAGAAAGGGACGGACATTGCGGACAATGATTGACATTGCGGACAGTGATTGAGAGTGCGGACTGGGATTTTCAGTGCAGAGAGGGATTGACAGTGCGGACATAGACTGATAGTCCGGACATAGACTGATAGTGCGGACAGAGACTGACAGTGTGGACAGAGACTAACAGTGTGGAAAGAGAATGACCACGTGGACAGAGACTAACAGTGCAGACAGAGACTGGCAGTCCGGACATAGACTGACAGTGCGGACAGAGAATGACAGTGCGGACAGAGACTGGCAGTCCGGACATAGACTGACAGTGCGGACAGAGACTGACAGTGTGGACATAGACGGACAATGCGAACATAGACTGACAGTGCGGACATAGACTGACAGTGCAGAAATAGACTGACAGTGCGGACAAAGACTGACAGAGCGGACAGAGACTGACAGTGCAGAGAGGGACGGACAGTGCGGACAGAGACCGACAGTACAGACATAGACTGACAGTGCGGAGAGAGACTAACAGTGCAGACAGAGACTGACCACGCGGACAGAGACTGACAGTGCGGACAGAGACTAAAAGTGCGGACAGAGACTGACAGGGAGGACAGAGACTGATAGTCCGGAAAGTGACTGACAGTGCGGACATAGACTGACAGTGCGAACAGAGACTGACAGTCCAGACATGGACTGACAGTGCGGACAGAGACTGACAGTGTTGACATAGACTGACAATGCGGACATAGACTGACAGTGCGGAGAGAGACTAACAGTGCAGACAGAGACTGACCACGCGGACAGAGACTGGCAATCCGGACATAGACTGACAGTGCGGACATAGACTGGCAGTGCGGACATAGACTGATAGTGTTGACATAGACCGACAGTACAGACATAGACTGACAGTGCGGAGAGAGACTAACAGTGCAGACAGAGACTGACCACGCGGACAGAGACTGACAGTGCGGACAGAGATTAAAAGTGCGGACAGAGACTGGCAATCCGGACATAGACTGACAGTGCGGACATAGACTGGCAGTGCGGACATAGACTGATAGTCCGGACAGTGCAGAAAGGGACGGACATTGCGGACAATGATTGACATTGCAGACAGTGATTGAGAGTGCGGACTGGGATTTTCAGTGCAGAGAGGGATTGACAGTGCAGATAGGGATTGACAGTGCGCACTCGGATTAACAGTGCGAACAGGGATTGACAGTGTGGACATAGACTGACAGGGCGGACAGAGACTGACAGTGCGGACATAGATTGACAGTGCGGACAGAGACTGACAGCGTGGACAGAGACTGACAACGCGGACACAGACTGACAGTGCAGACAGTGACTGACAGTGCGGACAGAGACTAACAGTACAGACAGAGATTGACAGTGTGGAAAGAGATTGGCAGTGGGGATTGAAAATGACAGTGCAGACAGAGACTGACAGTGCAGAAAGAGAACGACTGTTCAAACGGACAGAGAGTGCGGACACAGAGTGACAGTGCGGACATAGACTGATAGTCCGGACAGAGACTGACAGTGCGGACAGAGGCTGATAGTGCGGAAATAGACTGACAGTGCGGACAGAGACTAACAGTGTGGAAAGAGACTGACCACGCGGACAGAGACTGACAGTGCGGACAGAGAATGACAGTGCGGACAGAGACTGACAGTGCGGACATAGACTGACAATGCGGACATAGGCTGACAGTGCGGACATAGACTGAAACTGCGGACATAGACTCAGAGTGTGGACATAGACTGAGAGTGCGGACAGAGCCTAACAGTGCGGATAGAGACTGACCACGCGGACAGAGACTAACAGTGCGGACAGAGACTTACAGGGCGGACGGAGACTGACAGTGCAGAAAGGGACTGACATTGCGGAAATAGACAGACAGCGCGGAAAGAGACTAAGAGTGCGGACAGAGTCTGACCACGCGGACAGAGACTAACAGTGCAGACAGAGATTGACAGTGCGGACAGAGACTGGCAGTCCGGACATAGACTGACAGTGCAGACAGAGAATGACAGTGCGGACATAGACTGGCAGTGCGGACATAGACTGACAGTGCGGACATAGACTGATAGTCCGGACAGTGCAGAAAGGGACGGACATTGCGGACAATGATTGACATTGCAGACAGTGATTGAGAGTGCGGACTGGGATTTTCAGTGCAGAGAGGGATTGACAGTGCAGATAGGGATTGACAGTGCGCACTCGGATTAACAGTGCAAACAGGGATTGACAGTGTGGACATAGACTGACAGGGCGGACAGAGACTGACAGTGCGGACATAGATTGACAGTGCGGACAGAGACTGACAGCGTGGACAGAGACTGACAACGCGGACACAGACTGACAGTGCAGACAGTGACTGACAGTGCGGACAGAGACTAACAGTACAGACAGAGATTGACAGTGTGGAAAGAGATTGGCAGTGGGGATTGAAAATGACAGTGCAGACAGAGACTGACAGTGCAGAAAGAGAACGACTGTTCAAACGGACAGAGAGTGCGGACACAGAGTGACAGTGCGGACATAGACTGATAGTCCGGACAGAGACTGACAGTGCGGACAGAGGCTGATAGTGCGGAAATAGACTGACAGTGCGGACAGAGACTAACAGTGTGGAAAGAGACTGACCACGCGGACAGAGACTGACAGTGCGGACAGAGAATGACAGTGCGGACAGAGACTGACAGTGCGGACATAGACTGACAATGCGGACATAGGCTGACAGTGCGGACATAGACTGAAACTGCGGACATAGACTCAGAGTGTGGACATAGACTGAGAGTGCGGACAGAGCCTAACAGTGCGGATAGAGACTGACCACGCGGACAGAGACTAACAGTGCGGACAGAGACTAACAGTGCGGACAGAGACTTACAGGGCGGACGGAGACTGACAGTGCAGAAAGGGACTGACATTGCGGAAATAGACAGACAGCGCGGAAAGAGACTAAGAGTGCGGACAGAGTCTGACCACGCGGACAGAGACTAACAGTGCAGACAGAGATTGACAGTGCGGACAGAGACTGGCAGTCCGGACATAGACTGACAGTGCAGACAGAGAATGACAGTGCGGACATAGACTGACAGTGCGGACATAGACTGACAGTGCGGACATAGACTGACAGTGCGGACATAGACTGACAGTGCGGACATAGACTCAGAGCGCGGACATGGACTGACAGTGCGGACAGAGACTGACAGTGTGGACGTAGACTCAACACGCGGACAGAGACTGACAGTGCGGACGGAGACTGATAGTCCGGGCAGTGACTGACAGTGCGGACATAGACTCAGAGCGCAGAAATAGACTAACAGTGCGGACAGAGACAAACAGTGCGGACGGAGACTCACCACGCGGACAGAGACTGACAGTGCGGACAGATGAACAGTGCGGACAGAGAATGAGAGGGCAGACGGAGACTGATAGTCTGGACAGTGACTGACAGTGCGGACATAGACTGACAGTGCGGACAGAGACTAACAGTGTGGACAGACACTAACAATGTGGACAGACACTGACAGTCCAGACATGGACTGACAGTGCGGACAGAGACTGACAGTGTTGACATTGACTGACAATGCGGACATAGACTGACAGTGCCGGCATAGACTGACAGTGCGGACATTGACTGACAGTGCGGACGTAGACTGACAGTGCAGACATAGACTGACAGAGCGGACAGAGACTGACTGTGCAGAGAGGGACGGACAGTGCGGACAGAGACCGACAGGACGGACATAGACTGACAGTGCGGACAGAGACTAACAGTGCAGACAGAGACTGACAGGACGGACATAGACTGACAGTGCGGACAGAGATTAACAGTGCGGACAGAGACTGACCACGCGGATAGAGACTGACAGTGCGGACAGAGATTAACAGTGCGGACAGAAACTGGCAATCCGGACATAGACTGACAGTGCGGACATAGACTGGCAGTGTGGACATAGGCTGACAGTGCGGACATAGACTGATAGTCCGGACAGTGCAGAAAGGGACTGACATTGCGGACAATGATTGACATTGCGGAAAGTGATTGAGAGTGCGGACTGGGATTTTCAGTGCAGAGAGGGATTGACAGTGCAGATAGGGATTGAAAGTGCGCACATGGATTAACAGTACGGACAGAGACTGACAGTGCGGACATAGATTGACAGTGCGGACAGAGACTGACAGCGTGGACAGAGACTGACAACGCGGACACAGACTGACAGTGCGGACAGTGACTGACAGTGCAGACAGAGACTAACAGTACAGACAGAGATTGACAGTGTGGAAAGAGACTGGCAGTGGGGAATGAAAATGACAGTGCAGACAGAGACTGACAGTGCAGAAAGAGAATGACTGTGGAAACGGACAGAGAGTGCGGACATCGAGTGACAGTGCGGACATAGACTGATAGTCCGGACAGAGACTGACAGTGCGAACAGAGACTGATAGTGCGGAAATAGACTGACAGTGCGGACAGAGACTGACAGTGCGGACAGAGACTGACAGTGCGGACATAGACTGACAATGCGGACATAGGCTGACAGTGCGGACAGAGACTGACAGTGCGGACATAGACTGAAACTGCGGACATAGACTCAGAGTGTGGACATAGACTGACAGTGCGGACAGAGCCTAACAGTGCGGACAGAGTCTGACCACGGGAACAGAGACTAACAGTGCGGACAGAGACTAACAGTGCGGACAGAGACTGACAGGGCGGACGGAGACTGACAGTGCAGAAAGTGACTGACATTGCGGACATAGTCTGAAAGCCCGGACAGTGACTGACAGTCCGGACAGAGATTGACAGTGCGGAAATAGACGGACAGTGCGGAAAGAGACTAACAGTGCGGACAGAGTCTGACAGGGAGGACAGAGACTGATAGTCCGGAAAGTGACTGACAGTGCGGACATAGACTGACAGTGCGAACAAAGACTGACAGTCCAGACATGGACTGACAATGCGGACATAGACTGACAGTGCCGGCATAGACTGACAGTGCGGACAGTGACTGACAGTGCGGACATAGACTGACATTGCGGACATAGACTGACAGTGCGGACATAGACTGACAGTGCGGACATAGACTGACAGTGCAGAGAGGGACGGACAGTGCGGACAGAGACCGACAGTGCGGACATAGACTGACACAGCGGACAGAGACTAACAGTGCAGACAGAGACTCACCAGTCGGACAGAGACTGACAGTGCGGACAGAGATTAACAGTGCGGACTGAGACTGGCAATCCGCACATAGACTGACAGTGCGGACATAGACTGGCAGTGCGGTCATAGACTGACAGTGCGGACATAGACTGACTGTGCGGACATGGACTGATAGTCCGGACAGTGCAGAAAGGGACTGACATTGCGGACAATGATTGACATTGCGGACAGTGATTGAGAGTGCGGACTGGGATTTTCAGTGCAGAGAGGGATTGACAGTGCAGATAGGGATTGAAAGTGCGCACATGGATTAACAGTGCGAACAGGGATTGACAGTGTGGACATAGACTGACAGTACGGACAGAGACTGACAGTGTGGAAAGAGAATGACTGTGGAAACGGACAGAGAGTGCGGACATCGAGTGACAGTGCGGACATAGACTGATAGTCCGGACAGAGACTGACAGTGCGAACAGAGACTGATAGTGCGGAAATAGACTGACAGTGCGGACAGAGACTGACAGTGCGGACAGAGACTGACAGTGCGGACATAGACTGACAATGCGGACATAGGCTGACAGTGCGGACAGAGACTGACAGTGCGGACATAGACTGAAACTGCGGACATAGACTCAGAGTGTGGACATAGACTGACAGTGCGGACAGAGCCGAACAGTGCGGACAGAGTCTGACCACGGGAACAGAGACTAACAGTGCGGACAGAGACTAACAGTGCGGACAGAGACTGACAGGGCGGACGGAGACTGACAGTGCAGAAAGTGACTGACATTGCGAACATAGTCTGAAAGCCCGGACAGTGACTGACAGTCCGGACAGAGATTGACAGTGCGGAAATAGACGGACAGTGCGGAAAGAGACTAACAGTGCGGACAGAGTCTGACCACGCGGACAGAGACTAACAGTGCAGACAGAGACTGACAGTGCGGACAGAGACTGGCAGTCCGGACATAGACTGACAATGCGGACAGAGACTAAGAGCGCGGACATAGACTGACAGTGCGGACAGAGACTGACAGTGCGGACAGAGACTCAACACGCGGACAGAGACTGACAGTGCGGACAGAGACTAAAAGTGCGGACAGAGACTGACAGGGAGGACAGAGACTGATAGTCCGGAAAGTGACTGACAGTGCAGACATAGACTGACAGTGCGAACAAAGACTGACAGTCCAGACATGGACTGACAATGCGGACATAGACTGACAGTGCCGGCATAGACTGACAGTGCGGACAGTGGCTGACAGTGCGGACATAGACTGACATTGCGGACATAGACTGACAGTGCGGACATAGACTGACAGTGCGGACATAGACTGACAGTGCAGAGAGGGACGGACAGTGCGGACAGAGACCGACAGTGCGGACATAGACTGACACAGCTGACAGAGACTAACAGTGCAGACAGAGACTCACCAGTCGGACAGAGACTGACAGTGCGGACAGAGATTAACAGTGCGGACTGAGACTGGCAATCCGCACATTGACTGAGAGTGCGGACAGAGACTGGCAGTGCGGTCATAGACTGACAGTGCGGACATAGACTGACTGTGCGGACATGGACTGATAGTCCGGACAGTGCAGAAAGGGACTGACATTGCGGACAATGATTGACATTGCGGACAGTGATTGAGAGTGCGGACTGGGATTTTCAGTGCAGAGAGGGATTGACAGTGCAGATAGGGATTGAAAGTGCGCACATGGATTAACAGTGCGAACAGGGATTGACAGTATGGAAAGAGACTGACAGTACGGACAGAGACTGACAGTGCGGACATAGACTGACAATGCGAACATAGACTGACAGTGCGGACATAGACTGACAGTGCGGACATCGACTGACAGAGCGGACAGAGACTGACAGTGGAGAGAGGGACGGGCAGTGCGGACAGAGACTGACCACGCGGACAGAGACTGACAGTGCGGACAGAGATTAACAGTGCGGACAGAGACTGGCAATCCGGACATAGACTGACAGTGCGGACATAGACTGGCAGTGCGGACATAGACTGACAGTGCGGACATAGACTGATAGTCCGGACAGTGCAGAAAGGGACGGACATTGCGGACAATGATTGACATTGCGGACAGTGATTGAGAGTGCGGACTGGGATTTTCAGTGCAGAGAGGGATTGACAGTGCAGATAGGGATTGACAGTGCGCACTCGGATTAACAGTGCGAACAGCGATTGACAGTGTGGACATAGACTGACAGGGCGGACAGAGACTGACAGTGCGGACATAGATTGACAGTGCGGATAGAGACTGACAGCGTGGACAGAGACTGACAACGCGGACACAGACTGACAGTGCAGACAGAGACTGACAGTGCAGAAAGAGAATGACTGTTCAAACGGACAGAGAGTGCGGACAGAGACTAACAGTGTGGACGGAGACTCAACACGCGGACAGAGACTGACAGTGCGGACGGAGACTGGTAGTCCGGGCAGTGACTGACAGTGCGGACATAGACTGACAGTGCGGACAGTGACTGACAGTGCGGACATAGACTCAGAGCGCGGACATAGACTAACAGTGCGGACAGAGACAAACAGTGCGGACAGAGACTCACCACGCGGACAGAGACTGACAGTGTGGACAGAGAATGACAGGGCAGACGGGGACTGATAGTCTGGACAGTGACTGACAGTGCGGACATAGACTGACAGTGCGGACAGAGACTAACAGAGCGGACAGAGTCTGACCACGCGGACAGAGACTGACAGTGTGGACAGAGACTAACAGTGTGGACAGACACTGACAGTCCGGACATGGACTGACAGTGCGGACAGAGACTGACAGTGTTGACATTGACTGACAATGCGGACAGAGACTGACAGTGTGGACAGAGACTAACAGTGTGGACAGACACTGACAGTCCGGACATGGACTGACAGTGCGGACAGAGACTGACAGTGTTGACATTGACTGACAATGCGGACATAGACTGACAGTGCCGGCATAGACTGACAGTGCGGACATTGACTGACAGTGCGGACATAGACTGACAGTGCAGACATAGACTGACAGAGCGGACAGAGACTGACAGTGCAGAGAGGGACGGACAGTGCGGACAGAGACCGACAGGACGGACATAGACTGACAGTGCGGAGAGAGACTAACAGTGCAGACAGAGACTGACCACGCGGACAGAGACGGACAGTGCGAACAGAGATTAACAGTGCGGACAGAGACTGGCAATCCGGACATAGACTGACAGTGCGGACATAGACTGGCAGTGCGGACATAGGCTGACAGTGCGGACATCGACTGATAGTCCGGACAGTGCAGAAAGGGACTGACATTGCGGACAATGATTGACATTGCGGACAGTGATTGAGAGTGCGGACTGGGATTTTCAGTGCAGAGAGGGATTGACAGTGCAGATAGGGATTGACAGTGTGGACATAGACTGACAGTACGGACAGAGACTGACAGTGCGGACATAGATTGACAGTGCGGACAGAGACTGACAGCGTGGACAGAGACTGACAACGCGGAGACAGACTGACAGTGCGGACAGTGACTGACAGTGCGGACAGAGACTAACAGTACAGACAGAGATTGACAGCGTGGAAAGAGACTGGCAGTGGGGAATGAAAATGACAGTGCAGACAGAGACTGACAGTGCAGAAAGAGAATGACTGTGGAAACGGACAGAGAGTGCGGACATAGAGTGACAGTGCGGACATAGACTGATAGTCCGGACAGAGACTGACAGTGCGGACAGAGACTGATAGTGCGGAAATAGACTGACAGTGCAGACAGAGACTAACAGTGTGGAAAGAGACTGACCACGCGGACAGAGACTGACAGTGCGGACAGAGACTGACAGTGCGGACGGAGACTGATAGTCCGGGCAGTGACTGACAGTGCGGACATAGACTGACAGTGCGGACAGTGACTGACAGTGCGGACATAGACTCACCACGCGGACAGAAACTAACAGTGGGGACAGAGAATGACAGGGCAGACGGAGACTGATAGTCTGGACAGTGACTGACAGTGCGGACATAGACTGACAGTGCGGACAGAGACTAACAGAGCGGACAGAGTCTGACCACGCGGACAGAGACTGACAGTATGGACAGAGACTAACAGTGTGGACAGACACTGACAGTCCGGACATGGACTGACAGTGCGGACAGAGACTGACAGTGTTGACATTGACTGACAATGGGGACATAGACTGACAGTGCGGACATAGACTGACAGTGCGGACATAGACTGACAGTGCGGACATAGACTGACAGTGCGGACATAGACTGACAGAGCGGACAGAGACTGACTGTGCAGAGAGGGACGGACAGTGCGGACAGAGACCGACAGGACGGACATAGACTGACAGTGCGGAGAGAGACTAACAGTGCAGACAGAGACTGACCACGCGGACAGAGACTGACAGTGAGGACAGAGATTAACAGTGCGGACAGAGACTGGCAATCCGGACATAGACTGACAGTGCGGACATAGACTGGCAGTGCGGACATAGGCTGACAGTGCGGACATAAACTGATAGCCGGACAGTGCAGAAAGGGACTGACATTGCGGACAATGATTGACATTGCGGACAGTGATTGAGAGTGCGGACTGGGATTTTCAGTGCAGAGAGGGATTGACAGCGCAGATAGGGATTGAAAGTGCGCACATGGATTAACAGTGCGAACAGGGATTGACAGTGTGGACATAGACTGACAGTGCGGACAGAGACTGACAGTGCGGACATAGATTGACAGTGCGGACAGAGACTGACAGCGTGGACAGAGACTGACAACGCGGACACAGACTGACAGTGCGGACAGTGAATGACAGTGCGGACAGAGACTAACAGTCCAGACAGAGATTGACAGTGTGGAAAGAGACTGGCAGTGGGGAATGAAAATGACAGTGCAGACAGAGACTGACAGTGCAGAAAGAGAATGACTGTGGATACGGACAGAGAGTGCGGACATAGAGTGACAGTGCGGACATAGACTGACAGTGCGGACATAGACTGACAGTGCGGACAGAGACTGACAGTGCGGACAGAGACTAACAGTGCGGACATAGACTGACAGTGCGGACAGAGACTGACAGTGCGGACATAGACTGACAGTGCGGACAAAGACTGACAGTGCGGACATAGGCTGACAGTGCGGACAGAGACTGACAGTGCGGGCATAGACTGACAGTGCGGACATTGACTGACAGTGCGGACAGAGACTGACAGTGCGGACATAGACTGACAGTGCGGACATAGACTGACAGTGCGGACATAGACTGACATTGCGGACATAGACTGACAGTGCGGACAAAGACTGACAGTGCGGTCATAGGCTGACAGTGCGTCCATAGACTGACAGTGCGGACAGAGCCTAACAGTGCGGACAGAGTCTGACCACGCGGACAGAGCCGAACAGTGCGGACAGAGACTAACAGTGCGGACAGAGACTGACAGGGGGGACGGAGACTGGCAGTGCGGACATAGACTGACAATGCGGACATAGGCTGACAGTGCGGACATAGACTGAAACTGCGGACATAGACTCAGAGTGTGGACATAGACTGAGAGTGCGGACAGAGCCTAACAGTGCGGATAGAGACTGACCACGCGGACAGAGACTGACAGTGCAGAAAGAGAATGACTGTGGAAACGGACAGAGAGTGCGGACATAGAGTGACAGTGCGGACATAGACTGATAGTCCGGACAGAGACTGACAGTGCGGACAGAGACTGATAGTGCGGAAATAGACTGACAGTGCGGACAGAGACTAACAGTGTGGAAAGAGACTGACCACGCGGACAGAGACTGACAGTGCGGACAGAGACTGACAGTGCGGACATAGACTGACAATGCGGACATAGGCTGACAGTGCGGACATAGACTGACAGTGCGGACATAGATTTACAGTGCGGACATAGACTGAAACTGCGGACATAGACTCAGAGTGTGGACATAGACTGACAGTGCGGACAGAGCCGAACAGTGCGGACAGAGTCTGACCACGCGGACAGAGACTAACAGTGCGGACAGAGACTAACAGTGCGGACAGAGACTGACAGGGCGGACGGAGACTGACAATGCAGAAAGTGACTGACATTGCGGACATAGTCTGAAAGCCCGGACAGTGACTGACAGTCCGGACAGAGATTGACAGTGCGGAAATAGACGGACAGTGCGGAAAGAGACTAACAGTGCGGACAGAGTCTGACCACGCGGACAGAGACTAACAGTGCAGACAGAGACTGACAGTGCGGACAGAGACTGGCAGTCCGGACATAGACTGACAATGCGGACATAGACTAAGAGCGCGGACATAGACTGACAGTGCGGACAGAGACTGACAGTGCGGACAGAGACTCAACACGCGGACAGAGACTGACAGTGCGGACAGAGACTAAAAGTGCGGACAGAGACTGACAGGGAGGACAGAGACTGATAGTCCGGAAAGTGACTGACAGTGCGGACATAGACTGACAGTGCGAACAGAGACTGACAGTCCAGACATGGACTGACAGTGCGGACAGAGACTGACAGTGTTGACATCGACTGACAATGCGGACATAGACTGACAGTGCCGGCATAGACTGACAGTGCGGACAGTGACTGACAGTGCGGACATAGACTGACATTGCGGACATAGACTGACAGTGCGGACATAGACTGACAGAGCGGACAGAGACTGACAGTGCAGAGAGGGACGGACAGTGCGGACAGAGACCGACAGTGCGGACATAGACTGACACAGCGGACAGAGACTAACAGTGCAGACAGAGACTCACCAGTCGGACAGAGACTGACAGTGCGGACAGAGATTAACAGTGCGGACAGAGACTGGCAATCCGGACATAGACTGACAGTGCGGACATAGACTGATAGTCCGGACAGGGCAGAAAGGGACTGACATTGCGGACAATGATTCACATTGCAGACAGTGATTGAGAGTGCGGACTGGGATTTTCAATGCAGAGAGGGATTGACAGTGCAGATAGGGAATGACAGTGCACACTGGGATTAACAGTGCGAACAGGGATTGACAGTGTGGACATAGACTGACAGGGCGGACAGAGACTGACAGTGCGGACATAGATTGACAGTGCGGACAGAGACTGACAGCGTGGACAGAGACTGACAACGCGGACACAGACTGACAGTGCAGACAGTGACTGACAGTGCGGACAGAGACTAACAGTACAGACAGAGATTGACAGTGTGGAAAGAGATTGGCAGTGGGGATTGAAAATGACAGTGCAGACCGAGACTGACAGTGCAGAAAGAGAATGACTGTTCAAACGGACAGAGAGTGCGGACATAGAGTGACAGTGCGGACATAGACTGATACTCCGGACAGAGACTGACAGTGCGGACAGAGGCTGATAGTGCGGAAATAGACTGACAGTGCGGACAGAGACTAACAGTGTGGAAAGAGACTGACCACGCGGACAGAGACTGACAGTGCGGACAGAGACAAACAGTACAGACAGAGATTGACAGTGTGGAAAGAGATTGGCAGTGGGGATTGAAAATGACAGTGCAGACCGAGACTGACAGTGCAGAAAGAGAATGACTGTTCAAACGGACAGAGAGTGCGGACAGAGAGTGACAGTGCGGACATAGACTGATAGTCCGGACAGAGACTGACAGTGCGGACAGAGACTGACAGTGCGGACAAAGACTGACAATGCGGACATAGGCTGACAGTGCGGACATAGACTGAAACTGCGGACATGGACTCAGAGTGTGGACATAGACTGAGAGTGCGGACAGAGCCTAACAGTGCGGATAGAGACTGACCACGCGGACAGAGACTAACAGTGCGGACAGAGACTTACAGGGCGGACGGAGACTGACAGTGCAGAAAGGGACTGACATTGCGGACATAGTCTGATAGCCCGGACAGTGACTGACAGTCCGGACAGAGATTGACAGTGCGGAAATAGACAGACAGCGCGGAAAGAGAGTAACAGTGTGGACAGAGTCTGACCACGCGGACAGAGACTAACAGTGCAGACAGAGATTGACAGTGCGGACAGAGACTGGCAGTCCGGACATAGACTGACAGTGCGGACAGAGAATGACAGTGTTGACATTGACTGACAATGCGGACATAGACTGACAGTGTGGACATTGACTGACAATGCGGACATGGACTGACAGAGCGGACA
This sequence comes from Mustelus asterias, assembly GCF_964213995.1. Taxonomy (NCBI): domain Eukaryota; kingdom Metazoa; phylum Chordata; class Chondrichthyes; order Carcharhiniformes; family Triakidae; genus Mustelus; species Mustelus asterias. Next base: position 62,378,725 of record NC_135809.1, on the reverse strand, counting down.
GAGACTGACTGTGCAGAGAGGGACGGACAGTGCGGACAGAGACTGACAGTACGGACATAGACTGACAGTGCGGAGAGAGACTAAAAGTGCAGACAGAGACTGACCACGCGGACAGAGACTGACAGTGCGGACAGAGATTGAGAGTATGGAAAGAGACTGACAGTACGGACAGAGACTGACAGTGCGGACATAGACTGACAATGCGAACATAGACTGACAGTGCGGACATAGACTGACAGTGCGGACATAGACTGACAGTGCAGACATAGACTGACAGAGCGGACAGAGACTGACAGTGGAGAGAGGGACGGGCAGTGCGGACAGAGACCGACAGTACGGACATAGACTGACAGTGCGGAGAGAGACAGACAGCGCGGAAAGAGACTAACAGTGCGGACAGAGTCTGACCACGCGGACAGAGACTAACAGTGTAGACAGAGATTGACAGTGTGGACAGAGACTGGCAGTCCGGACATAGACTGACAGTGCGGACATAGACTGACAGTGCGGACATAGACTGACAGTGCGGACAGAGACTAACAGTGTGGACGGAGACTCAACACGCGGACAGAGACTGACAGTGCGGACGGAGACTGATAGTCCGGGCAGTGACTGACAGTGCGGACATAGACTAACAGTGCGGACAGAGACAAACAGTGCGGACAGAGACTCACCACGCGGACAGAAACTGACAGTGTGGACAGAGAATGACAGGGCAGACGGGGACTGATAGTCTGGACAGTGACTGACAGTGTGGACATAGACTGACAGTGCGGACAGAGACTAACAGAGCGGACAGAGTCTGACCACGCGGACAGAGACTGACAGTGTGGACAGAGACTAACAGTGTGGACAGACACTGACAGTCCGGACATGGACTGACAGTGCGGACAGAGACTGACAGTGTTGACATTGACTGACAATACGGACATAGACTGACAGTGCCGGCACAGACTGACAGTGCGGACATTGACTGACAGTGCGGACATAGACTGACAGTGCGGACATAGACTGACAGTGCAGACATAGACTGACAGAGCGGACAGAGACTGACTGTGCAGAGAGGGACGGACAGTGCGGACAGAGACCGACAGGACGGACATACACTGACAGTGCGGAGAGAGACTAACAGTGCAGACAGAGAATGACCACGCGGACAGAGACTGACAGTGCGGACAGAGACTAACAGTGCGGACAGAGACTGGCAATCCGGACATAGACTGACAGTGCGGACATAGACTGGCAGTGCGGACATAGGCTGACAGTGCGGACATAGACTGATAGTCCGGACAGTGCAGAAAGGGACTGACATTGCGGACAATGATTGACATTGCGGACAGTGATTGAGAGTGCGGACTGGGATTTTCAGTGCAGAGAGGGATTGACAGTGCAGATAGGGATTGACAGTGCGCACTCGGATTAACAGTGCGAACAGGGATTGACAGTGTGGACATAGACTGACAGGGCGGACAGAGACTGACTGTGCGGACATAGATTGACAGTGCGGATAGAGACTGACAGCGTGGACAGAGACTGACAACGCGGACACAGAATGACAGTGCAGACAGTGACTGACAGTGCGGACAGACACTAACAGTACAGACAGAGATTGACAGTGTGGAAAGAGATTGGCAGTGGGGATTGAAAATGACAGTGCAGACAGAGACTGACAGTGCAGAAAGAGAATGACTGTTCAAACGGACAGAGAGTGCGGACATAGAGTGACAGTGCGGACATAGACTGATAGTCCGGACAGAGACTGACAGTGCGGACAGAGGCTGATAGTGCGGAAATAGACTGACAGTGCGGACAGAGACTAACAGTGTGGAAAGCAACTGACCACGCGGACAGAGACTGACATTGCGGACATAGTCTGATACCCCGGACAGTGACTGACAGTCCGGACAGAGATTGACAGTGCGGAAATAGACGGACAGTGCGGAAAGAGACTAACAGTGCGGACAGAGTCTGACCACGCGGACAGAGACTAACAGTGCAGACAGAGACTGACAGTGCGGACAGAGACTGGCAGTCCGGACATAGACTAACAGTGCGGACAGAGACTGACAGTGCGGACATAGACTGGCAGTGCGGACATAGGCTGACAGTGCGGACATAGACTGATAGTCCGGACAGTGCAGAAGGGACTGACATTGCGGCCAAAGATTGACATTGCGGACAGTGATTGAGAGTGCGGACTGGGATTTTCAGTGCAGAGAGTGATTGACAGTGCAGATAGGGATTGACAGTGCGCACTCGGATTAACAGTGCGAACAGGGATTGACAGTGTGGACATAGACTGACAGTACGGACAGAGACTGACAGTGCGGACATAGATTGACAGTGCGGACAGAGACTGACAGCGTGGACACAGACTGACAACGCGGACACAGACTGACAGTGCGGACAGTGACTGACAGTGCGGACAGAGACTAACAGTACAGACAGAGATTGACAGTGTGGAAAGAGACTGGCAGTGGGGAATGAAAATGACAGTGCAGACAGAGACTGACAGTGCAGAAAGAGAATGACTGTGGAAACGGACAGAGAGTGCGGACATAGAGTGACAGTGCGGACATAGACTGATAGTCCGGACAGAGACTGACAGTGCGGACAGAGACTGATAGTGCGGAAATAGACTGACAGTGCAGACAGAGACTAACAGTGTGGAAAGAGACTGACCACGCGGACAGAGACTGACAGTGCGGACAGAGACTGACAGTGCGGACGGAGACTGATAGTCCGGGCAGTGACTGACAGTGCGGACATAGACTGACAGTGCGGACAGTGACTGACAGTGCGGACATAGACTCAGAGCGCGGACATAGACTAACAGTGCGGACAGAGACAAACAGTGCGGACAGAGACTCACCACGCGGACAGACACTGACAGTGCGGACAGAGACTAACAGTGCGGACAGAGACTAACAGTGCGGACAGAGACGAGCAGTGCGGACAGAGAATGACAGGGCAGACGGAGACTGATAATCTGGACAGTGACTGACAGTGCGGACATAGACTGACAGTGCGGACAGAGATGACCAGTGCGGACAGAGACTGGCAATCCGGACATAGACTGACAGTGCGGACATAGACTGATAGTGCGGACATAGACTGACAGTGCAGACAGTGACTGACAGTGCGGACAGAGACTAACAGTACAGACAGAGATTGACAGTGTGGAAAGAGATTGGCAGTGGGGATTGAAAATGACAGTGCAGACAGAGACTGACAGTGCAGAAAGAGAATGACTGTTCAAACGGACAGAGAGTGCGGACATAGAGTGACAGTGCGGACATAGACTGATAGTCCGGACAGAGACTGACAGTGCGGACAGAGGCTGATAGTGCGGAAATAGACTGACAGTGCGGACAGAGACTAACAGTGTGGAAAGAGACTGACCACGCGGACAGAGACTGACAGTGCGGACAGAGAATGACAGTGCGGACATAGACTGACAATGCAGACATAGGCTGACAGTGCGGACATAGACTGAAACTGCGGACATACTCAGAGTGTGGACATAGACTGAGAGTGCGGACAGAGCCTAACAGTGCGGATAGAGACTGACCACGCGGACAGAGACTAACAGTGCGGACAGAGACTTACAGGGCGGACGGAGACTGACAGTGCAGAAAGGGACTGACATTGCGGACATAGTCTGATAGCCCGGACAGTGACTGACAGTCCGGACAGAGATTGACAGTGCGGAAATAGACAGACAGCGCGGAAAGAGACGAACAGTGCGGACAGAGTCTGACCACGCGGACAGAGACTAACAGTGTAGACAGAGATTGACAGTGCGGACAGAGACTGGCAGTCCGGACATAGACTGACAGTGCGGACATAGACTGACAGTGCGGACATAGACTGACAGTGCGGACAGAGACTAACAGTGTGGACGGAGACTCAACTCGCGGACAGAGACTGACAGTGCGGACGGAGACTGATAGTCCGGGCAGTGACTGACAGTGCGGACATAGACTAACAGTGCGGACAGAGACAAACAGTGCGGACAGAGACTCACCACGCGGACAGAAACTGACAGTGTGGACAGAGAATGACAGGGCAGACGGGGACTGATAGTCTGGACAGTGACTGACAGTGTGGACATAGATTGACAGTGCGGACAGAGACTAACAGAGCGGACAGAGTCTGACCACGCGGACAGAGACTGACAGTGTGGACAGAGACTAACAGTGTGGACAGACACTGACAGTCCGGACATGGACTGACAGTGCGGACAGAGACTGACAGTGTTGACATTGACTGACAATGCGGACATAGACTGACAGTGCCGGCATAGACTGACAGTGCGGACATTGACTGACAGTGCGGACATCGACTGACAGTGCAGACATAGACTGACAGAGCGGACAGAGACTGACTGTGCAGAGAGGGACGGACAGTGCGGACAGAGACCGACAGGACGGACATAGACTGACAGTGCGGAGAGAGACTAACAGTGCAGACAGAGACTGACCACGCGGACAGAGACTAACAGTGCGGACAGAGACTGGCAATCCGGACATAGACTGACAGTGCGGACATAGACTGGCAGTGCGGACATAGGCTGACAGTGCGGACATAGACTGATAGTCCGGACAGTGCAGAAGGGACTGACATTGCGGACAATGATTGACATTGCGGACAGTGATTGAGAGTGCGGACTGGGATTTTCAGTGCAGAGAGGGATTGACAGTGCAGATAGGGATTGACAGTGCGCACTCGGATTAACAGTGCGAACAGGGATTGACAGTGTGGACATAGACTGACAGTACGGACAGAGACTGACAGTGCGGACATAGATTGACAGTGCGGACAGAGACTGACAGCGTGGACACAGACTGACAACGCGGACACAGACTGACAGTGCGGACAGTGACTGACAGTGCGGACAGAGACTGGCAGTGGGGAATGAAAATGACAGTGCAGACAGAGACTGACAGTGCAGAAAGAGAATGAGTGTGGAAACGGACAGAGAGTGCGGACATAGAGTGACAGTGCGGACATAGACTGATAGTCCGGACAGAGACTGACAGTGCGGACAGAGACTGATAGTGCGGAAATAGACTGACAGTGCAGACAGAGACTAACAGTGTGGAAAGAGACTGACCACGCGGACAGAGACTGACAGTGCGGACAGAGACTGACAGTGCGGACGGAGACTGATAGTCCGGGCAGTGACTGACAGTGCGGACATAGACTGACAGTGCGGACAGTGACTGACAGTGCGGACATAGACTCAGAGCGCGGACATAGACTAACAGTGCGGACAGAGACAAACAGTGCAGACAGAGACTGACCACGCGGACAGAGACTGACAGTGCGGACAGAGACTAACAGTGCGGACAGAGACTGGCAGTCCGGACATAGACTGGCAGTGCGGACATAGACTGACAGTGCGAACATAGACTGACAGTGCGGACATAGACTGATAGTCCGGACAGTGCAGAAAGGGACTGACATTGCGGACAATGATTGACATTGCGGACAGTGATTGAGAGTGCGGACTGGGATTTTCAGTGCAGAGAGGGATTGACAGTGCGCACTGGGATTAACAGTGCGGACAGGGATTGACAGTGTGGACATAGACTGACAGTGCGGACATAGACTGACAGTGCGGACAGAGACTGACGGTGCGGAAATAGACTGACAGTGCGGACAGAGACTAACAGTGTGGAAATAGAATGACCACGCAGACAGAGACTGACAGTGCGGACATAGACTTACAATGTGGACATAGACTGACAGTGCGGACATAGACTGACCACGCGGACAGAGACTGACAGTGTGGACAGAGAATAACAGTGCGGACAGAGACTGCCAGGGTGGATGGAGACTGACAGTGCAGAAAGGGACTGACATTGCGGACATAGTCTGATAGTCCGGACTGTGACTGACAGTCCGGACAGAGACTGACAGTGCGGAGAGAGACTGACAGTGCGGACAGAGACTGACAGTGCGGACATAGAATGATAGTGCGGACAGAGATTAACAGTGCAGACAGAGACTGACCACGCGGACAGAGACTGACAGAGCGGACAGAGACTAACAGTGTGGACAGAGACTGGCAGTCCGGACAGAGACTGGCAGTGCGGACATAGACTGACAGTGCGGACATAGACTGACAGTGCGGACATAGACTGATAGTCCGGACAGTGCAGAAAGGGACTGACATTGCGGACATAGTCTGATAGTCCAGAATGTGACTGACAGTCCGGCAGAGACTGATAGTGCGGAAATAGACTGACAGTGTGGACAGAGTCTGACCACGCAGACAGAGTGCCAGTGCGGATAGAGACTAACAGTGCGGACAGACACAGACAGTCCCGACATAGACTGACAGTGCGGACAGAGACTGACAGTGTGGACATAGACTAACAGTGCGGACATTGACTAACAGTGCGGACATAGACTGACAGTGCGGACAGAGACTGACCACGCGGGCAGAGACTGACAGTGCGGACAGAGACTGACCACGCGGACAGAGACTGACAGTGCGGACAGAGACTAACCGTGCGGACAGAGACTGGCAGTCCGGACATAGACTGACAGTGCGGACAGAGACTGACAGTGCGGACATAGACTGACAGTGCGGACATAGACTGACAGTGCGGACAGAGACTGACAGTGCGGACAGAGACTGACAGTGCGGACAGAGACTGACAGTGCGGACATAGACTGATAGACCGGACAGTGCAGAAAGGGACTGACATTGTGGACAATGATTGACATTGTGGACAGTGATTGAGAGTGCGGACTGGGATTTTCAGTGCAGAGAGGGGTTGAAAATACAGACAGGGATTGACACTGTGCACTGGGATGAACAGTGCGAACAGGGATGGACAGTGTGGAAAGAGACTGGCAGTGGGGAATGAAAACGACAGTGCAGACAGAGACTGACAGTGCAGAAAGAGAATGACTGTGGAAACGGACAGAGAGTGCGGACAGAGAGTGACAGTAGTGACATAGACTGATAGTCCGGGCAGAGAGTGACAATGTGTACAGAGACTGATAGTGCGGACAGAGACTGAAAGAATGGACAGAGACTGACAGTGCGGACAGAGACTAACAGTGCAGACAGAGACTCAACACCCGGACAGGGACTGACAGTGCGGACAGAGACTGACAGTGTGGACATAGAATGACAGTGCGGACAGAGACTAACAGTGCAGACAGAGACTGACCACGCGGACAGAGACTGACAGTGCGGACAGAGACTAACAGTGCGGACAGAGACTGGCAGTCCGGACATAGACTGACAGTGCGGACATAGACTGACAGTGCGGACATAGACTGATAGTCCGGACAGTGCAGAAAGGGACTGACATTGCGGACAATGATTGACATTGCGGACAGTGATTGAGAGTGCGGACTGGGCTTTTCAGTGCAGAGAGGGATTGACAGTGCGCACTGGGATTAACAGTGCGGACAGGGATTGACAGTGTGGACATAGACTGACAGTGCGGACAGAGACTGACGGTGCGGAAATAGACTGACAGTGCGGACAGAGACTAACAGTGTGGAAATAGAATGACCACGCGGACAGAGACTGACAGTGCGGACAAAGACTTACAGGGTGGACATAGACTGACAGTGCGGACATAGACTGACCACGCGGACAGAGACTGACAGTGCGGACAGAGACTAACAGTGCGGACAGAGACTGGCAGTCCGGACATAGACTGACAGTGCGGACATAGACTGACAGTGCGGACATAGACTGATAGTCCGGACAGTGCAGAAAGGGACTGACATTGCGGACAATGATTGACATTGCGGACAGTGATTGAGAGTGCGGACTGGGATTTTCAGTGCAGAGAGGGATTGACAGTGCGCACTGGGATTAACAGTGCGGACAGGGATTGACAGTGTGGACATAGACTGACAGTGCGGACAGAGACTGATGGTGCGGAAATAGACTGACAGTGCGGACAGAGACTAACAGTGTGGAAATAGACTGATCACGCGGACAGAGACTGACAGTGCGGACATAGACTTACAGTGTGGACATAGACTGACAGTGCGGACATAGACTGACCACGCGGACAGAGACTGACAGTGTGGACAGAGAATAACAGTGCGGACAGAAACTGCCAGGGTGGATGGAGACTGACAGTGCAGTAAGGGACTGACATTGCGGACAGAGTCTGATAGTCCAGACAGTGACTGACAGTCCGGTCAGAGACTGACAGTGCGGAAATAGACGGACAGTGCGGACAGAGACTAACAGTGTGGACAGAGTCTGACCACGCAGACAGAGTGACAGTGCGGACAGAGACTAACAGTGCGAACAGACACAGACAGTCCGGACATAGACTGACAGTGCGGACAGAGACAGACAGTGCGGACATAGACTGACAGTGCGGACAGAGACTGACAGTGCGGACATAGCCTGATAGACCGGACAGTGACTGACAGTGTGGACAGAGACTAACAGTACAGACAGAGATTTACAGTGTGGAAAGAGACTGGCAGTGGGGAATGAAAATGACAGTGCAGACAGAGTCTGACAGTGCAGAAAGAGAATGACTGTGGAAACGGACAGAGAGTGCGGACATAGAGTGACAGTGCGGACATAGACTGATAGTCCGGACAGAGAGTGACAGTGTGGACAGAGACTGATAGTGCGGACAGAGACTGACAGTGTGGACAGAGACTGACAGTGCGGACAGAGACTAACAGTGAGAATAGAGACTCACCACACGGACAGAGACTGACAGTGCGGACAGAGACTAACAGTGCGGACAGAGACAGACAGGGCGGACGGAGACTGATAGTCCGGACACTGACTGACAGTGCGGACATAAACTGACAGTGCGGACAGAAACTAACATTGTGGAAAGAGACTGACCACGCGGACAGAGACTGACAGTGCGGACAGAGACTGACAGTGCGGACATAGACTGACAATGCGGACATAGACTGACAGTGTGGACATAGAATGACAGTGCGAACAGAGACTAACAGTGCAGACAGAGACTGACCACGCGGACAGAGACTGACAGTGCGGACAGAGACGAACAGTGCGGACAGAGACTGACAGTGCGGACATAGACTTACAATGTGGACATAGACTGATAGTGCGGACATAGACTGACTACGCGGACAGAGACTGACAGTGTGGACAGAGAATAACCGTGCGGACAGAGACTGCCAGGGTGGATGGAGACTGACAGTGCAGAAAGGGACTGACATTGCGGACATAGTCTGATAGTCTGGAATGTGACTGACAGTCCGGACAGAGACTGATAGTGCGGAAATAGACTGACAGTGTGGACAGAGTCTGACCACGCAGACAGAGTGCCAGTGCGGATAGAGACTGACAGTGCGGACAGACACAGACAGTCCCGACATAGACTGACAGTGCGGACAGAGACTGACAATGTGGACATAGACTAACAGTGCGGACATTGACTAACAGTGCGGACATAGACTGACAGTGCGGACAGAGACTGACCACGCGGGCAGAGACTGACAGTGCGGACAGAGACTGACAGTGCGGACAGTGCAGAAAGGGACTGACATTGCGGACAATGATTGACATTGCGGACAGTGATTGACCACGCGGGCAGAGACTGACAGTGCGGACAGAGACTGACCACGCGGACAGAGACTGACAGTGTGGACAGAGTCTGACCACGCAGACAGAGTGCCAGTGCAGAGAGGGATTGACAGTGCGCCCTGGGATTAACAGTGTTGACATAGACTGACAGTGCGGACAGAGACTGACGGTGCGGAAATAGACTGACAGTGCAGAAAGAGACTAACAGTGTGGTAGTAGACTGACCACGCGGACATAGACTAACAGTGCGGACAGAGACTGACAGTGCGGACATAGACTGACAATGCGGACATAGACTAAGAGCGCGGACATAGACTGACAGTGCGGACAGAGACTAACAGTGCTGACAGAGACTCAACACGCGGACAGAGACTGACAGTGCGGACAGAGATTAACAGTGCGGACAGAGACTGGCAATCCGGACATAGACTGACAGTGCCGGCATAGACTGACAGTGCGGACATCGACTGACAGTGCCGGCATAGACTGACAGTGCGGACATTGACTGACAGTGCGGACATAGACTGACAGTGCAGACATAGACTGACAGTGCAGACATAGACTGACAGTGCAGACATAGACTGTCAGAGCGGACAGAGACTGGCAGTGTGGACAGAGACTGACAGTGTGGACAGAGACTAACAGTGTGGAAAGAGACTGACCACATGGACAGAGACTGACAGTGCAGAGAGGGACGGACAGTGCGGACAGAGACCGACAGTGCGGACATAGACTGACAGTGCGGACATAGACTGACAGTGCGGAGAGAGACTAACAGTGCAGACAGAGACTCACCAGTCGGACAGAGACTGACAGTGCGGACAGAGATTAACAGTGCGGACAGAGACTGGCAATCCGGACATAGACTGACAGTGCGGACATAGACTGACAAGTGCGGACAGAGACTGACAGTGCAGAGAGGGACGGACAGTGCGGACAGAGACCGACAGTACGGACAGAGACTGGCAGTCCGGACATGGACTGACAGTGCGGACAGAGACTGACAGTGTTGACATTGACTGACAATGCGGACATAGACTGACAGTGCGGACATAGACTGACAGTGCGGAAATAGACTGACAGTGCGGACAGTGACTGACAGTGCGGAAATAGACTGACAGTGCGGACATAGACTGACAGAGCGGACAGAGACCGACAGTACGGACATAGACTGACAGTGCGGAGAGAGACTAACAGTGCAGACAGAGACTGACCACGCGGACAGAGACCGACAGTGCGGACAGAGATGAACAGTGCGGACAGAGACTGGCAATCCGGACATAGACTGACAGTGCGGACATAGACTGGCAGTGCGGACATAGACTGACAGTGCAGACAGTGACTGACAGTGCGGACAGTGACTAACAGTACAGACAGAGATTGACAGTGTGGAAAGAGATTGGCAGTGGGGATTGAAAATGACAGTGCAGACAGAGACTGACAGTGCAGAAAGAGAATGACTGTTCAAACGGACAGAGAGTGCGGACATAGAGTGACAGTGCGGAAATAGACTGATAGTCCGGACAGAGACTGACAGTGCGGACAGAGGCTGATAGTGCGGAAATAGACTGACAGTGCGGACAGAGACTAACAGTGTGGAAAGAGACTGACCACGCGGACAGAGACTGACAGTGCGGACAGAGAATGACAGTGCGGACAGAGACTGACAGTGCGGACATAGACTGACAATGCAGACATAGGCTGACAGTGCGGACATAGACTGAAACTGCGGACATACTCAGAGTGTGGACATAGACTGAGAGTGCGGACAGAGCCTAACAGTGCGGATAGAGACTGACCACGCGGACAGAGACTAACAGTGCGGACAGAGACTTACAGGGCGGACGGAGACTGACAGTGCAGAAAGGGACTGACATTGCGGACATAGTCTGATAGCCCGGACAGTGACTGACAGTCCGGACAGAGATTGACAGTGCGGAAATAGACAGACAGCGCGGAAAGAGACTAACAGTGCGGACAGAGTCTGACCACGCGGACAGAGACTAACAGTGTAGACAGAGATTGACAGTGCGGACAGAGACTGGCAGTCCGGACATAGACTGACAGTGCGGACAGAGAATGACAGAGCGGACATAGACTGACAGTGCGGACATAGACTGACAGTGCGGACATAGACTCAGAGCGCGGACATAGACTGACAGTGCAGACAGAGACTAACAGTGTGGACGGAGACTCAACACGCGGACAGAAACTGACAGTGCGGACGGAGACTGATAGTCCGGGCAGTGACTGACAGTGCGGACATAGACTGACAGTGCGGACAGTGACTGACAGTGCGGACATAGACTCAGAGCGCGGACATAGACTAACAGTGCGGACAGAGACAAACAGTGCGGACAGAGACTCACCACGCGGACAGAGACTGACAGTGTGGACAGAGAATGACAGGGCAGACGGGGACTGATAGTCTGGACAGTGACTGACAGTGCGGACATAGACTGACAGTGCGGACAGAGACTAACAGAGCGGACAGAGTCTGACCACGCGGACAGAGACTGACAGTGTGGACAGAGACTAACAGTGTGGACAGACACTGACAGTCCGGACATGGACTGACAGTGCGGACAGAGACTGACAGTGTTGACATTGACTGACAGTGCGGACATTGACTGACAGTGCGGACATAGACTGACAGTGCAGACATAGACTGACAGTGCTGACATAGACTGACAGTGCGGACATTGACTGACAGTGCGGACATTGACTGACAGTGCGGACATAGACTGACAGTGCGGACATAGACTGACAGTGCGGACATAGACTGACAGTGTAGACATAGACTGACAGAGCGGACAGAGACTGACTGTGCAGAGAGGGACGGACAGTGCGGACAGAGACCGACAGGACGGACATAGACTGACAGTGCGGAGAGAGACTAACAGTGCAGACAGAGACTGACCACGCGGACAGAGACTGACAGTGCGGACAGAGATTAACAGTGCGGACAGAGACTGGCAATCCGGACATAGACTGACAGTGCGGACATAGACTGGCAGTGCGGACATAGGCTGACAGTGCGGAAATAGACTGATAGTCCGGACAGTGCAGAAAGGGACTGACATTGCGGACAATGATTGACATTGCGGACAGTGATTGAGAGTGCGGACTGGCATTTTCAGTGCAGAGAGGGATTGACAGTGCAGATAGGGATTGAAAGTGCGCACATGGATTAACAGTGCGAACAGGGATTGACAGTGTGGACATAGACTGACAGTACGGACAGAGACTGACAGTGCGGACATAGATTGACAGTGCGGACAGAGACTGACAGCGTGGACAGAGACTGACAACGCGGACACAGACTGACAGTGCAGACAGTGACTGACAGTGCGGACAGAGACTAACAGTACAGACAGAGATTGACAGTGTGGAAAGAGATTGGCAGTGGGGATTGAAAATGACAGTGCAGACAGAGACTGACAGTGCAGAAAGAGAATGACTGTTCAAACGGACAGAGAGTGCGGACATAGAGTGACAGTGCGGACATAGACTGATAGTCCGGACAGAGACTGACAGTGCGGACAGAGGCTGATAGTGCGGAAATAGACTGACAGTGCGGACAGAGACTAACAGTGTGGAAAGAGACTGACCACGCGGACAGAGACTGACAGTGCGGACAGAGAATGACAGTGCGGACAGAGACTGACAGTGCGGACATAGACTGACAATGCGGACATAGGCTGACAGTGCGGACATAGACTGAAACTGCGGACATAGGCTCAGAGTGTGGACATAGACTGAGAGTGCGGACAGAGCCTAACAGTGCGGATAGAGACTGACCACGCGGACAGAGACTAACAGTGCGGACAGAGACTTACAGGGCGGACGGAGACTGACAGTGCAGAAAGGGACTGACATTGCGGACATAGTCTGATAGCCCGGAAAGTGACTGACAGTCCGGACAGAGATTGACAGTGCGGAAATAGACAGACAGCGCGGAAAGAGACTAACAGTGCGGACAGAGTCTGACCACGCGGACAGAGACTAACAGTGTAGACAGAGATTGACAGTGCGGACAGAGACTGACAGCGTGGACAGAGACTGACAACGCGGACACAGACTGACAGTGCGGACAGTGACTGACAGTGCGGACTGAGACTAACAGTACAGACAGAGATTGACAGTGTGGAAAGAGACCGGCAGTGGGGAATGAAAATGACAGTGCAGACAGAGACTGACAGTGCAGAAAGAGAATGACTGTGGAAACAGACAGAGAGTGCGGACATAGAGTGACAGTGCGGACATAGACTGATAGTCCGGACAGAGACTGACAGTGCAGACAGAGACTAACAGTGTGGAAAGAGACTGACCACGCGGACAGAGACTGACAGTGCGGACAGAGACTGACAGTGCGGACGGAGACTGATAGTCCGGGCAGTGACTGACAGTGCGGACATAGACTGACAGTGCGGACAGTGACTGACAGTGCGGACATAGACTCAGAGCGCGGACATAGACTAACAGTGCGGACAGAGACAAACAGTGCGGACAGAGACTCACCACGCGGACAGAGACTGACAGTGCGGACAGAGACTAACAGTGCGGACAGAGAATGACAGGGCAGACGGAGACTGATAGTCTGGACAGTGACTGACAGTGCGGACATAGACTGACAGTGCGGACAGAGACTAACAGAGAGGACAGACACTGACAGTCCGGACATGGACTGACAGTGCGGACAGAGACTGAAAGTGTTGACATTGACTGACAATGCGGACATAGACTGACAGTGTCGGCATAGACTGACAGTGCAGACATAGACTGACAGAGCGGACAGAGACTGACAGTGAGGACAGAGATTAACAGTGCGGACAGAGACTGACCACGCGGACAGAGACTGACAGTGAGGACAGAGATGAACAGTGCGGACAGAGACTGGCAATCCGGACATAGACTGACAGTGCGGACATAGACTGGCAGTGCGGACATGGGCTGACAGTGCGGACATAGAATGATAGTCCGGACAGTGCAGAAAGGGACTGACATTGCGGACAATGATTGATATTGCGGACAGTGATTGAGAGTGCGGACTGGGATTTTCAGTGCAGAGAGGGATTGACAGCGCAGATAGGGATTGAAAGTGCCCACATGGATTAACAGTGCGAACAGGGATTGACAGTGTGGACATAGACTGACAGTACGGACAGAGACTGACAGTGCGGACATAGATTGACAGTGCGGACAGAGACTGACAGCGTGGACAGAGACTGACAACGCGGACACAGACTGACAGTGCGGACAGTGACTGACAGTGCGGACAGAGACTAACAGTACAGACAGAGATTGACAGTGTGGAAAGAGACTGGCAGTGGGGAATGAAAATGACAGTGCAGACAGAGAATGACTGTGGAAACGGACAGAGAGTGCGGACATAGAGTGACAGTGCGGACATAGACTGATAGTCCGGACAGAGACTGACAGTGCGGACAGAGACTGACAGTGCGGACATAGACTGACAGTGCGGACATAGACTGACAGTGCGGACAGAGACTGACAGTGCGGACAGAGACTGACAGTGCGGACAGAGACTGACAGTGCGGACAAAGACTGACAGTGCGGACATAGGCTGACAGTGCGGACATAGACTGACAGTGCGGACAGAGCCTAACAGTGCGGACAGAGTCTGACCACGCGGACAGAGCCTAACAGTGCAGACAGAGACCAGCAGTGCGGACAGAGACTGACAGGGCGGACGGAGACTGACAGTGCAGAAAGTGACTGACATTGCGGACATAGTCTGACAGCCCGGACAGTGACTGACAGTCCGGACAGAGATTGACAGTGCGGAAATAGACGGACAGTGCGGAAAGAGACTAACAGTGCGGACAGAGTCTGACCACGCGGACAGAGACTAACAGTGCAGACAGAGACTGACACTGCGGACAGAGACTGGCAGTCCGGACATAGACTAACAGTGCGGACAGAGACTGACAGTGCGGACATAGACTAACAATGCGGACATCGACTAAGAGCGCGGACATCGACTGACAGTGCGGACAGAGACTGACAGCGTGGACAGAGACTGACAACGCGGACACAGACTGACAGTGCGGACAGAGATTAACAGTGCGGACAGAGACTGGCAATCCGGACAGAGACTGACAGTGCGGACATAGACTGATAGTGCGGACAGAGACTGGCAGTGTGGACAGAGACTGACAGTGTGGACAGAGACTAACAGTGTGGAAAGAGACTGACCACATGGACAGAGACTGACAGTGCAGAGAGGGACGGACAGTGCAGACAGAGACCGA
Organism: Mustelus asterias; assembly: GCF_964213995.1. Classification (NCBI taxonomy): domain Eukaryota; kingdom Metazoa; phylum Chordata; class Chondrichthyes; order Carcharhiniformes; family Triakidae; genus Mustelus; species Mustelus asterias. The sequence continues at coordinate 62,362,882 of NC_135809.1, read as the reverse complement.
CAGTGCGGACATAGACTGACAGTGCGGACATAGACTGACAGTGCGGAGAGAGACTAACAGTGCAGACAGAGACTCACCAGTCGGACAGAGACTGACGGTGCGGACGGAGATTAACAGTGCGGACAGAGACTGGCAATCCGGACATAGACTGACAGGGCGGACATAGACTGATAGTGCGGACAGAGACTGACAGTGTGGACAGAGACTGACAGTGTGGACAGAGACTAACAGTGTGGAAAGAGACTGACCACATGGACAGAGACTGACAGTGTAGAGAGGGACGGACAGTGCGGACAGAGACCGACAGTACGGACAGAGACTGGCAGTCCGGACAGAGACTGACAGTGTTGACATTGACTGACAATGCGAACATAGACTGACAGTGCGGACATAGACTGACAGTGCGGAAATAGACTGACAGTGCGGACAGAGACTGACAGAGCGGACAGAGACTGACTGTGCAGAGAGGGACGGACAGTGCGGACAGAGACCGACAGTACGGACATAGACTGACAGTGCCGAGAGAGACTAACAGTGCAGACAGAGACTGACCACGCGGACAGAGACTGACAGTGCGGACAGAGATTAACAGTGCGGACAGAGACTGGCAATCCGGACATAGACTGACAGTGCGGACATAGACTGGCAGTGCGGACATGGACTGACAGTGCGGACATAGACTGATAGTCCGGACAGTGCAGAAAGGGACGGACATTGCGGACAATGATTGACATTGCGGACAGTGATTGAGAGTGCGGACTGGGATTTTCAGTGCAGAGAGGGATTGACAGTGCAGAGAGGGATTGACAGTGCGGACATAGATTGACAGTGCGGACAGAGACTGACAGCATGGACAGAGACTGACAACGTGGACACAGACTGACAGTGCAGACAGTGACTGACAGTGCGGACAGAGACTAACAGTACAGACAGAGATTGACAGTGTGGAAAGAGATTGGCAGTGGGGATTGAAAATGACAGTGCAGACAGAGACTGACAGTGCAGAAAAGAATGACTGTTCAAACGGACAGAGAGTGCGGACATAGAGTGACAGTGCGGACATAGACTGATAGTCCGGACAGAGACTGACAGTGCGGACAGAGGCTGATAGTGCGGAAATAGACTGACAGTGCGGACAGAGACTAACAGTGTGGAAAGAGACTGACCACGCGGACAGAGACTGACAGTGCGGACAGAGAATGACAGTGCGGACAGAGACTGACAATGTGGACACAGACTGACAGCGCGGACAGTGACTGACAGTGTGGACAGAGACTAACAGTACAGACAGAGATAGACAGTGCGGACAGAGACTGACCACGCGGGCAGAGACTGACAGTGCGGACAGAGACTGACCACGCGGACAGAGACTGACAGTGCGGACAGAGACTAACCGTGCGGACAGAGACTGGCAGTCCGGACATAGACTGACAGTGCGGACAGAGACTGACAGTGCGGACATAGACTGACAGTGCGGACATAGACTGACAGTGCGGACAGAGACTGACAGTGCGGACAGAGACTGACAGTGCGGACAGAGACTGACAGTGCGGACATAGACTGATAGACCGGACAGTGCAGAAAGGGACTGACATTGTGGACAATGATTGACATTGTGGACAGTGATTGAGAGTGCGGACTGGGATTTTCAGTGCAGAGAGGGGTTGAAAATACAGACAGGGATTGACACTGTGCACTGGGATGAACAGTGCGAACAGGGATGGACAGTGTGGAAAGAGACTGGCAGTGGGGAATGAAAACGACAGTGCAGACAGAGACTGACAGTGCAGAAAGAGAATGACTGTGGAAACGGACAGAGAGTGCGGACAGAGAGTGACAGTAGTGACATAGACTGATAGTCCGGGCAGAGAGTGACAGTGTGTACAGAGACTGATAGTGCGGACAGAGACTGAAAGAATGGACAGAGACTGACAGTGCGGACAGAGACTAACAGTGCAGACAGAGACTCAACACCCGGACAGGGACTGACAGTGCGGACAGAGACTGACAGTGTGGACATAGAATGACAGTGCGGACAGAGACTAACAGTGCAGACAGAGACTGACCACGCGGACAGAGACTGACAGTGCGGACAGAGACTAACAGTGCGGACAGAGACTGGCAGTCCGGACATAGACTGACAGTGCGGACATAGACTGACAGTGCGGACATAGACTGATAGTCCGGACAGTGCAGAAAGGGACTGACATTGCGGACAATGATTGACATTGCGGACAGTGATTGAGAGTGCGGACTGGGCTTTTCAGTGCAGAGAGGGATTGACAGTGCGCACTGGGATTAACAGTGCGGACAGGGATTGACAGTGTGGACATAGACTGACAGTGCGGACAGAGACTGACGGTGCGGAAATAGACTGACAGTGCGGACAGAGACTAACAGTGTGGAAATAGAATGACCACGCGGACAGAGACTGACAGTGCGGACAAAGACTTACAGGGTGGACATAGACTGACAGTGCGGACATAGACTGACCACGCGGACAGAGACTGACAGTGCGGACAGAGACTAACAGTGCGGACAGAGACTGGCAGTCCGGACATAGACTGACAGTGCGGACATAGACTGATAGTCCGGACAGTGCAGAAAGGGACTGACATTGCGGACAATGATTGACATTGCGGACAGTGATTGAGAGTGCGGACTGGGATTTTCAGTGCAGAGAGGGATTGACAGTGCGCACTGGGATTAACAGTGTGGACATAGACTGACAGTGCGGACAGAGACTGATGGTGCGGAAATAGACTGACAGTGCGGACAGAGACTAACAGTGTGGAAATAGACTGATCACGCGGACAGAGACTGACAGTGCGGACATAGACTTACAGTGTGGACATAGACTGACAGTGCGGACATAGACTGACCACGCGGACAGAGACTGACAGTGTGGACAGAGAATAACAGTGCGGACAGAAACTGCCAGGGTGGATGGAGACTGACAGTGCAGTAAGGGACTGACATTGCGGACAGAGTCTGATAGTCCAGACAGTGACTGACAGTCCGGTCAGAGACTGACAGTGCGGAAATAGACGGACAGTGCGGACAGAGACTAACAGTGTGGACAGAGTCTGACCACGCAGACAGAGTGACAGTGCGGACAGAGACTAACAGTGCGAACAGACACAGACAGTCCGGACATAGACTGACAGTGCGGACAGAGACAGACAGTGCGGACATAGACTGACAGTGCGGACAGAGACTGACAGTGCGGACATAGCCTGATAGACCGGACAGTGACTGACAGTGTGGACAGAGACTAACAGTACAGACAGAGATTTACAGTGTGGAAAGAGACTGGCAGTGGGGAATGAAAATGACAGTGCAGACAGAGTCTGACAGTGCAGAAAGAGAATGACTGTGGAAACGGACAGAGAGTGCGGACATAGAGTGACAGTGCGGACATAGACTGATAGTCCGGACAGAGAGTGACAGTGTGGACAGAGACTGATAGTGCGGACAGAGACTGACAGTGTGGACAGAGACTGACAGTGCGGACAGAGACTAACAGTGAGAATAGAGACTCACCACGCGGACAGAGACTGACAGTGCGGACAGAGACTAACAGTGCGGACAGAGACAGACAGGGCGGACGGAGACTGATAGTCCGGACACTGACTGACAGTGCGGACATAAACTGACAGTGCGGACAGAAACTAACATTGTGGAAAGAGACTGACCACGCGGACAGAGACTGACAGTGCGGACAGGGACTAACAGTGCGTACTGACACTGGCAGTCCGGACATAGACTGACAGTGCGGACAGAGACTGACAGTGCGGACATAGACTGACAATGCGGACATAGACTGACAGTGTGGACATAGAATGACAGTGCGAACAGAGACTAACAGTGCAGACAGAGACTGACCACGCGGACAGAGACTGACAGTGCGGACAGAGACGAACAGTGCGGACAGAGACTGACAGTGCGGACATAGACTGACAGTGCGGACATAGACTGATAGTCCGGACAGTGCAGAAAGGGACTGACATTGCGGACAATGATTGACATTGCGGACAGTGATTGAGAGTGCGGACTGGGCTTTTCAGTGCAGAGAGGGATTGACAGTGCGCACTGGGATTAACAGTGCGGACAGGGATTGACAGTGTGGACATAGACTGACAGTGCGGACAGAGACTGATGGTGCGGAAATAGACTGACAGTGCGGACATAGACTTACAATGTGGACATAGACTGACTACGCGGACAGAGACTGACAGTGTGGACAGAGAATAACCGTGCGGACAGAGACTGCCAGGGTGGATGGAGACTGACAGTGCAGAAAGGGACTGACATTGCGGACATAGTCTGATAGTCTGGAATGTGACTGACAGTCCGGACAGAGACTGATAGTGCGGAAATAGACTGACAGTGTGGACAGAGTCTGACCACGCAGACAGAGTGCCAGTGCGGATAGAGACTGACAGTGCGGACAGACACAGACAGTCCCGACATAGACTGACAGTGCGGACAGAGACTGACAATGTGGACATAGACTAACAGTGCGGACATTGACTAACAGTGCGGACATAGACTGACAGTGCGGACAGAGACTGACCACGCGGGCAGAGACTGACAGTGCGGACAGTGCAGAAAGGGACTGACATTGCGGACAATGATTGACATTGCGGACAGTGATTGACCACGCGGGCAGAGACTGACAGTGCGGACAGAGACTGACCACGCGGACAGAGACTGACAGTGTGGACAGAGTCTGACCACGCAGACAGAGTGCCAGTGCAGAGAGGGATTGACAGTGCGCCCTGGGATTAACAGTGTTGACATAGACTGACAGTGCGGACAGAGACTGACGGTGCGGAAATAGACTGACAGTGCAGAAAGAGACTAACAGTGTGGTAGTAGACTGACCACGCGGACATAGACTAACAGTGCGGACAGAGACTGACAGTGCGGACATAGACTGACAATGCGGACATAGACTAAGAGCGCGGACATAGACTGACAGTGCGGACAGAGACTAACAGTGCTGACAGAGACTCAACACGCGGACAGAGACTGACAGTGCGGACAGAGATTAACAGTGCGGACAGAGACTGGCAATCCGGACATAGACTGACAGTGCCGGCATAGACTGACAGTGCGGACATCGACTGACAGTGCCGGCATAGACTGACAGTGCGGACATTGACTGACAGTGCGGACATAGACTGACAGTGCAGACATAGACTGACAGTGCAGACATAGACTGACAGTGCAGACATAGACTGTCAGAGCGGACAGAGACTGGCAGTGTGGACAGAGACTGACAGTGTGGACAGAGACTAACAGTGTGGAAAGAGACTGACCACATGGACAGAGACTGACAGTGCAGAGAGGGACGGACAGTGCGGACAGAGACCGACAGTGCGGACATAGACTGACACAGCGGACAGAGACTAACAGTGCGGACATAGACTGACAGTGCGGAGAGAGACTAACAGTGCAGACAGAGACTCACCAGTCGGACAGAGACTGACAGTGCGGACAGAGATTAACAGTGCGGACAGAGACTGGCAATCCGGACATAGACTGACAGTGCGGACATAGACTGACAAGTGCGGACAGAGACTGACAGTGCAGAGAGGGACGGACAGTGCGGACAGAGACCGACAGTACGGACAGAGACTGGCAGTCCGGACATGGACTGACAGTGCGGACAGAGACTGACAGTGTTGACATTGACTGGCAATGCGGACATAGACTGACAGTGCGGACATAGACTGACAGTGCGGAAATAGACTGACAGTGCGGACAGTGACTGACAGTGCGGAAATAGACTGACAGTGCGGACATAGACTGACAGAGCGGACAGAGACCGACAGTACGGACATAGACTGACAGTGCGGAGAGAGACTAACAGTGCAGACAGAGACTGACCACGCGGACAGAGACCGACAGTGCGGACAGAGATGAACAGTGCGGACAGAGACTGGCAATCCGGACATAGACTGACAGTGCGGACATAGACTGGCAGTGCGGACATAGACTGACAGTGCAGACAGTGACTGACAGTGCGGACAGTGACTAACAGTACAGACAGAGATTGACAGTGTGGAAAGAGATTGGCAGTGGGGATTGAAAATGACAGTGCAGACAGAGACTGACAGTGCAGAAAGAGAATGACTGTTCAAACGGACAGAGAGTGCGGACATAGAGTGACAGTGCGGACATAGACTGACAATGCAGACATAGGCTGACAGTGCGGACATAGACTGAAACTGCGGACATACTCAGAGTGTGGACATAGACTGAGAGTGCGGACAGAGCCTAACAGTGCGGATAGAGACTGACCACGCGGACAGAGACTAACAGTGCGGACAGAGACTTACAGGGCGGACGGAGACTGACAGTGCAGAAAGGGACTGACATTGCGGACATAGTCTGATAGCCCGGACAGTGACTGACAGTCCGGACAGAGATTGACAGTGCGGAAATAGACAGACAGCGCGGAAAGAGACTAACAGTGCGGACAGAGTCTGACCACGCGGACAGAGACTAACAGTGTAGACAGAGATTGACAGTGCGGACAGAGACTGGCAGTCCGGACATAGACTGACAGTGCGGACAGAGAATGACAGAGCGGACATAGACTGACAGTGCGGACATAGACTGACAGTGCGGACATAGACTCAGAGCGCGGACATAGACTGACAGTGCAGACAGAGACTAACAGTGTGGACGGAGACTCAACACGCGGACAGAAACTGACAGTGCGGACGGAGACTGATAGTCCGGGCAGTGACTGACAGTGCGGACATAGACTGACAGTGCGGACAGTGACTGACAGTGCGGACATAGACTCAGAGCGCGGACATAGACTAACAGTGCGGACAGAGACAAACAGTGCGGACAGAGACTCACCACGCGGACAGAGACTGACAGTGTGGACAGAGAATGACAGGGCAGACGGGGACTGATAGTCTGGACAGTGACTGACAGTGCGGACATAGACTGACAGTGCGGACAGAGACTAACAGAGCGGACAGAGTCTGACCACGCGGACAGAGACTGACAGTGTGGACAGAGACTAACAGTGTGGACAGACACTGACAGTCCGGACATGGACTGACAGTGCGGACAGAGACTGACAGTGTTGACATTGACTGACAGTGCGGACATTGACTGACAGTGCGGACATAGACTGACAGTGCAGACATAGACTGACAGTGCTGACATAGACTGACAGTGCGGACATTGACTGACAGTGCGGACATTGACTGACAGTGCGGACATAGACTGACAGTGCGGACATAGACTGACAGTGCGGACATAGACTGACAGTGTAGACATAGACTGACAGAGCGGACAGAGACTGACTGTGCAGAGAGGGACGGACAGTGCGGACAGAGACCGACAGGACGGACATAGACTGACAGTGCGGAGAGAGACTAACAGTGCAGACAGAGACTGACCACGCGGACAGAGACTGACAGTGCGGACAGAGATTAACAGTGCGGACAGAGACTGGCAATCCGGACATAGACTGACAGTGCGGACATAGACTGGCAGTGCGGACATAGGCTGACAGTGCGGAAATAGACTGATAGTCCGGACAGTGCAGAAAGGGACTGACATTGCGGACAATGATTGACATTGCGGACAGTGATTGAGAGTGCGGACTGGCATTTTCAGTGCAGAGAGGGATTGACAGTGCAGATAGGGATTGAAAGTGCGCACATGGATTAACAGTGCGAACAGGGATTGACAGTGTGGACATAGACTGACAGTACGGACAGAGACTGACAGTGCGGACATAGATTGACAGTGCGGACAGAGACTGACAGCGTGGACAGAGACTGACAACGCGGACACAGACTGACAGTGCAGACAGTGACTGACAGTGCGGACAGAGACTAACAGTACAGACAGAGATTGACAGTGTGGAAAGAGATTGGCAGTGGGGATTGAAAATGACAGTGCAGACAGAGACTGACAGTGCAGAAAGAGAATGACTGTTCAAACGGACAGAGAGTGCGGACATAGAGTGACAGTGCGGACATAGACTGATAGTCCGGACAGAGACTGACAGTGCGGACAGAGGCTGATAGTGCGGAAATAGACTGACAGTGCGGACAGAGACTAACAGTGTGGAAAGAGACTGACCACGCGGACAGAGACTGACAGTGCGGACAGAGAATGACAGTGCGGACAGAGACTGACAGTGCGGACATAGACTGACAATGCGGACATAGGCTGACAGTGCGGACATAGACTGAAACTGCGGACATAGGCTCAGAGTGTGGACATAGACTGAGAGTGCGGACAGAGCCTAACAGTGCGGATAGAGACTGACCACGCGGACAGAGACTAACAGTGCGGACAGAGACTTACAGGGCGGACGGAGACTGACAGTGCAGAAAGAGACTAACAGTGCGGACATAGTCTGATAGCCCGGAAAGTGACTGACAGTCCGGACAGAGATTGACAGTGCGGAAATAGACAGACAGCGCGGAAAGAGACTAACAGTGCGGACAGAGTCTGACCACGCGGACAGAGACTAACAGTGTAGACAGAGATTGACAGTGCGGACAGAGACTGACAGCGTGGACAGAGACTGACAACGCGGACACAGACTGACAGTGCGGACAGTGACTGACAGTGCGGACTGAGACTAACAGTACAGACAGAGATTGACAGTGTGGAAAGAGGCCGGCAGTGGGGAATGAAAATGACAGTGCAGACAGAGACTGACAGTGCAGAAAGAGAATGACTGTGGAAACAGACAGAGAGTGCGGACATAGAGTGACAGTGCGGACATAGACTGATAGTCCGGACAGAGACTGACAGTGCAGACAGAGACTAACAGTGTGGAAAGAGACTGACCACGCGGACAGAGACTGACAGTGCGGACAGAGACTGACAGTGCGGACGGAGACTGATAGTCCGGGCAGTGACTGACAGTGCGGACATAGACTGACAGTGCGGACAGTGACTGACAGTGCGGACATAGACTCAGAGCGCGGACATAGACTAACAGTGCGGACAGAGACAAACAGTGCGGACAGAGACTCACCACGCGGACAGAGACTGACAGTGCGGACAGAGACTAACAGTGCGGACAGAGAATGACAGGGCAGACGGAGACTGATAGTCTGGACAGTGACTGACAGTGCGGACATAGACTGACAGTGCGGACAGAGACTAACAGAGAGGACAGACACTGACAGTCCGGACATGGACTGACAGTGCGGACAGAGACTGAAAGTGTTGACATTGACTGACAATGCGGACATAGACTGACAGTGTCGGCATAGACTGACAGTGCAGACATAGACTGACAGAGCAGACAGAGACTGACAGTGAGGACAGAGATTAACAGTGCGGACAGAGACTGACCACGCGGACAGAGACTGACAGTGAGGACAGAGATGAACAGTGCGGACAGAGACTGGCAATCCGGACATAGACTGACAGTGCGGACATAGACTGGCAGTGCGGACATGGGCTGACAGTGCGGACATAGAATGATAGTCCGGACAGTGCAGAAAGGGACTGACATTGCGGACAATGATTGATATTGCGGACAGTGATTGAGAGTGCGGACTGGGATTTTCAGTGCAGAGAGGGATTGACAGCGCAGATAGGGATTGAAAGTGCCCACATGGATTAACAGTGCGAACAGGGATTGACAGTGTGGACATAGACTGACAGTACGGACAGAGACTGACAGTGCGGACATAGATTGACAGTGCGGACAGAGACTGACAGCGTGGACAGAGACTGACAACGCGGACACAGACTGACAGTGCGGACAGTGACTGACAGTGCGGACAGAGACTAACAGTACAGACAGAGATTGACAGTGTGGAAAGAGACTGGCAGTGGGGAATGAAAATGACAGTGCAGACAGAGACTGACAGTGCAGAAAGAGAATGACTGTGGAAACGGACAGAGAGTGCGGACATAGAGTGACAGTGCGGACATAGACTGATAGTCCGGACAGAGACTGACAGTGCGGACAGAGACTGACAGTGCGGACATAGACTGACAGTGCGGACATAGACTGACAGTGCGGACAGAGACTGACAGTGCGGACAGAGACTGACAGTGCGGACAGAGACTGACAGTGCGGACAAAGACTGACAGTGCGGACATAGGCTGACAGTGCGGACATAGACTGACAGTGCGGACAGAGCCTAACAGTGCGGACAGAGTCTGACCACGCGGACAGAGCCTAACAGTGCAGACAGAGACCAGCAGTGCGGACAGAGACTGACAGGGCGGACGGAGACTGACAGTGCAGAAAGTGACTGACATTGCGGACATAGTCTGACAGCCCGGACAGTGACTGACAGTCCGGACAGAGATTGACAGTGCGGAAATAGACGGACAGTGCGGAAAGAGACTAACAGTGCGGACAGAGTCTGACCACGCGGACAGAGACTAACAGTGCAGACAGAGACTGACAGTGCGGACAGAGACTGGCAGTCCGGACATAGACTAACAGTGCGGACAGAGACTGACAGTGCGGACATAGACTAACAATGCGGACATCGACTAAGAGCGCGGACATCGACTGACAGTGCGGACAGAGACTGACAGCGTGGACAGAGACTGACAACGCGGACACAGACTGACAGTGCGGACACAGACTGACAGTGCGGACAGAGACTGGCAATCCGGACAGAGACTGACAGTGCGGACATAGACTGATAGTGCGGACAGAGACTGGCAGTGTGGACAGAGACTGACAGTGTGGACAGAGACTAACAGTGTGGAAAGAGACTGACCACATGGACAGAGACTGACAGTGCAGAGAGGGACGGACAGTGCAGACAGAGACCGACAGTGCGGACATAGACTGACAGTGCGGACATAGACTGACAGTGCGGAGAGAGACTAACAGTGCAGACAGAGACTCACCAGTCGGACAGAGACTGACGGTGCGGACGGAGATTAACAGTGCGGACAGAGACTGGCAATCCGGACATAGACTGACAGGGCGGACATAGACTGATAGTGCGGACAGAGACTGACAGTGTGGACAGAGACTGACAGTGTGGACAGAGACTAACAGTGTGGAAAGAGACTGACCACATGGACAGAGACTGACAGTGTAGAGAGGGACGGACAGTGCGGACAGAGACCGACAGTACGGACAGAGACTGGCAGTGCGGACAGAGACTGACAGTGTTGACATTGACTGACAATGCGAACATAGACTGACAGTGCGGACATAGACTGACAGTGCGGAAATAGACTGACAGTGCGGACAGAGACTGACAGAGCGGACAGAGACTGACTGTGCAGAGAGGGACGGACAGTGCGGACAGAGACCGACAGTACGGACATAGACTGACAGTGCCGAGAGAGACTAACAGTGCAGACAGAGACTGACCACGCGGACAGAGACTGACAGTGCGGACAGAGATTAACAGTGCGGACAGAGACTGGCAATCCGGACATAGACTGACAGTGCGGACATAGACTGGCAGTGCGGACATGGACTGACAGTGCGGACATAGACTGATAGTCCGGACAGTGCAGAAAGGGACGGACATTGCGGACAATGATTGACATTGCGGACAGTGATTGAGAGTGCGGACTGGGATTTTCAGTGCAGAGAGGGATTGACAGTGCAGAGAGGGATTGACAGTGCGGACATAGATTGACAGTGCGGACAGAGACTGACAGCATGGACAGAGACTGACAACGTGGACACAGACTGACAGTGCAGACAGTGACTGACAGTGCGGACAGAGACTAACAGTACAGACAGAGATTGACAGTGTGGAAAGAGATTGGCAGTGGGGATTGAAAATGACAGTGCAGACAGAGACTGACAGTGCAGAAAAGAATGACTGTTCAAACGGACAGAGAGTGCGGACATAGAGTGACAGTGCGGACATAGACTGATAGTCCGGACAGAGACTGACAGTGCGGACAGAGGCTGATAGTGCGGAAATAGACTGACAGTGCGGACAGAGACTAACAGTGTGGAAAGAGACTGACCACGCGGACAGAGACTGACAGTGCGGACAGAGAATGACAGTGCGGACAGAGACTGACAATGTGGACACAGACTGACAGCGCGGACAGTGACTGACAGTGTGGACAGAGACTAACAGAACAGACAGAGATAGACAGTGTGGAAAGAGACTGGCAGTGGGGAATGAAAATGACAGTGCAGACAGAGACTGACAGTGCAGAAAGAGAATGACTGTGGAAACGGACAGAGAGTGCGGACATAGAGTGACAGTGCGGACATAGACTGATAGTCCGGACAGAGACTGACAGTGCGGACAGAGACTGACAGTGCGGACATAGACTGACAGTGCGGACATAGACTGACAGTGCGGACAGAGACTGACAGTGCGGACAGAGACTGACAGTGCGGACAGAGACTGACAGTGCGGACAAAGACTGACAGTGCGGACATAGGCTGACAGTGCGGACATAGACTGACAGTGCGGACAGAGCCTAACAGTGCGGACAGAGTCTGACCACGCGGACAGAGCCTAACAGTGCAGACAGAGACCAGCAGTGCGGACAGAGACTGACAGGGCGGACGGAGACTGACAGTGCAGAAAGTGACTGACATTGCGGACATAGTCTGACAGCCCGGACAGTGACTGACAGTCCGGACAGAGATTGACAGTGCGGAAATAGACGGACAGTGCGGAAAGAGACTAACAGTGCGGACAGAGTCTGACCACACGGACAGAGACTAACAGTGCAGACAGAGACTGACAGTGCGGACAGAGACTGGCAGTCCGGACATAGACTAACAGTGCGGACAGAGACTGACAGTGCGGACATAGACTAACAATGCGGACATCGACTAAGAGCGCGGACATCGACTGACAGTGCGGACAGAGACTGACAGCGTGGACAGAGACTGACAACGCGGACACAGACTGACAGTGCGGACAGAGATTAACAGTGCGGACAGAGACTGGCAATCCGGACAGAGACTGACAGTGCGGACATAGACTGATAGTGCGGACAGAGACTGGCAGTGTGGACAGAGACTGACAGTGTGGACAGAGACTAACAGTGTGGAAAGAGACTGACCACATGGACAGAGACTGACAGTGCAGAGAGGGACGGACAGTGCAGACAGAGACCGACAGTGCGGACATAGACTGACAGTGCGGACATAGACTGACAGTGCGGAGAGAGACTAACAGTGCAGACAGAGACTCACCAGTCGGACAGAGACTGACGGTGCGGACGGAGATTAACAGTGCGGACAGAGACTGGCAATCCGGACATAGACTGACAGGGCGGACATAGACTGATAGTGCGGACAGAGACTGACAGTGTGGACAGAGACTGACAGTGTGGACAGAGACTAACAGTGTGGAAAGAGACTGACCACATGGACAGAGACTGACAGTGTAGAGAGGGACGGACAGTGCGGACAGAGACCGACAGTACGGACAGAGACTGGCAGTCCGGACAGAGACTGACAGTGTTGACATTGACTGACAATGCGAACATAGACTGACAGTGCGGACATAGACTGACAGTGCGGAAATAGACTGACAGTGCGGACAGAGACTGACAGAGCGGACAGAGACTGACTGTGCAGAGAGGGACGGACAGTGCGGACAGAGACCGACAGTACGGACATAGACTGACAGTGCCGAGAGAGACTAACAGTGCAGACAGAGACTGACCACGCGGACAGAGACTGACAGTGCGGACAGAGATTAACAGTGCGGACAGAGACTGGCAATCCGGACATAGACTGACAGTGCGGACATAGACTGGCAGTGCGGACATGGACTGACAGTGCGGACATAGACTGATAGTCCGGACAGTGCAGAAAGGGACGGACATTGCGGACAATGATTGACATTGCGGACAGTGATTGAGAGTGCGGACTGGGATTTTCAGTGCAGAGAGGGATTGACAGTGCAGAGAGGGATTGACAGTGCGGACATAGATTGACAGTGCGGACAGAGACTGACAGCATGGACAGAGACTGACAACGTGGACACAGACTGACAGTGCAGACAGTGACTGACAGTGCGGACAGAGACTAACAGTACAGACAGAGATTGACAGTGTGGAAAGAGATTGGCAGTGGGGATTGAAAATGACAGTGCAGACAGAGACTGACAGTGCAGAAAAGAATGACTGTTCAAACGGACAGAGAGTGCGGACATAGAGTGACAGTGCGGACATAGACTGATAGTCCGGACAGAGACTGACAGTGCGGACAGAGGCTGATAGTGCGGAAATAGACTGACAGTGCGGACAGAGACTAACAGTGTGGAAAGAGACTGACCACGCGGACAGAGACTGACAGTGCGGACAGAGAATGACAGTGCGGACAGAGACTGACAGTGCGGACATAGACTGACAATGCGGACATAGGCTGACAGTGCGGACATAGACTGAAACTGCGGACATAGGCTCAGAGTGTGGACATAGACTGAGAGTGCGGACAGAGCCTAACAGTGCGGATAGAGACTGACCACGCGGACAGAGACTAACAGTGCGGACAGAGACTTACAGGGCGGACGGAGACTGACAGTGCAGAAAGGGACTGACATTGCGGACATAGTCTGATAGCCCGGACAGTGACTGACAGTCCGGACAGAGATTGACAGTGCGGAAATAGACAGACAGCGCGGCAAGAGACTAACAGTGCGGACAGAGTCTGACCACGCGGACAGAGACTAACAGTGTAGACAGAGATTGACAGTGCGGACAGAGACTGGCAGTCCGGACATAGAGTGACAGTGCGGACATAGACTGACAGTGCGGACATAGACTGACAGTGCGGACATAGACTCAGAGCGCGGACATAGACTGACAGTGCAGACAGAGACTAACAGTGCGGACAGAGACTCAACACGCGGACAGAGACTGATAGTGCGGACGGAGACTGATAGTCCGGGCAGTGACTGACAGTGCGGACATAGACTGACAGTGCGGACAGTGACTGACAGTGCGGACATAGACTAGAGCGCGGACATAGACTAACAGTGCGGACAGAGACAAACAGTGCGGACAGAGACTCACCACGCGGACAGAGACTGACAGTGTGGACAGAGAATGACAGGGCAGACGGAGACTGATAGTCTGGACAGTGACTGACAGTGCGGACATAGACTGACAGTGCGGACAGAGACTAACGGAGCGGACAGAGTCTGACCACGCGGACAGAGACTGACAGTGTGGACAGAGACTAACAGTGTGGACAGACACTGACAGTCCGGACATGGACTGACAGTGCGGACAGAGACTGACAGTGTTGACATTGACTGACAATGCGGACATAGACTGACAGTGCGGACAGAGACTGACTGTGCAGAGAGGGACGGACAGTGCGGACAGAGACCGACAGGACGGACAGAGACTGGCAGTCCGGACAGAGACTGACAGTGTTGACATTGACTGACAATGCGAACATAGACTGACAGTGCGGACATAGACTGACAGTGCGGAAATAGACTGACAGTGCGGACAGAGACTGACAGAGCGGACAGAGACTGACAGTGCAGAGAGGGACGGACAGTGCGGACAGAGACCGACAGGACGGACATAGACTGACAGTGCGGAGAGAGACTAACAGTGCAGACAGAGACTGACCACGCGGACAGAGACTGACAGTGCGGACAGAGATTAACAGTGCGGACAGAGGCTGGCAATCCGGACATAGACTAACAGTGCGGACAGAGACTGACAGTGCGGACATAGACTGACAATGCGGACATAGACTAAGAGCGCGGACATAGACTGACAGTGCGGACATAGACTGGCAGTGCGGACATAGACTGACAGTGCAGACAGTGACTGACAGTGCGGACAGAGATGAACAGTGCGGACAGAGACTGGCAATCCGGACATAGACTGACAGTGCGGACATAGACTGGCAGTGCGGACATTGACTGACAGTGCGGACAGTGACTGACAGTGCAGACAGTGACTGACTGTGCGGACAGAGACTAACAGTACAGACAGAGATTGACAGTGTGGAACGAGATTGGCAGTGGGGATTGAAAATGACAGTGCAGACAGAGACTGACAGTGCAGAAAGAGAATGACTGTTCAAACGGACAGAGAGTGCGGACATAGAGTGACAGTGCGGACATAGACTGATAGTCCGGACAGAGACTGACAGTGCGGACAGAGGCTGATAGTGCGGAAATAGACTGACAGTGCGGACAGAGACTAACAGTGTGGAAAGAGACTGACCACGCGGACAGAGACTGACAGTGCGGACAGAGAATGACAGTGCGGACAGAGACTGACAGTGCGGACATAGACTGACAGTGCGGACAGAGGCTGACAGTGCGGACATAGACTGAAACTGCGGACATAGACTCAGAGTGTGGACATAGACTGAGAGTGCGGACAGAGCCTAACAGTGCGGATAGAGACTGACCACGCGGACAGAGACTAACAGTGCGGACAGAGACTTACAGGGCGGACGGAGACTGACAGTGCAGAAAGGGACTGACATTGCGGACATAGTCTGATAGCCCGGACAGTGACCGGCAGTCCGGACAGAGATTGACAGTGCGGAAATAGACAGACAGCGCGGAAAGAGACTAACAGTGCGGACAGAGTCTGACCACGCGGACAGAGACTAACAGTGTAGACAGAGATTGACAGTGCGGACAGAGACTGACAGCGTGGACAGAGACTGACAACGCGGACACTGACTGACAGTGCGGACAGTGACTGAGAGTGCGGACTGGGATTTTCAGTGCAGAGAGGGATTGACAGCGCTGATAGGGATTGAAAGTGCCCACATGGATTAACAGTGCGAACAGGGATTGACAGTGAGGACATAGACTGACAGTACGGACAGAGACTGACAGTGCGGACATAGATTGACAGTGCGGACAGAGACTGACAGCGTGGACAGAGACTGACAACGCGGACACAGACTGACAGTGCGGACAGTGACTGACAGTGCGGACAGAGACTGACAGCGTGGACAGAGACTGACAACGCGGACACAGACTGACAGTGCGGACAGAGATTAACAGTGCGGACAGAGACTGGCAATCCGGACATAGACTGACAGTGCGGACATAGACTGATCGTGCGGACAGAGACTGGCAGTGTGGACAGAGACTGACAGTGTGGACAGAGACTAACAGTGTGGAAAGAGACTGACCACATGGACAGAGACTGACAGTGCAGAGAGGGACGGACAGTGCAGACAGAGACCGACAGTGCGGACATAGACTGACAGTGCGGACATAGACTGACAGTGCGGAGAGAGACTAACAGTGCAGACAGAGACTCACCAGTCGGACAGAGACTGACAGTGCGGACAGAGATTAACAGTGCGGACAGAGACTGGCAATCCGGACATAGACTGACAGGGCGGACATAGACTGACAGTGCGGACAGAGGCTGATAGTGCGGAAATAGACTGACAGTGCGGACAGAGACTAACAGTGTGGAAAGAGACTGACCACGCGGACAGAGACTGACAGTGCGGACAGAGAATGACAGTGCGGACAGAGACTGACAGTGCGGACATAGACTGACAGTGCGGACAGAGGCTGACAGTGCGGACATAGACTGAAACTGCGGACATAGACTCAGAGTGTGGACATAGACTGAGAGTGCGGACAGAGCCTAACTGTGCGGATAGAGACTGACCACGCGGACAGAGACTAACAGTGCGGACAGAGACTTACAGGGCGGACGGAGACTGACAGTGCAGAAAGGGACTGACATTGCGGACATAGTCTGATAGCCCGGACAGTGACCGGCAGTCCGGACAGAGATTGACAGTGCGGAAATAGACAGACAGCGCGGAAAGAGACTAACAGTGCGGACAGAGTCTGACCACGCGGACAGAGACTAACAGTGTAGACAGAGATTGACAGTGCGGACAGAGACTGACAGCGTGGACAGAGACTGACAACGCGGACACAGACTGACAGTGCGGACAGTGACTGAGAGTGCGGACTGGGATTTTCAGTGCAGAGAGGGATTGACAGCGCAGATAGGGATTGAAAGTGCCCACATGGATTAACAGTGCGAACAGGGATTGACAGTGAGGACATAGACTGACAGTACGGACAGAGACTGACAGTGCGGACATAGATTGACAGTGCGGACAGAGACTGACAGCGTGGACAGAGACTGACAGTACAGACAGAGATTGACAGTGTGGAAAGAGACTGGCAGTGGGGAATGAAAATGACAGTGCAGACAGAGACTGACAGTGCAGAAAGAGAATGACTGTGGAAACGGACAGAGAGTGCGGACATAGAGTGACAGTGCGGACATAGACTGATAGTCCGGACAGAGACTGACAGTGCGGACAGAGACTGACAGTGCGGACATAGACTGACAGTACGGACATAGACTGACAGTGCGGACAGAGATTGACAGTGCGGACAGAGACTGACAGCGTGGACAGAGACTGACAACGCGGACACAGACTGACAGTGCGGACAGTGACTGACAGTGCGGACAGAGACTAACAGTACAGACAGAGATTGACAGTGTGGAAAGAGACTGGCAGTGGGGAATGAAAATGACAGTGCAGACAGAGACTGACAGTGCAGAAAGAGAATGACTGTGGAAACAGACAGAGAGTGCGGACATAGAGTGACAGTGCGGACATAGACTGATAGTGCGGACAGAGACTGACAGTGCGGACAGAGACTGATAGTGCGGAAATAGACTGACAGTGCAGACAGAGACTAACAGTGTGGAAAGAGACTGACCATGCGGACAGAGACTGACAGTGCGGACAGAGACTGACAGTGCGGACGGAGACTGATAGTCCGGGCAGTGACTGACAGTGCGGACATAGACTGACAGTGCGGACATAGACTCAGAGCGCGGACATAGACTAACAGTGCGGACAGAGACAAACAGTGCGGACAGAGAGTCACCACGCGGACAGAGACTGACAGTGCGGACAGAGACTAACAGTGCGGACAGAGAATGACAGGGCAGACGGAGACTTATAGTCTGGACAGTGACTGACAGTGCGGACATAGACTGACAGTGCGGACAGAGACTAACAGAGCGGACAGAGTCTGACCACGGGGACAGAGACTGACAGTGTGGACAGAGACTAACAGTGTGGACAGACACTGACAGTCCGGACATGGACTGACAGTGCGGACAGAGACTGACAGTGTTGACATTGACTGACAATGCGGACATAGACTGACAGTGTCGGCATAGACTGACAGTGCGGACATTGACTGACAGTGCGGACATAGACTGACAGTGCAGACATAGACTGACAGAGCGGACAGAGACTGACTGTGCAGAGAGGGACGGACAGTGCGGACAGAGACCGACAGGACGGACATAGACTGACAGTGCGGAGAGAGACTAACAGTGCAGACAGAGACTGACCACGCGGACAGAGACTGACAGTGCGGACAGAGATTAACAGTGCGGACAGAGACTGGCAATCCGGACATAGACTGACAGTGCGGACATAGACTGGCAGTGCGGACATAGGCTGACAGTGCGGACATAGAATGATAGTCCGGACAGTGCAGAAAGGGACTGACATTGCGGACAATGATTGACATTGCGGACAGTGATTGAGAGTGCGGACTGGGATTTTCAGTGCAGAGAGGGATTGACAGTGCAGATAGGGATTGAAAGTGCCCACATGGATTAACAGTGCGAACAGGGATTGACAGTGAGGACATAGACTGACAGTACGGACAGAGACTGACAGTGCGGACATAGATTGACAGTGCGGACAGAGACTGACAGCGTGGACAGAGACTGACAACGCGGACACAGACTGACAGTGCGGACAGTGACTGACAGTGCGGACAGAGACTAACAGTACAGACAGAGATTGACAGTGTGGAAAGAGACTGGCAGTGGGGAATGAAAATGACAGTGCAGACAGAGACTGACAGTGCAGAAAGAGAATGACTGTGGAAACGGACAGAGAGTGCGGACATAGAGTGACAGTGCGGACATAGACTGATAGTCCGGACAGAGACTGACAGTGCGGACAGAGACTGACAGTGCGGACATAGACTGACAGTGCGGACATCGACTGACAGTGCGGACAGAGACTGACAGTGCGGACAGAGACTGACAGTGCGGACAGAGACTGACAGTGCGGACAGAGACTGACAGTGCGGACAGAGACTGACAGTGCGGACAAAGACTGACAGTGCGGACATAGGCTGACAGTGCGGACATAGACTGACAGTGCGGACAGAGCCTAACAGTGCGGACAGAGTCTGACCACGCGGACAGAGCCTAACAGTGCAGACAGAGACTAACAGTGCGGACAGAGACTGACAGGGCGGACGGAGACTGACAGTGCAGAAAGTGACTGACATTGCGGACATAGTCTGATAGCCCGGACAGTGACTGACAGTCCGGACAGAGACTAACAGTGTGGAAAGAGACTGACCATGCGGACAGAGACTGACAGTGCGGACAGAGACTGACAGTGCGGACGGAGACTGATAGTCCGGGCAGTGACTGACAGTGCGGACATAGACTGACAGTGCGGACATAGACTCAGAGCGCGGACATAGACTAACAGTGCGGACAGAGACAAACAGTGCGGACAGAGAGTCACCACGCGGACAGAGACTGACAGTGCGGACAGAGACTAACAGTGCGGACAGAGAATGACAGGGCAGACGGAGACTTATAGTCTGGACAGTGACTGACAGTGCGGACATAGACTGACAGTGCGGACAGAGACTAACAGAGCGGACAGAGTCTGACCACGGGGACAGAGACTGACAGTGTGGACAGAGACTAACAGTGTGGACAGACACTGACAGTCCGGACATGGACTGACAGTGCGGACAGAGACTGACAGTGTTGACATTGACTGACAATGCGGACATAGACTGACAGTGTCGGCATAGACTGACAGTGCGGACATTGACTGACAGTGCGGACATAGACTGACAGTGCAGACATAGACTGACAGAGCGGACAGAGACTGACTGTGCAGAGAGGGACGGACAGTGCGGACAGAGACCGACAGGACGGACATAGACTGACAGTGCGGAGAGAGACTAACAGTGCAGACAGAGACTGACCACGCGGACAGAGACTGACAGTGCGGACAGAGATTAACAGTGCGGACAGAGACTGGCAATCCGGACATAGACTGACAGTGCGGACATAGACTGGCAGTGCGGACATAGGCTGACAGTGCGGACATAGAATGATAGTCCGGACAGTGCAGAAAGGGACTGACATTGCGGACAATGATTGACATTGCGGACAGTGATTGAGAGTGCGGACTGGGATTTTCAGTGCAGAGAGGGATTGACAGTGCAGATAGGGATTGAAAGTGCCCACATGGATTAACAGTGCGAACAGGGATTGACAGTGAGGACATAGACTGACAGTACGGACAGAGACTGACAGTGCGGACATAGATTGACAGTGCGGACAGAGACTGACAGCGTGGACAGAGACTGACAACGCGGACACAGACTGACAGTGCGGACAGAGACTAACAGTACAGACAGAGATTGACAGTGTGGAAAGAGACTGGCAGTGGGGAATGAAAATGACAGTGCAGACAGAGACTGACAGTGCAGAAAGAGAATGACTGTGGAAACGGACAGAGAGTGCGGACATAGAGTGACAGTGCGGACATAGACTGATAGTCCGGACAGAGACTGACAGTGCGGACAGAGACTGACAGTGCGGACATAGACTGACAGTGCGGATATCGACTGACAGTGCGGACAGAGACTGACAGTGCGGACAGAGACTGACAGTGCGGACAGTGACTGACAGTTCGGACAGAGACTGACAGTGCGGACAGAGACTGACAGTGCGGACAAAGACTGACAGTGCGGACATAGGCTGACAGTGCGGACATAGACTGACAGTGCGGACAGAGCCTAACAGTGCGGACAGAGTCTGACCACGCGGACAGAGCCTAACAGTGCAGACAGAGACTAACAGTGCGGACAGAGACTGACAGGGCGGACGGAGACTGACAGTGCAGAAAGTGACTGACATTGCGGACATAGTCTGATAGCCCGGACAGTGACTGACAGTCCGGACAGAGATTGACAGTGCGGAAATAGACGGACAGTGCGGAAAGAGACTAACAGTGCGGACAGAGTCTGACCACGCGGACAGAGACTAACAGTGCGGACAGAGACTGACAGTGCGGACATAGACTGACAATGTGGACATCGACTAAGAGCGCGGACATCGACTGACAGTGCGGACAGAGACTAACAGTGCTGACAGAGACTCAACACGCGGACAGAGACTGACAGTACGGACAGAGATTAACAGTGCGGACAGAGACTGGCAATCCGGACATAGACTGACAGTGCGGACATAGACTGATCGTGCGGACAGAGACTGGCAGTGTGGACAGAGACTGACAGTGTGGACAGAGACTAACAGTGTGGAAAGAGACTGACCACATGGACAGAGACTGACAGTGCAGAGAGGGAGGAACGGTGCGGACAGAGACCGACAGTGCGGACATCGACTGACAGTGCGGACATAGACTGACAGTGCGGAGAGAGACTAACAGTGCAGACAGAGACTCACCAGTCGGACAGAGACTGACAGTGCGGACAGAGATTAACAGTGCGGACAGAGACTGGCAATCCGGACATAGACTGACAGGGCGGACATAGACTGATAGTGCGGACAGAGACTGACAGTGTGGATAGAGACTGACAGTGTGGACAGAGGCGAACAGTGTGAAAGAGACTGACCACATGGACAGAGACTGACAGTGCAGAGAGGAACGGACAGTGCGGACAGAGACCGACCGTACAGACAGAGACTGGCAGTCCGGACATGGACTGACAGTGCGGACAGAGACTGACAGTGTTGACATTGACTGACAATGCGAACATAGACTGACAGTGCGGACATAGACTGACAGTGCGGAAATAGACTGACAGTGCGGACAGAGACTGACAGAGCGGACAGAGACTGACAGTGCAGAGAGGGACGGACAGTGCGGACAGAGACCGACAGTACGGACATAGACTGACAGTGCCGAGAGAGACTAACAGTGCAGACAGAGACTGACCACGCGGACAGAGACTGACAGTGCGGACAGAGATTAACAGTGCGGACAGAGACTGGCAATCCGGACATAGACTGACAGTGCGGACATAGACTGGCAGTGCGGACATGGACTGACAGTGCAGACATAGACTGATAGTCCGGACAGTGCAGAAAGGGACGGACATTGCGGACAATGGTTGACATTGCGGACAGTGATTGAGAGTGCGGACTGGGATTTTCAGTGCAGAGAGGGATTGACAGTGCAGATATGGATTGACTGTGCGCACTCGGATTAACAGTGCGAACAGGGATTGACAGTGTGGACATAGACTGACAGTGCGGACAGAGACTGACAGTGCGGACATAGATTGACAGTGCGGACAGAGACTGACAGCATGGACAGAGACTGACAACGCGGACACAGACTGACAGTGCAGACAGTGACTGACAGTGCGGACAGAGACTAACAGTACAGACAGAGATTGACAGTGTGGAAAGAGATTGGCAGTGGGGATTGAAAATGACAGTGCAGACAGAGACTGACAGTGCAGAAAGAGAATGACTGTTCAAACGGACAGAGAGTGCGGACATAGAGTGACAGTGCGGACATAGACTGATCGTCCGGACAGAGACTGACAGTGCGGACAGAGGCTGATAGTGCGGAAATAGACTGACAGTGCGGACAGAGACTAACAGTGTGGAAAGAGACTGACCACGCGGACAGAGACTGACAGTGCGGACAGAGAATGACAGTGCGGACAGAGACCTACAGTGCGGACATAGACTGACAATGCGGACATAGGCTGACAGTGCGGACATAGACTGAAACTGCGGACATAGGCTTTGAGTGTGGACATAGACTGAGAGTGCGGACAGAGCCGAACAGTGCGGATAGAGACTGACCACGCGGACAGAGACTAACAGTGCGGACAGAGACTTACAGGGCGGACGGAGACTGACAGTGCAGAAAGGGACTGACATTGCGGACATAGTCTGATAGCCCGGACAGTGACTGACAGTCGGGACAGAGATTGACAGTGCGGAAATAGACAGACAGCGCGGAAAGAGACTAACAGTGCGGACAGAGTCTGACCACGCGGACAGAGACTAACAGTGTAGACAGAGATTGACAGTGCGGACAGAGACTGGCAGTCCGGACATAGACTGACAGTGCGGACATAGACTGACAGTGCGGACATAGACTGACAGTGCGGACATAGACTCAGAGCGCGGACATAGACTGACAGTGCAGACAGAGACTAACAGTGCTGACAGAGACTCAACACGCGGACAGAGACTGACAGTGTGGACAGAGAATGACAGGGCAGACGGAGACTGATAGTCTGGACAGTGACTGACAGTGCGGACAGTGACTGACAGTGCGGACATAGACTCAGAGCGCGGACATAGACTAACAGTGCGGACAGAGACAAACAGTGCGGACAGAGACTCACCACGCGGACAGAGACTGACAGTGTGGACAGAGAATGACAGGGCAGACGGAGTCTGATAGTCTGGAATGTGACTGACAGTCCGGACAGAGACTGATAGTGCGGAAATAGACTGACAGTGTGGACAGAGTCTGACCACGCAGACAGAGTGCCAGTGCGGATAGAGACTGACAGTGCGGACAGACACAGACAGTCGCGACATAGACTGACAGTGCGGACAGAGACTGACAATGTGGACATAGACTAACAGTGCGGACATTGACTAACAGTGCGGACATAGACTGACAGTGCGGACAGAGACTGACCACGCGGGCAGAGACTGACAGTGCGGACAGAGACTGACAGTGCGGACAGAGACTGACCGTGTGGACAGAGACTGACAGTGCGGACATAGACTGACCGTGTGGACAGAGACTAACAGTGCAGACAGAGACTGACCACGCGGACAGAGACTGACAGTGCGGACAGAGACTAACAGTGCGGACAGAGACTGGCAGTCCGGACATAGACTGACAGTGCGGACCTAGACCGACAGTGCGGACATAGACTGACAGTGCGGACAAAGACTGACAGTCCGGACAGTGCAGAAAGGGACTGACATTGCGGACAATGATTGACATTGCGGACAGTGATTGAGAGTGCGGACTGGGATTTTCAGTGCAGAGAGGGATTGACAGTGCAGATAGGGATTGACAGTGCGCACTCGGATTAACAGTGCGAACAGGGATTGACAGTGTGGACATAGACTGACAGGGCGGACAGAGACTGACAGTGCGGACATAGATTGACAGTGCGGACAGAGACTGACAGCGTGGACAGAGACTGACAACGCGGACACAGACTGACAGTGCAGACAGTGACTGACAGTGCGGACAGAGACTAACAGTACAGACAGAGATTGATTGACAGGCAGAGAGGGATTGACAGTGCGCCCTGGGATTAACAGTGTTGACATAGACTGACAGTGCGGACAGAGACTGACGGTGCGGAAATAGACTGACAGTGCGGACAGAGACTAACAGTGTGGAAGTAGACTGACCACGCGGACAGAGACTAACAGTGCGGACAGAGACTGACAGTGCGGACATAGACTAAGAGCGCGGACATAGACTGACAGTGCGGACAGAGACTAACAGTGCTGACAGAGACTCAACACGCGGACAGATTCTGACAGTGCAGACAGAGATTAACAGTGCGGACAGAGACTGGCAATCCGGACATAGACTGGCAGTGTGGACAGAGACTGACAGTGTGGACAGAGACTAACAGTGTGGAAAGAGACTGACCACATGGACAGAGACTGACAGTGCAGAGAGGGACGGACAGTGCGGACAGAGACCGACAGTGCGGACATAGACTGACAGTGCGGACATAGACTGACAGTGCGGACATAGACTGACAGTGCGGAGAGAGACTAACAGTGCAGACAGAGACTCACCAGTCGGACAGAGACTGACAGTGCGGACAGAGATTAACAGTGCGGACAGAGACTGGCAATCCGGACATAGACTGACAGTGCGGACATAGACTGACAGTGCGGACAGAGACTGACAGTGCAGAGAGGGACGGACAGTGCGGACAGAGACCGACAGTACGGACAGAGACTGGCAGTCCGGACATGGACTGACAGTGCGGACAGAGACTGACAGTGTTGACATTGACTGACAATGCGGACATAGACTGACAGTGCGGACATAGACTGACAGTGCGGAAATAGACTGACAGTGCGGACAGTGACTGAC
The DNA here is from genome assembly GCF_964213995.1 of Mustelus asterias. Lineage (NCBI taxonomy): Eukaryota > Metazoa > Chordata > Chondrichthyes > Carcharhiniformes > Triakidae > Mustelus > Mustelus asterias. Next base: position 62,336,730 of record NC_135809.1, on the reverse strand, counting down.
AGTGCGGAAATAGACTGACAGTGCGGACATAGACTGACAGAGCGGACAGAGACCGACAGTACGGACATAGACTGACAGTGCGGAGAGAGACTAACAGTGCAGACAGAGACTGACCACGCGGACAGAGACCGACAGTGCGGACAGAGACTGGCAATCCGGACATAGACTGACAGTGCGGACATAGACTGGCAGTGCGGACATAGACTGACAGTGCAGACAGTGACTGACAGTGCGGACAGAGACTAACAGTACAGACAGAGATTGACAGTGTGGAAAGAGATTGGCAGTGGGGATTGAAAATGACAGTGCAGACAGAGACTGACAGTGCAGAAAGAGAATGACTGTTCAAACGGACAGAGAGTGCGGACATAGAGTGACAGTGCGGACATAGACTGATAGTCCGGACAGAGACTGACAGTGCGGACAGAGGCTGATAGTGCGGAAATAGACTGACAGTGCGGACAGAGACTAACAGTGTGGAAAGAGACTGACCACGCGGACAGAGACTGACAGTGCGGACAGAGAATGACAGTGCGGACAGAGACTGACAGTGCGGACATAGACTGACAATGCAGACATAGGCTGACAGTGCGGACATAGACTGAAACTGCGGACATAGGCTCAGAGTGTGGACATAGACTGAGAGTGCGGACAGAGCCTAACAGTGCGGATAGAGACTGACCACGCGGACAGAGACTAACAGTGCGGACAGAGACTTACAGGGCGGACGGAGACTGACAGTGCAGAAAGGGACTGACATTGCGGACATAGTCTGATAGCCCGGACAGTGACTGACAGTCCGGACAGAGATTGACAGTGCGGAAATAGACAGACAGCGCGGAAAGAGACTGACAGTGCGGACATAGACTGACCGTGTGGACAGAGACTGACAGTGCGGACATAGACTGACCGTGTGGACAGAGACTAACAGTGCAGACAGAGACTGACCACGCGGACAGAGACTGACAGTGCGGACAGAGACTAACAGTGCGGACAGAGACTGGCAGTCCGGACATAGACTGACAGTGCGGACCTAGACCGACAGTGCGGACATAGACTGACAGTGCGGACATAGACTGACAGTCCGGACAGTGCAGAAAGGGACTGACATTGCGGACAATGATTGACATTGCGGACAGTGATTGAGAGTGCGGACTGGGATTTTCAGTGCAGAGAGGGATTGACAGTGCGCCCTGGGATTAACAGTGTTGACATAGACTGACAGTGCGGACAGAGACTGACGGTGCGGAAATAGACTGACAGTGCGGAGAGAGACTAACAGTGTGGAAGTAGACTGACCACGCGGACATAGACTGACAGTGCGGACATAGACTGACCACGCGGACAGAGACTGACAGTGTGGACAGAGAATAACATTGCGGACAGAGACTGACCACGCAGACAGAGACTGACAGTGCGGATAGAGACTAACAGTGCGGACAGACACAGACAGTCCGGACATAGACTGATAGTCCGGACAGTGCAGAAAGGGACTGACATTGCGGACAATGATTGACATTGCGGACAGTGATTGAGAGTGCGGAGTGGGATTTTCAGTGCAGAGAGGGATTGACAGTGCGCACTGGGATTAACAGTGCGGACAGGGATTGACAGTGTTGACATAGACTGACAGTGCGGACAGAGACTGACGGTGCGGAAATAGACTGACAGTGAGGACAGAGACTAACTGTGTGGAAATAGACTGACCACGCGGACAGAGACTGACAGTGCGGACATCGACTTACAATGCGGACGTAGACTGACCACGCGGACAGAGACTGACAGTGCGGACATAGACTGACAGTGCGGACAGAGACTGACAGTGTGGACAGAGAATAACAGTGCGGACAGAGACTGCCAGGGTGGATGGAGACTGACAGTGCAGAAAGGGACTGACATTGCGGACATTGTCTGATTGTCCGGACAGTGACTGACAGTCCGGACAGAGACTGACAGTGCGGAAATAAACGGACAGTGCGGACAGAGACTAACAGTGCGGACAGAGTCTGACCAGGCAGACAGAGACTGACAGTGCGGATAGAGACTAACAGTGCGGACAGACACAGACAGTCCGGACATAGACTGACAGTGCGGACAGAGACTGACAGCGTGGACATAGACTGACAGTGCGGACATTGACTGACAGTGCGGACATAGACTGCCAGAGCGGACAGAGACTGACCACGCGGGCAGAGACTGACAGTGCGGACAGAGACTGACAGTGCGGACATAGACTGACTGTGCGGACATAGACTGATAGTCCGGACAGTGCAGAAAGGGACTGACATTGTGGACAATGATTGACATTGTGGACAGTGATTGAGAGTGCGGACTGGGATTTTCAGTGCAGAGAGGGATTGAAAATTCAGACAGGGATTGACAGTGTGCACTGGGATGAACAGTGCGAACAGGGATTGACAGTGTGGAAAGAGACTGGCAGGGGGGAATGAAAACGACAGTGCAGACAGAGACTGACAGTGCAGAATGAGAATGAGTGTGGAAACGGACAGAGAGTGCGGACATCGAGTGACAGTAGTGACATAGACTGATAGTCCGGACAGAGAGTGACAGTGTGTACAGAGACTGATAGTGCGGACAGAGACTGAAAGAATGGACAGAGACAGACAGTGCGGACAGAGACTAACAGTGCGGACAGAGACTCAACACGCGGACAGAGACTGACAGTGCGGACAGAGACTAACAGTGCGGACAGAGACTGACAGGGCGGACGGGGCCTGATAGTCCGGACAGTGACTGACAGTGCGGACATAGACTGACAGTGCGGAGAGAGACTAACAGTGCGGACAGAGACTAACAGTGCGGAAAGAGTCTGACCACACGGACAGAGACTGACAGTGTGGACAGAGACTAACAGTGCGGACAGACAATGACAGTCCGGGCATGGACTCACAGTGCGGACAGAGACTGACAGTGCAGACAGAGACTGACAATGCGGACATAGACTGACAATGCGGACATAGACTGACAGTGCGGATAGAGACTAACATTGTGGAAAGAGACTGACCACGCGGACAGAGACTTGCAGTGCGGACATAGAATGACAGTGTGGACAGAGACTAACAGTGCAGACAGAGACTGACCACGCGGACAGAGACTGACAGTGCGGACAGAGACTAACAGTGCGGACAGAGACTGGCAGTCCGGACATAGACTGACAGTGCGGACATAGAATGACAGTGCGGTCAGAGACTAACAGTGCAGACAGAAACTCAACACGCGGACAGAGACTGACAGTGCGGACAGAGACTAACAGTGCGGACAGAGACTGGCAGTCCGGACATAGACTGACAGTGCGGACATAGACTGACTGTGCGGACATAGACTGATAGTCCGGACAGTGCAGAAAGGGACTGACATTGCGGACAATGATTGACATTGCGGACAGTGATTGAGAGTGCGGACTGGGATTTTCAGTGCAGAGAGGGATTGACAGTGCGCACTGGGATTAACAGTGTGGACAGGGATTGACCGTGTGGACATAGACTGACAGTGCGGACAGAGACTGACGGTGCGGAAATAGACTGACAGTGCGGACGGAGACTAACAGTGTGGAAATAGACTGACCACGCGGACAGAGACTGACAGTGCGGACATAGACTTACAGTGCGGACATAGACTGACCACGCGGACAGAGACTGACAGTGCGGACATAGACTGACAGTGCGGACAGAGACTGACAGTGTGGACAGAGAATAACAGTGCGGACAGAGACTGCCAGGGTGGATGGAGACTGAATGCAGAAAGGGACTGACATTGCGGACATAGTCTGATTGTCCGGACAGTGACTGACAGTCCGGAAATAGACGGACAGTGCGGACAGAGACTAACAGTGCGGACAGAGTCTGACCACGCAGACAGAGACTGACAGTGCGGATAGAGACTAACAGTGCGGACAGACACAGACAGTCCGGACATAGACTGACAGTGCGGACAGAGACTGACAGCGTGGACATAGACTGACAGTGCGGACATTGACTGACAGTGCGGACATAGACTGACAGTGCGGACAGAGACTGACCACGCGGACAATGATTGACATTGTGGACAGTGATTGAGAGTGCGGACTGGGATTTTCAGTGCAGAGAGGGATTGAAAATTCAGACAGGGATTGACAGTGTGCACTGGGATGAACAGTGCGAACAGGGATTGACAGTGTGGAAAGAGACTGGCAGGGGGGAATGAAAACGACAGTGCAGACAGAGACTGACAGTGCAGAATGAGAATGACTGTGGAAACGGACAGAGAGTGCGGACATAGAGTGACAGTAGTGACATAGACTGATAGTGCGGACAGAGACTGAAAGAATGGACAGAGACAGACAGTGCGGACAGAGACTAACAGTGCGGACAGAGACTCAACACGCGGACAGAGACTGACAGTGCGGACAGAGACTAACAGTGCGGACAGAGACTGACAGTGTGGACAGAGACTAACAGTGCGGACAGACACTGACAGTCCGGGCATGGACTCACAGTGCGGACAGAGACTGACAGTGCGGACAGAGACTGACAGTGCGGACAGAGACTGACAGTGCCGGCATAGACTGACAATGCGGACATAGACTGACAGTGCCGGCATAGACGGACAGTGTGGACAGAGACGGACAGTGCGGACAGAGGCTTGCAGTGCGGACATAGAATGACAGTGCGGACAGAGACTAACAGTGCAGACAGAGACTCAACATGCGGACAGAGATGACAGTGCGGACAGAGACTAACAGTGCGGACAGAGACTGGCAGTCCGGACATAGACTGACAGTGCGGACATAGACTGACAGTGCGGACATAGACTGACAGTGCGGACATAGACTGATAGTCCGGACAGTGCAGAAAGGGACTGACATTGCGGACAATGAGTGAAATTGCGGACAGTGATTGAGAGTGCGGACTGGGATTTTCAGTGCAGAGAGGGATTGACAGTGCAGATAGGGATTGACAGTGCGCACTCGGATTAACAGTGTGGACATAGACTGACAGTGCGGACAGAGACTAACAGTGTGGAAATAGAATGACCACGCGGACAGAGACTGACAGTGTGGACAGAGAATAACAGTGCGGACATAGACTGACAGTGTGGACAGAGACTAACAGTGCAGACAGAGACTGACCACGCGGACAGAGACTGACAGTGCGGACAGAGACTAACAGTGCGGACAGAGACTGGCAGTCCGGACATAGACTGACAGTGCGGACATAGACTGACAGTGCGGACAGAGACTGATGGTGCGGAAATAGACTGACAGTGCGGACAGAGACTAACAGTGTGGAAATAGACTGATCACGCGGACAGAGACTGACAGTGCGGACATAGACTTACAGTGTGGACATAGACTGACAGTGCGGACATAGACTGACCACGCGGACAGAGACTGACAGTGTGGACAGAGAATAACAGTGCGGACAGAGACTGCCAGGGTGGATGGAGACTGACAGTGCAGAAAGGGACTGACATTGCGGACAGAGTCTGATAGTCCGGACAGTGACTGACAGTCCGGTCAGAGACTGACAGTGCGGAAATAGACGGACAGTGCGGACAGAGACTAACAGTGTGGACAGAGTCTGACCACGCAGACAGAGTGACAGTGCGGATAGAGACTAACAGTGCGGACAGACACAGACAGTCCGGACATAGACTGACAGTGCGGACAGAGACTGACAGTGTGGACATAGACTAACAGTGCGGACATAGACTAACAGTGCGGACATTGACAGATAGTGCGGACATAGACTGACAGTGCGGACAGAGACTGACAGTGCGGACATAGACTGATAGACCGGACAGTGACTGACAGTGTGGACAGAGACTAACAGTACAGACAGAGATTTACAGTGTGGAAAGAGACTGACAGTGGGGAATGAAAATGACAGTGCAGATAGAGTCTGACAGTGCAGAAAGAGAATGACTGTGGAAACGGGCAGAGAGTGCGGACATAGAGTGACAGTGCGGACATAGACTGATAGTCCGGACAGAGAGTGACAGTGCGGACAGAGACTGATAGTGCGGACAGAGACTGACAGTGTTGACAGAGACTGACAGTACGGACAGAGACTAACAGTGAGAATAGAGACTCACCACGCGGACAGAGACTGACAGTGCGGACAGGGACTAACAGTGCGGACTGACACTGGCAGTCCGGACATAGACTGACAGTGCGGACAGAGACTGACAGTGCGGACAAAGACTGACAGTGCGGACAGAGACTGACAGTGCGGACATTGAATGACAGTGCGGACAGAGACTAACAGTGCAGACAGAGACTGACCACGCGGACAGAGACTGACAGTGCGGACACAGACTAACAGTGCGGAGAGTGACTGGCAGTCCGGACATCGACTGACAGTGCGGACATAGACTGACAGTGCGGACATAGACTGACAGTGCGGACCGAGACTGATAGTCCGGACAGTGCAGAAAGGGACTGACATTGTGGACAATGATTGACATTGCGGACAGTGATTGAGAGTGCGGACTGGGATTTTCAGTGCAGAGAGGGATTGACAGTGCGCACTGGGATTAACAGTGTGGACAGGGATTGACCGTGTGGACATAGACTGACAGTGCGGACAGAGACTGACGGTGTGGAAATAGACTGACCACGCGGACAGAGACTGACAGTGCGGACATAGACTTACAGTGCGGACATAGACTGACCACGCGGACAGAGACTGACAGTGCGGACATAGACTGACAGTGCGGACAGAGACTGACAGTGTGGACAGAGAATAACAGTGCGGACAGAGACTGCCAGGGTGGATGGAGACTGACAGTGCAGAAAGGGACTGACATTGCGGACATAGTCTGATTGTCCGGACAGTGACTGACAGTCCGGACAGAGACTGACAGTGCGGAAATAGACGGACAGTGCGGACAGAGACTAACAGTGCGGACAGAGTCTGACCACGCAGACAGAGACTGACAGTGCGGATAGAGACTAACAGTGCGGACAGACACAGACAGTCCGGACATAGACTGACAGTGCGGACAGAGACTGACAGCGTGGACATAGACTGACAGTGCGGACATTGACTGACAGTGCGGACATAGACTGACAGTGCGGACAGAGACTGACCACGCGGGCAGTGACTGACAGTGCGGACAGAGACTGACAGTGCGGACATAGACTGACTGTGCGGACATAGACTGATAGTCCGGACAGTGCAGAAAGGGACTGACATTGTGGACAATGATTGACATTGTGGACAGTGATTGAGAGTGCGGACTGGGATTTTCAGTGCAGAGAGGGATTGAAAATTCAGACAGGGATTGACAGTGTGCACTGGGATGAACAGTGCGAACAGGGATTGACAGTGTGGAAAGAGACTGGCAGGGGGGAATGAAAACGACAGTGCAGACAGAGACTGACAGTGCAGAATGAGAATGACTGTGGAAACGGACAGAGAGTGCGGACATAGAGTGACAGTAGTGACATAGTCTGATAGTGCGGACAGAGACTGAAAGAATGGACAGAGACAGACAGTGCGGACAGAGACTAACAGTGCGGACAGAGACTCAACACGCGGACAGAGACTGACAGTGCGGACAGAGACTAACAGTGCGGACAGAGACTGACAGTGTGGACAGAGACTAACAGTGCGGACAGACACTGACAGTCCGGGCATGGACTCACAGTGCGGACAGAGACTGACAGTGCGGACAGAGACTGACAGAGACTGACAGTGCCGGCATAGACTGACAATGCGGACATAGACTGACAGTGCCGGCATAGACGGACAGTGCGGACAGAGACGGACAGTGCGGACAGAGGCTTGCAGTGCGGACATAGAATGACAGTGCGGACAGAGACTAACAGTGCAGACAGAGACTCAACACGCGGACAGAGATGACAGTGCGGACAGAGACTAACAGTGCGGACAGAGACTGGCAGTCCGGACATAGACTGACAGTGCGGACATAGACTGACAGTGCGGACATAGACTGATAGTCCGGACAGTGCAGAAAGGGACTGACATTGCGGACAATGAGTGAAATTGCGGACAGTGATTGAGAGTGCGGACTGGGATTTTCAGTGCAGAGAGGGATTGACAGTGCAGATAGGGATTGACAGTGCGCACTCGGATTAACAGTGTGGACATAGACTGACAGTGCGGACAGAGACTAACAGTGTGGAAATAGAATGACCACGCGGACAGAGACTGACAGTGTGGACAGAGAATAACAGTGCGGACATAGACTGACAGTGTGGACAGAGACTAACAGTGCAGACAGAGACTGACCACGCGGACAGAGACTGACAGTGCGGACAGAGACTAACAGTGCGGACAGAGACTGGCAGTCCGGACATAGACTGACAGTGCGGACATAGACTGACAGTGCGGACAGAGACTGATGGTGCGGAAATAGACTGACAGTGCGGACAGAGACTAACAGTGTGGAAATAGACTGATCACGCGGACAGAGACTGACAGTGCGGACATAGACTTCCAGTGTGGACATAGACTGACAGTGCGGACATAGACTGACCACGCGGACAGAGACTGACAGTGTGGACAGAGAATAACAGTGCGGACAGAGACTGCCAGGGTGGATGGAGACTGACAGTGCAGAAAGGGACTGACATTGCGGACAGAGTCTGATAGTCCGGACAGTGACTGACAGTCCGGTCAGAGACTGACAGTGCGGAAATAGACGGACAGTGCGGACAGAGACTAACAGTGTGGACAGAGTCTGACCACGCAGACAGAGTGACAGTGCGGATAGAGACTAACAGTGCGGACAGACACAGACAGTCCGGACATAGACTGACAGTGCGGACAGAGACTGACAGTGTGGACATAGACTAACAGTGCGGACATAGACTAACAGTGCGGACATTGACAGATAGTGCGGACATAGACTGACAGTGCGGACAGAGACTGACAGTGCGGACATAGACTGATAGACCGGACAGTGACTGACAGTGTGGACAGAGACTAACAGTACAGACAGAGATTTACAGTGTGGAAAGAGACTGACAGTGGGGAATGAAAATGACAGTGCAGACAGAGTCTGACAGTGCAGAAAGAGAATGACTGTGGAAACGGGCAGAGAGTGCGGACATAGAGTGACAGTGCGGACATAGACTGATAGTCCGGACAGAGAGTGACAGTGCGGACAGAGACTGATAGTGCGGACAGAGACTGACAGTGTTGACAGAGACTAACAGTGCGGACAGAGACAGACAGGGCGGACGGAGACTGATAGTCCGGACACTGACTGACAGTGCGGACATAAACTGACAGTGCGGACAGAGACTAACAGTGAGAATAGAGACTCACCACGCGGACAGAGACTGACAGTGCGGACAGAGACTAACAGTGCGGACAGAGACAGACAGGGCGGACGGAGACTGATAGTCCGGACACTGACTGACAGTGCGGACATAAACTGACAGTGCGGACAGAGACTAACATTGTGGAAAGAGACTGACCACGCGGACAGAGGCTGACTGTGCGGACAGGGACTAACAGTGCGGACTGACACTGGCAGTCCGGACAAAGACTGACAGTGCGGACAGAGACTGACAGTGCGGACATAGACTGACAGTGCGGACAGAGACTGACAGTGCGGACATAGAATGACAGTGCGGACAGAGACTAACAGTGCAGACAGAGACTGACCACGCGGACAGAGACTGACAGTGCGGACACAGACTAACAGTGCGGAGAGTGACTGGCAGTCCGGACATAGACTGGCAGTCCGGACATAGACTGACAGTGCGGACATAGACTGATAGTCCGGACAGTGCAGAAAGGGACTGACATTGTGGACAATGATTGACATTGCGGACAGTGATTGAGAGTGCGGACTGGGATTTTCAGTGCAGAGAGGGATTGACAGTGCGCACTGGGATTAACAGTGTGGACAGGTATTGACCGTGTGGACATAGACTGACAGTGCGGACAGAGACTGACGGTGTGGAAATAGACTGACAGTGCGGACAGAGACTAACAGTGTGGAAATAGAATGACCACGCGGACATCGACTGACAGTGCGGACAAAGACTGACCACGCGGAGAGAGACTGACAGTGTGGACAGAGAACAACAGTGCGGACATAGACTGACAGTGTTGAAAGAGACTAACAGTGCAGACAGAGACTGACCACGCGGACAGAGACTGACAGAGCGGACAGAGACTAACAGTGCGGACAGAGACTGGCAGTCCGGACATAGACTGACAGTGCGGACATAGACTGACAGTGCGGACATAGACTGACAGTGCGGACCTAGACTGATAGTCCGGACAGTGCAGAAAGGGACTGACAGTGCAGACAATGATTGACATTGCGGACAGTGATTGAGAGTGCGGACTGGGATTTTCAGTGCAGAGAGGGATTGACAGTGCGCACTGGGATTAACAGTATGGACAGGGATTGACAGTGTTGACATAGAGTGACAGTGCGGACATAGACTGACAGTGCCGGCATAGACTGACAGTGCGGACAGAGACTAACATTGTGGAAAGAGACTGACCACGCGGACAGAGACTGACAGTGCGGACAGGGACTAACAATGCGGACAGAGACTGGCAGTCCGGACATAGACTGACAGTGCGGACAGAGACTGACAATGCAGACATAGACTGACAGTGCGGACATAGAATGACAGTGCGGACAGAGACTAAAGTGCAGACAGAGACTGACCACGCGGACAGAGACTGACAGTGCGGACAGAGACTGACAGTGCGGACAGAGACTGACAGTGCGGACAGAGACTAACAGTGTGGAAATAGAATGACCACGCGGACATAGACTGTCAGTGTGGACAGTGACTAACAGTGCAGACAGAGACTGACCACGCGGACAGAGACTGACAGTGCGGACAGAGACTAACAGTGCGGACAGAGACTGGCAGTCCGGACATAGACTGACAGTGCGGACATAGACTGACAGTGCGGTCATAGACTGACAGTGCGGACATTGACTGATAGTCCGGACAGTGCAGAAAGGGACTGACATTGCGGACAATGATTGACATTGCGGACAGTGATTGAGAGTGGGGACTGGGATTTTCAGTGCAGAGAGGGATTGACAGTGCGCACTGGGATTAACAGTGTGGACAGGGATTGACAGTGCGGACAGAGACTGACGGTGCGGAAATAGACTGACAGTGCGGACAGAGACTAAAAGTGTGGAAATAGAATGACCACGCGGACAGAGACTGACAGTGCGGACAAAGACTGACCACGCGGACAGAGACTGACTGTTTGGACAGAGAATAACAGTGCGGACATAGACTGACAGTGTGGAAAGAGACTAACAGTGCGGACAGAGACTGGCAGTCCGGACATAGACTGACAGTGCGGACATAGACTGACAGTGCGGACATAGACTGACAGTGCGGACCTAGACTGATAGTCCGGACAGTGCAGAAAGGGACTGACAGTGCGGACATAGACTGACAGTGCGGACCTGGACTGATAGTCCGGACAGTGCAGAAAGGGACTGACATTGCGGACAATGTTAGACATTGCAGACAGTGATTGAGAGTGCGGACTGGGATTTCAGTGCAGGGAGGGATTGACAGTGCGCAATGGGATTAACAGTGCAGACTGGGATTGACAGTGTGGACATAGACTGACAGTGCGGACAGAGACTGACGGTGTGGAAATAGACTGACAGTGCGGACAGAGACTAACAGTGTGGAAATAGACTGACCACGCGGACAGAGACTGACAGTGCGGACAGAGACTGGCAGTGCGGACATTGACTGACAGTGCGGACTTAGACTGACAGTGCGGACAGAGACTAACATTGTGGAAAGAGACTGACCACGCGGACAGAGACTGACAGTGCAGACAGAGACTGACCACGCGGACAGAGACTGACAGTGCGGACAGAGACTAACAGTGCGGATAGAGACTGGCAGTCCGGACATAGACTGACAGTGCGGACATAGACTGACAGTGCGGACATCGACTGACAGTGCGGACACAGACTGACAGTGCGGACATTGACTGATAGTCCGGACAGTGCAGAAAGGGACTGACATTGCGGACAATGATTGACATTGCGGACAGTGATTGAGAGTGGGGACTGGGTTTTCAGTGCAGAGAGGGATTGACAGTGCGCACTGGGATTAACAGTGTGGACAGGGATTGACAGTGTGGACATAGACTGACAGTGCGGACAGAGACTGACGGTGCGGAAATAGACTGACAGTGCGGACAGAGACTAAAAGTGTGGAAATAGAATGACCACGCGGACAGAGACTGACAGTGCGGACAAAGACTGACCACGCGGACAGAGACTGACAGTTTGGACAGAGAATAACAGTGCGGACATAGACTGACAGTGTGGAAAGAGACTAACAGTGCGGACAGAGACTGGCAGTGCGGACATAGACTGACAGTGCGGACATAGACTGACAGTGCGGACATAGACTGACAGTGCGGACCTAGACTGATAGTCCGGACAGTGCAGAAAGGGACTGACAGTGCGGACATAGACTGACAGTGCGGACCTAGACTGATAGTCCGGCAGTGCAGAAAGGGACTGACATTGCGGACAATGTTAGACATTGCAGACAGTGATTGAGAGTGCGGACTGGGATTTCAGTGCAGGGAGGGATTGACAGTGCGCAATGGGATTAACAGTGCAGACTGGGATTGACAGTGTGGACATAGACTGACAGTGCGGACAGAGACTGACGGTGCGGAAATAGACTGACAGTGCGGACAGAGACAAACAGTGTGGAAATAGACTGACCACGCGGACAGAGACTGACAGTGCGGACATAGACTTACAATGCGGACAGAGACTAACAGTGTGGAAATAGACTGACCACGCGGACAGAGACTGACAGTGCGGACATAGACTTACAGTGTGGACATAGACTAACAGTGTGGAAATAGACTGACCACGCGGACAGAGACTGACAGTGAGGACATAGACTAACAGTGCGGACATAGACTGACAGTGCGGACATTGACAGACAGTGCGGACATAGACTGACAGTGCGGACAGAGACTGACAGTGCGGACATAGACTGATAGACCGGACAGTGACTGACAGTGTGGACAGAGACTAACAGTACAGACAGAGATTTACAGTGTGGAAAGAGACTGACAGTGGGGAATGAAAATGACAGTGCAGACAGAGTCTGACAGTGCAGAAAGAGAATGACTGTGGAAACGGACAGAGAGTGCGGACATAGAGTGACAGTGCGGACATAGACTGATAGTCCGGACAGAGAGTGACAGTGTGGACAGAGACTGATAGTGCGGACAGAGACTGACAGTGTTGACAGAGACTGACAGTGCGGACAGAGACTAACAGTGAGAATAGAGACTCACCACGCGGACAGAGACTGACAGTGCGGACAGAGACTAACAGTGCGGACAGAGACAGACAGGGCGGACGGAGACTGATAGTCCGGACACTGACTGACAGTGCGGACATAAACTGACAGTGCGGACAGAGACTAACATTGTGGAAAGAGACTGACCACGCGGACAGAGACTGACAGTGCGGACAGGGACTAACAGTGCGGACTGACACTGGCAGTCCGGACATAGACTGACAGTGCGGACAGAGACTGACAGTGCGGACATAGACTGACAGTGCGGACATAGACTGACAGTGCGGACATAGACTGACAGTGCGGACCTAGACTGATAGTCCGGACAGTGCAGAAAGGGACTGACAGTGCGGACATAGACTGACAGTGCGGACCTAGACTGATAGTCCGGCAGTGCAGAAAGGGACTGACATTGCGGACAATGTTAGACATTGCAGACAGTGATTGAGAGTGCGGACTGGGATTTCAGTGCAGGGAGGGATTGACAGTGCGCAATGGGATTAACAGTGCAGACTGGGATTGACAGTGTGGACATAGATTGACAGTGCGGACAGAGACTGACGGTGCGGAAATAGACTGACAGTGCGGACAGAGACTAACAGTGTGGAAATAGACTGACCACGCGGACAGAGACTGACAGTGCGGACATAGACTTACAATGCGGACAGAGACTAACAGTGTGGAAATAGACTGACCACGCGGACAGAGACTGACAGTGCGGACATAGACTTACAGTCTGGACAGAGAGTGACAGTGCGGACAGAGACTGATAGTGCGGACAGAGACTGACAGTGTTGACAGAGACTGACAGTGCGGACAGAGACTAACAGTGAGAATAGAGACTCACCACGCGGACAGAGACTGACAGTGCGGACAGAGACTAACAGTGCGGACAGAGACAGACAGGGCGGACGGAGACTGATAGTCCGGACACTGACTGACAGTGCGGACATAAACTGACAGTGCGGACAGAGACTAACATTGTGGAAAGAGACTGACCACGCGGACAGAGACTGACAGTGCGGACAGGGACTAACAGTGCGGACTGACACTGGCAGTCCGGACATAGACTGACAGTGCGGACAGAGACTGACAGTGCGGACATAGACTGACAGTGCGGACAGAGACTGACAGTGCGGACATAGAATGACAGTGCGGACAGAGACTAACAGTGCAGACAGAGACTGACCACGCGGACAGAGACTGACAGTGAGGACACAGACTAACAGTGCGGAGAGTGACTGGCAGTCCGGACATAGACTGACAGTGCGGACATAGACTGACAGTGCGGACCTAGACTGATAGTCCGGACAGTGCAGAAAGGGACTGACATTGTGGACAATGATTGACATTGCGGACAGTGATTGAGAGTGCGGACTGGGATTTTCAGTGCAGAGAGGGATTGACAGTGCGCACTGGGATTAACAGTGTGGACAGGGATTGACCGTGTGGACATAGACTGACAGTGCGGACAGAGACTGACGGTGCGGAAATAGACTGACAGTGCGGACAGAGACTAACAGTGTGGAAATAGAATGACCACGCGGACATAGACTGACAGTGCGGACAAAGACTGACCACGCGGAGAGAGACTGACAGTGTGGACAGAGAACAACAGTGCGGACATAGAAACCCTACAGTGCAGAAGGAGGCCATTCGGCCCATCGAGTCTGCACCGACCACAATCCCACCCAGGCCCTACCCCCACATATTTTACCCGCTAATCCCTCTAACCTGCGCATCCCAGGACTCTAAGGGACAATTTTTAACCTGGCCAATCAACCTAACCCGCACATCTTTGGACTGTGGGAGGAAACCGGAGCACCCGGAGGAAACCCACGCAGACACGAGGAGAATGTGCAAACTCCACACAGACAGTGACCCGAGCCGGGAATCGAACCCGGGACCCTGGAGCTGTGAAGCAGCAGTGCTAACCACTGTGCTACCGTGCCGCCATAGACTGACAGTGTTGAAAGAGACTAACAGTGCAGACAGAGACTGACCACGCGGACAGAGACTGACAGAGCGGACAGAGACTAACAGTGCGGACAGAGACTGGCAGTCCGGACATAGACTGACAGTGCGGACATAGACGGACAGTGCGGACCTAGACTGATAGTCCGGACAGTGCAGAAAGGGACTGACAGTGCGGACAATGATTGACATTGCGGACAGTGATTGACAGTGCGGACTGGGATTTTCAGTGCAGAGAGGGATTGACAGTGCGCACTGGGATTAACAGTATGGACAGGGATTGACAGTGTGGACATAGACTGACAGTGCAGACAGAGACTGACAATGCGGACATAGACTGACAGTGCCGGCATAGACTGACAGTGCGGACAGAGACTAACATTGTGGAAAGAGACTGACCACGCGGACAGAGACTGACAGTGCGGACAGGGACTAACAATGCGGACAGAGACTGGCAGTCCGGACATCGTCTGACAGTGCGGACAGAGACTGACAATGCGGACATAGACTGACAGTGCGGACATAGAATGACAGTGCGGACAGAGACTAAAGTGCAGACAGAGACTGACCACGCGGACAGAGACTGACAGTGCGGACAGAGACTGACAGTGCGGACAGAGACTAACAGTGTGGAAATAGAATGACCACGCGGACATAGACTGACAGTGTGGACAGAGACTAACAGTGCAGACAGAGACTGACCACGCGGACAGAGACTGACAGTGCGGACAGAGACTAACAGTGCGGACACAGACTGACAGTGCGGACATTGACTGAAAGTCCGGACAGTGCAGAAAGGGACTGACATTGCGGACAATGATTGACATTGCGGACAGTGATTGATAGTGGGGACTGGGATTTTCAGTGCAGAGAGGGATTGACAGTGCACACTGGCATTAACAGTGTGGACAGGGATTGACCGTGTGGACATAGACTGACAGTGCGGACAGTGACTGACGGTGCGGAAATAGACTGACAGTGCGGACAGAGACTAACAGTGTGGAAATAGAATGACCACGCGGACAGAGACTGACAGTGCGGACAGAGACTAAACGTGCGGACAGAGACTGGCAGTCCGGACATAGACTGACAGTGCGGACATAGACTGACAGTGCGGACATAGACTGACAGTGCGGACCTAGACTGATAGTCCGGACAGTGCAGAAAGGGACTGACATTGTGGACAATGATTGACATTGCGGACAGTGATTGAGAGTGCGGACTGGGATTTTCAGTGCAGAGAGGGATTGACAGTGTGGACAGGGATTGCCAGTGTGGACATAGACTGACAGTGCAGACAGAGACTGACAATGCGGACATAGACTGACATTGTGGAAAGAGACTGACCACGCGGACAGAGACTGACAGTGCGGACAGGGACTAACAGTGCGGACAGAGACTGGCAGTCCGGACATAGACTGACAGTGCGGACAGAGACTGACAGTGTGGACATAGACTGACAATGCGGACATAGACTGACAGTGCGGACATAGAATGACAGTGCGGACAGAGACTAACAGTGCAGACAGAGACTGACCACGCGGACAGAGACTGACAGTGCGGACAGAGACTAACAGTGCGGACAGAGACTGGCATTCCGGACATCGACTGACAGTGCGGACATCGGCTGACAGTGCGGACATAGATTGACAGTGCGGACAGTGACTGACAGTGTGGACAGAGACAAACAGTACAGACAGAGATTGACAGTGTGGAAAGAGACTGGCAGTGGGGAATGAAAATGACAGTGCAGACCAAGACTGACAGTGCAGAAAGAGAATGACTGTGGAAACGGACAGAGAGTGCGGACATAGAGTGACAGTGCGGACATAGACTAATAGTCCGGACAGAGAGTGACAGTGCGGACAGAGACTGACAGTGCGGAAATAGACTGACAGTGCGGACAAAGACTAACAGTGTGGAAAGAGACTGACCACGCGGACAGAGACTGACAGTGCAGACAGAGACTGACCACGCGGACAGAGACTGACAGTGCGGACAGAGACTAACAGTGCGGATAGAGACTGGCAGTCCGGACATAGACTGACAGTGCGGACGTAGACTGACAGTGCGGACATCGACTGACAGTGCGGACACAGACTGACAGTGCGGACATTGACTGATAGTCCGGACAGTGCAGAAAGGGACTGACATTGCGGACAATGATTGACATTGCGGACAGTGATTGAGAGTGGGGACTGGGATTTTCAGTGCAGAGAGGGATTGATAGTGCGCACTGGGATTAACAGTGTGGACAGGAATTGACAGTGTGGACATAGATTGACAGTGCGGACAGAGACTGACGGTGCGGAAATAGACTGACAGTGCGGACAGAGACTAAAAGTGTGGAAATAGAATGACCACGCGGACAGAGACTGACAGTGCGGACAAAGACTGACCACGCGGACAGAGACTGACAGTTTGGACAGAGAATAACAGTGCGGACATAGACTGACAGTGTGGAAAGAGACTAACATTGCAGACAGAGACTGACCACGCGGACAGAGACTGACAGAGCGGACAGAGACTAACAGTGCGGACAGAGACTGGCAGTCCGGACATAGACTGACAGTGCGGACATAGACGGACAGTGCGGACCTAGACTGATAGTCCGGACAGTGCAGAAAGGGACTGACAGTGCGGACAATGATTGACATTGCGGACAGTGATTGACAGTGCGGACTGGGATTTTCAGTGCAGAGAGGGATTGACAGTGCGCACTGGGATTAACAGTATGGACAGGGATTGACAGTGTGGACATAGACTGACAGTGCAGACAGAGACTGACAATGCGGACATAGACTGACAGTGCCGGCATAGACTAACAGTGCGGACAGAGACTAACATTGTGGAAAGAGACTGACCACGCGGACAGAGACTGACAGTGCAGACAGAGACTGACCACGCGGACATAGAGTGACAGTGCGGACATAGACTAATAGTCCGGACAGAGAGTGACAGTGCGGACAGAGACTGACAGTGCGGAAATAGACTGACAGTGCGGACAAAGACTAACAGTGTGGAAAGAGACTGACCACGCGGACAGAGACTGACAGTGCAGACAGAGACAGACCACGCGGACAGAGACTGACAGTGCGGACAGAGACTAACAGTGCGGATAGAGACTGGCAGTCCGGACATAGACTGACAGTGCGGACGTAGACTGACAGTGCGGACATCGACTGACAGTGCGGACACAGACTGACAGTGCGGACATTGACTGATAGTCCGGACAGTGCAGAAAGGGACTGACATTGCGGACAATGATTGACATTGCGGACAGTGATTGAGAGTGGGGACTGGGATTTTCAGTGCAGAGAGGGATTGATAGTGCGCACTGGGATTAACAGTGTGGACAGGAATTGACAGTGTGGACATAGATTGACAGTGCGGACAGAGACTGACGGTGCGGAAATAGACTGACAGTGCGGACAGAGACTAAAAGTGTGGAAATAGAATGACCACGCGGACAGAGACTGACAGTGCGGACAAAGACTGACCACGCGGACAGAGACTGACAGTTTGGACAGAGAATAACAGTGCGGACATAGACTGACAGTGTGGAAAGAGACTAACATTGCAGACAGAGACTGACCACGCGGACAGAGACTGACAGAGCGGACAGAGACTAACAGTGCGGACAGAGACTGGCAGTCCGGACATAGACAGAAATGCGGACATAGACGGACAGTGCGGACCTAGACTGATAGTCCGGACAGTGCAGAAAGGGACTGACAGTGCGGACAATGATTGACATTGCGGACAGTGATTGACAGTGCGGACTGGGATTTTCAGTGCAGAGAGGGATTGACAGTGCGCACTGGGATTAACAGTATGGACAGGGATTGACAGTGTGGACATAGACTGACAGTGCAGACAGAGACTGACAATGCGGACATAGACTGACAGTGCCGGCATAGACTAACAGTGCGGACAGAGACTAACATTGTGGAAAGAGACTGACCACGCGGACAGAGACTGACAGTGCAGACAGAGACTGACCACGCGGACAGAGACTGACAGTGCGGACAGAGACTAACAGTGCGGATAGAGACTGGCAGTCCGGACATAGACTGACAGTGCGGACTAAGACTGACAGTGCGGACATCGACTGACAGTGCGGACACAGACTGACAGTGCGGACATTGACTGATAGTCCGGACAGTGCAGAAAGGGACTGAAATTGCGGACAATGATTGACATTGCGGACAGTGATTGAGAGTGGGGACTGGGATTTTCAGTGCAGAGAGGGATTGACAGTGCGCACTGGGATTAACAGTGTGGACAGGGATTGACAGTGTGGACATAGACTGACAGTGCGGACAGAGACTGACGGTGCGGAAATAGACTGACCACGCGGACAGAGACTGAAAGTGCGGACATAGACTTCCAGTGTGGACACAGACTGACAGTGCGGACATAGACTGACCACGCGGACAGAGACTGACAGTGTGGACAGAGAATAACAGTGCGGACAGAGACTGCCAGGGTGGATGGAGATTGACAGTGCAGAAAGGGACTGACATTGCGGACATAGTCTGATGGTCCGAACAGTGACTGACAGTCCGGACAGAGACTGACAGTGCGGAAATAGACGGACAGTGCGGACAGAGACTAAAAGTGTGGAAATAGAATGACCACGCGGACAGAGACTGACAGTGCGGACAAAGACTGACCACGCGGACAGAGACTGACAGTTTGGACAGAGAATAACAGTGCGGACATAGACTGACAGTGTGGAAAGAGACTAACAGTGCGGACAGAGACTGGCAGTCCGGACATAGACTGACAGTGCGGACATAGACTGACAGTGCGGACATAGACTGACAGTGCGGACCTAGACTGATAGTCCGGACAGTGCAGAAAGGGACTGACATTGCGGACAATGATAGACATTGCAGACAGTGATTGAGAGTGCGGACTGGGATTTCAGTGCAGGGAGGGATTGACAGTGCGCAATGGGATGAACAGTGCAGACTGGGATTGACAGTGTGGACATAGACTGACGGTGCGGAAATAGACTGACAGTGCGGACAGAGACTAACAGTGTGGAAATAGACTGACCACGCGGACAGAGACTGAAAGTGCGGACATAGACTTCCAGTGTGGACACAGACTGACAGTGCGGACATAGACTGACCACGCGGACAGAGACTGACAGTGTGGACAGAGAATAACAGTGCGGACAGAGACTGCCAGGGTGGATGGAGATTGACAGTGCAGAAAGGGACTGACATTGCGGACATAGTCTGATGGTCCGAACAGTGACTGACAGTCCGGACAGAGACTGACAGTGCGGAAATAGACGGACAGTACGGACAGAGACTAACAGTGCAGACAGAGTCTGACCACGCAGACAGAGACTGACAGTGCGGATAGAGACCAACAGTGCGGACAGACACAGACAGTCCGGACATAGACTGACAGTGCGGACAGAGACTGACAGTGTGGACATAGACTGACAGTGCGGACATAGACTGACAGTGCGGACAGAGACTACCAGTGTGGAAATAGACTGACCACGCGGACAGAGACTGACAGTGTGGACAGAGAATAACAGCGCGGACATAGACTGACAGTGTGGAAAGAGACTAACAGTGCAGACAGAGACTGACCACGCGGACAGAGACTGACAGAGCGGACAGAGACTAAAGGTGCGGACAGAGACTGGCAGTCCGGACATAGACTGACATTGTGGACAATGATTGACATTGCGGACAGTGATTGA
Organism: Mustelus asterias; assembly: GCF_964213995.1. Classification (NCBI taxonomy): domain Eukaryota; kingdom Metazoa; phylum Chordata; class Chondrichthyes; order Carcharhiniformes; family Triakidae; genus Mustelus; species Mustelus asterias. The sequence goes on along the minus strand of NC_135809.1, from coordinate 62,315,710 downwards.
GAGTGCGGACTGGGATTTTCAGTGCAGAGAGGGATTGACAGTGCGCAATGGGATTAACAGTGCGGACAGGGATTGCCAGTGTGGACATAGACTGACAGTGCAGACAGAGACTGACAATGCGGACATAGACTGACAGTGCCGGCATAGACTGACAGTGCGGACAGAGACTAACATTGTGGAAAGAGACTGACCACGCGGACAGAGACTGACAGTGCGGACAGCGACTAACAGTGCGGACAGAGACTGGCAGTCCGGACATAGACTGACAGTGCGGACAGAGACTGACAGTGCGGACATAGACTGACAATGCGGACATAGACTGACAGTGCGGACATAGAATGACAGTGCGGACAGAGACTAACATTGTGGAAAGAGACTGACCACGCGGACAGAGACTGACAGTGCGGACAGGGACTAACAGTGCGGACAGAGACTGGCAGTCCGGACATAGACTGACAGTGCGGACAGAGACTAACAGTGCAGACAGAGACTGACCACGCGGACAGAGACTGACAGTGCGGACAGAGACTAACAGTGCGGACAGAGACTGGCATTCCGGACATAGACTGACAGTGCGGACATAGGCTGACAGTGCGGACATAGATTGACAGTGCGGACAGTGACTGACAGTGTGGACAGAGACAAACAGTACAGACAGAGATTGACAGTGTGGAAAGAGACAGGCAGTGGGGAATGAAAATGACAGTGCAGACAGAGACTGACAGTGCAGAAAGAGAATGACTGTGGAAACGGACAGAGAGTGCGGACATAGAGTGACAGTGCGGACATAGACTAATAGTCCGGACAGAGAGTGACAGTGCGGACAGAGACTGACAGTGCGGAAATAGACTGACAGTGCGGACAAAGACTAACAGTGTGGAAAGAGACTGACCACGCGGACAGAGACTGACAGTGCGGACAGAGACTGACAATGCGGACATAGACTGACAGTGCCTGCAGAGACTGGCAGTGCGGACATTGACTGACAGTGCGGACGTAGACTGACAGTGCGGACAGAGACTAACATTGTGGAAAGAGACTGACCACGCGGACAGAGACTGACAGTGCAGACAGAGACTGACCACGCGGACAGAGACTGACAGTGCGGACAGAGACTAACAGTGCGGATAGAGACTGGCAGTCCGGACATAGACTGACAGTGCGGACATAGACTGACAGTGCGGACAGATACTGACAGTGCGGAAATAGACGGACAGTACGGACAGAGACTAACAGTGCGGACAGAGTCTGACCACGCAGACATAGACTGACAGTGCGGATAGAGACTAACAGTGCGGACAGACACAGACAGTCCGGACATAGAGTGACAGTGCGGACAGAGACTGACAGTGTGGACATAGACTGACAGTGCGGACATAGACTGACAGTGCGGACATTGACTGATAGTCCGGACAGTGCAGAAAGGGACTGACATTGCAGACAATGATTGACATTGCGGACAGTGATTGAGAGTGGGGACTGGGATTTTCAGTGCAGAGAGGGATTGACAGTGCGCACTGGCATTAACAGTGTGGACAGGGATTGACAGTGTGGACATAGACTGACAGTGCGGACAGAGACTGCCAGGGTGGATGGGGACTGACATTGCGGACATAGTCTGATAGTCCGGACAGTGACTGACAGTCCGGACAGAGACTGACAGTGCGGAAATAGACGGACAGTACGGACAGAGACTAACAGTGCGGACAGAGTCTGACCACGCAGACAGAGACTGACAGTGCGGATAGAGACTAACAGTGCGGACAGACACAGACAGTCCGGACATAGACTGACAGTGCAGACAGAGACTGACAGTGTGGACATAGACTGACAGTGCTGACATAGACTGACAGTGCGGACATAGACTGACAGTGCGGACATAGAATGACAGTGCGGACAGAGACAGACCACGCGGGCAGAGACTGACAGTGCGGACAGAGACTGACAGTGCGGACATAGACTGACAGGGCGGACAGAGACTGACAGTGCAGAAAGGGACTGACATTGCGGACAGTGATTGAGAGTGCGGACTGGGATTTTCAGTGCAGAGAGGGATTGAAAGTTCAGACAGGGATTGACAGCGTGCACTGGGATTAACAGTGCGAACAGGGATTGACAGTGTGGACATAGACTGACAGTGCGGACAGAGACTGACGGTGCAGAAATAGACTGACAGTGCGGACAGAGACTAACAGTGTGGAAATAGAATGACCACGCGGACAGAGACTGACAATGCGGACAAAGACTGACCACGCGGACAGAGACTGACAGTGTGGACAGAGAATGACAGTGCGGACATAGACTGACAGTGTGAAAAGAGACTAACAGTGCGGACAGAGACTGGCAGTCCGGACATAGACTGACAGTGCGGACATAGACTGACAGTGCGGACATAGACTGACAGTGCGGACATAGACTGATAGTCCGGACAGTGCAGAAAGGGACTGACATTGCGGACAATGATTGACATTGCGGACAGTGATTGAGAGTGCGGACTGGGATTTTCAGTGCAGAGAGGGATTGACAGTGCGCAATGGGATTAACAGTGCAGACTGGGTTTGACAGTGTGGACATAGACTGACCACGCGGACAGTGACTGACAGTGCGGACATAGACTTACAGTGTGGACATAGACTGACAGTGCGGACATAGACTGACCACGCGGACAGAGACTGACAGTGTGGACAGAGAATAACAGTGCGGACAGAAACTGCCAGGGTGGATGGAGACTGACAGTGCAGAAAGGGACTGACATTGCGGACATAGTCTGATAGTCCGGACAGAGACTGACGGTGCGGAAATAGACTGACAGTGCGGACAGAGACTAACAGTGTGGAAATAGACTGACCACGCGGACAGAGACTGACAGTGCGGACATAGACTTACAGTGTGGACATAGACTGACAGTGCGGACATAGACTGACCACGCGGACAGAGACTGACAGTGTGGACAGAGAATAACAGTGCGGACAGAAACTGCCAGGGTGGATGGAGACTGACAGTGCAGAAAGGGACTGACATTGCGGACATAGTCTGATAGTCCGGACAGTGACTGACAGTGCGGAAATAGACGGACAGTGTGGACAGAGACTAACAGTGCGGACAGAGTCTGACCACGCAGACAGAGACTGACAGTGCGGATAGAGACTATCAGTGCGGACAGACACAGACAGTGCGGACAGACACAGACAGTCCGGACACAGACTGACAATGCGGACAGAGACTGACCGTGTGCACATAGACTGACAGTGCGGACAGAGACTAAACGTGCGGACAGAGACTGGCAGTCCGGACGTAGACTGACATTGTGGACAATGATTGACATTGCGGACAGTGATTGAGAGTGCGGACTGGGATTTTCAGTGCAGAGAGGGATTGACAGTGCGCAATGGGATTAACAGTGCGGACAGGGATTGCCAGTGTGGACATAGACTGACAGTGCAGACAGAGACTGACAATGCGGACATAGACTGACAGTGCCGGCATAGACTGACAGTGCGGACAGAGACTAACATTGTGGAAAGAGACTGACCACGCGGACAGAGACTGACAGTGCGGACAGGGACTAACAGTGCGGACAGAGACTGGCAGTCCGGACATAGACTGACAGTGCGGACAGAGACTGACAGTGCGGACATAGACTGACAATGCGGACATAGACTGACAGTGCGGACAGAGACTGACCACGCGGGCAGAGACTGACAGTGCGGACAGAGACTGACAACGCGGACACAGACTGACAGTGCGGACAGTGACTGACAGTGTGGACAGAGACTAACAGAACAGACAGAGATTGACAGTCTGGAAAGAGACTGGCAGTGGGGAATGAAAATGACAGTGCAGACAGAGACTGACAGTGCGGAAATAGACTGACAGTGCGGACAGAGACTAACAGTGTGGAAAGAGACTGATCACGCGGACAGAGACTGACAGTGCGCACAGAGACTGACAGTGCGGACAGAGACTGACAATGCGGATGTAGTCTGACAGTGCGGACAGAGACTTACAGTGCAGACAGAGACAGACCACGCGGACAGAGACTGACAGTGCGGACAGAGACTAACAGTGCGGACAGACACAGACAGTCCGGACATAGACTGACAGTGCGGACAGAGACTGAACACGCGGGCAGAGACTGATAGTGCGGACAGAGACTGTCATTGCGGACAGAGACTAACAGTCCGGACAGAGACTGACAGTGCGGACAGAGACTGACAGGGCGGACGGAGACTGACAGTGCAGAAAGGGACTGACATTGCGGACATAGTCTGATCGTCCGGACAGTGACTGACAGTCCGGACAGAGACTGACAGTGCGGAAATAGACGGACAGTGCGGACAGAGAGTAACAGTACGGACAGAGTCTGACCACGCGGACAGAGACTGACAGTGCGGACAGAGACTGACCACGTAGGCAGAGACTGATAGTGCGGACAGAGACGGACAGTGCGGACAGAAACTAACAGTGCGGACAGAGTCTGACCACGCGGACAGAGACTGACAGTGCGGACATAGACTGACAGTGCGGACAGTCACAGACAGTCCGGACATAGACTGACAGTGCGGACATAGACTGACAGTGCGGACAGAGACTGACAGTGTGGACATAGACTGTCAATGCGGACATAGACTGACAGTGCGGACATAGACTGACAGTGCGGACATTGACTGACAGTGCGGACATTGACTGACAGTGCGGACATAGACTGACAGTGCGGACAGAGACTGACCACGCGGGCAGAGACTGACAGTGCGGACAGAGACTGATAGTGCGGACAGAGACTGGCAGTCCGGACAGAGACTGACAGTGCGGACAGAGACTGACAGTGCGGACAGAGACTTGACAGTGCGGACAGAGACTGACAGTGCGGACATAGACTGACAGTGCGGACATAGACTGACAGTGCGGACAAAGACTGATAGTCCAGACAGTGCTGAAAGGGTCTCACATTGCGGACAATTATTGACATTGCAGACAGTGATTGAGAGTGCGGACTGGGATTTTCAGTGCAGAGAGGGATTGACAGTGCAGACAGAGACTGACAACGCAGACACAGACTGACAGTGCGGACAGAGACTGACAGTGCGGACAGAGACTGACAGTGCGGACAGAGATTGACAGTGTGGAAAGTGACTGGCAGTGGGGAAAGGAAATGAGAGTTCAGACAGAGACTGACAGTGCAGAAAGAGAATGACAGTGGAAAGGGACAGAGTGTGCGGACATAGACTGACAGAGCGGACATAGACTGATAGTCCGGACATAGACTGACAGTGCAGTCATAGACTGACAGTGTCGACAGAGACTGACAGTGTGGACAGAGACTGACTGCGTGGACAGAGACTGACAACGCAGACACAGACTGACAGTGCGGACAGAGACTGACAGTGCGGACAGAGACTGACAGTGCAGAAAGAGATTGACTGTGGAAACGGACTGAGAGTGCGGACAGAGACTGACAGAGCGGACATCGACTGATAGTCCGGACATAGACTGACAGTGCGGAAATAGACGGACAGTGCGGACAGAGAGTAACAGTACGGACAGAGTCTGACCACGCGGACAGAGACTGACAGTGCGGACAGAGACTAACAGTGCGGACAGTCACAGACAGTCCGGACATAGACTGACAGTGCGGAAATAGACTGACAATGCGGACAGAGACTGACATTGCGGACATAGACTGATAGTGCGGACATAGAGTGAAAGTCCGGACAGTGCAGAAAGGGACCGACATTGCGGACAATGATTGACATTGCGGACAGTGATTGGGAGTGCGGACTGGGATTTTCAGTGCAGAGAGGGATTGACAGTGCAGATAGGGATTGACAGTGCGCACTCGGATTAACAGTGCGAACAGGGATTGACAGTGTGGACATAGACTGGCAGTCCGGACAGAGACTGACAGTGCGGACAGAGACTGACAGTGCGGACAGTGACTGACAACGCGGACAGAGACTGACAGTGCGGACAGAGACTGGCAGTCCAGACATAGACTGACAGTGCGGACATAGACTGACAGTGCGGACATAGACTGATAGTCCAGACAGTGCTGAAAGGGTCTCACATTGCGGACAATTATTGACATTGCAGACAGAGACTGACAGTGCGGAAATAGACTGACAGTGCGGACAGAGACTGACAGTGCGGACATAGACTGACAGTGCGGACAGAGCCTAACAGTGCAGACAGAGACTGAACACGCGGACAGAGACTAACAGTGGGAAACAGAGACTTACAGTGCGGACAGATACTGACAGGGCGGACGGAGACTGACAGTGCAGAAAGGGACTGACATTGCGGTCTCGTCTGATAGTCCGGACAGTTACTGACAGTCTGGACAGAGACTGACAGTGCGGACAGAGACGAACAGTGCGGACAGAGTCTGACCACGCGGACAGAGACTGACAGTGCGGACAGAGACTAACAGTGCGGACAGTCACAGACAGTCCGGACATAGACTGACAGTGCGGACAGAGACTGACAGTGTGGACATAGACTGTCAATGCGGACATAGACTGACAGTGCGGACATTGACTGACAGTGCGGACATAGACTGACAGTGCGGACAGAGACTGACCACGCGGGCAGAGACTGACAGTGCGGACAGAGACTGACAACGCGGACACAGACTGACAGTGCGGACAGTGACTGACAGTGTGGACAGAGACTAACAGTACAGACAGAGATTGACAGTCTGGAAAGAGACTGGCAGTGGGGAATGAAAATGACAGTGCAGACAGAGACTGACAGTGCGGAAATAGACTGACAGTGCGGACAGAGACTAACAGTGTGGAAAGAGACTGACCACGCGGACAGAGACTGACAGTGCGCACAGAGACTGACAGTGCGGACAGAGACTGACAATGCGGATGTAGTCTGACAGTGCGGACAGAGACTTACAGTGCAGACAGAGACAGACCACGCGGACATAGACTGACAGTGCGGACAGAGACTAACAGTGCGGACAGACACAGACAGTCCGGACATAGACTGACAGTGCGGACATAGACTGACAGTGCGGACAGAGACTGAACACGCGGGCAGAGACTGATAGTGCGGACAGAGACTGTCATTGCGGACAGAGACTAACAGTCCGGACAGAGACTGACAGGGCGGACGGAGACTGACAGGGCGGACGGAGACTGACAGTGCAGAAAGGGACTGACATTGCGGACATAGTCTGATCGTCCGGACAGTGACTGACAGTGCGGAAATAGACGGACAGTGCGGACAGAGAGTAACAGTACGGACAGAGTCTGACCACGCGGACATAGACTGACAATGCGGACAGTCACAGACAGTCCTGACATAGACTGACAGTGCGGACAGAGACTGACAGTGTGGACATAGACTGTCAATGCGGACATTGACTGACAGTGCGGACATTGACTGACAGTGCGGACATAGACTGACAGTGCGGACAGAGACTGACAGTGCGGACAGAGACTGACAGTGCGGACATAGACTGACAGTGCGGACATTGACTGACAGTGCGGACATTGACTGACAGTGCGGACATAGACTGACAGTGCGGACAGAGACTGACCACGCGGGCAGAGACTGACAGTGCGGACAGAGACTGATAGTGCGGACAGAGACTGGCAGTCCGGACAGAGACTGACAGTGCGGACAGAGACTGACAGTGCGGACAGAGACTGACAGTGCGGACAGAGACTGACAGTGCGGACATAGACTGACAGAGCGGACATAGACTGACAGTGCGGACATAGACTGATAGTCCAGACAGTGCTGAAAGGGTCTCACATTGCGGACAATTATTGACATTGCAGACAGTGATTAAGAGTGCAGACTGGGATTTTCAGTGCAGAGTGGGATTGACAGTGCAGACAGGAATTGACAGTGCGCACTGGGATTAACAGTGCGGACAGGGATTGACAGTGTGGAAAGAGACAGACCACGCGGACAGAGACTGACTGTGCGCACAGAGACTGACAGTGCGGACTGAGACTGACAGTGCGGACATTGACTGACAATGCGGACATAGACTGACAGTGCGGACAGAGCCTAACAGTGCAGACAGTGACTGAACACGCGGACAGAGACTAACAGTGGGAAACAGAGACTTACAGTGCGGACAGATACTGACAGGGCGGACGGAGACTGACAGTGCAGAAAGGGACTGACATTGTGTACTCGTCTGATAGGCCGGACAGTTACTGACAGTCTGGACAGAGACTGACAGTGCGGAAAGAGACTAACAGTGCGGACAGAGTCTGACCACGCGGACAGAGACTGACAGTGCGGACAGTCACAGACAGTCCGGACATAGACTGACAGTGCGGACAGAGACTGACAGTGTGGACATAGACTGTCAATGCGGACATAGACTGACAGTGCGGACATTGACTGACAGTGCGGACATAGACTGACAGTGCGGACAGAGACTGACAGTGCGGACAGAGACTGACCACGCGGGCAGAGACTGACAGTGCGGACAGAGACTGACAACGCGGACACAGACTGACAGTGCGGACAGTGACTGACAGTGTGGACAGAGACTAACAGTACAGAGAGAGATTGACAGTCTGGAAAGAGACTGGCAGTGGGGAATGAAAATGACAGTGCAGACAGAGACTGACAGTGCGGAAATAGACTGACAGTGCGGACAGAGACTAACAGTGTGGAAAGAGACTGACCACGCGGACAGAGACTGACAGTGCGCACAGAGACTGACAGTGCGGACAGAGACTGACAATGCGGATATAGTCTGACAGTGCGCACAGAGACTTACAGTGCAGACAGAGACAGACCACGTGGACAGAGACTGACAGTGCGGACAGAGACTAACAGTGCGGACAGACACAGACAGTCCGGACATAGACTGACAGTGCGGAAATAGACTGACAATGCGGACAGAGACTGACATTGCGGACATAGACTGATAGTGCGGACATAGAGTGAAAGTCCGGACAGTGCAGAAAGGGACCGACATTGCGGACAATGATTGACATTGCGGACAGTGATTGGGAGTGCGGACTGGGATTTTCAGTGCAGAGAGGGATTGACAGTGCAGATAGGGATTGACAGTGCGCACTCGGATTAACAGTGCGAACAGGGATTGACAGTGTGGACATAGACTGGCAGTCCGGACAGAGACTGACAGTGCGGACAGAGACTGACAGTGCGGACAGTGACTGACAACGCGGACAGAGACTGACAGTGCGGACAGAGACTGGCAGTCCAGACATAGACTGACAGTGCGGACATAGACTGACAGTGCGGACATAGACTGATAGTCCAGACAGTGCTGAAAGGGTCTCACATTGCGGACAATTATTGACATTGCAGACAGAGACTGACAGTGCGGAAATAGACTGAGAGTGCGGACAGAGACTGACAGAGCGGACATAGACTGATAGTCCGGACATAGACTGACAGTGCGGAAATAGACGGACAGTGCGGACAGAGAGTAACAGTACGGACAGAGTCTGACCACGCGGACAGAGACTGACAGTGCGGACAGAGACTAACAGTGCGGACAGTCACAGACAGTCCGGACATAGACTGACAGTGCGGACATAGACTGACAGTGGGGACAGAGTCTGACCACGCGGACAGAGACTGACAGTGCGGACAGAGACTAACAGTGCGGACAGTCACAGACAGTCCGGACATAGACAGACAGTGCGGACAGAGACTGACAGTGTGGACATAGACTGTCAATGCGGACATAGACTGACAGTGCGGACATAGACTGATAGTGCGGACATTGACTGACAGTGCGGACATTGACTGACAGTGCGGAAATAGACTGACAGTGCGGACAGAGACTGACCACGCGGGCAGAGACTGACAGTGCGGACAGAGACTGACAGTGCGGACAGAGACTGGCAGTCCGGACAGAGACTGACAGTGCAGACAGAGACTGACAGTGCGGACAGAGACTGACAGTGCGGACAGAGACTGACAGTGCGGACATAGACTGACAGTGCGGACATAGACTGATAGTCCAGACAGTGCTGAAAGGGTCTCACATTGCGGACAATTATTGACATTGCAGACAATGATTGAGAGTGCGGACTGGGATTTTCAGTGCAGAGTGGGATTGACAGTGCAGACAGGAATTGACAGTGCGCACTGGGATTAACAGTGTGGACAGGGATTGTCAGTGCGGACAGAGACTGACAGTACGGACGGAGACTAACAGTGTGCACAGAGACTAACAGTGCGGACAGACACTGACAGTCCGGACATAGACTGACAGTGCAGACAGAGACTGACATTGCGGACATAGACTGACATTGCGGACATAGACTGACAGTGCGGATATAGACTGACAGTGTGGACAGAGACTGAAAGTGCTGATATAGACTGACAGTGCAGACAGAGACTAACAATGTGGACAGAGAAAGACCACGCGGAAAGAGACTGACAGTGCAGACAGAGACTGACAGTGCGGACAGAGACTGACAGTGCGGACAGAGACTAACAGTGCGGACAGAGACTAACAGTGCGTACAGAGACTGACAGGGCGGACAGAGACTGACAGGGCGGAAAGGGACTGACATTGCGGAGAGAGACGAGCAGTGCAGACAGAGACTGACAGTGCAGAAAGAGATTGACTGTGGAAACGGACTGAGAGTGCGGACAGAGACTGACAGAGCGGACATAGACTGATAGTCCAGACATAGACTGACAGTGCCGACATAGACCGACAGTGTCGACAGAGACTGACTGCGTGGACAGAGACTGACAACGCAGACACAGGCTGACAGTGCGGACAGAGACTGACAGTGCGGACAGAGACTGACAGTGCAGAAAGAGATTGACTGTGGAAACGGACTGAGAGTGCGGACAGAGACTGACAGAGCGGACATAGACTGATAGTCCGGACATAGACTGACAGTGCGGAAATAGACGGACAGTGCGGACAGAGAGTAACAGTACGGACAGAGTCTGACCACGCGGACAGAGACTGACAGTGCGGACAGAGACTAACAGTGCGGACAGTCACAGACAGTCCGGACATAGACTGACAGTGCGGACATAGACTGACAGTGGGGACAGAGTCTGACCACGCGGACAGAGACTGACAGTGCGGACAGAGACTAACAGTGCGGACAGTCACAGACAGTCCGGACATAGACAGACAGTGCGGACAGAGACTGACAGTGTGGACATAGACTGTCAATGCGGACATAGACTGACAGTGCGGACATAGACTGATAGTGCGGACATTGACTGACAGTGCGGACATTGACTGACAGTGCGGAAATAGACTGACAGTGCGGACAGAGACTGACCACGCGGGCAGAGACTGACAGTGCGGACAGAGACTGACAGTGCGGACAGAGACTGGCAGTCCGGACAGAGACTGACAGTGCAGACAGAGACTGACAGTGCGGACAGAGACTGTCAATGCGGACATAGACTGACAGTGCGGACATTGACTGACAGTGCGGACATAGACTGACAGTGCGGACAGAGACTGACCACGCGGGCAGAGACTGACAGTGCGGACAGAGACTGACAACGCGGACACAGACTGACAGTGCGGACAGTGACTGACAGTGTGGACAGAGACTAACAGTACAGACAGAGATTGACAGTCTGGAAAGAGACTGGCAGTGGGGAATGAAAATGACAGTGCAGACAGAGACTGACAGTGCGGAAATAGACTGACAGTGCGGACAGAGACTAACAGTGTGGAAAGAGACTGACCACGCGGACAGAGACTGACAGTGCGCACAGAGACTGACAGTGCGGACAGAGACTGACAATGCGGATGTAGTCTGACAGTGCGGACAGAGACTTACAGTGCAGACAGAGACAGACCACGCGGACATAGACTGACAGTGCGGACAGAGACTAACAGTGCGGACAGACACAGACAGTCCGGACATAGACTGACAGTGCGGACATAGACTGACAGTGCGGACAGAGACTGAACACGCGGGCAGAGACTGATAGTGCGGACAGAGACTGTCATTGCGGACAGAGACTAACAGTCCGGACAGAGACTGACAGGGCGGACGGAGACTGACAGGGCGGACGGAGACTGACAGTGCAGAAAGGGACTGACATTGCGGACATAGTCTGATCGTCCGGACAGTGACTGACAGTGCGGAAATAGACGGACAGTGCGGACAGAGAGTAACAGTACGGACAGAGTCTGACCACGCGGACATAGACTGACAATGCGGACAGTCACAGACAGTCCTGACATAGACTGACAGTGCGGACAGAGACTGACAGTGTGGACATAGACTGTCAATGCGGACATTGACTGACAGTGCGGACATTGACTGACAGTGCGGACATAGACTGACAGTGCGGACAGAGACTGACAGTGCGGACAGAGACTGACAGTGCGGACATAGACTGACAGTGCGGACATTGACTGACAGTGCGGACATTGACTGACAGTGCGGACATAGACTGACAGTGCGGACAGAGACTGACCACGCGGGCAGAGACTGACAGTGCGGACAGAGACTGATAGTGCGGACAGAGACTGGCAGTCCGGACAGAGACTGACAGTGCGGACAGAGACTGACAGTGCGGACAGAGACTGACAGTGCGGACAGAGACTGACAGTGCGGACATAGACTGACAGAGCGGACATAGACTGACAGTGCGGACATAGACTGATAGTCCAGACAGTGCTGAAAGGGTCTCACATTGCGGACAATTATTGACATTGCAGACAGTGATTAAGAGTGCAGACTGGGATTTTCAGTGCAGAGTGGGATTGACAGTGCAGACAGGAATTGACAGTGCGCACTGGGATTAACAGTGCGGACAGGGATTGACAGTGTGGAAAGAGACAGACCACGCGGACAGAGACTGACTGTGCGCACAGAGACTGACAGTGCGGACTGAGACTGACAGTGCGGACATTGACTGACAATGCGGACATAGACTGACAGTGCGGACAGAGCCTAACAGTGCAGACAGTGACTGAACACGCGGACAGAGACTAACAGTGGGAAACAGAGACTTACAGTGCGGACAGATACTGACAGGGCGGACGGAGACTGACAGTGCAGAAAGGGACTGACATTGTGTACTCGTCTGATAGGCCGGACAGTTACTGACAGTCTGGACAGAGACTGACAGTGCGGAAAGAGACTAACAGTGCGGACAGAGTCTGACCACGCGGACAGAGACTGACAGTGCGGACAGTCACAGACAGTCCGGACATAGACTGACAGTGCGGACAGAGACTGACAGTGTGGACATAGACTGTCAATGCGGACATAGACTGACAGTGCGGACATTGACTGACAGTGCGGACATAGACTGACAGTGCGGACAGAGACTGACAGTGCGGACAGAGACTGACCACGCGGGCAGAGACTGACAGTGCGGACAGAGACTGACAACGCGGACACAGACTGACAGTGCGGACAGTGACTGACAGTGTGGACAGAGACTAACAGTACAGAGAGAGATTGACAGTCTGGAAAGAGACTGGCAGTGGGGAATGAAAATGACAGTGCAGACAGAGACTGACAGTGCGGAAATAGACTGACAGTGCGGACAGAGACTAACAGTGTGGAAAGAGACTGACCACGCGGACAGAGACTGACAGTGCGCACAGAGACTGACAGTGCGGACAGAGACTGACAATGCGGATATAGTCTGACAGTGCGCACAGAGACTTACAGTGCAGACAGAGACAGACCACGTGGACAGAGACTGACAGTGCGGACAGAGACTAACAGTGCGGACAGACACAGACAGTCCGGACATAGACTGACAGTGCGGAAATAGACTGACAATGCGGACAGAGACTGACATTGCGGACATAGACTGATAGTGCGGACATAGAGTGAAAGTCCGGACAGTGCAGAAAGGGACCGACATTGCGGACAATGATTGACATTGCGGACAGTGATTGGGAGTGCGGACTGGGATTTTCAGTGCAGAGAGGGATTGACAGTGCAGATAGGGATTGACAGTGCGCACTCGGATTAACAGTGCGAACAGGGATTGACAGTGTGGACATAGACTGGCAGTCCGGACAGAGACTGACAGTGCGGACAGAGACTGACAGTGCGGACAGTGACTGACAACGCGGACAGAGACTGACAGTGCGGACAGAGACTGGCAGTCCAGACATAGACTGACAGTGCGGACATAGACTGACAGTGCGGACATAGACTGATAGTCCAGACAGTGCTGAAAGGGTCTCACATTGCGGACAATTATTGACATTGCAGACAGAGACTGACAGTGCGGAAATAGACTGACAGTGCGGACAGAGACTGACAGTGCGGACATAGACTGACAGTGCGGACAGAGCCTAACAGTGCAGACAGAGACTGAACACGCGGACAGAGACTAACAGTGGGAAACAGAGACTTACAGTGCGGACAGATACTGACAGGGCGGACGGAGACTGACAGTGCAGAAAGGGACTGCCATTGCGTACTCGTCTGATAGTCCGGACAATTACTGACAGTCTGGACAGAGACTGACAGTGCGGACAGAGACGAACAGTGCGGACAGAGTCTGACCACGCGGACAGAGACTGACAGTGCGGACAGAGACTAACAGTGCGGACAGTCACAGACAGTCCGGACATAGACTGACAGTGCGGACAGAGACTGACAGTGTGGACATAGACTGTCAATGCGGACATAGACTGACAGTGCGGACATTGACTGACAGTGCGGACATAGACTGACAGTGCGGACAGAGACTGACCACGCGGGCAGAGACTGACAGTGGGAAACAGAGACTTACAGTGCGGACAGATACTGACAGGGCGGACGGAGACTGACAGTGCAGAAAGGGACTGACATTGCGTACTCGTCTGATAGTCCGGACAGTTACTGACAGTCTGGACAGAGACTGACAGTGCGGAAAGAGACTGACAGTGCGGACAGAGACGAACAGTGCGGACAGAGTCTGACCACGCGGACAGAGACTGACAGTGCGGACAGAGACTAACAGTGCGGACAGTCACAGACAGTCCGGACATAGACTGACAGTGCGGACAGAGACTGACAGTGTGGACATAGACTGTCAATGCGGACATAGACTGACAGTGCGGACATTGACTGACAGTGCGGACATAGACTGACAGTGCGGACAGAGACTGACCACGCGGGCAGAGACTGACAGTGCGGACAGAGACTGACAACGCGGACACAGACTGACAGTGCGGACAGTGACTGACAGTGTGGACAGAGACTAACAGTACAGACAGAGATTGACAGTCTGGAAAGAGACTGGCAGTGGGGAATGAAAATGACAGTGCAGACAGAGACTGACAGTGCGGAAATAGACTAACAGTGCGGACAGAGACTAACAGTGTGGAAAGAGACTGACCACGCGGACAGAGACTGACAGTGCGCACAGAGACTGACAGTGCGGACAGAGACTGACAATGCGGATGTAGTCTGACAATGCGGACAGAGACTTACAGTGCAGACAGAGACAGACCACGCGGACAGAGACTGACAGTGCGGACAGAGACTAACAGTGCGGACAGACACAGACAGTCCGGACATAGACTGACAGTGCGGACATAGACTGACAGTGCGGACAGAGACTGAACACGCGGGCAGAGACTGATAGTGCGGACAGAGGCTGTCATTGCGGACAGAGACTAACAGTCTGGACAGAGACTGACAGTGCGGACAGAGACTGACAGGGCGGACGGAGACTGACAGTGCAGAAAGGGACTGACATTGCGGACATAGTCTGATCGTCCGGACAGTGACTGACAGTGCGGAAATAGACGGACAGTGCGGACAGAGAGTAACAGTACGGTCAGATACTGACCACGTAGGCAGAGACTGATAGTGCGGACAGAGACGGACAGTGCGGACAGAAACTAACAGTGCGGACACAGTCTGACCACGCGGACAGAGACTGACAGTGCGGACACAGACTGACAGTGCGGACAGTCACAGACAGTCCGGACATAGACTGACAGTGCGGACAGAGACTGACAGTGTGGACATAGACTGTCAATGCGGACATAGACTGACAGTGCGGACATAGACTGACAGTGCGGACATTGACTGACAGTGCGGACATTGACTGACAGTGCGGACAGAGACTGATAGTGCGGACAGAGACTGGCAGTCCGGACAGAGACTGACAGTGCGGACAGAGACTGACAGTGCGGACAGAGACTGACAGTGCGGACAGAGACTGACAGTGTGGACATAGACTGACAGTGCGGACATAGACTGACAGTGCGGACATAGACTGATAGTCCAGACAGTGCTGAAAGGGTCTCACATTGCGGACAATTATTGACATTGCAGACAGTGATTGAGAGTGCGGACTGGGATTTTCAGTGCAGAGTGGGATTGACAGTGCAGACAGAGACTGACAACGCAGACACAGACTGACAGTGCGGACAGAGACTGACAGTGCGGACAGAGACTGACAGTGCGGACAGAGATTGACAGTGTGGAAAGTGACTGGCAGTGGGGAAAGGAAATGAGAGTTCAGACAGAGACTGACAGTGCAGAAAGAGAATGACAGTGGAAAGGGACAGAGTGTGCGGACATAGACTGACAGAGCGGACATAGACTGATAGTCCGGACATAGACTGACAGTGCAGTCATAGACTGACAGTGTCGACAGAGACTGACAGTGTGGACAGAGACTGACTGCGTGGACAGAGACTGACAACGCAGACACAGACTGACAGTGCGGACAGAGACTGACAGTGCGGACAGAGACTGACAGTGCAGAAAGAGATTGACTGTGGAAACGGACTGAGAGTGCGGACAGAGACTGACAGAGCGGACATAGACTGATAGTCCGGACATAGACTGACAGTGCGGAAATAGACGGACAGTGCGGACAGAGAGTAACAGTACGGACAGAGTCTGACCACGCGGACAGAGACTGACAGTGCGGACAGAGACTAACAGTGCGGACAGTCACAGACAGTCCGGACATAGACTGACAGTGCGGACATAGACTGACAGTGGGGACAGAGTCTGACCACGCGGACAGAGACTGACAGTGCGGACAGAGACTAACAGTGCGGACAGTCACAGACAGTCCGGACATAGACAGACAGTGCGGACAGAGACTGACAGTGTGGACATAGACTGTCAATGCGGACATAGACTGACAGTGCGGACATAGACTGATAGTGCGGACATTGACTGACAGTGCGGACATTGACTGACAGTGCGGAAATAGACTGACAGTGCGGACAGAGACTGACCACGCGGGCAGAGACTGACAGTGCGGACAGAGACTGACAGTGCGGACAGAGACTGGCAGTCCGGACAGAGACTGACAGTGCAGACAGAGACTGACAGTGCGGACAGAGACTGACAGTGCGGACAGAGACTGACAGTGCGGACATAGACTGACAGTGCGGACATAGACTGATAGTCCAGACAGTGCTGAAAGGGTCTCACATTGCGGACAATTATTGACATTGCAGACAATGATTGAGAGTGCGGACTGGGATTTTCAGTGCAGAGTGGGATTGACAGTGCAGACAGGAATTGACAGTGCGCACTGGGATTAACAGTGTGGACAGGGATTGTCAGTGCGGACAGAGACTGACAGTACGGACGGAGACTAACAGTGTGCACAGAGACTAACAGTGCGGACAGACACTGACAGTCCGGACATAGACTGACAGTGCAGACAGAGACTGACATTGCGGACATAGACTGACATTGCGGACATAGACTGACAGTGCGGATATAGACTGACAGTGTGGACAGAGACTGAAAGTGCTGATATAGACTGACAGTGCAGACAGAGACTAACAATGTGGACAGAGAAAGACCACGCGGAAAGAGACTGACAGTGCAGACAGAGACTGACAGTGCGGACAGAGACTGACAGTGCGGACAGAGACTAACAGTGCGGACAGAGACTAACAGTGCGTACAGAGACTGACAGGGCGGACAGAGACTGACAGGGCGGAAAGGGACTGACATTGCGGAGAGAGACGAGCAGTGCAGACAGAGACTGACAGTGCAGAAAGAGATTGACTGTGGAAACGGACTGAGAGTGCGGACAGAGACTGACAGAGCGGACATAGACTGATAGTCCAGACATAGACTGACAGTGCCGACATAGACCGACAGTGTCGACAGAGACTGACTGCGTGGACAGAGACTGACAACGCAGACACAGACTGACAGTGCGGACAGAGACTGACAGTGCGGACAGAGACTGACAGTGCAGAAAGAGATTGACTGTGGAAACGGACTGAGAGTGCGGACAGAGACTGACAGAGCGGACATAGACTGATAGTCCGGACATAGACTGACAGTGCGGAAATAGACGGACAGTGCGGACAGAGAGTAACAGTACGGACAGAGTCTGACCACGCGGACAGAGACTGACAGTGCGGACAGAGACTAACAGTGCGGACAGTCACAGACAGTCCGGACATAGACTGACAGTGCGGACATAGACTGACAGTGGGGACAGAGTCTGACCACGCGGACAGAGACTGACAGTGCGGACAGAGACTAACAGTGCGGACAGTCACAGACAGTCCGGACATAGACAGACAGTGCGGACAGAGACTGACAGTGTGGACATAGACTGTCAATGCGGACATAGACTGACAGTGCGGACATAGACTGACAGTGCGGACAGAGCCTAACAGTGCAGACAGAGACTGAACACGCGGACAGAGACTAACAGTGGGAAACAGAGACTTACAGTGCGGACAGATACTGACAGGGCGGACGGAGACTGACAGTGCAGAAAGGGACTGCCATTGCGTACTCGTCTGATAGTCCGGACAATTACTGACAGTCTGGACAGAGACTGACAGTGCGGACAGAGACGAACAGTGCGGACAGAGTCTGACCACGCGGACAGAGACTGACAGTGCGGACAGAGACTAACAGTGCGGACAGTCACAGACAGTCCGGACATAGACTGACAGTGCGGACAGAGACTGACAGTGTGGACATAGACTGTCAATGCGGACATAGACTGACAGTGCGGACATTGACTGACAGTGCGGACATAGACTGACAGTGCGGACAGAGACTGACCACGCGGGCAGAGACTGACAGTGGGAAACAGAGACTTACAGTGCGGACAGATACTGACAGGGCGGACGGAGACTGACAGTGCAGAAAGGGACTGACATTGCGTACTCGTCTGATAGTCCGGACAGTTACTGACAGTCTGGACAGAGACTGACAGTGCGGAAAGAGACTGACAGTGCGGACAGAGACGAACAGTGCGGACAGAGTCTGACCACGCGGACAGAGACTGACAGTGCGGACAGAGACTAACAGTGCGGACAGTCACAGACAGTCCGGACATAGACTGACAGTGCGGACAGAGACTGACAGTGTGGACATAGACTGTCAATGCGGACATAGACTGACAGTGCGGACATTGACTGACAGTGCGGACATAGACTGACAGTGCGGACAGAGACTGACCACGCGGGCAGAGACTGACAGTGCGGACAGAGACTGACAACGCGGACACAGACTGACAGTGCGGACAGTGACTGACAGTGTGGACAGAGACTAACAGTACAGACAGAGATTGACAGTCTGGAAAGAGACTGGCAGTGGGGAATGAAAATGACAGTGCAGACAGAGACTGACAGTGCGGAAATAGACTAACAGTGCGGACAGAGACTAACAGTGTGGAAAGAGACTGACCACGCGGACAGAGACTGACAGTGCGCACAGAGACTGACAGTGCGGACAGAGACTGACAATGCGGATGTAGTCTGACAATGCGGACAGAGACTTACAGTGCAGACAGAGACAGACCACGCGGACAGAGACTGACAGTGCGGACAGAGACTAACAGTGCGGACAGACACAGACAGTCCGGACATAGACTGACAGTGCGGACATAGACTGACAGTGCGGACAGAGACTGACCACGCGGGCAGAGACTGATAGTGCGGACAGAGGCTGTCATTGCGGACAGAGACTAACAGTCTGGACAGAGACTGACAGTGCAGACAGAGACTGACAGTGCGGACAGAGACTGACAGTGCGGACAGAGACTGACAGTGCGGACATAGACTGACAGTGCGGACATAGACTGATAGTCCAGACAGTGCTGAAAGGGTCTCACATTGCGGACAATTATTGACATTGCAGACAATGATTGAGAGTGCGGACTGGGATTTTCAGTGCAGAGTGGGATTGACAGTGCAGACAGGAATTGACAGTGCGCACTGGGATTAACAGTGTGGACAGGGATTGTCAGTGCGGACAGAGACTGACAGTACGGACGGAGACTAACAGTGTGCACAGAGACTAACAGTGCGGACAGACACTGACAGTCCGGACATAGACTGACAGTGCAGACAGAGACTGACATTGCGGACATAGACTGACATTGCGGACATAGACTGACAGTGCGGATATAGACTGACAGTGTGGACAGAGACTGAAAGTGCTGATATAGACTGACAGTGCAGACAGAGACTAACAATGTGGACAGAGAAAGACCACGCGGAAAGAGACTGACAGTGCAGACAGAGACTGACAGTGCGGACAGAGACTGACAGTGCGGACAGAGACTAACAGTGCGGACAGAGACTAACAGTGCGTACAGAGACTGACAGGGCGGACAGAGACTGACAGGGCGGAAAGGGACTGACATTGCGGAGAGAGACGAGCAGTGCAGACAGAGACTGACAGTGCAGAAAGAGATTGACTGTGGAAACGGACTGAGAGTGCGGACAGAGACTGACAGAGCGGACATAGACTGATAGTCCAGACATAGACTGACAGTGCCGACATAGACCGACAGTGTCGACAGAGACTGACTGCGTGGACAGAGACTGACAACGCAGACACAGACTGACAGTGCGGACAGAGACTGACAGTGCGGACAGAGACTGACAGTGCAGAAAGAGATTGACTGTGGAAACGGACTGAGAGTGCGGACAGAGACTGACAGAGCGGACATAGACTGATAGTCCGGACATAGACTGACAGTGCGGAAATAGACGGACAGTGCGGACAGAGAGTAACAGTACGGACAGAGTCTGACCACGCGGACAGAGACTGACAGTGCGGACAGAGACTAACAGTGCGGACAGTCACAGACAGTCCGGACATAGACTGACAGTGCGGACATAGACTGACAGTGGGGACAGAGTCTGACCACGCGGACAGAGACTGACAGTGCGGACAGAGACTAACAGTGCGGACAGTCACAGACAGTCCGGACATAGACAGACAGTGCGGACAGAGACTGACAGTGTGGACATAGACTGTCAATGCGGACATAGACTGACAGTGCGGACATAGACTGACAGTGCGGACAGAGCCTAACAGTGCAGACAGAGACTGAACACGCGGACAGAGACTAACAGTGGGAAACAGAGACTTACAGTGCGGACAGATACTGACAGGGCGGACGGAGACTGACAGTGCAGAAAGGGACTGCCATTGCGTACTCGTCTGATAGTCCGGACAATTACTGACAGTCTGGACAGAGACTGACAGTGCGGACAGAGACGAACAGTGCGGACAGAGTCTGACCACGCGGACAGAGACTGACAGTGCGGACAGAGACTAACAGTGCGGACAGTCACAGACAGTCCGGACATAGACTGACAGTGCGGACAGAGACTGACAGTGTGGACATAGACTGTCAATGCGGACATAGACTGACAGTGCGGACATTGACTGACAGTGCGGACATAGACTGACAGTGCGGACAGAGACTGACCACGCGGGCAGAGACTGACAGTGGGAAACAGAGACTTACAGTGCGGACAGATACTGACAGGGCGGACGGAGACTGACAGTGCAGAAAGGGACTGACATTGCGTACTCGTCTGATAGTCCGGACAGTTACTGACAGTCTGGACAGAGACTGACAGTGCGGAAAGAGACTGACAGTGCGGACAGAGACGAACAGTGCGGACAGAGTCTGACCACGCGGACAGAGACTGACAGTGCGGACAGAGACTAACAGTGCGGACAGTCACAGACAGTCCGGACATAGACTGACAGTGCGGACAGAGACTGACAGTGTGGACATAGACTGTCAATGCGGACATAGACTGACAGTGCGGACATTGACTGACAGTGCGGACATAGACTGACAGTGCGGACAGAGACTGACCACGCGGGCAGAGACTGACAGTGCGGACAGAGACTGACAACGCGGACACAGACTGACAGTGCGGACAGTGACTGACAGTGTGGACAGAGACTAACAGTACAGACAGAGATTGACAGTCTGGAAAGAGACTGGCAGTGGGGAATGAAAATGACAGTGCAGACAGAGACTGACAGTGCGGAAATAGACTAACAGTGCGGACAGAGACTAACAGTGTGGAAAGAGACTGACCACGCGGACAGAGACTGACAGTGCGCACAGAGACTGACAGTGCGGACAGAGACTGACAATGCGGATGTAGTCTGACAATGCGGACAGAGACTTACAGTGCAGACAGAGACAGACCACGCGGACAGAGACTGACAGTGCGGACAGAGACTAACAGTGCGGACAGACACAGACAGTCCGGACATAGACTGACAGTGCGGACATAGACTGACAGTGCGGACAGAGACTGACCACGCGGGCAGAGACTGATAGTGCGGACAGAGGCTGTCATTGCGGACAGAGACTAACAGTCTGGACAGAGACTGACAGTGCGGACATTGACTGACAGTGCGGACATAGACTGACAGTGCGGACAGAGACTGACAGTGCGGACAGAGACTGACAGTGCGGACATAGACTGACAGTGCGGACATTGACTGACAGTGCGGACATTGACTGACAGTGCGGACATAGACTGACAGTGCGGACAGAGACTGACCACGCGGGCAGAGACTGACAGTGCGGACAGAGACTGATAGTGCGGACAGAGACTGGCAGTCCGGACAGAGACTGACAGTGCGGACAGAGACTGACAGTGCGGACAGAGACTGACAGTGCGGACAGAGACTGACAGTGCGGACATAGACTGACAGAGCGGACATAGACTGACAGTGCGGACATAGACTGATAGTCCAGACAGTGCTGAAAGGGTCTCACATTGCGGACAATTATTGACATTGCAGACAGTGATTAAGAGTGCAGACTGGGATTTTCAGTGCAGAGTGGGATTGACAGTGCAGACAGGAATTGACAGTGCGCACTGGGATTAACAGTGCGGACAGGGATTGACAGTGTGGAAAGAGACAGACCACGCGGACAGAGACTGACTGTGCGCACAGAGACTGACAGTGCGGACTGAGACTGACAGTGCGGACATTGACTGACAATGCGGACATAGACTGACAGTGCGGACAGAGCCTAACAGTGCAGACAGTGACTGAACACGCGGACAGAGACTAACAGTGGGAAACAGAGACTTACAGTGCGGACAGATACTGACAGGGCGGACGGAGACTGACAGTGCAGAAAGGGACTGACATTGTGTACTCGTCTGATAGGCCGGACAGTTACTGACAGTCTGGACAGAGACTGACAGTGCGGAAAGAGACTAACAGTGCGGACAGAGTCTGACCACGCGGACAGAGACTGACAGTGCGGACAGTCACAGACAGTCCGGACATAGACTGACAGTGCGGACAGAGACTGACAGTGTGGACATAGACTGTCAATGCGGACATAGACTGACAGTGCGGACATTGACTGACAGTGCGGACATAGACTGACAGTGCGGACAGAGACTGACAGTGCGGACAGAGACTGACCACGCGGGCAGAGACTGACAGTGCGGACAGAGACTGACAACGCGGACACAGACTGACAGTGCGGACAGTGACTGACAGTGTGGACAGAGACTAACAGTACAGAGAGAGATTGACAGTCTGGAAAGAGACTGGCAGTGGGGAATGAAAATGACAGTGCAGACAGAGACTGACAGTGCGGAAATAGACTGACAGTGCGGACAGAGACTAACAGTGTGGAAAGAGACTGACCACGCGGACAGAGACTGACAGTGCGCACAGAGACTGACAGTGCGGACAGAGACTGACAATGCGGATATAGTCTGACAGTGCGCACAGAGACTTACAGTGCAGACAGAGACAGACCACGTGGACAGAGACTGACAGTGCGGACAGAGACTAACAGTGCGGACAGACACAGACAGTCCGGACATAGACTGACAGTGCGGAAATAGACTGACAATGCGGACAGAGACTGACATTGCGGACATAGACTGATAGTGCGGACATAGAGTGAAAGTCCGGACAGTGCAGAAAGGGACCGACATTGCGGACAATGATTGACATTGCGGACAGTGATTGGGAGTGCGGACTGGGATTTTCAGTGCAGAGAGGGATTGACAGTGCAGATAGGGATTGACAGTGCGCACTCGGATTAACAGTGCGAACAGGGATTGACAGTGTGGACATAGACTGGCAGTCCGGACAGAGACTGACAGTGCGGACAGAGACTGACAGTGCGGACAGTGACTGACAACGCGGACAGAGACTGACAGTGCGGACAGAGACTGGCAGTCCAGACATAGACTGACAGTGCGGACATAGACTGACAGTGCGGACATAGACTGATAGTCCAGACAGTGCTGAAAGGGTCTCACATTGCGGACAATTATTGACATTGCAGACAGAGACTGACAGTGCGGAAATAGACTGAGAGTGCGGACAGAGACTGACAGAGCGGACATAGACTGATAGTCCGGACATAGACTGACAGTGCGGAAATAGACGGACAGTGCGGACAGAGAGTAACAGTACGGACAGAGTCTGACCACGCGGACAGAGACTGACAGTGCGGACAGAGACTAACAGTGCGGACAGTCACAGACAGTCCGGACATAGACTGACAGTGCGGACATAGACTGACAGTGGGGACAGAGTCTGACCACGCGGACAGAGACTGACAGTGCGGACAGAGACTAACAGTGCGGACAGTCACAGACAGTCCGGACATAGACAGACAGTGCGGACAGAGACTGACAGTGTGGACATAGACTGTCAATGCGGACATAGACTGACAGTGCGGACATAGACTGATAGTGCGGACATTGACTGACAGTGCGGACATTGACTGACAGTGCGGAAATAGACTGACAGTGCGGACAGAGACTGACCACGCGGGCAGAGACTGACAGTGCGGACAGAGACTGACAGTGCGGACAGAGACTGGCAGTCCGGACAGAGACTGACAGTGCAGACAGAGACTGACAGTGCGGACAGAGACTGACAGTGCGGACAGAGACTGACAGTGCGGACATAGACTGACAGTGCGGACATAGACTGATAGTCCAGACAGTGCTGAAAGGGTCTCACATTGCGGACAATTATTGACATTGCAGACAATGATTGAGAGTGCGGACTGGGATTTTCAGTGCAGAGTGGGATTGACAGTGCAGACAGGAATTGACAGTGCGCACTGGGATTAACAGTGTGGACAGGGATTGTCAGTGCGGACAGAGACTGACAGTACGGACGGAGACTAACAGTGTGCACAGAGACTAACAGTGCGGACAGACACTGACAGTCCGGACATAGACTGACAGTGCAGACAGAGACTGACATTGCGGACATAGACTGACATTGCGGACATAGACTGACAGTGCGGATATAGACTGACAGTGTGGACAGAGACTGAAAGTGCTGATATAGACTGACAGTGCAGACAGAGACTAACAATGTGGACAGAGAAAGACCACGCGGAAAGAGACTGACAGTGCAGACAGAGACTGACAGTGCGGACAGAGACTGACAGTGCGGACAGAGACTAACAGTGCGGACAGAGACTAACAGTGCGTACAGAGACTGACAGGGCGGACAGAGACTGACAGGGCGGAAAGGGACTGACATTGCGGAGAGAGACGAGCAGTGCAGACAGAGACTGACAGTGCAGAAAGAGATTGACTGTGGAAACGGACTGAGAGTGCGGACAGAGACTGACAGAGCGGACATAGACTGATAGTCCAGACATAGACTGACAGTGCCGACATAGACCGACAGTGTCGACAGAGACTGACTGCGTGGACAGAGACTGACAACGCAGACACAGGCTGACAGTGCGGACAGAGACTGACAGTGCGGACAGAGACTGACAGTGCAGAAAGAGATTGACTGTGGAAACGGACTGAGAGTGCGGACAGAGACTGACAGAGCGGACATAGACTGATAGTCCGGACATAGACTGACAGTGCGGAAATAGACGGACAGTGCGGACAGAGAGTAACAGTACGGACAGAGTCTGACCACGCGGACAGAGACTGACAGTGCGGACAGAGACTAACAGTGCGGACAGTCACAGACAGTCCGGACATAGACTGACAGTGCGGACATAGACTGACAGTGGGGACAGAGTCTGACCACGCGGACAGAGACTGACAGTGCGGACAGAGACTAACAGTGCGGACAGTCACAGACAGTCCGGACATAGACAGACAGTGCGGACAGAGACTGACAGTGTGGACATAGACTGTCAATGCGGACATAGACTGACAGTGCGGACATAGACTGATAGTGCGGACATTGACTGACAGTGCGGACATTGACTGACAGTGCGGAAATAGACTGACAGTGCGGACAGAGACTGACCACGCGGGCAGAGACTGACAGTGCGGACAGAGACTGACAGTGCGGACAGAGACTGGCAGTCCGGACAGAGACTGACAGTGCAGACAGAGACTGACAGTGCGGACAGAGACTGTCAATGCGGACATAGACTGACAGTGCGGACATTGACTGACAGTGCGGACATAGACTGACAGTGCGGACAGAGACTGACCACGCGGGCAGAGACTGACAGTGCGGACAGAGACTGACAACGCGGACACAGACTGACAGTGCGGACAGTGACTGACAGTGTGGACAGAGACTAACAGTACAGACAGAGATTGACAGTCTGGAAAGAGACTGGCAGTGGGGAATGAAAATGACAGTGCAGACAGAGACTGACAGTGCGGAAATAGACTGACAGTGCGGACAGAGACTAACAGTGTGGAAAGAGACTGACCACGCGGACAGAGACTGACAGTGCGCACAGAGACTGACAGTGCGGACAGAGACTGACAATGCGGATGTAGTCTGACAGTGCGGACAGAGACTTACAGTGCAGACAGAGACAGACCACGCGGACATAGACTGACAGTGCGGACAGAGACTAACAGTGCGGACAGACACAGACAGTCCGGACATAGACTGACAGTGCGGACATAGACTGACAGTGCGGACAGAGACTGAACACGCGGGCAGAGACTGATAGTGCGGACAGAGACTGTCATTGCGGACAGAGACTAACAGTCCGGACAGAGACTGACAGGGCGGACGGAGACTGACAGGGCGGACGGAGACTGACAGTGCAGAAAGGGACTGACATTGCGGACATAGTCTGATCGTCCGGACAGTGACTGACAGTGCGGAAATAGACGGACAGTGCGGACAGAGAGTAACAGTACGGACAGAGTCTGACCACGCGGACATAGACTGACAATGCGGACAGTCACAGACAGTCCTGACATAGACTGACAGTGCGGACAGAGACTGACAGTGTGGACATAGACTGTCAATGCGGACATTGACTGACAGTGCGGACATTGACTGACAGTGCGGACATAGACTGACAGTGCGGACAGAGACTGACAGTGCGGACAGAGACTGACAGTGCGGACATAGACTGACAGTGCGGACATTGACTGACAGTGCGGACATTGACTGACAGTGCGGACATAGACTGACAGTGCGGACAGAGACTGACCACGCGGGCAGAGACTGACAGTGCGGACAGAGACTGATAGTGCGGACAGAGACTGGCAGTCCGGACAGAGACTGACAGTGCGGACAGAGACTGACAGTGCGGACAGAGACTGACAGTGCGGACAGAGACTGACAGTGCGGACATAGACTGACAGAGCGGACATAGACTGACAGTGCGGACATAGACTGATAGTCCAGACAGTGCTGAAAGGGTCTCACATTGCGGACAATTATTGACATTGCAGACAGTGATTAAGAGTGCAGACTGGGATTTTCAGTGCAGAGTGGGATTGACAGTGCAGACAGGAATTGACAGTGCGCACTGGGATTAACAGTGCGGACAGGGATTGACAGTGTGGAAAGAGACAGACCACGCGGACAGAGACTGACTGTGCGCACAGAGACTGACAGTGCGGACTGAGACTGACAGTGCGGACATTGACTGACAATGCGGACATAGACTGACAGTGCGGACAGAGCCTAACAGTGCAGACAGTGACTGAACACGCGGACAGAGACTAACAGTGGGAAACAGAGACTTACAGTGCGGACAGATACTGACAGGGCGGACGGAGACTGACAGTGCAGAAAGGGACTGACATTGTGTACTCGTCTGATAGGCCGGACAGTTACTGACAGTCTGGACAGAGACTGACAGTGCGGAAAGAGACTAACAGTGCGGACAGAGTCTGACCACGCGGACAGAGACTGACAGTGCGGACAGTCACAGACAGTCCGGACATAGACTGACAGTGCGGACAGAGACTGACAGTGTGGACATAGACTGTCAATGCGGACATAGACTGACAGTGCGGACATTGACTGACAGTGCGGACATAGACTGACAGTGCGGACAGAGACTGACAGTGCGGACAGAGACTGACCACGCGGGCAGAGACTGACAGTGCGGACAGAGACTGACAACGCGGACACAGACTGACAGTGCGGACAGTGACTGACAGTGTGGACAGAGACTAACAGTACAGAGAGAGATTGACAGTCTGGAAAGAGACTGGCAGTGGGGAATGAAAATGACAGTGCAGACAGAGACTGACAGTGCGGAAATAGACTGACAGTGCGGACAGAGACTAACAGTGTGGAAAGAGACTGACCACGCGGACAGAGACTGACAGTGCGCACAGAGACTGACAGTGCGGACAGAGACTGACAATGCGGATATAGTCTGACAGTGCGCACAGAGACTTACAGTGCAGACAGAGACAGACCACGTGGACAGAGACTGACAGTGCGGACAGAGACTAACAGTGCGGACAGACACAGACAGTCCGGACATAGACTGACAGTGCGGAAATAGACTGACAATGCGGACAGAGACTGACATTGCGGACATAGACTGATAGTGCGGACATAGAGTGAAAGTCCGGACAGTGCAGAAAGGGACCGACATTGCGGACAATGATTGACATTGCGGACAGTGATTGGGAGTGCGGACTGGGATTTTCAGTGCAGAGAGGGATTGACAGTGCAGATAGGGATTGACAGTGCGCACTCGGATTAACAGTGCGAACAGGGATTGACAGTGTGGACATAGACTGGCAGTCCGGACAGAGACTGACAGTGCGGACAGAGACTGACAGTGCGGACAGTGACTGACAACGCGGACAGAGACTGACAGTGCGGACAGAGACTGGCAGTCCAGACATAGACTGACAGTGCGGACATAGACTGACAGTGCGGACATAGACTGATAGTCCAGACAGTGCTGAAAGGGTCTCACATTGCGGACAATTATTGACATTGCAGACAGAGACTGACAGTGCGGAAATAGACTGACAGTGCGGACAGAGACTGACAGTGCGGACATAGACTGACAGTGCGGACAGAGCCTAACAGTGCAGACAGAGACTGAACACGCGGACAGAGACTAACAGTGGGAAACAGAGACTTACAGTGCGGACAGATACTGACAGGGCGGACGGAGACTGACAGTGCAGAAAGGGACTGCCATTGCGTACTCGTCTGATAGTCCGGACAATTACTGACAGTCTGGACAGAGACTGACAGTGCGGACAGAGACGAACAGTGCGGACAGAGTCTGACCACGCGGACAGAGACTGACAGTGCGGACAGAGACTAACAGTGCGGACAGTCACAGACAGTCCGGACATAGACTGACAGTGCGGACAGAGACTGACAGTGTGGACATAGACTGTCAATGCGGACATAGACTGACAGTGCGGACATTGACTGACAGTGCGGACATAGACTGACAGTGCGGACAGAGACTGACCACGCGGGCAGAGACTGACAGTGGGAAACAGAGACTTACAGTGCGGACAGATACTGACAGGGCGGACGGAGACTGACAGTGCAGAAAGGGACTGACATTGCGTACTCGTCTGATAGTCCGGACAGTTACTGACAGTCTGGACAGAGACTGACAGTGCGGAAAGAGACTGACAGTGCGGACAGAGACGAACAGTGCGGACAGAGTCTGACCACGCGGACAGAGACTGACAGTGCGGACAGAGACTAACAGTGCGGACAGTCACAGACAGTCCGGACATAGACTGACAGTGCGGACAGAGACTGACAGTGTGGACATAGACTGTCAATGCGGACATAGACTGACAGTGCGGACATTGACTGACAGTGCGGACATAGACTGACAGTGCGGACAGAGACTGACCACGCGGGCAGAGACTGACAGTGCGGACAGAGACTGACAACGCGGACACAGACTGACAGTGCGGACAGTGACTGACAGTGTGGACAGAGACTAACAGTACAGACAGAGATTGACAGTCTGGAAAGAGACTGGCAGTGGGGAATGAAAATGACAGTGCAGACAGAGACTGACAGTGCGGAAATAGACTAACAGTGCGGACAGAGACTAACAGTGTGGAAAGAGACTGACCACGCGGACAGAGACTGACAGTGCGCACAGAGACTGACAGTGCGGACAGAGACTGACAATGCGGATGTAGTCTGACAATGCGGACAGAGACTTACAGTGCAGACAGAGACAGACCACGCGGACAGAGACTGACAGTGCGGACAGAGACTAACAGTGCGGACAGACACAGACAGTCCGGACATAGACTGACAGTGCGGACATAGACTGACAGTGCGGACAGAGACTGAACACGCGGGCAGAGACTGATAGTGCGGACAGAGGCTGTCATTGCGGACAGAGACTAACAGTCTGGACAGAGACTGACAGTGCGGACAGAGACTGACAGGGCGGACGGAGACTGACAGTGCAGAAAGGGACTGACATTGCGGACATAGTCTGATCGTCCGGACAGTGACTGACAGTGCGGAAATAGACGGACAGTGCGGACAGAGAGTAACAGTACGGTCAGATACTGACCACGTAGGCAGAGACTGATAGTGCGGACAGAGACGGACAGTGCGGACAGAAACTAACAGTGCGGACACAGTCTGACCACGCGGACAGAGACTGACAGTGCGGACACAGACTGACAGTGCGGACAGTCACAGACAGTCCGGACATAGACTGACAGTGCGGACAGAGACTGACAGTGTGGACATAGACTGTCAATGCGGACATAGACTGACAGTGCGGACATAGACTGACAGTGCGGACATTGACTGACAGTGCGGACATTGACTGACAGTGCGGACAGAGACTGATAGTGCGGACAGAGACTGGCAGTCCGGACAGAGACTGACAGTGCGGACAGAGACTGACAGTGCGGACAGAGACTGACAGTGCGGACAGAGACTGACAGTGTGGACATAGACTGACAGTGCGGACATAGACTGACAGTGCGGACATAGACTGATAGTCCAGACAGTGCTGAAAGGGTCTCACATTGCGGACAATTATTGACATTGCAGACAGTGATTGAGAGTGCGGACTGGGATTTTCAGTGCAGAGTGGGATTGACAGTGCAGACAGAGACTGACAACGCAGACACAGACTGACAGTGCGGACAGAGACTGACAGTGCGGACAGAGACTGACAGTGCGGACAGAGATTGACAGTGTGGAAAGTGACTGGCAGTGGGGAAAGGAAATGAGAGTTCAGACAGAGACTGACAGTGCAGAAAGAGAATGACAGTGGAAAGGGACAGAGTGTGCGGACATAGACTGACAGAGCGGACATAGACTGATAGTCCGGACATAGACTGACAGTGCAGTCATAGACTGACAGTGTCGACAGAGACTGACAGTGTGGACAGAGACTGACTGCGTGGACAGAGACTGACAACGCAGACACAGACTGACAGTGCGGACAGAGACTGACAGTGCGGACAGAGACTGACAGTGCAGAAAGAGATTGACTGTGGAAACGGACTGAGAGTGCGGACAGAGACTGACAGAGCGGACATAGACTGATAGTCCGGACATAGACTGACAGTGCGGAAATAGACGGACAGTGCGGACAGAGAGTAACAGTACGGACAGAGTCTGACCACGCGGACAGAGACTGACAGTGCGGACAGAGACTAACAGTGCGGACAGTCACAGACAGTCCGGACATAGACTGACAGTGCGGACATAGACTGACAGTGGGGACAGAGTCTGACCACGCGGACAGAGACTGACAGTGCGGACAGAGACTAACAGTGCGGACAGTCACAGACAGTCCGGACATAGACAGACAGTGCGGACAGAGACTGACAGTGTGGACATAGACTGTCAATGCGGACATAGACTGACAGTGCGGACATAGACTGATAGTGCGGACATTGACTGACAGTGCGGACATTGACTGACAGTGCGGAAATAGACTGACAGTGCGGACAGAGACTGACCACGCGGGCAGAGACTGACAGTGCGGACAGAGACTGACAGTGCGGACAGAGACTGGCAGTCCGGACAGAGACTGACAGTGCAGACAGAGACTGACAGTGCGGACAGAGACTGACAGTGCGGACAGAGACTGACAGTGCGGACATAGACTGACAGTGCGGACATAGACTGATAGTCCAGACAGTGCTGAAAGGGTCTCACATTGCGGACAATTATTGACATTGCAGACAATGATTGAGAGTGCGGACTGGGATTTTCAGTGCAGAGTGGGATTGACAGTGCAGACAGGAATTGACAGTGCGCACTGGGATTAACAGTGTGGACAGGGATTGTCAGTGCGGACAGAGACTGACAGTACGGACGGAGACTAACAGTGTGCACAGAGACTAACAGTGCGGACAGACACTGACAGTCCGGACATAGACTGACAGTGCAGACAGAGACTGACATTGCGGACATAGACTGACATTGCGGACATAGACTGACAGTGCGGATATAGACTGACAGTGTGGACAGAGACTGAAAGTGCTGATATAGACTGACAGTGCAGACAGAGACTAACAATGTGGACAGAGAAAGACCACGCGGAAAGAGACTGACAGTGCAGACAGAGACTGACAGTGCGGACAGAGACTGACAGTGCGGACAGAGACTAACAGTGCGGACAGAGACTAACAGTGCGTACAGAGACTGACAGGGCGGACAGAGACTGACAGGGCGGAAAGGGACTGACATTGCGGAGAGAGACGAGCAGTGCAGACAGAGACTGACAGTGCAGAAAGAGATTGACTGTGGAAACGGACTGAGAGTGCGGACAGAGACTGACAGAGCGGACATAGACTGATAGTCCAGACATAGACTGACAGTGCCGACATAGACCGACAGTGTCGACAGAGACTGACTGCGTGGACAGAGACTGACAACGCAGACACAGACTGACAGTGCGGACAGAGACTGACAGTGCGGACAGAGACTGACAGTGCAGAAAGAGATTGACTGTGGAAACGGACTGAGAGTGCGGACAGAGACTGACAGAGCGGACATAGACTGATAGTCCGGACATAGACTGACAGTGCGGAAATAGACGGACAGTGCGGACAGAGAGTAACAGTACGGACAGAGTCTGACCACGCGGACAGAGACTGACAGTGCGGACAGAGACTAACAGTGCGGACAGTCACAGACAGTCCGGACATAGACTGACAGTGCGGACATAGACTGACAGTGGGGACAGAGTCTGACCACGCGGACAGAGACTGACAGTGCGGACAGAGACTAACAGTGCGGACAGTCACAGACAGTCCGGACATAGACAGACAGTGCGGACAGAGACTGACAGTGTGGACATAGACTGTCAATGCGGACATAGACTGACAGTGCGGACATAGACTGACAGTGCGGACAGAGCCTAACAGTGCAGACAGAGACTGAACACGCGGACAGAGACTAACAGTGGGAAACAGAGACTTACAGTGCGGACAGATACTGACAGGGCGGACGGAGACTGACAGTGCAGAAAGGGACTGCCATTGCGTACTCGTCTGATAGTCCGGACAATTACTGACAGTCTGGACAGAGACTGACAGTGCGGACAGAGACGAACAGTGCGGACAGAGTCTGACCACGCGGACAGAGACTGACAGTGCGGACAGAGACTAACAGTGCGGACAGTCACAGACAGTCCGGACATAGACTGACAGTGCGGACAGAGACTGACAGTGTGGACATAGACTGTCAATGCGGACATAGACTGACAGTGCGGACATTGACTGACAGTGCGGACATAGACTGACAGTGCGGACAGAGACTGACCACGCGGGCAGAGACTGACAGTGGGAAACAGAGACTTACAGTGCGGACAGATACTGACAGGGCGGACGGAGACTGACAGTGCAGAAAGGGACTGACATTGCGTACTCGTCTGATAGTCCGGACAGTTACTGACAGTCTGGACAGAGACTGACAGTGCGGAAAGAGACTGACAGTGCGGACAGAGACGAACAGTGCGGACAGAGTCTGACCACGCGGACAGAGACTGACAGTGCGGACAGAGACTAACAGTGCGGACAGTCACAGACAGTCCGGACATAGACTGACAGTGCGGACAGAGACTGACAGTGTGGACATAGACTGTCAATGCGGACATAGACTGACAGTGCGGACATTGACTGACAGTGCGGACATAGACTGACAGTGCGGACAGAGACTGACCACGCGGGCAGAGACTGACAGTGCGGACAGAGACTGACAACGCGGACACAGACTGACAGTGCGGACAGTGACTGACAGTGTGGACAGAGACTAACAGTACAGACAGAGATTGACAGTCTGGAAAGAGACTGGCAGTGGGGAATGAAAATGACAGTGCAGACAGAGACTGACAGTGCGGAAATAGACTAACAGTGCGGACAGAGACTAACAGTGTGGAAAGAGACTGACCACGCGGACAGAGACTGACAGTGCGCACAGAGACTGACAGTGCGGACAGAGACTGACAATGCGGATGTAGTCTGACAATGCGGACAGAGACTTACAGTGCAGACAGAGACAGACCACGCGGACAGAGACTGACAGTGCGGACAGAGACTAACAGTGCGGACAGACACAGACAGTCCGGACATAGACTGACAGTGCGGACATAGACTGACAGTGCGGACAGAGACTGACCACGCGGGCAGAGACTGATAGTGCGGACAGAGGCTGTCATTGCGGACAGAGACTAACAGTCTGGACAGAGACTGACAGTGCAGACAGAGACTGACAGTGCGGACAGAGACTGACAGTGCGGACAGAGACTGACAGTGCGGACATAGACTGACAGTGCGGACATAGACTGATAGTCCAGACAGTGCTGAAAGGGTCTCACATTGCGGACAATTATTGACATTGCAGACAATGATTGAGAGTGCGGACTGGGATTTTCAGTGCAGAGTGGGATTGACAGTGCAGACAGGAATTGACAGTGCGCACTGGGATTAACAGTGTGGACAGGGATTGTCAGTGCGGACAGAGACTGACAGTACGGACGGAGACTAACAGTGTGCACAGAGACTAACAGTGCGGACAGACACTGACAGTCCGGACATAGACTGACAGTGCAGACAGAGACTGACATTGCGGACATAGACTGACATTGCGGACATAGACTGACAGTGCGGATATAGACTGACAGTGTGGACAGAGACTGAAAGTGCTGATATAGACTGACAGTGCAGACAGAGACTAACAATGTGGACAGAGAAAGACCACGCGGAAAGAGACTGACAGTGCAGACAGAGACTGACAGTGCGGACAGAGACTGACAGTGCGGACAGAGACTAACAGTGCGGACAGAGACTAACAGTGCGTACAGAGACTGACAGGGCGGACAGAGACTGACAGGGCGGAAAGGGACTGACATTGCGGAGAGAGACGAGCAGTGCAGACAGAGACTGACAGTGCAGAAAGAGATTGACTGTGGAAACGGACTGAGAGTGCGGACAGAGACTGACAGAGCGGACATAGACTGATAGTCCAGACATAGACTGACAGTGCCGACATAGACCGACAGTGTCGACAGAGACTGACTGCGTGGACAGAGACTGACAACGCAGACACAGACTGACAGTGCGGACAGAGACTGACAGTGCGGACAGAGACTGACAGTGCAGAAAGAGATTGACTGTGGAAACGGACTGAGAGTGCGGACAGAGACTGACAGAGCGGACATAGACTGATAGTCCGGACATAGACTGACAGTGCGGAAATAGACGGACAGTGCGGACAGAGAGTAACAGTACGGACAGAGTCTGACCACGCGGACAGAGACTGACAGTGCGGACAGAGACTAACAGTGCGGACAGTCACAGACAGTCCGGACATAGACTGACAGTGCGGACATAGACTGACAGTGGGGACAGAGTCTGACCACGCGGACAGAGACTGACAGTGCGGACAGAGACTAACAGTGCGGACAGTCACAGACAGTCCGGACATAGACAGACAGTGCGGACAGAGACTGACAGTGTGGACATAGACTGTCAATGCGGACATAGACTGACAGTGCGGACATAGACTGACAGTGCGGACAGAGCCTAACAGTGCAGACAGAGACTGAACACGCGGACAGAGACTAACAGTGGGAAACAGAGACTTACAGTGCGGACAGATACTGACAGGGCGGACGGAGACTGACAGTGCAGAAAGGGACTGCCATTGCGTACTCGTCTGATAGTCCGGACAATTACTGACAGTCTGGACAGAGACTGACAGTGCGGACAGAGACGAACAGTGCGGACAGAGTCTGACCACGCGGACAGAGACTGACAGTGCGGACAGAGACTAACAGTGCGGACAGTCACAGACAGTCCGGACATAGACTGACAGTGCGGACAGAGACTGACAGTGTGGACATAGACTGTCAATGCGGACATAGACTGACAGTGCGGACATTGACTGACAGTGCGGACATAGACTGACAGTGCGGACAGAGACTGACCACGCGGGCAGAGACTGACAGTGGGAAACAGAGACTTACAGTGCGGACAGATACTGACAGGGCGGACGGAGACTGACAGTGCAGAAAGGGACTGACATTGCGTACTCGTCTGATAGTCCGGACAGTTACTGACAGTCTGGACAGAGACTGACAGTGCGGAAAGAGACTGACAGTGCGGACAGAGACGAACAGTGCGGACAGAGTCTGACCACGCGGACAGAGACTGACAGTGCGGACAGAGACTAACAGTGCGGACAGTCACAGACAGTCCGGACATAGACTGACAGTGCGGACAGAGACTGACAGTGTGGACATAGACTGTCAATGCGGACATAGACTGACAGTGCGGACATTGACTGACAGTGCGGACATAGACTGACAGTGCGGACAGAGACTGACCACGCGGGCAGAGACTGACAGTGCGGACAGAGACTGACAACGCGGACACAGACTGACAGTGCGGACAGTGACTGACAGTGTGGACAGAGACTAACAGTACAGACAGAGATTGACAGTCTGGAAAGAGACTGGCAGTGGGGAATGAAAATGACAGTGCAGACAGAGACTGACAGTGCGGAAATAGACTAACAGTGCGGACAGAGACTAACAGTGTGGAAAGAGACTGACCACGCGGACAGAGACTGACAGTGCGCACAGAGACTGACAGTGCGGACAGAGACTGACAATGCGGATGTAGTCTGACAATGCGGACAGAGACTTACAGTGCAGACAGAGACAGACCACGCGGACAGAGACTGACAGTGCGGACAGAGACTAACAGTGCGGACAGACACAGACAGTCCGGACATAGACTGACAGTGCGGACATAGACTGACAGTGCGGACAGAGACTGAACACGCGGGCAGAGACTGATAGTGCGGACAGAGGCTGTCATTGCGGACAGAGACTAACAGTCTGGACAGAGACTGACAGTGCGGACAGAGACTGACAGGGCGGACGGAGACTGACAGTGCAGAAAGGGACTGACATTGCGGACATAGTCTGATCGTCCGGACAGTGACTGACAGTGCGGAAATAGACGGACAGTGCGGACAGAGAGTAACAGTACGGTCAGATACTGACCACGTAGGCAGAGACTGATAGTGCGGACAGAGACGGACAGTGCGGACAGAAACTAACAGTGCGGACACAGTCTGACCACGCGGACAGAGACTGACAGTGCGGACACAGACTGACAGTGCGGACAGTCACAGACAGTCCGGACATCGACTGACAGTGCGGACAGAGACTGACAGTGTGGACATAGACTGTCAATGCGGACATAGACTGACAGTGCGGACATAGACTGACAGTGCGGACATTGACTGACAGTGCGGACATTGACTGACAGTGCGGACAGAGACTGATAGTGCGGACAGAGACTGGCAGTCCGGACAGAGACTGACAGTGCGGACAGAGACTGACAGTGCGGACAGAGACTGACAGTGCGGACAGAGACTGACAGTGTGGACATAGACTGACAGTGCGGACATAGACTGACAGTGCGGACATAGACTGATAGTCCAGACAGTGCTGAAAGGGTCTCACATTGCGGACAATTATTGACATTGCAGACAGTGATTGAGAGTGCGGACTGGGATTTTCAGTGCAGAGTGGGATTGACAGTGCAGACAGAGACTGACAACGCAGACACAGACTGACAGTGCGGACAGAGACTGACAGTGCGGACAGAGACTGACAGTGCGGACAGAGATTGACAGTGTGGAAAGTGACTGGCAGTGGGGAAAGGAAATGAGAGTTCAGACAGAGACTGACAGTGCAGAAAGAGAATGACAGTGGAAAGGGACAGAGTGTGCGGACATAGACTGACAGAGCGGACATAGACTGATAGTCCGGACATAGACTGACAGTGCAGTCATAGACTGACAGTGTCGACAGAGACTGACAGTGTGGACAGAGACTGACTGCGTGGACAGAGACTGACAACGCAGACACAGACTGACAGTGCGGACAGAGACTGACAGTGCGGACAGAGACTGACAGTGCAGAAAGAGATTGACTGTGGAAACGGACTGAGAGTGCGGACAGAGACTGACAGAGCGGACATAGACTGATAGTCCGGACATAGACTGACAGTGCGGAAATAGACGGACAGTGCGGACAGAGAGTAACAGTACGGACAG
The DNA here is from genome assembly GCF_964213995.1 of Mustelus asterias. NCBI lineage: Eukaryota > Metazoa > Chordata > Chondrichthyes > Carcharhiniformes > Triakidae > Mustelus > Mustelus asterias. The sequence continues at coordinate 62,276,726 of NC_135809.1, read as the reverse complement.
AGTCTGACCACGCGGACAGAGACTGACAGTGCGGACAGAGACTAACAGTGCGGACAGTCACAGACAGTCCGGACATAGACTGACAGTGCGGACATAGACTGACAGTGGGGACAGAGTCTGACCACGCGGACAGAGACTGACAGTGCGGACAGAGACTAACAGTGCGGACAGTCACAGACAGTCCGGACATAGACAGACAGTGCGGACAGAGACTGACAGTGTGGACATAGACTGTCAATGCGGACATAGACTGACAGTGCGGACATAGACTGATAGTGCGGACATTGACTGACAGTGCGGACATTGACTGACAGTGCGGAAATAGACTGACAGTGCGGACAGAGACTGACCACGCGGGCAGAGACTGACAGTGCGGACAGAGACTGACAGTGCGGACAGAGACTGGCAGTCCGGACAGAGACTGACAGTGCAGACAGAGACTGACAGTGCGGACAGAGACTGACAGTGCGGACAGAGACTGACAGTGCGGACATAGACTGACAGTGCGGACATAGACTGATAGTCCAGACAGTGCTGAAAGGGTCTCACATTGCGGACAATTATTGACATTGCAGACAATGATTGAGAGTGCGGACTGGGATTTTCAGTGCAGAGTGGGATTGACAGTGCAGACAGGAATTGACAGTGCGCACTGGGATTAACAGTGTGGACAGGGATTGTCAGTGCGGACAGAGACTGACAGTACGGACGGAGACTAACAGTGTGCACAGAGACTAACAGTGCGGACAGACACTGACAGTCCGGACATAGACTGACAGTGCAGACAGAGACTGACATTGCGGACATAGACTGACATTGCGGACATAGACTGACAGTGCGGATATAGACTGACAGTGTGGACAGAGACTGAAAGTGCTGATATAGACTGACAGTGCAGACAGAGACTAACAATGTGGACAGAGAAAGACCACGCGGAAAGAGACTGACAGTGCAGACAGAGACTGACAGTGCGGACAGAGACTGACAGTGCGGACAGAGACTAACAGTGCGGACAGAGACTAACAGTGCGTACAGAGACTGACAGGGCGGACAGAGACTGACAGGGCGGAAAGGGACTGACATTGCGGAGAGAGACGAGCAGTGCAGACAGAGACTGACAGTGCAGAAAGAGATTGACTGTGGAAACGGACTGAGAGTGCGGACAGAGACTGACAGAGCGGACATAGACTGATAGTCCAGACATAGACTGACAGTGCCGACATAGACCGACAGTGTCGACAGAGACTGACTGCGTGGACAGAGACTGACAACGCAGACACAGACTGACAGTGCGGACAGAGACTGACAGTGCGGACAGAGACTGACAGTGCAGAAAGAGATTGACTGTGGAAACGGACTGAGAGTGCGGACAGAGACTGACAGAGCGGACATAGACTGATAGTCCGGACATAGACTGACAGTGCGGAAATAGACGGACAGTGCGGACAGAGAGTAACAGTACGGACAGAGTCTGACCACGCGGACAGAGACTGACAGTGCGGACAGAGACTAACAGTGCGGACAGTCACAGACAGTCCGGACATAGACTGACAGTGCGGACATAGACTGACAGTGGGGACAGAGTCTGACCACGCGGACAGAGACTGACAGTGCGGACAGAGACTAACAGTGCGGACAGTCACAGACAGTCCGGACATAGACAGACAGTGCGGACAGAGACTGACAGTGTGGACATAGACTGTCAATGCGGACATAGACTGACAGTGCGGACATAGACTGACAGTGCGGACAGAGCCTAACAGTGCAGACAGAGACTGAACACGCGGACAGAGACTAACAGTGGGAAACAGAGACTTACAGTGCGGACAGATACTGACAGGGCGGACGGAGACTGACAGTGCAGAAAGGGACTGCCATTGCGTACTCGTCTGATAGTCCGGACAATTACTGACAGTCTGGACAGAGACTGACAGTGCGGACAGAGACGAACAGTGCGGACAGAGTCTGACCACGCGGACAGAGACTGACAGTGCGGACAGAGACTAACAGTGCGGACAGTCACAGACAGTCCGGACATAGACTGACAGTGCGGACAGAGACTGACAGTGTGGACATAGACTGTCAATGCGGACATAGACTGACAGTGCGGACATTGACTGACAGTGCGGACATAGACTGACAGTGCGGACAGAGACTGACCACGCGGGCAGAGACTGACAGTGGGAAACAGAGACTTACAGTGCGGACAGATACTGACAGGGCGGACGGAGACTGACAGTGCAGAAAGGGACTGACATTGCGTACTCGTCTGATAGTCCGGACAGTTACTGACAGTCTGGACAGAGACTGACAGTGCGGAAAGAGACTGACAGTGCGGACAGAGACGAACAGTGCGGACAGAGTCTGACCACGCGGACAGAGACTGACAGTGCGGACAGAGACTAACAGTGCGGACAGTCACAGACAGTCCGGACATAGACTGACAGTGCGGACAGAGACTGACAGTGTGGACATAGACTGTCAATGCGGACATAGACTGACAGTGCGGACATTGACTGACAGTGCGGACATAGACTGACAGTGCGGACAGAGACTGACCACGCGGGCAGAGACTGACAGTGCGGACAGAGACTGACAACGCGGACACAGACTGACAGTGCGGACAGTGACTGACAGTGTGGACAGAGACTAACAGTACAGACAGAGATTGACAGTCTGGAAAGAGACTGGCAGTGGGGAATGAAAATGACAGTGCAGACAGAGACTGACAGTGCGGAAATAGACTAACAGTGCGGACAGAGACTAACAGTGTGGAAAGAGACTGACCACGCGGACAGAGACTGACAGTGCGCACAGAGACTGACAGTGCGGACAGAGACTGACAATGCGGATGTAGTCTGACAATGCGGACAGAGACTTACAGTGCAGACAGAGACAGACCACGCGGACAGAGACTGACAGTGCGGACAGAGACTAACAGTGCGGACAGACACAGACAGTCCGGACATAGACTGACAGTGCGGACATAGACTGACAGTACAGACAGAGATTGACAGTCTGGAAAGAGACTGGCAGTGGGGAATGAAAATGACAGTGCAGACAGAGACTGACAGTGCGGAAATAGACTAACAGTGCGGACAGAGACTAACAGTGTGGAAAGAGACTGACCACGCGGACAGAGACTGACAGTGCGCACAGAGACTGACAGTGCGGACAGAGACTGACAATGCGGATGTAGTCTGACAATGCGGACAGAGACTTACAGTGCAGACAGAGACAGACCACGCGGACAGAGACTGACAGTGCGGACAGAGACTAACAGTGCGGACAGACACAGACAGTCCGGACATAGACTGACAGTGCGGACATAGACTGACAGTGCGGACAGAGACTGAACACGCGGGCAGAGACTGATAGTGCGGACAGAGGCTGTCATTGCGGACAGAGACTAACAGTCTGGACAGAGACTGACAGTGCGGACAGAGACTGACAGGGCGGACGGAGACTGACAGTGCAGAAAGGGACTGACATTGCGGACATAGTCTGATCGTCCGGACAGTGACTGACAGTGCGGAAATAGACGGACAGTGCGGACAGAGAGTAACAGTACGGTCAGATACTGACCACGTAGGCAGAGACTGATAGTGCGGACAGAGACGGACAGTGCGGACAGAAACTAACAGTGCGGACACAGTCTGACCACGCGGACAGAGACTGACAGTGCGGACACAGACTGACAGTGCGGACAGTCACAGACAGTCCGGACATCGACTGACAGTGCGGACAGAGACTGACAGTGTGGACATAGACTGTCAATGCGGACATAGACTGACAGTGCGGACATAGACTGACAGTGCGGACATTGACTGACAGTGCGGACATTGACTGACAGTGCGGACAGAGACTGATAGTGCGGACAGAGACTGGCAGTCCGGACAGAGACTGACAGTGCGGACAGAGACTGACAGTGCGGACAGAGACTGACAGTGCGGACAGAGACTGACAGTGTGGACATAGACTGACAGTGCGGACATAGACTGACAGTGCGGACATAGACTGATAGTCCAGACAGTGCTGAAAGGGTCTCACATTGCGGACAATTATTGACATTGCAGACAGTGATTGAGAGTGCGGACTGGGATTTTCAGTGCAGAGTGGGATTGACAGTGCAGACAGAGACTGACAACGCAGACACAGACTGACAGTGCGGACAGAGACTGACAGTGCGGACAGAGACTGACAGTGCGGACAGAGATTGACAGTGTGGAAAGTGACTGGCAGTGGGGAAAGGAAATGAGAGTTCAGACAGAGACTGACAGTGCAGAAAGAGAATGACAGTGGAAAGGGACAGAGTGTGCGGACATAGACTGACAGAGCGGACATAGACTGATAGTCCGGACATAGACTGACAGTGCAGTCATAGACTGACAGTGTCGACAGAGACTGACAGTGTGGACAGAGACTGACTGCGTGGACAGAGACTGACAACGCAGACACAGACTGACAGTGCGGACAGAGACTGACAGTGCGGACAGAGACTGACAGTGCAGAAAGAGATTGACTGTGGAAACGGACTGAGAGTGCGGACAGAGACTGACAGAGCGGACATAGACTGATAGTCCGGACATAGACTGACAGTGCGGAAATAGACGGACAGTGCGGACAGAGAGTAACAGTACGGACAGAGTCTGACCACGCGGACAGAGACTGACAGTGCGGACAGAGACTAACAGTGCGGACAGTCACAGACAGTCCGGACATAGACTGACAGTGCGGACATAGACTGACAGTGGGGACAGAGTCTGACCACGCGGACAGAGACTGACAGTGCGGACAGAGACTAACAGTGCGGACAGTCACAGACAGTCCGGACATAGACAGACAGTGCGGACAGAGACTGACAGTGTGGACATAGACTGTCAATGCGGACATAGACTGACAGTGCGGACATAGACTGATAGTGCGGACATTGACTGACAGTGCGGACATTGACTGACAGTGCGGAAATAGACTGACAGTGCGGACAGAGACTGACCACGCGGGCAGAGACTGACAGTGCGGACAGAGACTGACAGTGCGGACAGAGACTGGCAGTCCGGACAGAGACTGACAGTGCAGACAGAGACTGACAGTGCGGACAGAGACTGACAGTGCGGACAGAGACTGACAGTGCGGACATAGACTGACAGTGCGGACATAGACTGATAGTCCAGACAGTGCTGAAAGGGTCTCACATTGCGGACAATTATTGACATTGCAGACAATGATTGAGAGTGCGGACTGGGATTTTCAGTGCAGAGTGGGATTGACAGTGCAGACAGGAATTGACAGTGCGCACTGGGATTAACAGTGTGGACAGGGATTGTCAGTGCGGACAGAGACTGACAGTACGGACGGAGACTAACAGTGTGCACAGAGACTAACAGTGCGGACAGACACTGACAGTCCGGACATAGACTGACAGTGCAGACAGAGACTGACATTGCGGACATAGACTGACATTGCGGACATAGACTGACAGTGCGGATATAGACTGACAGTGTGGACAGAGACTGAAAGTGCTGATATAGACTGACAGTGCAGACAGAGACTAACAATGTGGACAGAGAAAGACCACGCGGAAAGAGACTGACAGTGCAGACAGAGACTGACAGTGCGGACAGAGACTGACAGTGCGGACAGAGACTAACAGTGCGGACAGAGACTAACAGTGCGTACAGAGACTGACAGGGCGGACAGAGACTGACAGGGCGGAAAGGGACTGACATTGCGGAGAGAGACGAGCAGTGCAGACAGAGACTGACAGTGCAGAAAGAGATTGACTGTGGAAACGGACTGAGAGTGCGGACAGAGACTGACAGAGCGGACATAGACTGATAGTCCAGACATAGACTGACAGTGCCGACATAGACCGACAGTGTCGACAGAGACTGACTGCGTGGACAGAGACTGACAACGCAGACACAGACTGACAGTGCGGACAGAGACTGACAGTGCGGACAGAGACTGACAGTGCAGAAAGAGATTGACTGTGGAAACGGACTGAGAGTGCGGACAGAGACTGACAGAGCGGACATAGACTGATAGTCCGGACATAGACTGACAGTGCGGAAATAGACGGACAGTGCGGACAGAGAGTAACAGTACGGACAGAGTCTGACCACGCGGACAGAGACTGACAGTGCGGACAGAGACTAACAGTGCGGACAGTCACAGACAGTCCGGACATAGACTGACAGTGCGGACATAGACTGACAGTGGGGACAGAGTCTGACCACGCGGACAGAGACTGACAGTGCGGACAGAGACTAACAGTGCGGACAGTCACAGACAGTCCGGACATAGACAGACAGTGCGGACAGAGACTGACAGTGTGGACATAGACTGTCAATGCGGACATAGACTGACAGTGCGGACATAGACTGACAGTGCGGACAGAGCCTAACAGTGCAGACAGAGACTGAACACGCGGACAGAGACTAACAGTGGGAAACAGAGACTTACAGTGCGGACAGATACTGACAGGGCGGACGGAGACTGACAGTGCAGAAAGGGACTGCCATTGCGTACTCGTCTGATAGTCCGGACAATTACTGACAGTCTGGACAGAGACTGACAGTGCGGACAGAGACGAACAGTGCGGACAGAGTCTGACCACGCGGACAGAGACTGACAGTGCGGACAGAGACTAACAGTGCGGACAGTCACAGACAGTCCGGACATAGACTGACAGTGCGGACAGAGACTGACAGTGTGGACATAGACTGTCAATGCGGACATAGACTGACAGTGCGGACATTGACTGACAGTGCGGACATAGACTGACAGTGCGGACAGAGACTGACCACGCGGGCAGAGACTGACAGTGGGAAACAGAGACTTACAGTGCGGACAGATACTGACAGGGCGGACGGAGACTGACAGTGCAGAAAGGGACTGACATTGCGTACTCGTCTGATAGTCCGGACAGTTACTGACAGTCTGGACAGAGACTGACAGTGCGGAAAGAGACTGACAGTGCGGACAGAGACGAACAGTGCGGACAGAGTCTGACCACGCGGACAGAGACTGACAGTGCGGACAGAGACTAACAGTGCGGACAGTCACAGACAGTCCGGACATAGACTGACAGTGCGGACAGAGACTGACAGTGTGGACATAGACTGTCAATGCGGACATAGACTGACAGTGCGGACATTGACTGACAGTGCGGACATAGACTGACAGTGCGGACAGAGACTGACCACGCGGGCAGAGACTGACAGTGCGGACAGAGACTGACAACGCGGACACAGACTGACAGTGCGGACAGTGACTGACAGTGTGGACAGAGACTAACAGTACAGACAGAGATTGACAGTCTGGAAAGAGACTGGCAGTGGGGAATGAAAATGACAGTGCAGACAGAGACTGACAGTGCGGAAATAGACTAACAGTGCGGACAGAGACTAACAGTGTGGAAAGAGACTGACCACGCGGACAGAGACTGACAGTGCGCACAGAGACTGACAGTGCGGACAGAGACTGACAATGCGGATGTAGTCTGACAATGCGGACAGAGACTTACAGTGCAGACAGAGACAGACCACGCGGACAGAGACTGACAGTGCGGACAGAGACTAACAGTGCGGACAGACACAGACAGTCCGGACATAGACTGACAGTGCGGACATAGACTGACAGTACAGACAGAGATTGACAGTCTGGAAAGAGACTGGCAGTGGGGAATGAAAATGACAGTGCAGACAGAGACTGACAGTGCGGAAATAGACTAACAGTGCGGACAGAGACTAACAGTGTGGAAAGAGACTGACCACGCGGACAGAGACTGACAGTGCGCACAGAGACTGACAGTGCGGACAGAGACTGACAATGCGGATGTAGTCTGACAATGCGGACAGAGACTTACAGTGCAGACAGAGACAGACCACGCGGACAGAGACTGACAGTGCGGACAGAGACTAACAGTGCGGACAGACACAGACAGTCCGGACATAGACTGACAGTGCGGACATAGACTGACAGTGCGGACAGAGACTGAACACGCGGGCAGAGACTGATAGTGCGGACAGAGGCTGTCATTGCGGACAGAGACTAACAGTCTGGACAGAGACTGACAGTGCGGACAGAGACTGACAGGGCGGACGGAGACTGACAGTGCAGAAAGGGACTGACATTGCGGACATAGTCTGATCGTCCGGACAGTGACTGACAGTGCGGAAATAGACGGACAGTGCGGACAGAGAGTAACAGTACGGTCAGATACTGACCACGTAGGCAGAGACTGATAGTGCGGACAGAGACGGACAGTGCGGACAGAAACTAACAGTGCGGACACAGTCTGACCACGCGGACAGAGACTGACAGTGCGGACATAGACTGACAGTGCGGACAGTCACAGACAGTCCGGACATAGACTGACAGTGCGGACAGAGACTGACAGTGTGGACATAGACTGTCAATGCGGACATAGACTGACAGTGCGGACATTGACTGACAGTGCGGACATAGACTGACAGTGCGGACAGAGACTGACCACGCGGGCAGAGACTGACAGTGGGAAACAGAGACTTACAGTGCGGACAGATACTGACAGGGCGGACGGAGACTGACAGTGCAGAAAGGGACTGACATTGCGTACTCGTCTGATAGTCCGGACAGTTACTGACAGTCTGGACAGAGACTGACAGTGCGGAAAGAGACTGACAGTGCGGACAGAGACGAACAGTGCGGACAGAGTCTGACCACGCGGACAGAGACTGACAGTGCGGACAGAGACTAACAGTGCGGACAGTCACAGACAGTCTGGACATAGACTGACAGTGCGGACAGAGACTGACAGTGTGGACATAGACTGTCAATGCGGACATAGACTGACAGTGCGGACATTGACTGACAGTGCGGACATAGACTGACAGTGCGGACAGAGACTGACCACGCGGGCAGAGACTGACAGTGCGGACAGAGACTGACAACGCGGACACAGACTGACAGTGCGGACAGTGACTGACAGTGTGGACAGAGACTAACAGTACAGACAGAGATTGACAGTCTGGAAAGAGACTGGCAGTGGGGAATGAAAATGACAGTGCAGACAGAGACTGACAGTGCGGAAATAGACTAACAGTGCGGACAGAGACTAACAGTGTGGAAAGAGACTGACCACGCGGACAGAGACTGACAGTGCGCACAGAGACTGACAGTGCGGACAGAGACTGACAATGCGGATGTAGTCTGACAATGCGGACAGAGACTTACAGTGCAGACAGAGACAGACCACGCGGACAGAGACTGACAGTGCGGACAGAGACTAACAGTGCGGACAGACACAGACAGTCCGGACATAGACTGACAGTGCGGACATAGACTGACAGTGCGGACAGAGACTGACCACGCGGGCAGAGACTGATAGTGCGGACAGAGGCTGTCATTGCGGACAGAGACTAACAGTCTGGACAGAGACTGACAGTGCAGACAGAGACTGACAGTGCGGACAGAGACTGACAGTGCGGACAGAGACTGACAGTGCGGACATAGACTGACAGTGCGGACATAGACTGATAGTCCAGACAGTGCTGAAAGGGTCTCACATTGCGGACAATTATTGACATTGCAGACAATGATTGAGAGTGCGGACTGGGATTTTCAGTGCAGAGTGGGATTGACAGTGCAGACAGGAATTGACAGTGCGCACTGGGATTAACAGTGTGGACAGGGATTGTCAGTGCGGACAGAGACTGACAGTACGGACGGAGACTAACAGTGTGCACAGAGACTAACAGTGCGGACAGACACTGACAGTCCGGACATAGACTGACAGTGCAGACAGAGACTGACATTGCGGACATAGACTGACATTGCGGACATAGACTGACAGTGCGGATATAGACTGACAGTGTGGACAGAGACTGAAAGTGCTGATATAGACTGACAGTGCAGACAGAGACTAACAATGTGGACAGAGAAAGACCACGCGGAAAGAGACTGACAGTGCAGACAGAGACTGACAGTGCGGACAGAGACTGACAGTGCGGACAGAGACTAACAGTGCGGACAGAGACTAACAGTGCGTACAGAGACTGACAGGGCGGACAGAGACTGACAGGGCGGAAAGGGACTGACATTGCGGAGAGAGACGAGCAGTGCAGACAGAGACTGACAGTGCAGAAAGAGATTGACTGTGGAAACGGACTGAGAGTGCGGACAGAGACTGACAGAGCGGACATAGACTGATAGTCCAGACATAGACTGACAGTGCCGACATAGACCGACAGTGTCGACAGAGACTGACTGCGTGGACAGAGACTGACAACGCAGACACAGACTGACAGTGCGGACAGAGACTGACAGTGCGGACAGAGACTGACAGTGCAGAAAGAGATTGACTGTGGAAACGGACTGAGAGTGCGGACAGAGACTGACAGAGCGGACATAGACTGATAGTCCGGACATAGACTGACAGTGCGGAAATAGACGGACAGTGCGGACAGAGAGTAACAGTACGGACAGAGTCTGACCACGCGGACAGAGACTGACAGTGCGGACAGAGACTAACAGTGCGGACAGTCACAGACAGTCCGGACATAGACTGACAGTGCGGACATAGACTGACAGTGGGGACAGAGTCTGACCACGCGGACAGAGACTGACAGTGCGGACAGAGACTAACAGTGCGGACAGTCACAGACAGTCCGGACATAGACAGACAGTGCGGACAGAGACTGACAGTGTGGACATAGACTGTCAATGCGGACATAGACTGACAGTGCGGACATAGACTGACAGTGCGGACAGAGCCTAACAGTGCAGACAGAGACTGAACACGCGGACAGAGACTAACAGTGGGAAACAGAGACTTACAGTGCGGACAGATACTGACAGGGCGGACGGAGACTGACAGTGCAGAAAGGGACTGCCATTGCGTACTCGTCTGATAGTCCGGACAATTACTGACAGTCTGGACAGAGACTGACAGTGCGGACAGAGACGAACAGTGCGGACAGAGTCTGACCACGCGGACAGAGACTGACAGTGCGGACAGAGACTAACAGTGCGGACAGTCACAGACAGTCCGGACATAGACTGACAGTGCGGACAGAGACTGACAGTGTGGACATAGACTGTCAATGCGGACATAGACTGACAGTGCGGACATTGACTGACAGTGCGGACATAGACTGACAGTGCGGACAGAGACTGACCACGCGGGCAGAGACTGACAGTGGGAAACAGAGACTTACAGTGCGGACAGATACTGACAGGGCGGACGGAGACTGACAGTGCAGAAAGGGACTGACATTGCGTACTCGTCTGATAGTCCGGACAGTTACTGACAGTCTGGACAGAGACTGACAGTGCGGAAAGAGACTGACAGTGCGGACAGAGACGAACAGTGCGGACAGAGTCTGACCACGCGGACAGAGACTGACAGTGCGGACAGAGACTAACAGTGCGGACAGTCACAGACAGTCCGGACATAGACTGACAGTGCGGACAGAGACTGACAGTGTGGACATAGACTGTCAATGCGGACATAGACTGACAGTGCGGACATTGACTGACAGTGCGGACATAGACTGACAGTGCGGACAGAGACTGACCACGCGGGCAGAGACTGACAGTGCGGACAGAGACTGACAACGCGGACACAGACTGACAGTGCGGACAGTGACTGACAGTGTGGACAGAGACTAACAGTACAGACAGAGATTGACAGTCTGGAAAGAGACTGGCAGTGGGGAATGAAAATGACAGTGCAGACAGAGACTGACAGTGCGGAAATAGACTAACAGTGCGGACAGAGACTAACAGTGTGGAAAGAGACTGACCACGCGGACAGAGACTGACAGTGCGCACAGAGACTGACAGTGCGGACAGAGACTGACAATGCGGATGTAGTCTGACAATGCGGACAGAGACTTACAGTGCAGACAGAGACAGACCACGCGGACAGAGACTGACAGTGCGGACAGAGACTAACAGTGCGGACAGACACAGACAGTCCGGACATAGACTGACAGTGCGGACATAGACTGACAGTGCGGACAGAGACTGAACACGCGGGCAGAGACTGATAGTGCGGACAGAGGCTGTCATTGCGGACAGAGACTAACAGTCTGGACAGAGACTGACAGTGCGGACAGAGACTGACAGGGCGGACGGAGACTGACAGTGCAGAAAGGGACTGACATTGCGGACATAGTCTGATCGTCCGGACAGTGACTGACAGTGCGGAAATAGACGGACAGTGCGGACAGAGAGTAACAGTACGGTCAGATACTGACCACGTAGGCAGAGACTGATAGTGCGGACAGAGACGGACAGTGCGGACAGAAACTAACAGTGCGGACACAGTCTGACCACGCGGACAGAGACTGACAGTGCGGACACAGACTGACAGTGCGGACAGTCACAGACAGTCCGGACATCGACTGACAGTGCGGACAGAGACTGACAGTGTGGACATAGACTGTCAATGCGGACATAGACTGACAGTGCGGACATAGACTGACAGTGCGGACATTGACTGACAGTGCGGACATTGACTGACAGTGCGGACAGAGACTGATAGTGCGGACAGAGACTGGCAGTCCGGACAGAGACTGACAGTGCGGACAGAGACTGACAGTGCGGACAGAGACTGACAGTGCGGACAGAGACTGACAGTGTGGACATAGACTGACAGTGCGGACATAGACTGACAGTGCGGACATAGACTGATAGTCCAGACAGTGCTGAAAGGGTCTCACATTGCGGACAATTATTGACATTGCAGACAGTGATTGAGAGTGCGGACTGGGATTTTCAGTGCAGAGTGGGATTGACAGTGCAGACAGAGACTGACAACGCAGACACAGACTGACAGTGCGGACAGAGACTGACAGTGCGGACAGAGACTGACAGTGCGGACAGAGATTGACAGTGTGGAAAGTGACTGGCAGTGGGGAAAGGAAATGAGAGTTCAGACAGAGACTGACAGTGCAGAAAGAGAATGACAGTGGAAAGGGACAGAGTGTGCGGACATAGACTGACAGAGCGGACATAGACTGATAGTCCGGACATAGACTGACAGTGCAGTCATAGACTGACAGTGTCGACAGAGACTGACAGTGTGGACAGAGACTGACTGCGTGGACAGAGACTGACAACGCAGACACAGACTGACAGTGCGGACAGAGACTGACAGTGCGGACAGAGACTGACAGTGCAGAAAGAGATTGACTGTGGAAACGGACTGAGAGTGCGGACAGAGACTGACAGAGCGGACATAGACTGATAGTCCGGACATAGACTGACAGTGCGGAAATAGACGGACAGTGCGGACAGAGAGTAACAGTACGGACAGAGTCTGACCACGCGGACAGAGACTGACAGTGCGGACAGAGACTAACAGTGCGGACAGTCACAGACAGTCCGGACATAGACTGACAGTGCGGACATAGACTGACAGTGGGGACAGAGTCTGACCACGCGGACAGAGACTGACAGTGCGGACAGAGACTAACAGTGCGGACAGTCACAGACAGTCCGGACATAGACAGACAGTGCGGACAGAGACTGACAGTGTGGACATAGACTGTCAATGCGGACATAGACTGACAGTGCGGACATAGACTGATAGTGCGGACATTGACTGACAGTGCGGACATTGACTGACAGTGCGGAAATAGACTGACAGTGCGGACAGAGACTGACCACGCGGGCAGAGACTGACAGTGCGGACAGAGACTGACAGTGCGGACAGAGACTGGCAGTCCGGACAGAGACTGACAGTGCGGACATAGACTGACAGTGCGGACATAGACTGATAGTCCAGACAGTGCTGAAAGGGTCTCACATTGCGGACAATTATTGACATTGCAGACAATGATTGAGAGTGCGGACTGGGATTTTCAGTGCAGAGTGGGATTGACAGTGCAGACAGGAATTGACAGTGCGCACTGGGATTAACAGTGTGGACAGGGATTGTCAGTGCGGACAGAGACTGACAGTACGGACGGAGACTAACAGTGTGCACAGAGACTAACAGTGCGGACAGACACTGACAGTCCGGACATAGACTGACAGTGCAGACAGAGACTGACATTGCGGACATAGACTGACATTGCGGACATAGACTGACAGTGCGGATATAGACTGACAGTGTGGACAGAGACTGAAAGTGCTGATATAGACTGACAGTGCAGACAGAGACTAACAATGTGGACAGAGAAAGACCACGCGGAAAGAGACTGACAGTGCAGACAGAGACTGACAGTGCGGACAGAGACTGACAGTGCGGACAGAGACTAACAGTGCGGACAGAGACTAACAGTGCGTACAGAGACTGACAGGGCGGACAGAGACTGACAGGGCGGAAAGGGACTGACATTGCGGAGAGAGACGAGCAGTGCAGACAGAGACTGACAGTGCAGAAAGAGATTGACTGTGGAAACGGACTGAGAGTGCGGACAGAGACTGACAGAGCGGACATAGACTGATAGTCCAGACATAGACTGACAGTGCCGACATAGACCGACAGTGTCGACAGAGACTGACTGCGTGGACAGAGACTGACAACGCAGACACAGACTGACAGTGCGGACAGAGACTGACAGTGCGGACAGAGACTGACAGTGCAGAAAGAGATTGACTGTGGAAACGGACTGAGAGTGCGGACAGAGACTGACAGAGCGGACATAGACTGATAGTCCGGACATAGACTGACAGTGCGGAAATAGACGGACAGTGCGGACAGAGAGTAACAGTACGGACAGAGTCTGACCACGCGGACAGAGACTGACAGTGCGGACAGAGACTAACAGTGCGGACAGTCACAGACAGTCCGGACATAGACTGACAGTGCGGACATAGACTGACAGTGGGGACAGAGTCTGACCACGCGGACAGAGACTGACAGTGCGGACAGAGACTAACAGTGCGGACAGTCACAGACAGTCCGGACATAGACAGACAGTGCGGACAGAGACTGACAGTGTGGACATAGACTGTCAATGCGGACATAGACTGACAGTGCGGACATAGACTGACAGTGCGGACAGAGCCTAACAGTGCAGACAGAGACTGAACACGCGGACAGAGACTAACAGTGGGAAACAGAGACTTACAGTGCGGACAGATACTGACAGGGCGGACGGAGACTGACAGTGCAGAAAGGGACTGCCATTGCGTACTCGTCTGATAGTCCGGACAATTACTGACAGTCTGGACAGAGACTGACAGTGCGGACAGAGACGAACAGTGCGGACAGAGTCTGACCACGCGGACAGAGACTGACAGTGCGGACAGAGACTAACAGTGCGGACAGTCACAGACAGTCCGGACATAGACTGACAGTGCGGACAGAGACTGACAGTGTGGACATAGACTGTCAATGCGGACATAGACTGACAGTGCGGACATTGACTGACAGTGCGGACATAGACTGACAGTGCGGACAGAGACTGACCACGCGGGCAGAGACTGACAGTGGGAAACAGAGACTTACAGTGCGGACAGATACTGACAGGGCGGACGGAGACTGACAGTGCAGAAAGGGACTGACATTGCGTACTCGTCTGATAGTCCGGACAGTTACTGACAGTCTGGACAGAGACTGACAGTGCGGAAAGAGACTGACAGTGCGGACAGAGACGAACAGTGCGGACAGAGTCTGACCACGCGGACAGAGACTGACAGTGCGGACAGAGACTAACAGTGCGGACAGTCACAGACAGTCCGGACATAGACTGACAGTGCGGACAGAGACTGACAGTGTGGACATAGACTGTCAATGCGGACATAGACTGACAGTGCGGACATTGACTGACAGTGCGGACATAGACTGACAGTGCGGACAGAGACTGACCACGCGGGCAGAGACTGACAGTGCGGACAGAGACTGACAACGCGGACACAGACTGACAGTGCGGACAGTGACTGACAGTGTGGACAGAGACTAACAGTACAGACAGAGATTGACAGTCTGGAAAGAGACTGGCAGTGGGGAATGAAAATGACAGTGCAGACAGAGACTGACAGTGCGGAAATAGACTAACAGTGCGGACAGAGACTAACAGTGTGGAAAGAGACTGACCACGCGGACAGAGACTGACAGTGCGCACAGAGACTGACAGTGCGGACAGAGACTGACAATGCGGATGTAGTCTGACAATGCGGACAGAGACTTACAGTGCAGACAGAGACAGACCACGCGGACAGAGACTGACAGTGCGGACAGAGACTAACAGTGCGGACAGACACAGACAGTCCGGACATAGACTGACAGTGCGGACATAGACTGACAGTGCGGACAGAGACTGAACACGCGGGCAGAGACTGATAGTGCGGACAGAGGCTGTCATTGCGGACAGAGACTAACAGTCTGGACAGAGACTGACAGTGCGGACAGAGACTGACAGGGCGGACGGAGACTGACAGTGCAGAAAGGGACTGACATTGCGGACATAGTCTGATCGTCCGGACAGTGACTGACAGTGCGGAAATAGACGGACAGTGCGGACAGAGAGTAACAGTACGGTCAGATACTGACCACGTAGGCAGAGACTGATAGTGCGGACAGAGACGGACAGTGCGGACAGAAACTAACAGTGCGGACACAGTCTGACCACGCGGACAGAGACTGACAGTGCGGACATAGACTGACAGTGCGGACAGTCACAGACAGTCCGGACATAGACTGACAGTGCGGACAGAGACTGACAGTGTGGACATAGACTGTCAATGCGGACATAGACTGACAGTGCGGACATAGACTGACAGTGCGGACATTGACTGACAGTGCGGACATTGACTGACAGTGCGGACAGAGACTGATAGTGCGGACAGAGACTGGCAGTCCGGACAGAGACTGACAGTGCGGACAGAGACTGACAGTGCGGACAGAGACTGACAGTGCGGACAGAGACTGACAGTGTGGACATAGACTGACAGTGCGGACATAGACTGACAGTGCGGACATAGACTGATAGTCCAGACAGTGCTGAAAGGGTCTCACATTGCGGACAATTATTGACATTGCAGACAGTGATTGAGAGTGCGGACTGGGATTTTCAGTGCAGAGTGGGATTGACAGTGCAGACAGAGACTGACAACGCAGACACAGACTGACAGTGCGGACAGAGACTGACAGTGCGGACAGAGACTGACAGTGCGGACAGAGATTGACAGTGTGGAAAGTGACTGGCAGTGGGGAAAGGAAATGAGAGTTCAGACAGAGACTGACAGTGCAGAAAGAGAATGACAGTGGAAAGGGACAGAGTGTGCGGACATAGACTGACAGAGCGGACATAGACTGATAGTCCGGACATAGACTGACAGTGCAGTCATAGACTGACAGTGTCGACAGAGACTGACAGTGTGGACAGAGACTGACTGCGTGGACAGAGACTGACAACGCAGTCACAGACTGACAGTGCGGACAGAGACTGACAGTGCGGACAGAGACTGACAGTGCGCACAGAGACTGACAGTGCGGACAGAGACTGACAATGCGGATGTAGTCTGACAATGCGGACAGAGACTTACAGTGCAGACAGAGACAGACCACGCGGACAGAGACTGACAGGGCGGACAGAGACTAACAGTGCGGACAGACACAGACAGTCCGGACATAGACTGACAGTGCGGACATAGACTGACAGTACAGACAGAGATTGACAGTCTGGAAAGAGACTGGCAGTGGGGAATGAAAATGACAGTGCAGACAGAGACTGACAGTGCGGAAATAGACTAACAGTGCGGACAGAGACTAACAGTGTGGAAAGAGACTGACCACGCGGACAGAGACTGACAGTGCGCACAGAGACTGACAGTGCGGACAGAGACTGACAATGCGGATGTAGTCTGACAATGCGGACAGAGACTTACAGTGCAGACAGAGACAGACCACGCGGACAGAGACTGACAGTGCGGACAGAGACTAACAGTGCGGACAGACACAGACAGTCCGGACATAGACTGACAGTGCGGACATAGACTGACAGTGCGGACAGAGACTGAACACGCGGGCAGAGACTGATAGTGCGGACAGAGGCTGTCATTGCGGACAGAGACTAACAGTCTGGACAGAGACTGACAGTGCGGACAGAGACTGACAGGGCGGACGGAGACTGACAGTGCAGAAAGGGACTGACATTGCGGACATAGTCTGATCGTCCGGACAGTGACTGACAGTGCGGAAATAGACGGACAGTGCGGACAGAGAGTAACAGTACGGTCAGATACTGACCACGTAGGCAGAGACTGATAGTGCGGACAGAGACGGACAGTGCGGACAGAAACTAACAGTGCGGACACAGTCTGACCACGCGGACAGAGACTGACAGTGCGGACACAGACTGACAGTGCGGACAGTCACAGACAGTCCGGACATCGACTGACAGTGCGGACAGAGACTGACAGTGTGGACATAGACTGTCAATGCGGACATAGACTGACAGTGCGGACATAGACTGACAGTGCGGACATTGACTGACAGTGCGGACATTGACTGACAGTGCGGACAGAGACTGATAGTGCGGACAGAGACTGGCAGTCCGGACAGAGACTGACAGTGCGGACAGAGACTGACAGTGCGGACAGAGACTGACAGTGCGGACAGAGACTGACAGTGTGGACATAGACTGACAGTGCGGACATAGACTGACAGTGCGGACATAGACTGATAGTCCAGACAGTGCTGAAAGGGTCTCACATTGCGGACAATTATTGACATTGCAGACAGTGATTGAGAGTGCGGACTGGGATTTTCAGTGCAGAGTGGGATTGACAGTGCAGACAGAGACTGACAACGCAGACACAGACTGACAGTGCGGACAGAGACTGACAGTGCGGACAGAGACTGACAGTGCGGACAGAGATTGACAGTGTGGAAAGTGACTGGCAGTGGGGAAAGGAAATGAGAGTTCAGACAGAGACTGACAGTGCAGAAAGAGAATGACAGTGGAAAGGGACAGAGTGTGCGGACATAGACTGACAGAGCGGACATAGACTGATAGTCCGGACATAGACTGACAGTGCAGTCATAGACTGACAGTGTCGACAGAGACTGACAGTGTGGACAGAGACTGACTGCGTGGACAGAGACTGACAACGCAGACACAGACTGACAGTGCGGACAGAGACTGACAGTGCGGACAGAGACTGACAGTGCAGAAAGAGATTGACTGTGGAAACGGACTGAGAGTGCGGACAGAGACTGACAGAGCGGACATAGACTGATAGTCCGGACATAGACTGACAGTGCGGAAATAGACGGACAGTGCGGACAGAGAGTAACAGTACGGACAGAGTCTGACCACGCGGACAGAGACTGACAGTGCGGACAGAGACTAACAGTGCGGACAGTCACAGACAGTCCGGACATAGACTGACAGTGCGGACATAGACTGACAGTGGGGACAGAGTCTGACCACGCGGACAGAGACTGACAGTGCGGACAGAGACTAACAGTGCGGACAGTCACAGACAGTCCGGACATAGACAGACAGTGCGGACAGAGACTGACAGTGTGGACATAGACTGTCAATGCGGACATAGACTGACAGTGCGGACATAGACTGATAGTGCGGACATTGACTGACAGTGCGGACATTGACTGACAGTGCGGAAATAGACTGACAGTGCGGACAGAGACTGACCACGCGGGCAGAGACTGACAGTGCGGACAGAGACTGACAGTGCGGACAGAGACTGGCAGTCCGGACAGAGACTGACAGTGCAGACAGAGACTGACAGTGCGGACAGAGACTGACAGTGCGGACAGAGACTGACAGTGCGGACATAGACTGACAGTGCGGACATAGACTGATAGTCCAGACAGTGCTGAAAGGGTCTCACATTGCGGACAATTATTGACATTGCAGACAATGATTGAGAGTGCGGACTGGGATTTTCAGTGCAGAGTGGGATTGACAGTGCAGACAGGAATTGACAGTGCGCACTGGGATTAACAGTGTGGACAGGGATTGTCAGTGCGGACAGAGACTGACAGTACGGACGGAGACTAACAGTGTGCACAGAGACTAACAGTGCGGACAGACACTGACAGTCCGGACATAGACTGACAGTGCAGACAGAGACTGACATTGCGGACATAGACTGACATTGCGGACATAGACTGACAGTGCGGATATAGACTGACAGTGTGGACAGAGACTGAAAGTGCTGATATAGACTGACAGTGCAGACAGAGACTAACAATGTGGACAGAGAAAGACCACGCGGAAAGAGACTGACAGTGCAGACAGAGACTGACAGTGCGGACAGAGACTGACAGTGCGGACAGAGACTAACAGTGCGGACAGAGACTAACAGTGCGTACAGAGACTGACAGGGCGGACAGAGACTGACAGGGCGGAAAGGGACTGACATTGCGGAGAGAGACGAGCAGTGCAGACAGAGACTGACAGTGCAGAAAGAGATTGACTGTGGAAACGGACTGAGAGTGCGGACAGAGACTGACAGAGCGGACATAGACTGATAGTCCAGACATAGACTGACAGTGCCGACATAGACCGACAGTGTCGACAGAGACTGACTGCGTGGACAGAGACTGACAACGCAGACACAGACTGACAGTGCGGACAGAGACTGACAGTGCGGACAGAGACTGACAGTGCAGAAAGAGATTGACTGTGGAAACGGACTGAGAGTGCGGACAGAGACTGACAGAGCGGACATAGACTGATAGTCCGGACATAGACTGACAGTGCGGAAATAGACGGACAGTGCGGACAGAGAGTAACAGTACGGACAGAGTCTGACCACGCGGACAGAGACTGACAGTGCGGACAGAGACTAACAGTGCGGACAGTCACAGACAGTCCGGACATAGACTGACAGTGCGGACATAGACTGACAGTGGGGACAGAGTCTGACCACGCGGACAGAGACTGACAGTGCGGACAGAGACTAACAGTGCGGACAGTCACAGACAGTCCGGACATAGACAGACAGTGCGGACAGAGACTGACAGTGTGGACATAGACTGTCAATGCGGACATAGACTGACAGTGCGGACATAGACTGACAGTGCGGACAGAGCCTAACAGTGCAGACAGAGACTGAACACGCGGACAGAGACTAACAGTGGGAAACAGAGACTTACAGTGCGGACAGATACTGACAGGGCGGACGGAGACTGACAGTGCAGAAAGGGACTGCCATTGCGTACTCGTCTGATAGTCCGGACAATTACTGACAGTCTGGACAGAGACTGACAGTGCGGACAGAGACGAACAGTGCGGACAGAGTCTGACCACGCGGACAGAGACTGACAGTGCGGACAGAGACTAACAGTGCGGACAGTCACAGACAGTCCGGACATAGACTGACAGTGCGGACAGAGACTGACAGTGTGGACATAGACTGTCAATGCGGACATAGACTGACAGTGCGGACATTGACTGACAGTGCGGACATAGACTGACAGTGCGGACAGAGACTGACCACGCGGGCAGAGACTGACAGTGGGAAACAGAGACTTACAGTGCGGACAGATACTGACAGGGCGGACGGAGACTGACAGTGCAGAAAGGGACTGACATTGCGTACTCGTCTGATAGTCCGGACAGTTACTGACAGTCTGGACAGAGACTGACAGTGCGGAAAGAGACTGACAGTGCGGACAGAGACGAACAGTGCGGACAGAGTCTGACCACGCGGACAGAGACTGACAGTGCGGACAGAGACTAACAGTGCGGACAGTCACAGACAGTCCGGACATAGACTGACAGTGCGGACAGAGACTGACAGTGTGGACATAGACTGTCAATGCGGACATAGACTGACAGTGCGGACATTGACTGACAGTGCGGACATAGACTGACAGTGCGGACAGAGACTGACCACGCGGGCAGAGACTGACAGTGCGGACAGAGACTGACAACGCGGACACAGACTGACAGTGCGGACAGTGACTGACAGTGTGGACAGAGACTAACAGTACAGACAGAGATTGACAGTCTGGAAAGAGACTGGCAGTGGGGAATGAAAATGACAGTGCAGACAGAGACTGACAGTGCGGAAATAGACTAACAGTGCGGACAGAGACTAACAGTGTGGAAAGAGACTGACCACGCGGACAGAGACTGACAGTGCGCACAGAGACTGACAGTGCGGACAGAGACTGACAATGCGGATGTAGTCTGACAATGCGGACAGAGACTTACAGTGCAGACAGAGACAGACCACGCGGACAGAGACTGACAGTGCGGACAGAGACTAACAGTGCGGACAGACACAGACAGTCCGGACATAGACTGACAGTGCGGACATAGACTGACAGTGCGGACAGAGACTGAACACGCGGGCAGAGACTGATAGTGCGGACAGAGGCTGTCATTGCGGACAGAGACTAACAGTCTGGACAGAGACTGACAGTGCGGACAGAGACTGACAGGGCGGACGGAGACTGACAGTGCAGAAAGGGACTGACATTGCGGACATAGTCTGATCGTCCGGACAGTGACTGACAGTGCGGAAATAGACGGACAGTGCGGACAGAGAGTAACAGTACGGTCAGATACTGACCACGTAGGCAGAGACTGATAGTGCGGACAGAGACGGACAGTGCGGACAGAAACTAACAGTGCGGACACAGTCTGACCACGCGGACAGAGACTGACAGTGCGGACATAGACTGACAGTGCGGACAGTCACAGACAGTCCGGACATAGACTGACAGTGCGGACAGAGACTGACAGTGTGGACATAGACTGTCAATGCGGACATAGACTGACAGTGCGGACATAGACTGACAGTGCGGACATTGACTGACAGTGCGGACATTGACTGACAGTGCGGACAGAGACTGATAGTGCGGACAGAGACTGGCAGTCCGGACAGAGACTGACAGTGCGGACAGAGACTGACAGTGCGGACAGAGACTGACAGTGCGGACAGAGACTGACAGTGTGGACATAGACTGACAGTGCGGACATAGACTGACAGTGCGGACATAGACTGATAGTCCAGACAGTGCTGAAAGGGTCTCACATTGCGGACAATTATTGACATTGCAGACAGTGATTGAGAGTGCGGACTGGGATTTTCAGTGCAGAGTGGGATTGACAGTGCAGACAGAGACTGACAACGCAGACACAGACTGACAGTGCGGACAGAGACTGACAGTGCGGA
The DNA here is from genome assembly GCF_964213995.1 of Mustelus asterias. Classification (NCBI taxonomy): domain Eukaryota; kingdom Metazoa; phylum Chordata; class Chondrichthyes; order Carcharhiniformes; family Triakidae; genus Mustelus; species Mustelus asterias. Next base: position 62,253,626 of record NC_135809.1, on the reverse strand, counting down.
CAGAGACTGACAGTGCGGACAGAGATTGACAGTGTGGAAAGTGACTGGCAGTGGGGAAAGGAAATGAGAGTTCAGACAGAGACTGACAGTGCAGAAAGAGAATGACAGTGGAAAGGGACAGAGTGTGCGGACATAGACTGACAGAGCGGACATAGACTGATAGTCCGGACATAGACTGACAGTGCAGTCATAGACTGACAGTGTCGACAGAGACTGACAGTGTGGACAGAGACTGACTGCGTGGACAGAGACTGACAACGCAGTCACAGACTGACAGTGCGGACAGAGACTGACAGTGCGGACAGAGACTGACAGTGCAGAAAGAGATTGACTGTGGAAACGGACTGAGAGTGCGGACAGAGACTGACAGAGCGGACATAGACTGATAGTCCGGACATAGACTGACAGTGCGGAAATAGACGGACAGTGCGGACAGAGAGTAACAGTACGGACAGAGTCTGACCACGCGGACAGAGACTGACAGTGCGGACAGAGACTAACAGTGCGGACAGTCACAGACAGTCCGGACATAGACTGACAGTGCGGACATAGACTGACAGTGGGGACAGAGTCTGACCACGCGGACAGAGACTGACAGTGCGGACAGAGACTAACAGTGCGGACAGTCACAGACAGTCCGGACATAGACAGACAGTGCGGACAGAGACTGACAGTGTGGACATAGACTGTCAATGCGGACATAGACTGACAGTGCGGACATAGACTGATAGTGCGGACATTGACTGACAGTGCGGACATTGACTGACAGTGCGGAAATAGACTGACAGTGCGGACAGAGACTGACCACGCGGGCAGAGACTGACAGTGCGGACAGAGACTGACAGTGCGGACAGAGACTGGCAGTCCGGACAGAGACTGACAGTGCAGACAGAGACTGACAGTGCGGACAGAGACTGACAGTGCGGACAGAGACTGACAGTGCGGACATAGACTGACAGTGCGGACATAGACTGATAGTCCAGACAGTGCTGAAAGGGTCTCACATTGCGGACAATTATTGACATTGCAGACAATGATTGAGAGTGCGGACTGGGATTTTCAGTGCAGAGTGGGATTGACAGTGCAGACAGGAATTGACAGTGCGCACTGGGATTAACAGTGTGGACAGGGATTGTCAGTGCGGACAGAGACTGACAGTACGGACGGAGACTAACAGTGTGCACAGAGACTAACAGTGCGGACAGACACTGACAGTCCGGACATAGACTGACAGTGCAGACAGAGACTGACATTGCGGACATAGACTGACATTGCGGACATAGACTGACAGTGCGGATATAGACTGACAGTGTGGACAGAGACTGAAAGTGCTGATATAGACTGACAGTGCAGACAGAGACTAACAATGTGGACAGAGAAAGACCACGCGGAAAGAGACTGACAGTGCAGACAGAGACTGACAGTGCGGACAGAGACTGACAGTGCGGACAGAGACTAACAGTGCGGACAGAGACTAACAGTGCGTACAGAGACTGACAGGGCGGACAGAGACTGACAGGGCGGAAAGGGACTGACATTGCGGAGAGAGACGAGCAGTGCAGACAGAGACTGACAGTGCAGAAAGAGATTGACTGTGGAAACGGACTGAGAGTGCGGACAGAGACTGACAGAGCGGACATAGACTGATAGTCCAGACATAGACTGACAGTGCCGACATAGACCGACAGTGTCGACAGAGACTGACTGTGTGGACAGAGACTGACAACGCAGACACAGACTGACTGCGTGGACAGAGACTGACAACGCAGACACAGACTGAAAGTGCGGACAGAGACTGACAGTGCGTACAGAGACTGACAGTGCGGACAGAGATTGACAGTGTGGAAAGTGACTGGCAGTGGGGAAAGGAAATGAGAGTTCAGACAGAGACTGACAGTGCAGAAAGAGAATGACAGTGGAAAGGGACAGAGTGTGCGGACATAGACTGACAGAGCGGACATAGACTGATAGTCCGGACATAGACTGACAGTGCAGTCATAGACTGACAGTGTCGACAGAGACTGACAGTGTGGACAGAGACTGACTGCGTGGACAGAGACTGACAACGCAGACACAGACTGACAGTGCGGACACAGACTGACAGTGCGGACAGAGACTGACAGTGCAGAAAGAGATTGACTGTGGAAACGGACTGAGAGTGCGGACAGAGACTGACAGTGCAGACAGAGACTGACAGAGCGGACATAGACTGATAGTCCGGACATAGACTGACAGTGCGGACAGAGACTAACAGTGCGTACAGAGACTGACAGGGCGGGCATAGACTGACAGTGCAGACAGAGACTGACAGGGCGGACAGAGACTGACAGTGCAGGAAGAGACTGACATGGCGGACAATGATTGAGAGTGCGGACTGGGATTTTCAGTGTGGACAAGGATTGACAGTGCAGACAGGGATTGACAGTGCGCACTGGGATTAACAGTGTGGACAGGGATTGACAGTGCGGACAGAGACTGACAGTACGGACGGAGAATGACAGTGCAGACAGAGGCTGACAGTGTGGACATAGACTGACAGAGCGGACAGAGAATGACAGTGCGGACAGAGACTAACAGTGTGCACAGAGACTAACAGTGTGCACAGAGACTAACAGTTCGGACAGACACTGACAGTCCGGACATAGACTGACAGTGCAGACATAGACTGACAGTGCGGACAGAGACTGACGGCGTGGACAGAGACTGACAACGCAGACACAGACTGACAGTGCGGACAGAGACTGACAGTGCGGACAGAGACTAACAGTACAGACAGAGATTGACAGTGTGGAAAGAGACTGGCAGTGGGGAAAGGAAATGAGAGTTCAGACAGAGACTGACAGTGCAGACAGAGACGGACATTGCGGACATAGACTGACAGTGCGGACAGAGACTGACGGCGTGGACAGAGACTGACAGTGCAGACAGAGACTGACAGTGCAGACAGAGACTGACAGTGCAGAAAGAGATTGACTGTGGAAACGGACTGAGAGTGCGGACAGAGACTGACAGAGCGGACATAGACTGATAGTCCGGGCATAGACTGACAGTGCAGACATAGACTGACAGTGTCGACAGAGACTGACAGTGCGGACAGAGACTGACTGCATGGACAGAGACTGACAACGCAGACACAGACTGACAGTGCGGACAGAGACTGACAGTGCGGACAGAGCATGACAGTCCGGACATAGACTGACAGTGCAGACAGAGACTGACAGTGAAGACAGAGACTGACATTGCGGAAATAGACTGACAGAGCGGACATAGTCTGTAGTCCGGACATAGACTGACAGTGTCGACAGAGACTGACAGTGCGGACAGAGACTGACTGCGTGGACAGAGACTGACAACGCAGACACAGACTGACAGTGCGGACAGAGCCTGACATTGCGGACAGAGCATGACAGTCCGGACATAGACTGACAGTGCAGACAGAGACTGACAGTGTTGCCAGAGACTGACCGTGCGGACATAGACTGACAGTGCGGACAGTGACTAACAATGCGGACAGAGAAAGAGCACGCGGACAGAGACTGACAGTGCGGACAGAGACTGACAGTGCGGACAGAGACTGACAGTGTGGACAGTGACTGACAGTGCAGACAGAGACTGACCACGCAGACAGAGACTGACAGTGCGGATAGAGACTAACAGTGCGTACAGAGACTGACAGGGTGGACATAGACTGACAGTGCAGAAAGGGACTGACATTGCGGACAATGATTGACATTGCGGACAGTGATTGAGAGTGCGGACTGGGATTTTCAGTGTGGACAAGGATTGACAGTGCAGACAGGGATTGACAGTGCGCACTGGGATTAACAGTGTCGACAGGGATTGACAGTGCAGACAGAGACTGACAGTACGGACGGAGTCTGACAGTGCGGACAGAGGCTGACAGTACGGAGGAGAATGACAGTGCAGACAGAGGCTGACAGTGTGGACATAGACTGACAGAGCGGACAGAGAATGACAGTGCGGACAGAGACTAACAGTGTGCACAGAGACTAACAGTTCGGACAGACACTGACAGTCCGGACATAGACTGACAGTGCAGACAGAGACTGACAGTGCAGACAGAGACGGACATTGCGGACATAGACTGACAGTGCGGACAGAGACTGACAGTGCGGACAGAGACTGACAGTGCGGACAGAGACTGACAGTGCGGACAGAGACTGACAGTGCGGACAGAGACTGACAGTGCGGACAGAGATTGACAGTGTGGAAAGTGACTGGCAGTGGGGAAATGAAATGAGAGTTCAGAAAGAGACTGACAGTGCAGAAAGAGAATGACAGTGGAAAGGGACAGAGTGTGCGGACATAGACTGACAGAGCGGACATAGACTGACAGTGCAGACATAGACTGACAGTGCGGACAGAGACTGACAGAGCGGACATAGACTGACAGAGTGGACAGAGACTGACAACGCAGACACAGACTGACAGTGCGGACAGAGACTGACAGTGCGGACAGAGCATGACAGTCCGGACATAGACTGACAGTGCAGACAGAGACTGACAGTGCAGACAGAGACTGACATTGCGGACATAGACTGACAGTGCGGATATAGACTGACAGTGTCGACAGAGACTGACAGTGCGGACAGAGACTGACAGAGCGGACATAGACTGACAGTGTCGACAGAGACTGATAGTCCGGACATAGACTGATAGTCCGGACATAGACTGACAGTGCAGACATAGACTGACAGTGTCGACAGAGACTGACAGTGCGGACAGAGACTGACAGCGCAGACACAGACTGACTGCGTGGACAGAGACTGACAACGCAGACACAGACTGACAGTGCGGACAGAGACTGACAGTGCGGACAGAGACTGACAGAGCGGACATAGACTGATAGTCCGGACATAGACTGACAGTGTCGACAGAGACTGACAGTGCGGACAGAGACTGACTGCGTGGACAGAGACTGACAACGCAGACACAGACTGACAGTGCGGACAGAGACTGACAGTGCGGACAGAGCATGACAGTCCGGACATAGACTGACAGTGCAGACATAGACTGACAGTGCGGACATAGACTGACAGTGTTGCCAGAGACTGACAGTGTTGCCAGAGACTGACAGTGCGGACATAGACTGACAGTGCGGACAGAGACTAACAATGCGGACAGAGAAAGAACACGCGGACAGAGACTGACAGTGCGGACAGAGACTGACAGTGCGGACAGTGACTGACAGTGCGGACAGAGACTGACCACGCAGACAGAGACTGACAGTGCGGACAGAGACTAACAGTGCGTACAGAGACTGACAGGGTGGACAGAGACTGACAGTGCGGACAGAGACTGACAGTGCGGACAGAGATTGACAGTGTGGAAAGTGACTGGCAGTGGGGAAATGAAATGAGAGTTCAGACAGAGACTGACAGTGCAGAAAGAGAATGACAGTGGAAAGGGACAGAGCGTGCGGACATAGACTGACAGAGTGGACAGAGACTGACTGCGTGGACAGAGACTGACAACGCAGACACAGACTGACAGTGCGGACAGAGACTGACAGTGCGGACAGAGCATGACAATCCGGACATAGACTGACAGTGCAGACAGAGACTGACAGTGAAGACAGAGACTGACATTGCGGAAATAGACTGACAGAGCGGACATAGTCTGATAGTCCGGACATAGACTGACAGTGTCGACAGAGACTGACAGTGCGGACAGAGACTGACTGCGTGGACAGAGACTGACAACGCAGACACAGACTGACAGTGCGGACAGAGACTGACAGTGCGGACAGAGCATGACAGTCCGGACATAGACTGACAGTGCAGACAGAGACTGACAGTGAAGACAGTGACTGACATTGCGGACATAGACTGACAGTGCGGACATAGACTGACAGTGTTGCCAGAGACTGACCGTGCGGACATAGACTGACAGTGCGGACAGTGACTAACAATGCGGACAGAGACTGACCACGCAGACAGAGACTGACAGTGCGGACAGAGACTGACAGTGCGGACAGTGACTGACTGTGCGGACAGAGACTGACCACGCAGACAGAGACTGACAGTGCGGACAGAGACTAAAAGTGCGTACAGAGACTGACAGGGTGGACAGAGACTGACAGTGCAGAAAGGGACTGACATTGCGGACAATGATTGACATTGCGGACAGTGATTGAGAGTGCGGACTGGGATTTTCAGTGTGGACAAGGATTGACAGTGCAGACAGGGATTGACAGTGCGCACTGGGATTAACAGTGTGGACAGGGATTGACAGTGCGGACAGAGACTGACAGTACGGACGGAGAATGACAGTGCAGACAGAGGCTGACAGTGTGGACATAGACTGACAGAGCGGACAGAGAATGACAGTGCGGACAGAGACTAACAGTGTGCACAGAGACTAACAGTGCGGACATAGACTGACAGTGCGGACAGAGCATGACAGTCCGGACATAGACTGACAGTGCAGACATAGACTGACAGTGTCGACAGAGACTGACAGTGAAGACAGAGACTGACATTGCGGAAATAGACTGACAGTGTGGACATAGACTGACAGTGCGGACATAGACTGGCAGTGCAGACATAGACTGACAGTGCGGTCAAAGACTGGCAGTGCGGACATAGACTGACAGTGCGGACATAGACTGGCAGTGCGGACATAGACTGATAGTCCGGACAGTGCAGAAAGGGACTGACATTGCGGACAATGATTGTCATTGCGGACAGTGATTGAGAGTGCGGACTGGGATTTTCAGTGCAGAGAGGGATTGACAGTGCAGATAGGGATTGACAGCGCGCACTGGGATTAACAGTGCGAACAGGGATTGACAGTGTGGACATAGACTGACAGTGCGGACAGAGACTGACAGTGCGCACATAGACTGACAGGGTGGACAGAGACTGACAGCGTGGACAGAGACTGACAATGTGGACACAGACTGACAGCGCGGACAGTGACTGACAGTGTGGACAGAGACTAACAGTACAGACAGAGATAGACAGTGTGGAAAGAGACTGGCAGTGGGGAATGAAAATGACAGTGCAGACAGAGACTGACTGTGCAGAAAGAGAATGACTGTGGAAACAGACAGAGAGTGTGGACATAGAGTGACAGTGCAGACAGACACTGACAGTCCGGACATAGACTGACAGTGCGGACATAGACTGGCAGTGCGGACATAGGCTGACAGTGCAGACAGAGACTGACAGTGCGGAAATAGACTAACAGTGTGGAAAGAGACTGACCACGCGGACAGAGACTGACAGTGCGGAAATAGACTAACAGTGTGGAAAGAGACTGACCACGCGGACAGAGACTGGCAGTCCGGACATAGCCTGACAGTCCGGACAGAGACTGAGAGTGTGGACATAGAGTGACAGTGCGGACAGAGACTGAGAGTGTGGACACAGAGTGACAGTGCGGACATAGACTGATAGTGCGGACAGAGACTGACAGTGTGGACAGAGACTGACAGTGCAGACAGAGACTGACAGTGCGGACATAGACAGACAGTGCGGACAGAGACTGACAGTGTGGACATAGGCTGACAGTGCGGATATAGACTGACAGCGTGGACAGAGACTGTCAGTGCGGACAAAGGCTGACAGTGCAGACAGAGACTAACAATGTGGACAGAGAAAGACCACGCGGACAGAGACTGACAGTGCCGACAGAGACTGACAGTGCGGACAGAGACTGACAGTGCTGACAGAGACTGACAGTGCGGACAGAGACTGACCACGCGGACAGAGACTGACAGTGCGGACAGAGACTAACAGTGCGTACAGAGACTGACAACGCAGACACAGACTGACAGTGCGGACCGAGACTGCAGTGCAGACAGAGACTGACATTGCGGACATAGACTGACAGTGCGGACATAGACTGACAGTGTGGACAGAGACTGAGAGTGCGGACATAGACTGACAGTGCACACATAGACTGGCAGTGTCGACAGAGACTGACAGTGCGGACAGAGACTGACTGCGTGGACAGAGACTGACAACGCAGACACAGACTGACAGTGCAGAAAGAGATTGACTGTGGAAACGGACTGAGAGTGCGGACATAGAGTGACAGTGCGGACACAGACTGACTGCGTGGACAGAGACTGACAACGCAGACACAGACTGACAGTGCGGACAGAGACTGACAGTGCGGACAGAGACAGACAGTGCGGACAGAGACTGACAGTGCGGACAGAGATTGACAGTGTGGAAAGTGACTGGCAGCGGGGAAAGGAAATGAGAGTTCAGACAGAGACTGACAGTGCAGAAAGAGCTTGACAGTCCGGACATAGACTGACAGTGCAGACAGAGACTGACAGTGAAGACAGAGACTGACATTGCGGACATCGACTGACAGTGCGGACATAGACTAACAGTGTTGCCAGAGACTGACAGTGCAGACATAGACTGACAGTGCGGACAGAGACTAACAATGCGGACAGAGAAAGAGCACGCGGACAGAGACTGACAATGCGGACAGAGACTGACAGTGCGGACAGAGACTGACCACGCAGACAGAGACTGACAGTGCGGACAGAGACTAACAGTGCGTACAGAGACTGACAGGGCGGACATAGACTGACAGTGCGGACAGAGACTAACAATGCGGACAGAGAAAGAGCACGCGGACAGAGACTGACAGTGCGGACAGAGACTGACAATGCGGACAGAGACTGACAGTGCGGACAGAGACTGACAGTGCGGACAGAGACTGACCACGCAGACAGAGACTGACAGTGCGGACAGAGACTAACAGTGCGTACAGAGACTGACAGGGCGGACATAGACTGACAGTGCGGACAGAGACTAACAATGCGGACAGAGAAAGAGCACGCGGACAGAGACTGACAGTGCGGACAGAGACTGACATGGCGGACAGAGACTGACAGGGCGGACAGTGACTGACAGTGCGGACAGAGACTGACCACGCAGACAGAGACTGATAGTGCGGACAGAGACTAACAGTGCGTACAGAGACTGACAGGGTGGACATAGACTGACAGTGCAGACAGAGACTGACAGTGCGGACATAGACAGACAGTGCGGACAGAGACTGACAGTGTGGACATAGGCTGACAGTGCGGATATAGACTGACAGCGTGGACAGAGACTGTCAGTGCGGACAAAGGCTGACAGTGCAGACAGAGACTAACAATGTGGACAGAGAAAGACCACGCGGACAGAGACTGACAGTGCCGACAGAGACTGACAGTGCGGACAGAGACTGACAGTGCTGACAGAGACTGACAGTGCGGACAGAGACTGACCACGCGGACAGAGACTGACAGTGCGGACAGAGACTAACAGTGCGTACAGAGACTGACAACGCAGACACAGACTGACAGTGCGGACCGAGACTGCAGTGCAGACAGAGACTGACATTGCGGACATAGACTGACAGTGCGGACATAGACTGACAGTGTGGACAGAGACTGAGAGTGCGGACATAGACTGACAGTGCACACATAGACTGGCAGTGTCGACAGAGACTGACAGTGCGGACAGAGACTGACTGCGTGGACAGAGACTGACAACGCAGACACAGACTGACAGTGCAGAAAGAGATTGACTGTGGAAACGGACTGAGAGTGCGGACATAGAGTGACAGTGCGGACACAGACTGACTGCGTGGACAGAGACTGACAACGCAGACACAGACTGACAGTGCGGACAGAGACTGACAGTGCGGACAGAGACAGACAGTGCGGACAGAGACTGACAGTGCGGACAGAGATTGACAGTGTGGAAAGTGACTGGCAGCGGGGAAAGGAAATGAGAGTTCAGACAGAGACTGACAGTGCAGAAAGAGCTTGACAGTCCGGACATAGACTGACAGTGCAGACAGAGACTGACAGTGAAGACAGAGACTGACATTGCGGACATCGACTGACAGTGCGGACATAGACTAACAGTGTTGCCAGAGACTGACAGTGCAGACATAGACTGACAGTGCGGACAGAGACTAACAATGCGGACAGAGAAAGAGCACGCGGACAGAGACTGACAATGCGGACAGAGACTGACAGTGCGGACAGAGACTGACCACGCAGACAGAGACTGACAGTGCGGACAGAGACTAACAGTGCGTACAGAGACTGACAGGGCGGACATAGACTGACAGTGCGGACAGAGACTAACAATGCGGACAGAGAAAGAGCACGCGGACAGAGACTGACAGTGCGGACAGAGACTGACAATGCGGACAGAGACTGACAGTGCGGACAGAGACTGACAGTGCGGACAGAGACTGACCACGCAGACAGAGACTGACAGTGCGGACAGAGACTAACAGTGCGTAGAGACTGACAGGGCGGACATAGACTGACAGTGCGGACAGAGACTAACAATGCGGACAGAGAAAGAGCACGCGGACAGAGACTGACAGTGCGGACAGAGACTGACATGGCGGACAGAGACTGACAGGGCGGACAGTGACTGACAGTGCGGACAGAGACTGACCACGCAGACAGAGACTGATAGTGCGGACAGAGACTAACAGTGCGTACAGAGACTGACAGGGTGGACATAGACTGACAGTGCAGACAGAGACTGACAGGGCAGACAGAGACTGACAGTGCAGAAAGGGACTGACATTGCGGACAATGATTGACATTGTGGACAGTGATTGAGAGTGCTGACTGGGAATTTCAGTGTGGACATGGATTGACAGTGCAGACAGGGATTGACAGTGTGCACAGGGATTAACAGTGTGGACAGGGATTGAAAGTGCGGACAGAGAGTGACAGTGAGGACGGAGACTGACAGTGCAGACAGAGGCTGACAGTGTGGACATAGACTGAGAGAGCGGACAGAGAATGACAGTGCGGACAGAGACTAACAGTGTGCACAGAGACTAACAGTGCGGACAGACACTGACAGTCCGGACAGAGACTGACAGTGCAGAAAGAGACTGACAGTGCAGATAGAGACTGACATTGCGGACATAGACTGACAGTGCGGACATAGACTGACAGTGTGGACAGAGACTGACAGTGCGGACATAGACTGACAGTGCAGACAGAGACTAACAATGTGGACAGAGAAAGACCACGCGGACAGAGACTGACAGTGCGGACAGAGACTGACAGTGCCGACAGAGACTGACAGTGCGGACAGAGACTGACCACGCGGACAGAGACTGACCACGCGGACAGAGACTGACCACGCGGACAGAGACTGACAGTGCGGACAGAAACTAACAGTGCGTACAGAGACTGACAGGGCGGACAGAGACTGACAGGGCGGAAAGGGACTGACATTGCGGACACAGACTGACAGTGCGGACATAGACTGACATTGCGGACATAGACTGACAGGGCGGACAGAGACTGACAGTGCGGACAGAGACTGACAGGGCGGACACAGACTGACAGTGCAGAAAGGGACTAACATTGCGGACAGTGATTGAGAGTGCGGACTGGGATTTTCAGTGTGGACAGGGATTGACAGTGCAGACAGGGATTCACAGTGCGCACTGGGATTAACAGTGTGGACAGGGATTAACAGTGTGGACAGGGATTGACAGTGTGGACATAGACAGACAGTGCGGATAGAGACTGGCAGTGAGAACTGACACTGACAGTGCGGACAGAGACTGACAGTGCAGATGTAGACTGACAGTGCGGACAGAGACTGACAGTGCGGACATAGACTGACAGTGCGGACAGAGACTAACAATGCGGACAGAGACAGACCACGCGGAAAGAGACTGATAGTGCGGACAGAGACTGACAGTGCGGACAGAGACTAACAGTGCGGACAGAGATTGACAGTGTGGAAAGAGACTGGCAGTGGTGAAAGAAAATGACAGTGCAGACAGAGACTGACAGTGCAGAAAGAGAATGATTGTGGAAATGGACTGAGAGTGCGGACATAGACTGACAGAGCGGACATAGACTGACAGTGCAGACATAGACTGACAGTGTGGACAGAGACTGACAGTGCGGACAGAGACTGACTGCGAGGACAAAGACTGACAATGCAGACACAGACTGACAGTGTGCACAGACACTGACAGTCCGGACATAGACTGACAGTGCGGACAGCGACTGACAGTGCAGACAGACACTGACAGTGCAGACAGAGACGAACAATGTGGACAGAGAAAGACCACGCAGACAGAGACTGACAGTGCCGACAGAGACTGACAGTGCGGACAGAGACTGACTGGGCGGACAGAGACTGACTGTGCAGAAAGGGACTGACATTGCGGACATAGACTGACAGTGCGGACATAGACTGACATTGCGGACATAGACTGACAGGGCGGACAGAGACTGACAGTGCGGACAGAGACTGACAGTGCGGACAGAGACTGACAGGGCGGACAGAGACTGACAGGGCGGACAGAGACTGACAGTGCAGAAAGGCACTGACATTGCGGACAGTGATTGAGAGTGCGGACTGGGATTTTCAGCGTGGACAGGGATTGACAGTGCAGACAGGGATTCACAGTGCGCACTGGGATTAACAGTGTGGACAGGGATTGACAGTGTCGACAGGGATTGACAGTGTGGACATAGACTGACAGTGTGGATAGAGACTGGCAGTGAGAACTGACACTGACAGTGCGGACAGAGACTGACAGTGCAGATATAGACTGACAGTGCGGACAGAGACTGACAGTGCGGACATAGACTGACAGTGCGGACAGAGACTAACAATGCGGACAGAGACAGACCACGCGGAAAGAGACTGATAGTGCGGACAGAGACTGACAGTGCGGACAGAGACTCACAGTACAGACAGAGATTGACAGTGCAGAAAGAGAATGACTGTGGAAACGGACTTATCGTGCGGACAGAGACTGACCATGCAGACAGAGACTGACAGTGCGGACAGAGACTAACAGTGCATACAGAGACTGACAGGGTGGACATAGACTGACAGTGCAGTCAGAGACTGACAGGGCGGACAGAGACTGACAGTGCAGAAAGGGACTGACATTGCGGACAATGATTGACATTGCGCACAGTGATTGAGAGTGCGGACTGGGATTTTCAGTGTGGACAAGGAGTGACAGTGCAGACAGGGATTGACAGTGCGCACTGGGAATAACAGTGTTGCCAGAGACTGACAGTACGGACATAGACTGACAGTGCGGACAGTGACTAACAAAGCGGACAGAGAAAGAGCACGCGGACTGAGACTGACAATGCGGACACAGACTGACAGTGCGGACAGTGACTGACAGTGCAGCCAGAGACTGACATTGCGGACAGAGACTGACAGAGCGGACATAGACTGATAGTCCGGACATAGACTGACAGTGCAGACATAGACTGACAGTGCAGACAATGATTGACTGTGGAAACGGACTGTGGAAGCGGACTGAGAGTGCGGACAGAGACTGACAGTGCAGACATAGACTGACAGTGTCGACAGAGACTGACAGTGCGGACAGAGACTGACTGCGTGGACAGAGACTGACAACGCAGACACAGACTGACAGTGCGCACAGAGACTAACAGTGCGGACAGAGACTGACAGTGAGGACAGAGACTGACAGTGAGGACAGAGACTGACAGTGCGGACAGAGATTGACAGTGTGGAAAGTGACTGGCAGTGGGGAAAGGAAATGAGAGTTCAGACAGAGACTGACAGTGCAGAAAGAGAATGACAGTGGAAAGGGACAGAGTGTGCGGACAGAGACTGACAGAGCGGACATAGACTGATAGTCCGGACATAGACTGACAGTGCAGACATAGACTGACAGTGTCGACAGAGACTGACAGTGTGGACAGAGACTGACTGCGGGGACAGAGACTGACAACGCAGACACAGACTGACTGCATGGACAGAGACTAACAGTACAGACAGAGACTGACAGTGTGGAAAGAGACTGGGAGTGGGGAATGAAAATGACAGTGCAGACAGAGACTGACTGTGCAGAAAGAGAATGACTGTGGAAACGAACAGAGAGTGCGGACATAGAGTGACAGTGCGGCCATAGAGTGATAGTCCGGACAGAGACTGACAGTGCGGACAGAGACTGAGAGTGTGGACATAGAGTGACAGTGCGGACATAGTCTGATAGTGCGGACAGAGACTGACAGTGTGGACAGAGACTGACAGTGCGGACATAGACTGACAGTGCGGACAGAGCATGACAGTCCGGACATAGACTGACAGTGCAGACATAGACTGACAGTGTCGACAGAGACTGACAGTGAAGACAGAGACTGACATTGCGGAAATAGACTGACAGTGTGGACATAGACTGACAGTGCGGACATAGACTGGCAGTGCGGACATAGACTGACAGTGCGGTCAAAGACTGGCAGTACGGACATAGACTGACAGTGCGGACATAGACTGGCAGTGCGGACATAGACTGATAGTCCGGACAGTGCAGAAAGGGACTGACATTGCGGACAATGATTGTCATTGCGGACAGTGATTGAGAGTGCGGACTGGGATTTTCAGTGCAGAGAGGGATTGACAGTGCAGATAGGGATTGACAGTGCGCACTGGGATTAACAGTGCGAACAGGGATTGACAGTGTGGACATAGACTGACAGTGCGGACAGAGACTGACAGTGCGCACATAGATTGACGGTGCGGACAGAGACTGACAGCGTGGACAGAGACTGACAATGTGGACACAGACTGACAGCGCGGACAGTGACTGACAGTGTGGACAGAGACTAACAGTACAGACAGAGATAGACAGTGTGGAAAGAGACTGGCAGTGGGGAATGAACATGACAGTGCAGACAGAGACTGACTGTGCAGAAAGAGAATGACTGTGGAAACAGACAGAGAGTGTGGACATAGAGTGACAGTGCAGACAGACACTGACAGTCCGGACATAGACTGACAGTGCGGACATAGACTGGCAGTGCGGACATAGGCTGACAGTGCAGACAGAGACTGACAGTGCGGAAATAGACTAACAGTGTGGAAAGAGACTGACCACGCGGACAGAGACTGGCAGTCCGGACATAGCCTGACAGTCCGGACAGAGACTGAGAGTGTGGACATAGAGTGACAGTGCGGACAGAGACTGAGAGTGTGGACACAGAGTGACAGTGCGGACATAGACTGATAGTGCGGACAGAGACTGACAGTGTGGACAGAGACTGACAGTGCAGACAGAGAGTGACATTGCGGACATAGACCGACAGTGCGGACATAGACTGACAGTGTTGCCAGAGACTGACAGTGCGGACATAGACAGACAGTGCGGACAGAGACTGACAGTGCGGACATAGACTGACAGTGCGGATATAGACTGACAGCGTGGACAGAGACTGTCAGTGCGGACAAAGACTGACAGTGCAGACAGAGACTAACAATGTGGACAGAGAAAGACCACGCGGACAGAGACTGACAGTGCCGACAGAGACTGACAGTGCGGACAGAGACTGACAGTGCGGACAGAGACTGACAGTGCGGACAGAGACTGACCACGCGGACAGAGACTGACAGTGCGGACAGAGACTAACAGTGCGTACAGAGACTGACAACGCAGACACAGACTGACAGTGCGGACCGAGACTGCAGTGCAGACAGAGACTGACATTGCGGACATAGACAGACAGTGCGGACAGAGACTGACAGTGCGGACATAGACTGACAGTGCGGATATAGACTGACAGCGTGGACAGAGACTGTCAGTGCGGACAAAGACTGACAGTGCAGACAGAGACTAACAATGTGGACAGAGAAAGACCACGCGGACAGAGACTGACAGTGCCGACAGAGACTGACAGTGCGGACAGAGACTGACAGTGCGGACAGAGACTGACAGTGCGGACAGAGACTGACCACGCGGACAGAGACTGACAGTGCGGACAGAGACTAACAGTGCGTACAGAGACTGACAACGCAGACACAGACTGACAGTGCGGACCGAGACTGCAGTGCAGACAGAGACTGACATTGCGGACATAGACTGACAGTGCGGACATAGACTGACAGTGTGGACAGAGACTGAGAGTGCGGACATAGACTGACAGTGCACACATAGACTGGCAGTGTCGACAGAGACTGACAGTGCGGACAGAGACTGACTGCGTGGACAGAGACTGACAACGCAGACACAGACTGACAGTGCAGAAAGAGATTGACTGTGGAAACGGACTGAGAGTGCGGACAGAGACTGACAGTGCGGACACAGACTGACTGCGTGGACAGAGACTGACAACGCAGACACAGACTGACAGTGCAGAAAGAGATTAACTGTGGAAACGGACTGAGAGTGCGGACAGAGACTGACAGTGCGGACACAGACTGACTGCGTGGACAGAGACTGACAACGCAGACACAGACTGACAGTGCGGACAGAGACTGACAGTGCGGACAGAGACAGACAGTGCGGACCGAGACTGCAGTGCAGACAGAGACTGACAGTGCGGACAGAGATTGACAGTGTGGAAAGTGACTGGCAGTGGGGAAAGGAAATGAGAGTTCAGACAGAGACTGACAGTGCAGAAAGAGAATGACAGTGGAAAGGGACAGAGTGTGCGGACATCGACTGACAGAGCGGACATAGACTGATAGTCCGGACATCGACTGACAGTGCAGACATAGACTGACAGTGTCGCCAGAGACAGAGAGTGCAGAAAGAGATTGACTGTGGAAACGGACTGTGGAAACGGACTGAGAGTGCGGACAGAGACTGACAGAGCGGACATAGACTGATAGTCCGGACACAGACTGACAGTGCAGACATAGACTGACAGTGTCGACAGAGACTGACAGTGTGGACAGAGACTGACTGCGTGGACAGAGACTGACAACGCAGACACAGACTGACAGTGCGGACAGAGACTGACAGTGTGGAAAGTGACTGTCAGTGGGGAAAGAAAATGAGAGTTCAGACAGAGACTGACAGTGCAGAAAGAGAATGACAGTGGAAAGGGACAGAGTGTGCGGACATAGACTGACAGAGCGGACATAGACTGATAGTCCGGACATAGACTGACAGAGCGGACATAGACTGACAGTGTCGCCAGAGACAGAGAGTGCAGAAAGAGATTGACTGTGGAAACGGACTGTGGAAACGGACTGAGAGTGCGGACAGAGACTGACAGAGCGGACATAGACTGATAGTCCGGACACAGACTGACAGTGCAGACATAGACTGACAGTGTCGACAGAGACTGACAGTGTGGACAGAGACTGACTGCGTGGACAGAGACTGACAACGCAGACACAGACTGACAGTGCGGACAGAGACTGACAGTGTGGAAAGTGACTGTCAGTGGGGAAAGAAAATGAGAGTTCAGACAGAGACTGACAGTGCAGAAAGAGAATGACAGTGGAAAGGGACAGAGTGTGCGGACATAGACTGACAGAGCGGACATAGACTGATAGTCCGGACATAGACTGACAGAGCGGACATAGACTGACAGTGAAGACAGAGACTGACATTGCGGACAGAGACTCACTGCGTGGACAGAGACTGACATCGCAGACACAGACTGACAGTGTCGACAGAGACTGACAGTGCGGACAGAGACTCACTGCGTGGACACAGACTGACAGTGCAGACACAGACTGACTGCGTGGACAGAGACTGACAACGCAGACACAGACTGACAGTGCGGACAGAGACTGACAGTGCAGACATAGACTGACAGTGCAGACATAGACTGACAGTGTCGACAGAGGCTGACAGTGCGGACAGAGACTGACTGCGTGGACAGAGACTGACATCGCAGACACAGACTGACAGTGCGGACCGAGACTGCAGTGCAGACAGAGACTGACAGTGCGGACAGAGATTGACAGTGTGGAAAGTGACTGGCAGTGGGGAAAGGAAATGAGAGTTCAGACAGAGACTGACAGTGCAGAAAGAGAATGACAGTGGAAAGGGACAGAGTGTGCGGACATAGACTGACAGAGCGGACATAGACTGATAGTCCGGACATAGACTGACAGTGCAGACATAGACTGACAGTGTCGACAGAGACTGACAGTGTGGACACAGACTGACTGCGTGGACAGAGACTGACAACGCAGACACAGACTGACAGTGCGGACAGAGACTGACAGTGCGGACAGAGCATGACAGTCCGGACATAGACTGACAGTGCAGACAGAGACTGACAGTGAAGACAGAGATTGACATTGCGGACATCGACTGACAGTGCGGACACAGACTGACAGTGTTGCCAGAGACTGACAGTGCGGACATAGACTGACAGTGCGGACAGAGACTAGCAATGCGGACAGAGAAAGAGCACGTGGACAGAGACTGACAGTGCGGACAGAGACTGACAGTGCGGACAGAGACTGACCACGCAGACAGAGACTGACAGTGCGGACTGAGACTAACAGTGCGTACAGAGACTGACAGGGCGGACATAGACTGACAGTGCAGACAGAGACTGACAGTGCAGAAAGGGACTGACATTGCGGACAATGATTGACATTGCGGACAGAGACTGACAGTGCGGACAGAGACTGACAGTGCAGACAGGGCATGACAGTCCGGACATAGACTGACAGTGCAGACAGAGACTGACAGTGAAGACAGAGACTGACATTGCGGAAATAGACTGACAGAGCGGACATGGACTGATAGTCCGGACATAGACTGACTGCGTGGGCAGAGACTGACAACGCAGACACAGACTGACAGTGCGGACAGAGACTGACAGTGCGGACAGAGCATGACAGTCCGGACATAGACTGACAGTGCAGACAGAGACTGACATTGCGGACATAGACTGACAGTGCGGACAGAGACTGACAGTGCAGACAGAGACTGACAGTGCAGAACGAGATTGACTGTGGAAACGGACTGAGAGTGCTGACAGAGACTGACAGAGCGGACATAGACTGATAGTCCGGACATAGACTGACAGTGCAGACATAGCCTGACAGTGCGGACAGAGACTGACAGTGCGGACAGAGACTGACAGTGCAGACATAGACTGACAGTGTCGACAGAGACTGACAGTGCGGACAGAGACTGACAGTGCAGAAAGAGATTGACTGTGGAAACGGACTGAGAGTGCGGACAGAGACTGACAGAGCGGACATAGACTGATAGTCCGGACAGAGACTGACAGTGCAGACATAGACTGACAGTGCAGACATAGACTGACAGTGTCGACAGAGACTGACAGTGAGGACAGAGACTGACTGCGTGGACAGAGACTGACAACGCAGACACAGACTGACAGTGCAGAAAGAGATTGACTGTGGAAACGGACTGAGAGTGCGGACAGAGACTGACAGTGCGGACACAGACTGACTGCGTGGACAGAGACTGACAACGCAGACACAGACTGACAGTGCAGAAAGAGATTAACTGTGGAAACGGACTGAGAGTGCGGACAGAGACTGACAGTGCGGACACAGACTGACTGCGTGGACAGAGACTGACAACGCAGACACAGACTGACAGTGCGGACAGAGACTGACAGTGCGGACAGAGACAGACAGTGCGGACCGAGACTGCAGTGCAGACAGAGACTGACAGTGCGGACAGAGATTGACAGTGTGGAAAGTGACTGGCAGTGGGGAAAGGAAATGAGAGTTCAGACAGAGACTGACAGTGCAGAAAGAGAATGACAGTGGAAAGGGACAGAGTGTGCGGACATCGACTGACAGAGCGGACATAGACTGATAGTCCGGACATCGACTGACAGTGCAGACATAGACTGACAGTGTCGCCAGAGACAGAGAGTGCAGAAAGAGATTGACTGTGGAAACGGACTGTGGAAACGGACTGAGAGTGCGGACAGAGACTGACAGAGCGGACATAGACTGATAGTCCGGACACAGACTGACAGTGCAGACATAGACTGACAGTGTCGACAGAGACTGACAGTGTGGACAGAGACTGACTGCGTGGACAGAGACTGACAACGCAGACACAGACTGACAGTGCGGACAGAGACTGACAGTGTGGAAAGTGACTGTCAGTGGGGAAAGAAAATGAGAGTTCAGACAGAGACTGACAGTGCAGAAAGAGAATGACAGTGGAAAGGGACAGAGTGTGCGGACATAGACTGACAGAGCGGACATAGACTGATAGTCCGGACATAGACTGACAGAGCGGACATAGACTGACAGTGTCGCCAGAGACAGAGAGTGCAGAAAGAGATTGACTGTGGAAACGGACTGTGGAAACGGACTGAGAGTGCGGACAGAGACTGACAGAGCGGACATAGACTGATAGTCCGGACACAGACTGACAGTGCAGACATAGACTGACAGTGTCGACAGAGACTGACAGTGTGGACAGAGACTGACTGCGTGGACAGAGACTGACAACGCAGACACAGACTGACAGTGCGGACAGAGACTGACAGTGTGGAAAGTGACTGTCAGTGGGGAAAGAAAATGAGAGTTCAGACAGAGACTGACAGTGCAGAAAGAGAATGACAGTGGAAAGGGACAGAGTGTGCGGACATAGACTGACAGAGCGGACATAGACTGATAGTCCGGACATAGACTGACAGAGCGGACATAGACTGACAGTGAAGACAGAGACTGACATTGCGGACAGAGACTCACTGCGTGGACAGAGACTGACATCGCAGACACAGACTGACAGTGTCGACAGAGACTGACAGTGCGGACAGAGACTCACTGCGTGGACACAGACTGACAGTGCAGACACAGACTGACTGCGTGGACAGAGACTGACAACGCAGACACAGACTGACAGTGCGGACAGAGACTGACAGTGCAGACATAGACTGACAGTGCAGACATAGACTGACAGTGTCGACAGAGGCTGACAGTGCGGACAGAGACTGACTGCGTGGACAGAGACTGACATCGCAGACACAGACTGACAGTGCGGACCGAGACTGCAGTGCAGACAGAGACTGACAGTGCGGACAGAGATTGACAGTGTGGAAAGTGACTGGCAGTGGGGAAAGGAAATGAGAGTTCAGACAGAGACTGACAGTGCAGAAAGAGAATGACAGTGGAAAGGGACAGAGTGTGCGGACATAGACTGACAGAGCGGACATAGACTGATAGTCCGGACATAGACTGACAGTGCAGACATAGACTGACAGTGTCGACAGAGACTGACAGTGTGGACACAGACTGACTGCGTGGACAGAGACTGACAACGCAGACACAGACTGACAGTGCGGACAGAGACTGACAGTGCGGACAGAGCATGACAGTCCGGACATAGACTGACAGTGCAGACAGAGACTGACAGTGAAGACAGAGATTGACATTGCGGACATCGACTGACAGTGCGGACACAGACTGACAGTGTTGCCAGAGACTGACAGTGCGGACATAGACTGACAGTGCGGACAGAGACTAGCAATGCGGACAGAGAAAGAGCACGTGGACAGAGACTGACAGTGCGGACAGAGACTGACAGTGCGGACAGAGACTGACCACGCAGACAGAGACTGACAGTGCGGACTGAGACTAACAGTGCGTACAGAGACTGACAGGGCGGACATAGACTGACAGTGCAGACAGAGACTGACAGTGCAGAAAGGGACTGACATTGCGGACAATGATTGACATTGCGGACAGAGACTGACAGTGCGGACAGAGACTGACAGTGCAGACAGGGCATGACAGTCCGGACATAGACTGACAGTGCAGACAGAGACTGACAGTGAAGACAGAGACTGACATTGCGGAAATAGACTGACAGAGCGGACATGGACTGATAGTCCGGACATAGACTGACTGCGTGGGCAGAGACTGACAACGCAGACACAGACTGACAGTGCGGACAGAGACTGACAGTGCGGACAGAGCATGACAGTCCGGACATAGACTGACAGTGCAGACAGAGACTGACATTGCGGACATAGACTGACAGTGCGGACAGAGACTGACAGTGCAGACAGAGACTGACAGTGCAGAACGAGATTGACTGTGGAAACGGACTGAGAGTGCTGACAGAGACTGACAGAGCGGACATAGACTGATAGTCCGGACATAGACTGACAGTGCAGACATAGCCTGACAGTGCGGACAGAGACTGACAGTGCGGACAGAGACTGACAGTGCAGACATAGACTGACAGTGTCGACAGAGACTGACAGTGCGGACAGAGACTGACAGTGCAGAAAGAGATTGACTGTGGAAACGGACTGAGAGTGCGGACAGAGACTGACAGAGCGGACATAGACTGATAGTCCGGACAGAGACTGACAGTGCAGACATAGACTGACAGTGCAGACATAGACTGACAGTGTCGACAGAGACTGACAGTGAGGACAGAGACTGACTGCGTGGACAGAGACTGACAACGCAGACACAGACTGACAGTGCGGACAGAGACTGACAGTGCGGACAGGGACTGACAGTGCGGACAGAGACTGACAGTGAAGACACAGACTGACTGCGTGGACAGAGACTGACAACGCAGACACAGACTGACAGTGCGGACAGAGACTGACAGTGCGGACAGAGCATGACAGTCCGGACATAGACTGACAGTGCAGACAGAGACTGACAGTGAAGACAGAGACTGACATTGCGGAAATAGACTGACAGTGCGGACATAGGCTGACAGTGCGGACATAGACTGATAGTCCGGACAGTGCAGAAAGGGACTGACATTGCGGACAATGATTGACATTGCGGACAGTGATTGAGAGTGCGGACTGGGATTTTCAGTGCAGAGAGGGATTGACAGTGCAGATAGGGATTGACAGTGCGCACTGGGATTAACAGTGCGAACAGGGATTGACAGTGTGGACATAGAGTGACAGTGCGGACAGAGACTGACAGTGCGCACATAGATTGACGGTGCGGACAGAGACTGACAGCGTGGACAGAGACTGACAGTGTGGACAGAGACTGACAGTGCGGACACAGACTGACTGCGTGGACAGAGACTGACAACGCAGACACAGACTGACAGTGCGGACAGAGACTGACAGTGCGGACAGAGACAGACAGTGCGGACCGAGACTGCAGTGCAGACAGAGACTGACAGTGCGGACAGAGATTGACAGTGTGGAAAGTGACTGGCAGTGGGGAAAGGAAATGAGAGTTCAGACAGAGACTGACAGTGCAGAAAGAGAATGACAGTGGAAAGGGACAGAGTGTGCGGACATAGACTGACAGAGCGGACATAGACTGATAGTCCGGACATAGACTGACAGTGCAGACATAGACTGACAGTGTCGCCAGAGACAGAGAGTGCAGAAAGAGATTGACTGTGGAAACGGACTGTGGAAACGGACTGAGAGTGCGGACAGAGACTGACAGAGCGGACATAGACTGATAGTCCGGACACAGACTGACAGTGCAGACATAGACTGACAGTGTCGACAGAGACTGACAGTGTGGACAGAGACTGACTGCGTGGACAGAGACTGACAACGCAGACACAGACTGACAGTGCGGACAGAGACTGACAGTGTGGACAGAGATTGACAGTGTGGAAAGTGACTGTCAGTGGGGAAAGAAAATGAGAGTTCAGACAGAGACTGACAGTGCAGAAAGAGAATGACAGTGGAAAGGGACAGAGTGTGCGGACATAGACTGACAGAGCGGACATAGACTGATAGTCCGGACAGAGACTGACAGAGCGGACATAGACTGACAGTGAAGACAGAGACTGACATTGCGGACAGAGACTCACTGCGTGGACAGAGACTGACATCGCAGACACAGACTGACAGTGTCGACAGAGACTGACAGTGCGGACAGAGACTCACTGCGTGGACACAGACTGACAGTGCAGACACAGACTGACTGCGTGGACAGAGACTGACAACGCAGACACAGACTGACAGTGCGGACAGAGACTGACAGTGCAGACATAGACTGACAGTGCAGACATAGACTGACAGTGTCGACAGAGGCTGACAGTGCGGACAGAGACTGACTGCGTGGACAGAGACTGACATCGCAGACACAGACTGACAGTGCGGACCGAGACTGCAGTGCAGACAGAGACTGACAGTGCGGACAGAGATTGACAGTGTGGAAAGTGACTGGCAGTGGGGAAAGGAAATGAGAGTTCAGACAGAGACTGACAGTGCAGAAAGAGAATGACAGTGGAAAGGGACAGAGTGTGCGGACATAGACTGACAGAGCGGACATAGACTGATAGTCCGGACATAGACTGACAGTGCAGACATAGACTGACAGTGTCGACAGAGACTGACAGTGTGGACAGAGACTGACTGCGTGGACAGAGACTGACAACGCAGACACAGACTGACAGTGCGGACAGAGACTGACAGTGCGGACAGAGCATGACAGTCCGGACATAGACTGACAGTGCAGACAGAGACTGACAGTGAAGACAGAGATTGACATTGCGGAAATCGACTGACAGTGCGGACACAGACTGACAGTGTTGCCAGAGACTGACAGTGCGGACATAGACTGACAGTGCAGACAGAGACTAGCAATGCGGACAGAGAAAGAGCACGTGGACAGAGACTGACAGTGCGGACAGAGACTGACAGTGCGGACAGAGACTGACCACGCAGACAGAGACTGACAGTGCGGACTGAGACTAACAGTGCGTACAGAGACTGACAGGACGGACATAGACTGACAGTGCAGACAGAGACTGACAGGGCGGACAGAGACTGACAGTGCAGAAAGGGACTGACATTGCGGACAATGATTGACATTGCGGACAGAGACTGACAGTGCGGACAGAGACTGACAGTGCAGACAGGGCATGACAGTCCGGACATAGACTGACAGTGCAGACAGAGACTGACAGTGAAGACAGAGACTGACATTGCGGAAATAGACTGACAGAGCGGACATAGACTGATAGTCCGGACAGAGACTGACTGTGCAGAAAGAGAATGACTGTGGAAACAGACAGAGAGTGTGGACATAGAGTGACAGTGCAGACAGACACTGACAGTCCGGACATAGACTGACAGTGCGGACATAGACTGGCAGTGCGGACATAGGCTGACAGTGCAGACAGAGACTGACAGTGCGGAAATAGACTAACAGTGTGGAAAGAGACTGACCACGCGGACAGAGACTGGCAGTCCGGACATAGCCTGACAGTCCGGACAGAGACTGAGAGTGTGGACATAGAGTGACAGTGCGGACAGAGACTGAGAGCGTGGACACAGAGTGACAGTGCGGACATAGACTGATAGTGCGGACAGAGACTGACAGTGTGGACAGAGACTGACAGTGCAGACAGAGACTGACATTGCGGACATAGACCGACAGTGCGGACATAGACTGACAGTGTTGCCAGAGACTGACAGTGCGGACATAGACAGACAGTGCGGACAGAGACTGACAGTGCGGACATAGACTGACAGTGCGGATATAGACTGACAGTGCGGACAGAGACTAACAATGCGGACAGAGAAAGAGCACGCGGACAGAGACTGACAGTGCGGACAGAGACTGACATGGCGGACAGAGACTGACAGGGCGGACAGTGACTGACAGTGCGGACAGAGACTGACCACGCAGACAGAGACTGATAGTGCGGACAGAGACTAACAGTGCGTACAGAGACTGACAGGGTGGACATAGACTGACAGTGCAGACAGAGACTGACAGGGCAGACAGAGACTGACAGTGCAGAAAGGGACTGACATTGCGGACAATGATTGACATTGTGGACAGTGATTGAGAGTGCTGACTGGGAATTTCAGTGTGGACATGGATTGACAGTGCAGACAGGGATTGACAGTGCGCACTGGGATTAACAGTGTGGACAGAGATTGAAAGTGCGGACAGAGACTGACAGTGAGGACGGAGACTGACAGTGCAGACAGAGGCTGACAGTGTGGACATAGACTGACAGAGCGGACAGAGAATGACAGTGCGGACAGAGACTAACAGTGTGCACAGAGACTAACAGTGCGGACAGACACTGACAGTCCGGACAGAGACTGACAGTGCAGACATAGACTGACAGTGTCGACAGAGACTGACAGTGTGGACAGAGACTGACTGCGTGGACAGAGACTGACAACGCAGACACAGACTGACAGTGCGGACAGAGACTGACAGTGTGGAAAGTGACTGTCAGTGGGGAAAGAAAATGAGAGTTCAGACAGAGACTGATAGTGCAGAAAGAGAATGACAGTGGAAAGGGACAGAGTGTGCGGACATAGACTGACAGAGCGGACATAGACTGATAGTCCGGACATAGACTGACAGAGCGGACATAGACTGACAGTGAAGACAGAGACTGACATTGCGGACAGAGACTCACTGCGTGGACAGAGACTGACATCGCAGACACAGACTGACAGTGTCGACAGAGACTGACAGTGCGGACAGAGACTCACTGCGTGGACACAGACTGACAGTGCAGACACAGACTGACTGCGTGGACAGAGACTGACAACGCAGACACAGACTGACAGTGCGGACAGAGACTGACAGTGCAGACATAGACTGACAGTGCAGACATAGACTGACAGTGTCGACAGAGGCTGACAGTGCGGACAGAGACTGAGTGCGTGGACAGAGACTGACATCGCAGACACAGACTGACAGTGCGGACCGAGACTGCAGTGCAGACAGAGACTGACAGTGCGGACAGAGATTGACAGTGTGGAAAGTGACTGGCAGTGGGGAAAGGAAATGAGAGTTCAGACAGAGACTGACAGTGCAGAAAGAGAATGACAGTGGAAAGGGACAGAGTGTGCGGACATAGACTGACAGAGCGGACATAGACTGATAGTCCGGACATAGACTGACAGTGCAGACATAGACTGACAGTGTCGACAGAGACTGACAGTGTGGACAGAGACTGACTGCGTGGACAGAGACTGACAACGCAGACACAGACTGACAGTGCGGACAGAGACTGACAGTGCGGACAGAGCATGACAGTCCGGACAGAGACTGACAGTGCAGACAGAGACTGACAGTGAAGACAGAGATTGACATTGCGGACATCGACTGACAGTGCGGACATAGACTGACAGTGTTGTCAGAGACTGACAGTGCGGACATAGACTGACAGTGCGGACAGAGACTAGCAATGCGGACAGAGAAAGCGCACGTGGACAGGGACTGACAGTGCGGACAGAGACTGACAGTGCGGACAGAGACTGACCACGCAGACAGAGACTGACAGTGCGGACTGAGACTAACAGTGCGTACAGAGACTGACAGGGCGGACATAGACTGACAGTGCAGACAGAGACTGACAGGGCGGACAGACACTGACAGTGCAGAAAGGGAGTGACATTGCGGACAATGATTCACATTGCGGACAGAGACTGACAGTGCGGACAGAGACTGACAGTGCAGACAGGGCATGACAGTCCGGACATAGACTGACAGAGCGGACATAGACTGATAGTCCGGACATAGACTGACTGCGTGGGCAGAGACTGACAACGCAGACACAGACTGACAGTGCGGACAGAGACTGACAGTGCGGACAGAGACTGACAGTGCGGACATAGACTGACAGTGCAGACAGAGACTGACAGTGAAGACAGAGACTGACATTGCGGAAATAGACTGACAGAGCGGACATAGACTGATAGTCCGGACATAGACTGACTGCGTGGGCAGAGACTGACAACGCAGACACAGACTGACAGTGCGGACAGAGACTGACAGTGCGGACAGAGCATGACAGTCCGGACATAGACTGACAGTGCAGACAGAGACTGACATTGCGGACATAGACTGACAGTGCGGACAGAGACTGACAGTGCAGACAGAGACTGACAGTGCAGAACGAGATTGACTGTGGAAACGGACTGAGAGTGCTGACAGAGACTGACAGAGCGGACATAGACTGATAGTCCGGACATAGACTGACAGTGCAGACATAGCCTGACAGTGCGGACAGAGACTGACAGTGCAGACATAGACTGACAGTGTCGACAGAGACTGACAGTGCGGACAGAGACTGACAGTGCAGAAAGAGATTGACTGTGGAAACGGACTGAGAGTGCGGACAGAGACTGACAGAGCGGACATAGACTGATAGTCCGGACAGAGACTGACAGTGCAGACATAGACTGACAGTGCAGACATAGACTGACAGTGAGGACAGAGACTGACTGCGTGGACAGAGACTGACAACGCAGACACAGACTGACAGTGCGGACAGAGACTGACAGTGCGGACAGGGACTGACAGTGCGGACAGAGACTGACAGTGCGGACAGAGACTGACAGTGAAGACACAGACTGACTGCGTGGACAGAGACTGACAACGCAGACACAGACTGACAGTGCGGACAGAGACTGACAGTGCGGACAGAGCATGACAGTCCGGACATAGACTGACAGTGCAGACAGAGACTGACAGTGAAGACAGAGACTGACATTGCGGAAATAGACTGACATTGCGGACATAGACTGGCAGTGCGGACTCAGAGTGATAGTCCGGACAGTGCAGAAAGGGACTGACATTGCGGACAATGATTGACATTGTGGACAGTGATTGAGAGTGCGGACTGGGATTTTCAGTGCAGAGAGGGATTGACAGTGCAGATAGGGATTGACAGTGCGCACTGGGATTAACAGTGCGAACAGGGATTGACAGTGTGGACATAGACTGACAGTGCGGACAGAGACTGACAGTGCGCACATAGATTGACGGTGCGGACAGAGACTGACAGCATGGACAGAGACTGACAATGTGGACACAGACTGACAGCGCGGACAGTGACTGACAGTGTGGACAGAGACTAACAGTACAGACAGAGATAGACAGTGTGGAAAGAGACTGGCAGTGGGGAATGAAAATGACAGTGCAGACAGAGACTGACTGTGCAGAAAGAGAATGACTGTGGAAACAGACAGAGAGTGTGGACATAGAGTGACAGTGCAGACAGACACTGACAGTCCGGACATAGACTGACAGTGCGGACATAGACTGGCAGTGCGGACATAGGCTGACAGTGCAGACAGAGACTGACAGTGCGGAAATAGACTAACAGTGTGGAAAGAGACTGACCACGCGGACAGAGACTGGCAGTCCGGACATAGCCTGACAGTCCGGACAGAGACTGAGAGTGTGGACATAGAGTGACAGTGCGGACAGAGACTGAGAGTGTGGACACAGAGTGACAGTGCGGACATAGACTGATAGTGCGGACAGAGACTGACAGTGTGGACAGAGACTGACAGTGCAGACAGAGACTGACATTGCGGACATAGACCGACAGTGCGGACATAGACTGACAGTGTTGCCAGAGACTGACAGTGCGGACATAGACAGACAGTGCGGACAGAGACTGACAGTGCGGACATAGACTGACAGTGCGGATATAGACTGACAGCGTGGACAGAGACTGTCAGTGCAGACAAAGACTGACAGTGCAGACAGAGACTAACAATGTGGACAGAGAAAGACCACGCGGACAGAGACTGACAGTGCCGACAGAGACTGACAGTGCGGACAGAGACTGACAGTGCGGACATAGACTGACAGTGCGGACAGAGACTAACAATGCGGACAGAGACAGACCACGCGGAAAGAGACTGATAGTGCGGACAGAGACTGACAGTGCGGACAGAGACGAACAGTACAGACAGAGATTGACAGTGCGGACAGAGACTGACAGAGCGGACATAGACTGATAGTCCGGACATAGACTGACAGTGTGGACAGAGACTGAGAGTGCGGACATAGACTGACAGTGCACACATAGACTGGCAGTGTCGACAGAGACTGACAGTGCGGACAGAGACTGACTGCGTGGACAGAGACTGACAACGCAGACACAGACTGACAGTGCGGACAGAGACTGACAGTGCGGACAGAGACAGACAGTGCGGACAGAGACTGACAGTGCGGACAGAGATTGACAGTGTGGAAAGTGACTGGCAGTGGGGAAAGGAAATGAGAGTTCAGACAGAGACTGACAGTGCAGAAAGAGAATGACAGTGGAAAGGGACAGAGTGTGCGGACATAGACTGACAGAGCGGACATAGACTGATAGTCCGGACAGAGACTGACAGTGCAGATATAGACTGACAGTGTCGACAGAGACTGACAGTGTGGACAGAGACTGACTGCGTGGACAGAGACTGACAATGCAGACACAGACTGACAGTGCGGACAGAGACTGACAGTGCGGACAGAGCATGACAGTCCGGACATAGACTGACAGTGCAGACAGAGACTGACAGTGAAGACAGAGACTGACATTGCGGACATCGACTGACAGTGCGGACATAGACTGACAGTGTTGCCAGAGACTGACAGTGCAGACATAGACTGACAGTGCGGACAGAGACTAACAATGCGGACAGAGAAAGAGCACGCGGACAGAGACTGACAATGCGGACAGAGACTGACAGTGCGGACAGAGACTGACCACGCAGACAGAGACTGACAGTGCGGACAGAGACTAACAGTGCGTACAGAGACTGACAGGGCGGACATAGACTGACAGTGCGGACAGGGACTAACAATGCGGACAGAGAAAGAGCACGCGGACAGAGACTGACAGTGCGGACAGAGACTGACATGGCGGACAGAGACTGACAGGGCGGACAGTGACTGACAGGGCGGACAGAGACTGACCACGCAGACAGAGACTGATAGTGCGGACAGAGACTAACAGTGCGTACAGAGACTGACAGGGTGGACATAGACTGACAGTGCAGACAGAGACTGACAGGGCAGACAGAGACTGACAGTGCAGAAAGGGACTGACATTGCGGACAATGATTGACATTGCGGTCAGTGATTGAGAGTGCTGACTGGGAATTTCAGTGTGGACATGGATTGACAGTGCAGACAGGGATTGACAGTGTGCACAGGGATTAACAGTGTGGACAGGGATTGAAAGTGCGGACAGAGACTGACAGTGAGGACGGAGACTGACAGTGCAGACAGAGGCTGACAGTGTGGACATAGACTGACAGAGCGGACAGAGAATGACAGTGCGGACAGAGACTAACAGTGTGCACAGAGACTAACAGTGCGGACAGACACTGACAGTCCGGACAGAGACTGACAGTGCAGACAGAGACTGACAGTGCAGACAGAGACTGACATTGCGGACATAGACTGACAGTGCGGACATAGACTGACAGTGTGGACAGAGACTGACAGTGCGGACAGAGACTGACAGTGCAGACAGAGACTAACAATGTGGACAGAGAAAGACCACGCGGACAGAGACTGACAGTGCGGACAGAGACTGACAGTGCCGACAGAGACTGACAGTGCGGACAGAGACTGACCACGCGGACAGAGACTGACCACGCGGACAGAGACTGACCACGCGGACAGAGACTGACAGTGCGGACAGAGACTAACAGTGCGTACAGAGACTGACAGGGCGGACAGAGACTGACAGGGCGGAAAGGGACTGACATTGCGGACATAGACTGTCAGTGCGGACATAGACTGACATTGCGGACATAGACTGACAGGGCGGACAGAGACTGACAGTGCGGACAGAGACTGACAGGGCGGACACAGACTGACAGTGCAGAAAGGGACTAACATTGCAGACAGTGATTGAGAGTGCGGACTGGGATTTTCAGTGTGGACAGGGATTGACAGTGCAGACAGGGATTCACAGTGCGCACTGGGATTAACAGTGTGGACAGGGATTAACAGTGTGGACAGGGATTGACAGTGTGGACATAGACAGACAGTGCGGATAGAGACTGGCAGTGAGAACTGACACTGACAGTGCGGACAGAGGCTGACAGTGCAGATGTAGACTGACAGTGCGGACAGAGACTGACAGTGCGGACATAGACTGACAGTGCGGACAGAGACTAACAATGCGGACAGAGACAGACCACGCGGAAAGAGACTGATAGTGCGGACAGAGACTGACAGTGCGGACAGAGACTAACAGTACAGACAGAGATTGACAGTGCGGACAGAGACTGACAGAGCGGACATAGACTGATAGTCCGGACATAGACTGACAGTGCAGACATAGACTGACAGTGTCGACAGAGACTGACAGTGCAGACAATGATTGACTGTGGAAACGGACTGTGGAAACGGACTGAGAGTGCGGACAGAGACTGACAGAGCGGACATAGACTGATAGTCCGGACACAGACTGACAGTGCAGACATAGACTGACAGTGTCGACAGAGACTGACAGTGCGGACAGAGACTGACTGCGTGGACAGAGACTGACAACGCAGACACAGACTGACAGTGCGCACAGAGATTAACAGTGCGGACAGAGACTGACAGTGCGGACAGAGACTGACAGTGCGGACAGAGATTGACAGTGTGGAAAGTGACTGGCAGTGGGGAAAGGAAATGAGAGTTCAGACAGAGACTGACAGTGCAGAAAGAGAATGACAGTGGAAAGGGACAGAGTGTGCGGACATAGACTGACAGAGCGGACATAGACTGATAGTCCGGACATAGACTGACAGTGCAGACATAGACTGACAGTGTCGACAGAGACTGACAGTGTGGACAGAGACTGACTGCGTGGACAGAGACTGACAACGCAGACACAGACTGACTGCATGGACACAGACTGACAGTGCGGACAGAGACTGACAGTGCGGACAGAGACTAACAGTACAGACAGAGACTGACAGTGTGGAAAGAGACTGGGAGTGGCGAATGAAAATGACAGTGCAGACAGAGACTGACTGTGCAGAAAGAGAATGACTGTGGAAACGAACAGAGAGTGCGGACATAGAGTGACAGTGCGGCCATAGAGTGATAGTCCGGACAGAGACTGACAGTGCGGACAGAGACTGAGAGTGCGGAAATAGACTAACAGTGTGGAAAGAGACTGACCACGCAGACAGAGACAGGCAGTCCGGACATAGCCTGACAGTGCGGACAGAGACTGAGAGTGTGGACATAGAGTGACAGTGCGGACATAGTCTGATAGTGCGGACAGAGACTGACAGTGTGGACAGAGACTGACAGTGCGGACATAGACTGACAGTGCGGACAGAGCATGACAGTCCGGACATAGACTGACAGTGCAGACATAGACTGACAGTGTCGACAGAGACTGACAGTGAAGACAGAGACTGACATTGCGGAAATAGACTGACAGTGTGGACATAGACTGACAGTGTGGACAGAGACTGAGAGTGCGGACATAGACTGACAGTGCACACATAGACTGGCAGTGTCGACAGAGACTGACAGTGCGGACAGAGACTGACTGCGTGGACAGAGACTGACAACGCAGACACAGACTGACAGTGCAGAAAGAGATTGACTGTGGAAACGGACTGAGATTGCGGACAGAGACTGACAGTGCGGACACAGACTGACTGCGTGGACAGAGACTGACAACGCAGACACAGACTGACAGTGCGGACAGAGACTGACAGTGCGGACAGAGACAGACAGTGCGGACAGAGACTGACAGTGCGGACAGAGATTGACAGTGTGGAAAGTGACTGGCAGTGGGGAAAGGAAATGAGAGTTCAGACAGAGACTGACAGTGCAGAAAGAGCTTGACAGTGGAAAGGGACAGAGTGTGCGGACATAGACTGACAGAGCGGACATAGACTGATAGTCCGGACAGAGACTGACAGTGCAGATATAGACTGACTGTGTCGACAGAGACTGACAGTGTGGACAGAGACTGACAGCGTGGACAGAGACTGACAACGCAGACACAGACTGACAGTGCGGACAGAGACTGACAGTGCGGACAGAGCATGACAGTCCGGACATAGACTGACAGTGCAGACAGAGACTGACAGTGAAGACAGAGACTGACATTGCGGACATCGACTGACAGTGCGGACATAGACTGACAGTGTTGCCAGAGACTGACAGTGCAGACATAGACTGACAGTGCGGACAGAGACTAACAATGCGGACAGAGAAAGAGCACGCGGACAGAGACTGACAATGCGGACAGAGACTGACAGTGCGGACAGAGACTGACAGTGCGGACAGAGACTGACCACGCAGACAGAGACTGACAGTGCGGACAGAGACTAACAGTGCGTACAGAGACTGACAGGGCGGACATAGACTGACAGTGCGGACAGAGACTAACAATGCGGACAGAGAAAGAGCACGCGGACAGAGACTGACAGTGCGGACAGAGACTGACATGGCGGACAGAGACTGACAGGGCGGACAGTGACTGACAGTGCGGACAGAGACTGACCACGCAGACAGAGACTGATAGTGCGGACAGAGACTAACAGTGCGTACAGAGACTGACAGGGTGGACATAGACTGACAGTGCAGACAGAGACTGACAGGGCAGACAGAGACTGACAGTGCAGAAAGGGACTGACATTGCGGACAATGATTGACATTGTGGACAGTGATTGAGAGTGCTGACTGGGAATTTCAGTGTGGACATGGATTGACAGTGCAGACAGGGATTGACAGTGTGCACAGGGATTAACAGTGTGGACAGGGATTGAAAGTGCGGACAGAGAGTGACAGTGAGGACGGAGACTGACAGTGCAGACAGAGGCTGACAGTGTGGACATAGACTGAGAGAGCGGACAGAGAATGACAGTGCGGACAGAGACTAACAGTGTGCACAGAGACTAACAGTGCGGACAGACACTGACAGTCCGGACAGAGACTGACAGTGCAGAAAGAGACTGACAGTGCAGATAGAGACTGACATTGCGGACATAGACTGACAGTGCGGACATAGACTGACAGTGTGGACAGAGACTGACAGTGCGGACATAGACTGACAGTGCAGACAGAGACTAACAATGTGGACAGAGAAAGACCACGCGGACAGAGACTGACAGTGCGGACAGAGACTGACAGTGCCGACAGAGACTGACAGTGCGGACAGAGACTGACCACGCGGACAGAGACTGACCACGCGGACAGAGACTGACCACGCGGACAGAGACTGACAGTGCGGACAGAAACTAACAGTGCGTACAGAGACTGACAGGGCGGACAGAGACTGACAGGGCGGAAAGGGACTGACATTGCGGACACAGACTGACAGTGCGGACATAGACTGACATTGCGGACATAGACTGACAGGGCGGACAGAGACTGACAGTGCGGACAGAGACTGACAGGGCGGACACAGACTGACAGTGCAGAAAGGGACTAACATTGCGGACAGTGATTGAGAGTGCGGACTGGGATTTTCAGTGTGGACAGGGATTGACAGTGCAGACAGGGATTCACAGTGCGCACTGGGATTAACAGTGTGGACAGGGATTAACAGTGTGGACAGGGATTGACAGTGTGGACATAGACAGACAGTGCGGATAGAGACTGGCAGTGAGAACTGACACTGACAGTGCGGACAGAGACTGACAGTGCAGATGTAGACTGACAGTGCGGACAGAGACTGACAGTGCGGACATAGACTGACAGTGCGGACAGAGACTAACAATGCGGACAGAGACAGACCACGCGGAAAGAGACTGATAGTGCGGACAGAGACTGACAGTGCGGACAGAGACTGGCAGTGGTGAAAGAAAATGACAGTGCAGACAGAGACTGACAGTGCAGAAAGAGAATGATTGTGGAAATGGACTGAGAGTGCGGACATAGACTGACAGAGCGGACATAGACTGACAGTGCAGACATAGACTGACAGTGTGGACAGAGACTGACAGTGCGGACAGAGACTGACTGCGAGGACAAAGACTGACAATGCAGACACAGACTGACAGTGTGCACAGACACTGACAGTCCGGACATAGACTGACAGTGCGGACAGCGACTGACAGTGCAGACAGACACTGACAGTGCAGACAGAGACGAACAATGTGGACAGAGAAAGACCACGCAGACAGAGACTGACAGTGCCGACAGAGACTGACAGTGCGGACAGAGACTGACTGGGCGGACAGAGACTGACTGTGCAGAAAGGGACTGACATTGCGGACATAGACTGACAGTGCGGACATAGACTGACATTGCGGACATAGACTGACAGGGCGGACAGAGACTGACAGTGCGGACAGAGACTGACAGTGCGGACAGAGACTGACAGGGCGGACAGAGACTGACAGGGCGGACAGAGACTGACAGTGCAGAAAGGCACTGACATTGCGGACAGTGATTGAGAGTGCGGACTGGGATTTTCAGCGTGGACAGGGATTGACAGTGCAGACAGGGATTCACAGTGCGCACTGGGATTAACAGTGTGGACAGGGATTGACAGTGTCGACAGGGATTGACAGTGTGGACATAGACTGACAGTGTGGATAGAGACTGGCAGTGAGAACTGACACTGACAGTGCGGACAGAGACTGACAGTGCAGATATAGACTGACAGTGCGGACAGAGACTGACAGTGCGGACATAGACTGACAGTGCGGACAGAGACTAACAATGCGGACAGAGACAGACCACGCGGAAAGAGACTGATAGTGCGGACAGAGACTGACAGTGCGGACAGAGACTCACAGTACAGACAGAGATTGACAGTGCAGAAAGAGAATGACTGTGGAAACGGACTTATCGTGCGGACAGAGACTGACCATGCAGACAGAGACTGACAGTGCGGACAGAGACTAACAGTGCATACAGAGACTGACAGGGTGGACATAGACTGACAGTGCAGTCAGAGACTGACAGGGCGGACAGAGACTGACAGTGCAGAAAGGGACTGACATTGCGGACAATGATTGACATTGCGCACAGTGATTGAGAGTGCGGACTGGGATTTTCAGTGTGGACAAGGAGTGACAGTGCAGACAGGGATTGACAGTGCGCACTGGGAATAACAGTGTTGCCAGAGACTGACAGTACGGACATAGACTGACAGTGCGGACAGTGACTAACAAAGCGGACAGAGAAAGAGCACGCGGACTGAGACTGACAATGCGGACACAGACTGACAGTGCGGACAGTGACTGACAGTGCAGCCAGAGACTGACATTGCGGACAGAGACTGACAGAGCGGACATAGACTGATAGTCCGGACATAGACTGACAGTGCAGACATAGACTGACAGTGCAGACAATGATTGACTGTGGAAACGGACTGTGGAAGCGGACTGAGAGTGCGGACAGAGACTGACAGTGCAGACATAGACTGACAGTGTCGACAGAG
Source organism: Mustelus asterias (assembly GCF_964213995.1). Taxonomy (NCBI): domain Eukaryota; kingdom Metazoa; phylum Chordata; class Chondrichthyes; order Carcharhiniformes; family Triakidae; genus Mustelus; species Mustelus asterias. The sequence continues at coordinate 62,216,777 of NC_135809.1, read as the reverse complement.
ACTGACAGTGCGGACAGAGACTGACTGCGTGGACAGAGACTGACAACGCAGACACAGACTGACAGTGCGCACAGAGACTAACAGTGCGGACAGAGACTGACAGTGAGGACAGAGACTGACAGTGAGGACAGAGACTGACAGTGCGGACAGAGATTGACAGTGTGGAAAGTGACTGGCAGTGGGGAAAGGAAATGAGAGTTCAGACAGAGACTGACAGTGCAGAAAGAGAATGACAGTGGAAAGGGACAGAGTGTGCGGACAGAGACTGACAGAGCGGACATAGACTGATAGTCCGGACATAGACTGACAGTGCAGACATAGACTGACAGTGTCGACAGAGACTGACAGTGTGGACAGAGACTGACTGCGGGGACAGAGACTGACAACGCAGACACAGACTGGCTGCATGGACAGAGACTAACAGTACAGACAGAGACTGACAGTGTGGAAAGAGACTGGGAGTGGGGAATGAAAATGACAGTGCAGACAGAGACTGACTGTGCAGAAAGAGAATGACTGTGGAAACGAACAGAGAGTGCGGACATAGAGTGACAGTGCGGCCATAGAGTGATAGTCCGGACAGAGACTGACAGTGCGGACAGAGACTGAGAGTGTGGACATAGAGTGACAGTGCGGACATAGTCTGATAGTGCGGACAGAGACTGACAGTGTGGACAGAGACTGACAGTGCGGACATAGACTGACAGTGCGGACAGAGCATGACAGTCCGGACATAGACTGACAGTGCAGACATAGACTGACAGTGTCGACAGAGACTGACAGTGAAGACAGAGACTGACATTGCGGAAATAGACTGACAGTGTGGACATAGACTGACAGTGCGGACATAGACTGGCAGTGCGGACATAGACTGACAGTGCGGTCAAAGACTGGCAGTACGGACATAGACTGACAGTGCGGACATAGACTGGCAGTGCGGACATAGACTGATAGTCCGGACAGTGCAGAAAGGGACTGACATTGCGGACAATGATTGTCATTGCGGACAGTGATTGAGAGTGCGGACTGGGATTTTCAGTGCAGAGAGGGATTGACAGTGCAGATAGGGATTGACAGTGCGCACTGGGATTAACAGTGCGAACAGGGATTGACAGTGTGGACATAGACTGACAGTGCGGACAGAGACTGACAGTGCGCACATAGATTGACGGTGCGGACAGAGACTGACAGCGTGGACAGAGACTGACAATGTGGACACAGACTGACAGCGCGGACAGTGACTGACAGTGTGGACAGAGACTAACAGTACAGACAGAGATAGACAGTGTGGAAAGAGACTGGCAGTGGGGAATGAACATGACAGTGCAGACAGAGACTGACTGTGCAGAAAGAGAATGACTGTGGAAACAGACAGAGAGTGTGGACATAGAGTGACAGTGCAGACAGACACTGACAGTCCGGACATAGACTGACAGTGCGGACATAGACTGGCAGTGCGGACATAGGCTGACAGTGCAGACAGAGACTGACAGTGCGGAAATAGACTAACAGTGTGGAAAGAGACTGACCACGCGGACAGAGACTGGCAGTCCGGACATAGCCTGACAGTCCGGACAGAGACTGAGAGTGTGGACATAGAGTGACAGTGCGGACAGAGACTGAGAGTGTGGACACAGAGTGACAGTGCGGACATAGACTGATAGTGCGGACAGAGACTGACAGTGTGGACAGAGACTGACAGTGCAGACAGAGACTGACATTGCGGACATAGACCGACAGTGCGGACATAGACTGACAGTGTTGCCAGAGACTGACAGTGCGGACATAGACAGACAGTGCGGACAGAGACTGACAGTGCGGACATAGACTGACAGTGCGGATATAGACTGACAGCGTGGACAGAGACTGTCAGTGCGGACAAAGACTGACAGTGCAGACAGAGACTAACAATGTGGACAGAGAAAGACCACGCGGACAGAGACTGACAGTGCCGACAGAGACTGACAGTGCGGACAGAGACTGACAGTGCGGACAGAGACTGACAGTGCGGACAGAGACTGACCACGCGGACAGAGACTGACAGTGCGGACAGAGACTAACAGTGCGTACAGAGACTGACAACGCAGACACAGACTGACAGTGCGGACCGAGACTGCAGTGCAGACAGAGACTGACATTGCGGACATAGACAGACAGTGCGGACAGAGACTGACAGTGCGGACATAGACTGACAGTGCGGATATAGACTGACAGCGTGGACAGAGACTGTCAGTGCGGACAAAGACTGACAGTGCAGACAGAGACTAACAATGTGGACAGAGAAAGACCACGCGGACAGAGACTGACAGTGCCGACAGAGACTGACAGTGCGGACAGAGACTGACAGTGCGGACAGAGACTGACAGTGCGGACAGAGACTGACCACGCGGACAGAGACTGACAGTGCGGACAGAGACTAACAGTGCGTACAGAGACTGACAACGCAGACACAGACTGACAGTGCGGACCGAGACTGCAGTGCAGACAGAGACTGACATTGCGGACATAGACTGACAGTGCGGACATAGACTGACAGTGTGGACAGAGACTGAGAGTGCGGACATAGACTGACAGTGCACACATAGACTGGCAGTGTCGACAGAGACTGACAGTGCGGACAGAGACTGACTGCGTGGACAGAGACTGACAACGCAGACACAGACTGACAGTGCAGAAAGAGATTGACTGTGGAAACGGACTGAGAGTGCGGACAGAGACTGACAGTGCGGACACAGACTGACTGCGTGGACAGAGACTGACAACGCAGAAACAGACTGACAGTGCAGAAAGAGATTAACTGTGGAAACGGACTGAGAGTGCGGACAGAGACTGACAGTGCGGACACAGACTGACTGCGTGGACAGAGACTGACAACGCAGACACAGACTGACAGTGCGGACAGAGACTGACAGTGCGGACAGAGACAGACAGTGCGGACCGAGACTGCAGTGCAGACAGAGACTGCCAGTGCGGACAGAGATTGACAGTGTGGAAAGTGACTGGCAGTGGGGAAAGGAAATGAGAGTTCAGACAGAGACTGACAGTGCAGAAAGAGAATGACAGTGGAAAGGGACAGAGTGTGCGGACATCGACTGACAGAGCGGACATAGACTGATAGTCCGGACATCGACTGACAGTGCAGACATAGACTGACAGTGTCGCCAGAGACAGAGAGTGCAGAAAGAGATTGACTGTGGAAACGGACTGTGGAAACGGACTGAGAGTGCGGACAGAGACTGACAGAGCGGACATAGACTGATAGTCCGGACACAGACTGACAGTGCAGACATAGACTGACAGTGTCGACAGAGACTGACAGTGTGGACAGAGACTGACTGCGTGGACAGAGACTGACAACGCAGACACAGACTGACAGTGCGGACAGAGACTGACAGTGTGGAAAGTGACTGTCAGTGGGGAAAGAAAATGAGAGTTCAGACAGAGACTGACAGTGCAGAAAGAGAATGACAGTGGAAAGGGACAGAGTGTGCGGACATAGACTGACAGAGCGGACATAGACTGATAGTCCGGACATAGACTGACAGAGCGGACATAGACTGACAGTGTCGCCAGAGACAGAGAGTGCAGAAAGAGATTGACTGTGGAAACGGACTGTGGAAACGGACTGAGAGTGCGGACAGAGACTGACAGAGCGGACATAGACTGATAGTCCGGACACAGACTGACAGTGCAGACATAGACTGACAGTGTCGACAGAGACTGACAGTGTGGACAGAGACTGACTGCGTGGACAGAGACTGACAACGCAGACACAGACTGACAGTGCGGACAGAGACTGACAGTGTGGAAAGTGACTGTCAGTGGGGAAAGAAAATGAGAGTTCAGACAGAGACTGACAGTGCAGAAAGAGAATGACAGTGGAAAGGGACAGAGTGTGCGGACATAGACTGACAGAGCGGACATAGACTGATAGTCCGGACATAGACTGACAGAGCGGACATAGACTGACAGTGAAGACAGAGACTGACATTGCGGACAGAGACTCACTGCGTGGACAGAGACTGACATCGCAGACACAGACTGACAGTGTCGACAGAGACTGACAGTGCGGACAGAGACTCACTGCGTGGACACAGACTGACAGTGCAGACACAGACTGACTGCGTGGACAGAGACTGACAACGCAGACACAGACTGACAGTGCGGACAGAGACTGACAGTGCAGACATAGACTGACAGTGCAGACATAGACTGACAGTGTCGACAGAGGCTGACAGTGCGGACAGAGACTGACTGCGTGGACACAGACTGACAGTGCAGACACAGACTGACTGCGTGGACAGAGACTGACAACGCAGACACAGACTGACAGTGCGGACAGAGACTGACAGTGCAGACATAGACTGACAGTGCAGACATAGACTGACAGTGTCGACAGAGGCTGACAGTGCGGACAGAGACTGACTGCGTGGACAGAGACTGACATCGCAGACACAGACTGACAGTGCGGACCGAGACTGCAGTGCAGACAGAGACTGACAGTGTGGACAGAGATTGACAGTGTGGAAAGTGACTGGCAGTGGGGAAAGGAAATGAGAGTTCAGACAGAGACTGACAGTGCAGAAAGAGAATGACAGTGGAAAGGGACAGAGTGTGCGGACATAGACTGACAGAGCGGACATAGACTGATAGTCCGGACATAGACTGACAGTGCAGACATAGACTGACAGTGCAGACAATGATTGACTGTGGAAACGGACTGTGGAAGCGGACTGAGAGTGCGGACAGAGACTGACAGTGCAGACATAGACTGACAGTGTCGACAGAGACTGACAGTGCGGACAGAGACTGACTGCGTGGACAGAGACTGACAACGCAGACACAGACTGACAGTGCGCACAGAGACTAACAGTGCGGACAGAGACTGACAGTGAGGACAGAGACTGACAGTGAGGACAGAGACTGACAGTGCGGACAGAGATTGACAGTGTGGAAAGTGACTGGCAGTGGGGAAAGGAAATGAGAGTTCAGACAGAGACTGACAGTGCAGAAAGAGAATGACAGTGGAAAGGGACAGAGTGTGCGGACAGAGACTGACAGAGCGGACATAGACTGATAGTCCGGACATAGACTGACAGTGCAGACATAGACTGACAGTGTCGACAGAGACTGACAGTGTGGACAGAGACTGACTGCGGGGACAGAGACTGACAACGCAGACACAGACTGACTGCATGGACAGAGACTAACAGTACAGACAGAGACTGACAGTGTGGAAAGAGACTGGGAGTGGGGAATGAAAATGACAGTGCAGACAGAGACTGACTGTGCAGAAAGAGAATGACTGTGGAAACGAACAGAGAGTGCGGACATAGAGTGACAGTGCGGCCATAGAGTGATAGTCCGGACAGAGACTGACAGTGCGGACAGAGACTGAGAGTGTGGACATAGAGTGACAGTGCGGACATAGTCTGATAGTGCGGACAGAGACTGACAGTGTGGACAGAGACTGACAGTGCGGACATAGACTGACAGTGCGGACAGAGCATGACAGTCCGGACATAGACTGACAGTGCAGACATAGACTGACAGTGTCGACAGAGACTGACAGTGAAGACAGAGACTGACATTGCGGAAATAGACTGACAGTGTGGACATAGACTGACAGTGCGGACATAGACTGGCAGTGCGGACATAGACTGACAGTGCGGTCAAAGACTGGCAGTACGGACATAGACTGACAGTGCGGACATAGACTGGCAGTGCGGACATAGACTGATAGTCCGGACAGTGCAGAAAGGGACTGACATTGCGGACAATGATTGTCATTGCGGACAGTGATTGAGAGTGCGGACTGGGATTTTCAGTGCAGAGAGGGATTGACAGTGCAGATAGGGATTGACAGTGCGCACTGGGATTAACAGTGCGAACAGGGATTGACAGTGTGGACATAGACTGACAGTGCGGACAGAGACTGACAGTGCGCACATAGATTGACGGTGCGGACAGAGACTGACAGCGTGGACAGAGACTGACAATGTGGACACAGACTGACAGCGCGGACAGTGACTGACAGTGTGGACAGAGACTAACAGTACAGACAGAGATAGACAGTGTGGAAAGAGACTGGCAGTGGGGAATGAACATGACAGTGCAGACAGAGACTGACTGTGCAGAAAGAGAATGACTGTGGAAACAGACAGAGAGTGTGGACATAGAGTGACAGTGCAGACAGACACTGACAGTCCGGACATAGACTGACAGTGCGGACATAGACTGGCAGTGCGGACATAGGCTGACAGTGCAGACAGAGACTGACAGTGCGGAAATAGACTAACAGTGTGGAAAGAGACTGACCACGCGGACAGAGACTGGCAGTCCGGACATAGCCTGACAGTCCGGACAGAGACTGAGAGTGTGGACATAGAGTGACAGTGCGGACAGAGACTGAGAGTGTGGACACAGAGTGACAGTGCGGACATAGACTGATAGTGCGGACAGAGACTGACAGTGTGGACAGAGACTGACAGTGCAGACAGAGACTGACATTGCGGACATAGACCGACAGTGCGGACATAGACTGACAGTGTTGCCAGAGACTGACAGTGCGGACATAGACAGACAGTGCGGACAGAGACTGACAGTGCGGACATAGACTGACAGTGCGGATATAGACTGACAGCGTGGACAGAGACTGTCAGTGCGGACAAAGACTGACAGTGCAGACATAGACTGACAGTGTCGACAGAGGCTGACAGTGCGGACAGAGACTGACTGCGTGGACAGAGACTGACATCGCAGACACAGACTGACAGTGCGGACCGAGACTGCAGTGCAGACAGAGACTGACAGTGTGGACAGAGATTGACAGTGTGGAAAGTGACTGGCAGTGGGGAAAGGAAATGAGAGTTCAGACAGAGACTGACAGTGCAGAAAGAGAATGACAGTGGAAAGGGACAGAGTGTGCGGACATAGACTGACAGAGCGGACATAGACTGATAGTCCGGACATAGACTGACAGTGCAGACATAGACTGACAGTGCAGACAATGATTGACTGTGGAAACGGACTGTGGAAGCGGACTGAGAGTGCGGACAGAGACTGACAGTGCAGACATAGACTGACAGTGTCGACAGAGACTGACAGTGCGGACAGAGACTGACTGCGTGGACAGAGACTGACAACGCAGACACAGACTGACAGTGCGCACAGAGACTAACAGTGCGGACAGAGACTGACAGTGAGGACAGAGACTGACAGTGAGGACAGAGACTGACAGTGCGGACAGAGATTGACAGTGTGGAAAGTGACTGGCAGTGGGGAAAGGAAATGAGAGTTCAGACAGAGACTGACAGTGCAGAAAGAGAATGACAGTGGAAAGGGACAGAGTGTGCGGACAGAGACTGACAGAGCGGACATAGACTGATAGTCCGGACATAGACTGACAGTGCAGACATAGACTGACAGTGTCGACAGAGACTGACAGTGTGGACAGAGACTGACTGCGGGGACAGAGACTGACAACGCAGACACAGACTGACTGCATGGACAGAGACTAACAGTACAGACAGAGACTGACAGTGTGGAAAGAGACTGGGAGTGGGGAATGAAAATGACAGTGCAGACAGAGACTGACTGTGCAGAAAGAGAATGACTGTGGAAACGAACAGAGAGTGCGGACATAGAGTGACAGTGCGGCCATAGAGTGATAGTCCGGACAGAGACTGACAGTGCGGACATAGACTGACAGTGTGGACAGAGACTGACAGTGCGGACATAGACTGACAGTGCACACATAGACTGGCAGTGTCGACAGAGACTGACAGTGCGGACAGAGACTGACTGCGTGGACAGAGACTGACAACGCAGACACAGACTGACAGTGCAGAAAGAGATTGACTGTGGAAACGGACTGAGAGTGCGGACAGAGACTGACAGTGCGGACACAGACTGACTGCGTGGACAGAGACTGACAACGCAGACACAGACTGACAGTGCGGACAGAGACTGACAGTGCGGACATCGACTGACAGTGCAGACATAGACTGACAGTGTCGCCAGAGACAGAGAGTGCAGAAAGAGATTGACTGTGGAAACGGACTGTGGAAACGGACTGAGAGTGCGGACAGAGACTGACAGAGCGGACATAGACTGATAGTCCGGACACAGACTGACAGTGCAGACATAGACTGACAGTGTCGACAGAGACTGACAGTGTGGACAGAGACTGACTGCGTGGACAGAGACTGACAACGCAGACACAGACTGACAGTGCGGACAGAGACTGACAGTGTGGAAAGTGACTGTCAGTGGGGAAAGAAAATGAGAGTTCAGACAGAGACTGACAGTGCAGAAAGAGAATGACAGTGGAAAGGGACAGAGTGTGCGGACATAGACTGACAGAGCGGACATAGACTGATAGTCCGGACATAGACTGACAGAGCGGACATAGACTGACAGTGAAGACAGAGACTGACATTGCGGACAGAGACTCACTGCGTGGACAGAGACTGACATCGCAGACACAGACTGACAGTGTCGACAGAGACTGACAGTGCGGACAGAGACTCACTGCGTGGACACAGACTGACAGTGCAGACACAGACTGACTGCGTGGACAGAGACTGACAACGCAGACACAGACTGACAGTGCGGACAGAGACTGACAGTGCAAACATAGACTGACAGTGCAGACATAGACTGACAGTGTCGACAGAGGCTGACAGTGCGGACAGAGACTGACTGCGTGGACAGAGACTGACATCGCAGACACAGACTGACAGTGCGGACCGAGACTGCAGTGCAGACAGAGACTGACAGTGCGGACAGAGATTGACAGTGTGGAAAGTGACTGGCAGTGGGGAAAGGAAATGAGAGTTCAGACAGAGACTGACAGTGCAGAAAGAGAATGACAGTGGAAAGGGACAGAGTGTGCGGACATAGACTGACAGAGCGGACATAGACTGATAGTCCGGACATAGACTGACAGTGCAGACATAGACTGACAGTGTCGACAGAGACTGACAGTGTGGACACAGACTGACTGCGTGGACAGAGACTGACAACGCAGACACAGACTGACAGTGCGGACAGAGACTGACAGTGCGGACAGAGCATGACAGTCCGGACATAGACTGACAGTGCAGACAGAGACTGACAGTGAAGACAGAGATTGACATTGCGGACATCGACTGACAGTGCGGACACAGACTGACAGTGTTGCCAGAGACTGACAGTGCGGACATAGACTGACAGTGCGGACAGAGACTAGCAATGCGGACAGAGAAAGAGCACGTGGACAGAGACTGACAGTGCGGACAGAGACTGACAGTGCGGACAGAGACTGACCACGCAGACAGAGACTGACAGTGCGGACTGAGACTAACAGTGCGTACAGAGACTGACAGGGCGGACATAGACTGACAGTGCAGACAGAGACTGACAGTGCAGAAAGGGACTGACATTGCGGACAATGATTGACATTGCGGACAGAGACTGACAGTGCGGACAGAGACTGACAGTGCAGACAGGGCATGACAGTCCGGACATAGACTGACAGTGCAGACAGAGACTGACAGTGAAGACAGAGACTGACATTGCGGAAATAGACTGACAGAGCGGACATAGACTGATAGTCCGGACAGAGACTGACTGCGTGGGCAGAGACTGACAACGCAGACACAGACTGACAGTGCGGACAGAGACTGACAGTGCGGACAGAGCATGACAGTCCGGACATAGACTGACAGTGCAGACAGAGACTGACATTGCGGACATAGACTGACAGTGCGGACAGAGACTGACAGTGCAGACAGAGACTAACAGTGCAGAAAGAGATTGACTGTGGAAACGGACTGAGAGTGCTGACAGAGACTGACAGAGCGGACATAGACTGATAGTCCGGACATAGACTGACAGTGCAGACATAGCCTGACAGTGCGGACAGAGACTGACAGTGCGGACAGAGACTGACAGTGCAGACATAGACTGACAGTGTCGACAGAGACTGACAGTGCGGACAGAGACTGACAGTGCAGAAAGAGATTGACTGTGGAAACGGACTGAGAGTGCGGACAGAGACTGACAGAGCGGACATCGACTGATAGTCCGGACAGAGACTGACAGTGCAGACATAGACTGACAGTGCAGACATAGACTGACAGTGTCGACAGAGACTGACAGTGAGGACAGAGACTGACTGCGTGGACAGAGACTGACAACGCAGACACAGACTGACAGTGCGGACAGAGACTGACAGTGCGGACAGGGACTGACAGTGCGGACAGAGACTGACAGTGAAGACACAGACTGACTGCGTGGACAGAGACTGACAACGCAGACACAGACTGACAGTGCGGACAGAGACTGACAGTGCGGACAGAGCATGACAGTCCGGACATAGACTGACAGTGCAGACAGAGACTGACAGTGAAGACAGAGACTGACATTGCGGAAATAGACTGACAGTGCGGACATAGGCTGACAGTGCGGACATAGACTGATAGTCCGGACAGTGCAGAAAGGGACTGACATTGCGGACAATGATTGACATTGCGGACAGTGATTGAGAGTGCGGACTGGGATTTTCAGTGCAGAGAGGGATTGACAGTGCAGATAGGGATTGACAGTGCGCACTGGGATTAACAGTGCGAACAGGGATTGACAGTGTGGACATAGAGTGACAGTGCGGACAGAGACTGACAGTGCGCACATAGATTGACGGTGCGGACAGAGACTGACAGCGTGGACAGAGACTGACAATGTGGACACAGACTGACAGCGCGGACAGTGACTGACAGTGTGGACAGAGACTGACAGTGCGGACACAGACTGACTGCGTGGACAGAGACTGACAACGCAGACACAGACTGACAGTGCGGACAGAGACTGACAGTGCGGACAGAGACAGACAGTGCGGACCGAGACTGCAGTGCAGACAGAGACTGACAGTGCGGACAGAGATTGACAGTGTGGAAAGTGACTGGCAGTGGGGAAAGGAAATGAGAGTTCAGACAGAGACTGACAGTGCAGAAAGAGAATGACAGTGGAAAGGGACAGAGTGTGCGGACATAGACTGACAGAGCGGACATAGACTGATAGTCCGGACATAGACTGACAGTGCAGACATAGACTGACAGTGTCGCCAGAGACAGAGAGTGCAGAAAGAGATTGACTGTGGAAACGGACTGTGGAAACGGACTGAGAGTGCGGACAGAGACTGACAGAGCGGACATAGACTGATAGTCCGGACACAGACTGACAGTGCAGACATAGACTGACAGTGTCGACAGAGACTGACAGTGTGGACAGAGACTGACTGCGTGGACAGAGACTGACAACGCAGACACAGACTGACTGCATGGACAGAGACTAACAGTACAGACAGAGACTGACAGTGTGGAAAGAGACTGGGAGTGGGGAATGAAAATGACAGTGCAGACAGAGACTGACTGTGCAGAAAGAGAATGACTGTGGAAACGAACAGAGAGTGCGGACATAGAGTGACAGTGCGGCCATAGAGTGATAGTCCGGACAGAGACTGACAGTGCGGACATAGACTGACAGTGTGGACAGAGACTGACAGTGCGGACATAGACTGACAGTGCACACATAGACTGGCAGTGTCGACAGAGACTGACAGTGCGGACAGAGACTGACTGCGTGGACAGAGACTGACAACGCAGACACAGACTGACAGTGCAGAAAGAGATTGACTGTGGAAACGGACTGAGAGTGCGGACAGAGACTGACAGTGCGGACACAGACTGACTGCGTGGACAGAGACTGACAACGCAGACACAGACTGACAGTGCGGACAGAGACTGACAGTGCGGACATCGACTGACAGTGCAGACATAGACTGACAGTGTCGCCAGAGACAGAGAGTGCAGAAAGAGATTGACTGTGGAAACGGACTGTGGAAACGGACTGAGAGTGCGGACAGAGACTGACAGAGCGGACATAGACTGATAGTCCGGACACAGACTGACAGTGCAGACATAGACTGACAGTGTCGACAGAGACTGACAGTGTGGACAGAGACTGACTGCGTGGACAGAGACTGACAACGCAGACACAGACTGACAGTGCGGACAGAGACTGACAGTGTGGAAAGTGACTGTCAGTGGGGAAAGAAAATGAGAGTTCAGACAGAGACTGACAGTGCAGAAAGAGAATGACAGTGGAAAGGGACAGAGTGTGCGGACATAGACTGACAGAGCGGACATAGACTGATAGTCCGGACATAGACTGACAGAGCGGACATAGACTGACAGTGAAGACAGAGACTGACATTGCGGACAGAGACTCACTGCGTGGACAGAGACTGACATCGCAGACACAGACTGACAGTGTCGACAGAGACTGACAGTGCGGACAGAGACTCACTGCGTGGACACAGACTGACAGTGCAGACACAGACTGACTGCGTGGACAGAGACTGACAACGCAGACACAGACTGACAGTGCGGACAGAGACTGACAGTGCAAACATAGACTGACAGTGCAGACATAGACTGACAGTGTCGACAGAGGCTGACAGTGCGGACAGAGACTGACTGCGTGGACAGAGACTGACATCGCAGACACAGACTGACAGTGCGGACCGAGACTGCAGTGCAGACAGAGACTGACAGTGCGGACAGAGATTGACAGTGTGGAAAGTGACTGGCAGTGGGGAAAGGAAATGAGAGTTCAGACAGAGACTGACAGTGCAGAAAGAGAATGACAGTGGAAAGGGACAGAGTGTGCGGACATAGACTGACAGAGCGGACATAGACTGATAGTCCGGACATAGACTGACAGTGCAGACATAGACTGACAGTGTCGACAGAGACTGACAGTGTGGACACAGACTGACTGCGTGGACAGAGACTGACAACGCAGACACAGACTGACAGTGCGGACAGAGACTGACAGTGCGGACAGAGCATGACAGTCCGGACATAGACTGACAGTGCAGACAGAGACTGACAGTGAAGACAGAGATTGACATTGCGGACATCGACTGACAGTGCGGACACAGACTGACAGTGTTGCCAGAGACTGACAGTGCGGACATAGACTGACAGTGCGGACAGAGACTAGCAATGCGGACAGAGAAAGAGCACGTGGACAGAGACTGACAGTGCGGACAGAGACTGACAGTGCGGACAGAGACTGACCACGCAGACAGAGACTGACAGTGCGGACTGAGACTAACAGTGCGTACAGAGACTGACAGGGCGGACATAGACTGACAGTGCAGACAGAGACTGACAGTGCAGAAAGGGACTGACATTGCGGACAATGATTGACATTGCGGACAGAGACTGACAGTGCGGACAGAGACTGACAGTGCAGACAGGGCATGACAGTCCGGACATAGACTGACAGTGCAGACAGAGACTGACAGTGAAGACAGAGACTGACATTGCGGAAATAGACTGACAGAGCGGACATAGACTGATAGTCCGGACAGAGACTGACTGCGTGGGCAGAGACTGACAACGCAGACACAGACTGACAGTGCGGACAGAGACTGACAGTGCGGACAGAGCATGACAGTCCGGACATAGACTGACAGTGCAGACAGAGACTGACATTGCGGACATAGACTGACAGTGCGGACAGAGACTGACAGTGCAGACAGAGACTAACAGTGCAGAAAGAGATTGACTGTGGAAACGGACTGAGAGTGCTGACAGAGACTGACAGAGCGGAAATAGACTGATAGTCCGGACATAGACTGACAGTGCAGACATAGCCTGACAGTGCGGACAGAGACTGACAGTGCGGACAGAGACTGACAGTGCAGACATAGACTGACAGTGTCGACAGAGACTGACAGTGCGGACAGAGACTGACAGTGCAGAAAGAGATTGACTGTGGAAACGGACTGAGAGTGCGGACAGAGACTGACAGAGCGGACATCGACTGATAGTCCGGACAGAGACTGACAGTGCAGACATAGACTGACAGTGCAGACATAGACTGACAGTGTCGACAGAGACTGACAGTGAGGACAGAGACTGACTGCGTGGACAGAGACTGACAACGCAGACACAGACTGACAGTGCGGACAGAGACTGACAGTGCGGACAGGGACTGACAGTGCGGACAGAGACTGACAGTGAAGACACAGACTGACTGCGTGGACAGAGACTGACAACGCAGACACAGACTGACAGTGCGGACAGAGACTGACAGTGCGGACAGAGCATGACAGTCCGGACATAGACTGACAGTGCAGACAGAGACTGACAGTGAAGACAGAGACTGACATTGCGGAAATAGACTGACAGTGCGGACATAGGCTGACAGTGCGGACATAGACTGATAGTCCGGACAGTGCAGAAAGGGACTGACATTGCGGACAATGATTGACATTGCGGACAGTGATTGAGAGTGCGGACTGGGATTTTCAGTGCAGAGAGGGATTGACAGTGCAGATAGGGATTGACAGTGCGCACTGGGATTAACAGTGCGAACAGGGATTGACAGTGTGGACATAGAGTGACAGTGCGGACAGAGACTGACAGTGCGCACATAGATTGACGGTGCGGACAGAGACTGACAGCGTGGACAGAGACTGACAATGTGGACACAGACTGACAGCGCGGACAGTGACTGACAGTGTGGACAGAGACTGACAGTGCGGACACAGACTGACTGCGTGGACAGAGACTGACAACGCAGACACAGACTGACAGTGCGGACAGAGACTGACAGTGCGGACAGAGACAGACAGTGCGGACCGAGACTGCAGTGCAGACAGAGACTGACAGTGCGGACAGAGATTGACAGTGTGGAAAGTGACTGGCAGTGGGGAAAGGAAATGAGAGTTCAGACAGAGACTGACAGTGCAGAAAGAGAATGACAGTGGAAAGGGACAGAGTGTGCGGACATAGACTGACAGAGCGGACATAGACTGATAGTCCGGACATAGACTGACAGTGCAGACATAGACTGACAGTGTCGCCAGAGACAGAGAGTGCAGAAAGAGATTGACTGTGGAAACGGACTGTGGAAACGGACTGAGAGTGCGGACAGAGACTGACAGAGCGGACATAGACTGATAGTCCGGACACAGACTGACAGTGCAGACATAGACTGACAGTGTCGACAGAGACTGACAGTGTGGACAGAGACTGACTGCGTGGACAGAGACTGACAACGCAGACACAGACTGACAGTGCGGACAGAGACTGACAGTGTGGACAGAGATTGACAGTGTGGAAAGTGACTGTCAGTGGGGAAAGAAAATGAGAGTTCAGACAGAGACTGACAGTGCAGAAAGAGAATGACAGTGGAAAGGGACAGAGTGTGCGGACATAGACTGACAGAGCGGACATAGACTGATAGTCCGGACAGAGACTGACAGAGCGGACATAGACTGACAGTGAAGACAGAGACTGACATTGCGGACAGAGACTCACTGCGTGGACAGAGACTGACATCGCAGACACAGACTGACAGTGTCGACAGAGACTGACAGTGCGGACAGAGACTCACTGCGTGGACACAGACTGACAGTGCAGACACAGACTGACTGCGTGGACAGAGACTGACAACGCAGACACAGACTGACAGTGCGGACAGAGACTGACAGTGCAGACATAGACTGACAGTGCAGACATAGACTGACAGTGTCGACAGAGGCTGACAGTGCGGACAGAGACTGACTGCGTGGACAGAGACTGACATCGCAGACACAGACTGACAGTGCGGACCGAGACTGCAGTGCAGACAGAGACTGACAGTGCGGACAGAGATTGACAGTGTGGAAAGTGACTGGCAGTGGGGAAAGGAAATGAGAGTTCAGACAGAGACTGACAGTGCAGAAAGAGAATGACAGTGGAAAGGGACAGAGTGTGCGGACATAGACTGACAGAGCGGACATAGACTGATAGTCCGGACATAGACTGACAGTGCAGACATAGACTGACAGTGTCGACAGAGACTGACAGTGTGGACAGAGACTGACTGCGTGGACAGAGACTGACAACGCAGACACAGACTGACAGTGCGGACAGAGACTGACAGTGCGGACAGAGCATGACAGTCCGGACATAGACTGACAGTGCAGACAGAGACTGACAGTGAAGACAGAGATTGACATTGCGGAAATCGACTGACAGTGCGGACACAGACTGACAGTGTTGCCAGAGACTGACAGTGCGGACATAGACTGACAGTGCAGACAGAGACTAGCAATGCGGACAGAGAAAGAGCACGTGGACAGAGACTGACAGTGCGGACAGAGACTGACAGTGCGGACAGAGACTGACCACGCAGACAGAGACTGACAGTGCGGACTGAGACTAACAGTGCGTACAGAGACTGACAGGACGGACATAGACTGACAGTGCAGACAGAGACTGACAGGGCGGACAGAGACTGACAGTGCAGAAAGGGACTGACATTGCGGACAATGATTGACATTGCGGACAGAGACTGACAGTGCGGACAGAGACTGACAGTGCAGACAGGGCATGACAGTCCGGACATAGACTGACAGTGCAGACAGAGACTGACAGTGAAGACAGAGACTGACATTGCGGAAATAGACTGACAGAGCGGACATAGACTGATAGTCCGGACAGAGACTGACTGCGTGGGCAGAGACTGACAACGCAGACACAGACTGACAGTGCGGACAGAGACTGACAGTGCGGACAGAGCATGACAGTCCGGACATAGACTGACAGTGCAGACAGAGACTGACATTGCGGACATAGACTGACAGTGCGGACAGAGACTGACAGTGCAGACAGAGACTGACAGTGCAGAACGAGATTGACTGTGGAAACGGACTTAGAGTGCGGACAGAGACTGGCAGAGCGGACATAGACTGACAGTGCTGACAGAGACTGACAGAGCGGACATAGACTGATAGTCCGGACATAGACTGACAGTGCAGACATAGCCTGACAGTGCGGACAGAGACTGACAGTACGGACAGAGACTGACAGTGCAGACATAGACTGACAGTGTCGACAGAGACTGACAGTGCGGACAGAGACTGACAGTGCAGAAAGAGATTGACTGTGGAAACGGACTGAGAGTGCGGACAGAGACTGACAGAGCGGACATAGGCTGATAGTCCGGACAGAGACTGACAGTGCAGACATAGACTGACAGTGTCGACAGAGACTGACAGTGAGGACAGAGACTGACTGCGTGGACAGAGACTGACAGTGCGGACAGGGACTGACAGTGCGGACAGAGACTGACAGTGCGGACAGAGACTGACAGTGAAGACACAGACTGACTGCGTGGACAGAGACTGACAACGCAGACACAGACTGACAGTGCGGACAGAGACTGACAGTGCGCACATAGATTGACGGTGCGGACAGAGACTGACAGCGTGGACAGAGACTGACAATGTGGACACAGACTGACAGCGCGGACAGTGACTGACAGTGTGGACAGAAACTAACAGTACAGACAGAGATAGACAGTGTGGAAAGAGACTGGCAGTGGGGAATGAACATGACAGTGCAGACAGAGACTGACTGTGCAGAAAGAGAATGACTGTGGAAACAGACAGAGAGTGTGGACATAGAGTGACAGTGCAGACAGACACTGACAGTCCGGACATAGACTGACAGTGCGGACATAGACTGGCAGTGCGGACATAGGCTGACAGTGCAGACAGAGACTGACAGTGAAGACAGAGACTGACATTGCGGACATCGACTGACAGTGCGGACATAGACTGACAGTGTTGCCAGAGACTGACAGTGCAGACATAGACTGACAGTGCGGACAGAGACTAACAATGCGGACAGAGAAAGAGCACGCGGACAGAGACTGACAATGCGGACAGAGACTGACAGTGCGGACAGAGACTGACCACGCAGACAGAGACTGACAGTGCGGACAGAGACTAACCGTGCGTACAGAGACTGACAGGGCGGACATAGACTGACAGTGCGGACAGAGACTAACAATGCGGACAGAGAAAGAGCACGCGGACAGAGACTGACAGTGCGGACAGAGACTGACATGGCGGACAGAGACTGACAGGGCGGACAGTGACTGACAGTGCGGACAGAGACTGACCACGCAGACAGAGACTGATAGTGCGGACAGAGACTAACAGTGCGTACAGAGACTGACAGTGGAGAGAGCGGGTAAATGGAGTTGAAATCAACCATGATTGAATGGTGGAGTGGACTCGATGGGCCGAATGGCCTTCCTTCCGCTCCTATGTCTTATGGTCTTATGGTCTTATGGACATAGACTGACAGTGCAGACAGAGACTGACAGGGCAGACAGAGACTGACAGTGCAGAAAGGGACTGACATTGCGGACAATGATTGACATTGTGGACAGTGATTGAGAGTGCTGACTGGGAATTTCAGTGTGGACATGGATTGAGAGTGCAGACAGGGATTGACAGTGTGCACAGGGATTAACAGTGTGGACAGGGATTGAAAGTGCGGACAGAGACTGACAGTGAGGACGGAGACTGACAGTGCAGACAGAGGCTGACAGTGTGGACATAGACTGACAGAGCGGACAGAGAATGACAGTGCGGACAGAGACTAACAGTGTGCACAGAGACTAACAGTGCGGACAGAGACTGACAGTCCGGACAGAGACTGACAGTGCAGACAGAGACTGACTGTGCAGACAGAGACTGACATTGCGGACATAGACTGACAGTGCGGACATAAACTGACAGTGCGGACATAGACTGACAGTGTGGACAGAGACTGACAGTGCGGACAGAGACTGACAGTGCAGACAGAGACTAACAATGTGGACAGAGAAAGACCACGCGGACAGAGACTGACAGTGCGGACAGAGACTGACAGTGCCGACAGAGACTGACAGTGCGGACAGAGACTGACCACGCGGACAGAGACTGACCACGCGGACAGAGACTGACCACGCGGACAGAGACTGACAGTGCGGACAGAGACTAACAGTGCGTACAGAGACTGACAGGGCGGACAGAGACTGACAGGGCGGAAAGGGACTGACATTGCGGACAGAGACTGACAGTGCGGACAGAGACTGACAGGGCGGACACAGACTGACAGTGCAGAAAGGGACTAACATTGCGGACAGTGATTGAGAGTGCGGACTGGGATTTTCAGTGTGGACAGGGATTGACAGTGCAGACAGGGATTCACAGTGCGCACTGGGATTAACAGTGTGGACAGGGATTAACAGTGTGGACAGGGATTGACAGTGTGGACATAGACAGACAGTGCGGATAGAGACTGGCAGTGAGAACTTACACTGACAGTGCGGACAGAGACTGACAGTGCAGATGTAGACTGACAGTGCGGACAGAGACTGACAGTGCGGACATAGACTGACAGTGCGGACAGAGACTAACAATGCGGACAGAGACAGACCACGCGGAAAGAGACTGATAGTGCGGACAGAGACTGACAGTGCGGACAGAGACTAACAGTGCGGACAGAGATTGACAGTGTGGAAAGAGACTGGCAGTGGTGAAAGAAAATGACAGTGCAGACAGAGACTGACAGTGCAGAAAGAGAATGATTGTGGAAATGGACTGAGAGTGTGGACATAGACTGACAGAGCGGACATAGACTGACAGTGCAGACATAGACTGACAGTGTGGACAGAGACTGACAGTGCGGACAGAGACTGACTGCGAGGACAAAGACTGACAATGCAGACACAGACTGACAGTGTGCACAGACACTGACAGTCCGGACATAGACTGACAGTGCGGACAGCGACTGACAGTGCAGACAGACACTGACAGTGCAGACAGAGACGAACAATGTGGACAGAGAAAGACCACGCAGACAGAGACTGACAGTGCCGACAGAGACTGACAGTGCGGACAGAGACTGACTGGGCGGACAGAGAATGACTGTGCAGAAAGGGACTGACATGGCGGACATAGACTGACAGTGCGGACATAGACTGACATTGCGGACATAGACTGACAGGGCGGACAGAGACTGACAGTGCGGACAGAGACTGACAGTGCGGACAGAGACTGACAGGGCGGACAGAGACTGACAGGGCGGACAGAGACTGACAGTGCAGAAAGGCACTGACATTGCGGACAGTGATTGAGAGTGCGGACTGGGATTTTCAGTGTGGACAGGGATTGACAGTGCAGACAGGGATTCACAGTGCGCACTGGGATTAACAGTGTGGACAGGGATTGACAGTGTCGACAGGGATTGACAGTGTGGACATAGACTGACAGTGTGGATAGAGACTGGCAGTGAGAACTGACACTGACAGTGCGGACAGAGACTGACAGTGCAGATATAGACTGACAGTGCGGACAGAGACTGACAGTGCGGACATAGACTGACAGTGCGGACAGAGACTAACAATGCGGAGAGAGACAGACCACGCGGAAAGAGACTGATAGTGCGGACAGAGACTGACAGTGCGGACAGAGACTAACAGTACAGACAGAGATTGACAGTGTGGAAAGAGACTGGCAGTGCTGAAAGAAAATGACAGTGCAGACAGAGAATGACTGTGGAAACGGACTTATCGTGCGGACAGAGACTGACCACGCAGACAGAGACTGACAGTGCGGACAGAGACTAACAGTGCGTACAGAGACTGACAGGGTGGACATAGACTGACAGTGCAGTCACAGACTGACAGGGCGGACAGAGACTGACATTGCGGACAATGATTGACATTGCGCACAGTGATTGAGAGCGCGGACTGGGATTTTCAGTGTGGACAAGGATTGACAGTGCAGACAGGGATTGACAGTGCGCACTGGGAATAACAGTGTTGCCAGAGACTGACAGTATGGACATAGACTGACAGCGCGGACAGAGACTGACAGTGCGGACAGAGACTGACAGTGCGGACAGTGACTGACAGTGCGGACAGAGACTGACCATGCAGACAGAGACTGACAGTGCGGACAGAGACTAACAGTGCGTACAGTGACTGACAGGGTGGACATAGACTGACAGTGCAGACAGAGACTGACAGGGCAGACAGAGACTGACAGTGCAGAAAGGGACTGACATTGCGGACAGTGATTGAGAGTGCGGACTGGGATTTTCAGTGTGGACAAGGATTGACAGTGCAGACAGGGATTGACAGTGCGCACTGGGATTAACAGTGTGGACAGGGATTGACAGTGCGGACGGAGAATGACAGTGCAGACAGAGGCTGACAGTGTGGACATAGACTGACAGAGCGGACAGAGAATGATAGTGCGGACAGAGACTAACAGTGTGCACAGAGACTAACAGTGCGGACAGACACTGACAGTCCGGACATAGACTGACAGTGCAGACAGAGACTGACAGTGCTGACAGAGACTGACATTGCGGACATAGACTGACAGTGCGGATATAGACTGACAGTGTGGACAGAGACGGACAGTGCGGACATAGACTGACAGTGCAGACAGAGACTAACAATGTGGACAGAGAAAGACCACGCGGAAAGAGACTGACAGTGCCGACAGAGACTGACAGTGCGGAAAGAGCCTGACAGTGCAGACAGAGACTAACAGTGCGTACAGAGACTGACAGTGCGTACAGAGACTGACAGAGCGGACATAGACTCATAGTCCGGACATAGACTGACAGTGCAGTCATAGACTGACAGTGTGGACAGAGACTTACAGTGCGGACATAGACTGACAGTGTGGACAGAGACAAACAGTGTGGACAGAGACTGACCACTCGGGCAGAGACTGACAGTGCGGACATAGACTGACAGTGCGGACATAGACTGACAATGCGGACAGAGACTGCCAGTGCGGACACAGACTGGCAGTGCGGACAGAGACTAACAATGCGGACAGAGACTGACCACGCGGAAAGAGACTGACAGTGCGGACATCGACTGACAGTCCGGACATAGACTGACAGTGCGGACATAGACTGACAGTGCGGACATAGACTGACAGTGCGGACATAGACTGACAGCGTGGACAGAGACTGACAACGCAGACACAGACTGACAGTGCGGACAGAGACTGACAGTGCAGACAGAGACTGACAGTGGAGAAAGAGAATGACAGTGGAAAGGGACAGAGTGTGCGGACATAGACTGACAGAGCGGACATAGACTGATAGTCCGGACATAGACTGACAGTGCAGACATAGACTGACAGTGTCGACAGAGACTGACAGTGTGGACAGAGACTGACTGCGTGGACAGAGACTGACAACGCAGACACAGACTGACAGTGCGGACAGAGACTGACAGTGCAGACAGAGACTGACAGTGCAGAAAGAGATTGACTGTGGAAACGGACTGAGAGTGCGGACAGAGACTGACAGAGCGGACATAGACTGATAGTCCGGACATACACTGACAGTGCAGACATAGACTGACAGTGTCGACAGAGACTGACAGTGCGGACAGAGACTGACTGCGTGGACAGAAACTGACAACGCAGACACAGACTGACAGTGCGGACAAAGACTGACAGTGCGGACAGAGATTGACAGTGTGGAAAGAGACTGGCAGTGGGGAAAGGAAATGAGAGTTCAGACAGAGACTGACAGTGCAGAAAGAGAATGACAGTGGAAAGGGACAGAGTGTGCGGACATAGACTGACCACGCGGACAGAGACTGACAGAGCGGACATAGACTGATAGTCCGGACATAGACTGACAGTGCAGACAGAGACTGACAGTGTCGACAGAGACTGACAGTGTGGACAGAGACTGACAACGCAGACGCAGACTGACAGTGCGGACCGAGACTGACAGTGCGGACAGAGCATGACAGTCCGGACATAGACTAACAGTGTGCACAGAGACTAACAGTGCGGACAGACACTGACAGTCCGGACATAGACTGACAGTGCAGACAGAGACTGACAGTGCAGACAGAGACTGACATTGCGGACATAGACTGACAGTGCGGATATAGACTGACAGTGCAGACAGAGGCTGACAGTGTGGACATAGACTGACAGAGCGGACAGAGAATGACAGTGCGGACAGAGACTAACAGTGTGCACAGAGACTAACAGTGCGGACAGACACTGACAGTCCGGACATAGACTGACAGTGCAGACAGAGACTGACAGTGCAGACAGAGACTGACATTGCGGACATAGACTGACAGTGCGGATATAGACTGACAGTGTGGACAGAGACGGACAGTGCGGACATAGACTGACAGTGCAGACAGAGACTAACAATGTGGACAGAGAAAGACCACGCGGAAAGAGACTGACAGTGCCGACAGAGACTGACAGTGCGGAAAGAGCCTGACAGTGCAGACAGAGACTAACAGTGCGTACAGAGACTGACAGTGCGTACAGAGACTGACAGAGCGGACATAGACTCATAGTCCGGACATAGACTGACAGTGCAGACATAGACTGACAGTGTCGACAGAGACTGACAGTGTGGACAGAGACTGACTGCGTGGACAGAGACTGACAACGCAGACACAGAATGACAGTGCGGACAGAGACTGACAGTGCAGACAGAGACTGACAGTGCAGAAAGAGATTGACTGTGGAAACGGACTGAGAGTGCGGACAGAGACTGACAGAGCGGACATAGACTGATAGTCCGGACATAGACTGACAGTGCAGACATAGACTGACAGTGTCGACAGAGACTGACAGTGCGGACAGAGACTGACTGCGTGGACAGAAACTGACAACGCAGACACAGACTGACAGTGCGGACAAAGACTGACAGTGCGGACAGAGATTGACAGTGTGGAAAGTGACTGGCAGTGGGGAAAGGAAATGAGAGTTCAGACAGAGACTGACAGTGCAGAAAGAGAATGACAGTGGAAAGGGACAGAGTGTGCGGACATAGACTGACCACGCGGACAGAGACTGACAGAGCGGACATAGACTGATAGTCCGGACATAGACTGACAGTGCAGACAGAGACTGACAGTGTCGTCAGAGACTGACAGTGTGGACAGAGACTGACAACGCAGACGCAGACTGACAGTGCGGACCGAGACTGACAGTGCGGACAGAGCATGACAGTCCGGATATAGACTGACAGTGCAGACAGAGACTGACAGTGAAGACAGAGACTGACATTGCGGAAATAGACTGACAGTGCGGACATAGACTGGCAGTGCGGACATAGACTGATAGTCCAGACAGTGCAGAAAGGGACTGACATTGCGGACAATGATTGACATTGCGGACAGTGATTGAGAGTGCGGACTGGGATTTACAGTGCAGAGAGGGATTGACAGTGCGCACTGGGATTAACAGTGCGAACAGGGATTGACAGTGTGGACATAGACTGACAGTGCGGACAGAGACTGACAGTGCGCACATAGATTGACAGTGCGGACAGAGACTGACAGCGTGGACAGAGACTGACACTGCAAACATAGACTGACAGTGTCGACAGAGACTGACAGTGCGGACAGAGACTGACTACGTGGACAGAGACTGACAACGCAGACACAGACTGACAGTGCGGACAGAGACTGACAGTGCGGACAGGGACTGACAGTGCGGACAGAGACTGACAGTGCCGACAGAGATTGACAGTGTGGAAAGTGACTGGCAGTGGGGAAAGGAAATGAGAGTTCAGACAGAGACTGACAGTGCAGAAAGAGAATGACAGTGGAAAGGGACAGAGTGTGCGGACGTCAACTGACAGAGCGGACATAGACTGATAGTCCGGACATGGACTGACAGTGCAGACATAGACTGACAGTGTCGACAGAGACTGACAGTGCGGACAGAGACTGACTGCGTGGACAGAGACTGACAACGCAGACACAGACTGACAGTGCGGACAGAGACTGACAGTGCGGACAGAGCATGACAGTCCGGACATAGACTGACAGTGCAGACAGAGACTGACAGTGAAGACAGAGACTGACAGTGCGCACATAGATTGACAGTGCGGACAGAGACTGACAGCGTGGACAGAGACTGACAATGTGGACACAGACTGACAGTGCGGACAGTGACTGACAGTGTGGACAGAGACTAACAGTACAGACAGAGATAGACAGTGTGGAAAGAGACTGGCAGTGGGGAATGAAAATGGCAGTGCAGACAGAGACTGACTGTGCAGAAAGAGAATGACTGTGGAAACAGGCAGAGAGTGCGGACATAGAGTGACAGTGCAGACATAGACTGGCAGTGCGGACATAGACAGACAGTGCGGACATAGACTGACAGTGCGGACATAGACTGGCAGTGCGGACATAGACTGACAGTGCGGACATAGACTGACAGTGCGGAAATAGACTAACAGTGTGGAAAGAGACAGACCACGCGGACAGAGACTGGCAGTCCGGACATAGCCTGACAGTCCGGACAGAGACTGAGAGTGTGGACATAGAGTGACAGTGCGGACAGAGACTGAGAGTGTGGACATAGAGTGATAGTCCGGACATAGACTGACAGTGCGGACATAGACTGACAGTGCGGACATGGACTGACAGTGCGGACAGAGACTGACTGCGTGGACAGAGACTGACAACGCAGACACAGACTGACAGTGCGGACAGAGACTGACAGTGCAGACAGAGACTGACAGTGGAGAAAGAGAATGACAGTGGAAAGGGACAGAGTGTGCGGACATCGACTGACAGAGCGGACATAGACTGATAGTCCGGACATAGACTGACATTGCAGACATAGACTGACAGTGTCGACAGAGACTGACAGTGTGGACAGAGACTGACTGCGTGGACAGAGACTGACAACGCAGACACAGACTGACAGTGCGGACAGAGACTGACAGTGCGGACAGAGACTGACTGCGTGGACAGAGACTGACAGTGCGGACAGAGACTGACAACGCAGACAAAGACTGACTGCGTGGACAGAGACTGACAGTGCGGACAGAGACTGACAACGCAGACACAGACTGACTGCGTGGACAGAGACTGACAGTGCGGACAGAGACTGACAGTGCGGACAGAGATTGACAGTGTGGAAAGTGACTGGCAGTGGGGAAAGGAAATGAGAGTTCAGACAGAGACTGACAGTGCAGAAAGAGAATGACAGTGGAAAGGGACAGAGTGTGCGGACATAGACTGACAGAGCGGACATAGACTCATAGTCCGGACATAGACTGACATTGCAGACATAGACTGACAGTGTCGACAGAGACTGACAGTGTGGACAGAGACTGACTGCGTGGACAGAGACTGACAACGCAGACGCAGACTGACAGTGCGGACAGAGACTGACAGTGCGGACAGAGCATGACAGTCCGGACATAGACTGACAGTGCAGACAGAGACTGACAGTGAAGACAGAGACTGACATTGCGGAAATAGACTGACAGTGTGGACATAGACTGACAGTGCGGACATGGACTGATAGTCCGGACAGTGCAGAAAGGGACTGACATTGCAGACAATGATTGTCATTGCGGACAGTGATTGGGAGTGCGGACTGGGATTTTCAGTGCAGAGAGGGATTGACAGTGCAGATAGGGATTGACAGTGCGCACTGGGATTAACAGTGCGAACAGGGATTGACAGTGTGGACATAGACTGACAGTGCGGACAGAGACTGACTCTGCAGACATAGACTGACAGTGTCGACAGAGACTGACAGTGCGGACAGAGACTGACTGCGTGGACATAGACTGACAACGCAGACACAGACTGACTGCGTGGACATAGACTGATAGTCCGGACATAGACTGACAGTGCAGACATAGACTGACAGTGCGGACAGAGACTGACTGCGTGGACAGAGACTGACAACGCAGACACAGACTGACAGTGCGGACAGAGACTGACAGTGCGGACAGAGCATGACAGTCCGGACATAGACTGACAGTGCAGACAGAGACTGACAGTGAAGACAGAGACTGACAGTGCGCACATAGATTGACAGTGCGGACAGAGACTGACATCGTGGACAGAGACTGACAATGTGGACACAGACTGACAGTGCGGACAGTGACTGACAGTGTGGACAGAGACTAACAGTACAGACAGAGATAGACAGTGTGGAAAGAGACTGGCAGTGGGGAATGAAAATGACAGTGCAGACAGAGACTGACTGTGCAGAAAGAGAATGACTGTGGAAACAGACAGAGAGTGCGGACTTAGAGTGACAGTGCAGACAGACACTGACAGTCCGGACATAGACTGACAGTGCGGACATAGACTGACAGTGCGGACATAGACTGGCAGTGCGGACATAGACTGACAGTGCGGACATAGACTGACAGTGCGGAAATAGGCTAACAGTGTGGAAAGAGACTGACCACGCGGACAGAGACTGGCAGTCCGGACATAGCCTGACAGTCCGGACAGAGATTGAGAGTGTGGACATAGAGTGACAGTGCGGACAGAGACTGAGAGTGTGGACATAGAGTGACAATCCGGACATAGACTGACAGTGCGGACAGAGACTGACTGCGTGGACAGAGACTGACAACGCAGACACAGACTGACAGTGCGGACAGAGACTGACTGTGCGGACAGAGACTGACAGTGTCGACAGAGACTGACAGTGCGGACAGAGACTGACTGCGTGGACAGAGACTGACAACGCAGACACAGACTGACTGCGTGGACAGAGACTGACAGTGCGGACAGAGACTGACAGTGCGGACATAGACTGATAGTCCGGACATAGACTGACAGTGCAGATATAGACTGACAGTGCGGACAGAGACTGACTGCGTGGACAGAGACTGACTGCGTGGACAGAGACTGACAGTGCGGACAGAGCCTGACAGTGCAGACACAGACTGACAGTGCGGACAGAGACTGACAGTGCAGACAGAGACTGACAGTGCAGAAAGAGATTGACTGTGGAAACGGACTGAGAGTGCGGACAGAGACTGACAGAGCGGACATAGACTGATAGTCCGGACATAGACTGACAGTGCAGACATAGACTGACAGTGTCGACAGAGACTGACAGTGCGGACAGAGACTGACTGCGTGGACAGAGACTGACAACGCACACACAGACTGACAGTGCGGACAGAGACTGACAGTGCGGACAGAGACTGACTGTGCGGACAGAGACGAACAGTACAGACAGAGATTGACAGTGTGGAAAGAGACTGGCAGTGGGGAAAGGAAATGAGAGTTCAGACAGAGACTGACAGTGCAGAAAGAGAATGACAGTGGAAAGGGAGAGAGTGTGCGGACATAGACTGACAGTGCGGACATAGACTGATAGTCCGGACATAGACTGACAGTGCAGACATAGACTGACAGTGTCGACAGAGACTGACAGTGCGGACAGAGACTGACAGTGCGCACATAGATTGACAGTGCGGACAGAGACTGACAGCGTGGACAGAGACTGACACTGCAGACATAGACTGACAGTGTCGACAGAGACTGACAGTGCGGACAGAGACTGACTACGTGGACAGAGACTGACAACGCAGACACAGACTGACAGTGCGGACAGAGACTGACAGTGCGGACAGGGACTGACAGTGCGGACAGAGACTGACAGTGCGGACAGAGATTGACAGTGTGGAAAGTGACTGGCAGTGGGGAAAGGAAATGAGAGTTCAGACAGAGACTGACAGTGCAGAAAGAGAATGACAGTGGAAAGGGACAGAGTGTGCGGACGTAGACTGACAGAGCGGACATAGACTGATAGTCCGGACATAGACTGACAGTGCAGACATAGACTGACAGTGCGGACAGAGACTGACTGCGTGGACAGAGACTGACAACGCAGACACAGACTGACAGTGCGGACAGAGACTGACAGTGCGGACAGAGCATGACAGTCCGGACATAGACTGACAGTGCAGACAGAGACTGACAGTGAAGACAGAGACTGACAGTGCGCACATAGATTGACAGTGCGGACAGAGACTGACATCGTGGACAGAGACTGACAATGTGGACACAGACTGACAGTGCGGACAGTGACTGACAGTGTGGACAGAGACTAACAGTACAGACAGAGATAGACAGTGTGGAAAGAGACTGGCAGTGGGGAATGAAAATGACAGTGCAGACAGAGACTGACTGTGCAGAAAGAGAATGACTGTGGAAACAGACAGAGAGTGCGGACTTAGAGTGACAGTGCAGACAGACACTGACAGTCCTGACATAGACTGACAGTGCGGACATAGACTGACAGTGCGGACATAGACTGGCAGTGCGGACATAGACTGGCAGTGCGGACATAGACTGACAGTGCGGACATAGACTGACAGTGCGGAAATAGGCTAACAGTGTGGAAAGAGACTGACCACGCGGACAGAGACTGGCAGTCCGGACATAGCCTGACAGTCCGGACAGAGATTGAGAGTGTGGACATAGAGTGACAGTGCGGACAGAGACTGAGAGTGTGGACATAGAGTGACAATCCGGACATAGACTGACAGTGCGGACATAGACTGACAGTGCGGACATAGACTGACAGTGCGGACAGAGACTGACTGCGTGGACAGAGACTGACAACGCAGACACAGACTGACAGTGCGGACAGAGACTGACTGTGCGGACAGAGACTGACAGTGTCGACAGAGACTGACAGTGCGGACAGAGACTGACGGCGTGGACAGAGACTGACAACGCAGACACAGACTGACTGCGTGGACAGAGACTGACAGTGCGGACAGAGACTGACAGTGCGGACATAGACTGATAGTCCGGACATAGACTGACAGTGCAGATATAGACTGACAGTGCGGACAGAGACTGACAGTGCGGACAGAGCATGACAGTCCGGACATAGACTGACAGTGCAGACAGAGACTGACAGTGAAGACAGAGACTGACATTGCGGAAATAGACTGACAGTGTGGACATAGACTGACAGTGCGGACATAGACTGGCAGTGCGGACATAGACTGATAGTCCGGACAGTGCAGAAAGGGACTGACATTGCAGACAATGATTGTCATTGCGGACAGTGATTGGGAGTGCGGACTGGGATTTTCAGTGCAGAGAGGGATTGACAGTGCAGATAGGGATTGACAGTGCGCACTGGGATTAACAGTGCGAACAGGGATTGACAGTGTGGACATAGACTGACAGTGCGGACAGAGACTGACAGTGCGCACATAGATTGACAGTGCGGACAGAGACTGACAGCGTGGACAGAGACTGACTCTGCAGACATAGACTGACAGTGTCGACAGAGACTGACAGTGCGGACAGAGACTGACTGCGTGGACATAGACTGACAACGCAGACACAGACTGACTGCGTGGACAGAGACTGACAGTGCGGACAGAGACTGACAGTGCGGACAGAGATTGACAGTGTGGAAAGTGACTGGCAGTGGGGAAAGGAAATGAGACTTCAGACAGAGACTGACAGTGCAGAAAGAGAATGACAGTGGAAAGGGACAGAGTGTGCGGACGTAGACTGACAGAGCGGACATAGACTGATAGTCCGGACATAGACTGACAGTGCAGACATAGACTGACAGTGTCGACAGAGACTGACAGTGCGGACAGAGACTGACTGCGTGGACAGAGACTGACAACGCAGACACAGACTGACAGTGCGGACAGAGACTGACAGTGCGGACAGAGATTGACAGTGTGGAAAGTGACTGGCAGTCGGGAAAGGAAATGAGAGTTCAGACAGAGACTGACAGTGCAGAAAGAGAATGACAGTGGAAAGTGTTAGCGCGAGTGAACAGATACCACACCACTCGCACCCAGAGCCAAGATTGATAGCAGCACAGTTTATTATAGTGTTTTACGTCGACGGAGGTACAATCAGGACACAGACAAGACAGTCCCGAAAAGTACTCTGAAGGCCTGCCGCAATGGGCTACAGTTATACTCGAACTTTGACACGTTGTATGATTCAAATGTTAATGTTTTGTTTACAGTATTTGACTCTGACCATTCTGTTTTGATGTTTTAAGTACAGTATCAATGTTTAGGTATGGTAATCGTTTCTGTCCGATGGGTTTATCAATGGTCTAGAATCTCCGGGGTTTCTTGA
The DNA here is from genome assembly GCF_964213995.1 of Mustelus asterias. Lineage (NCBI taxonomy): Eukaryota > Metazoa > Chordata > Chondrichthyes > Carcharhiniformes > Triakidae > Mustelus > Mustelus asterias. The sequence continues at coordinate 62,185,976 of NC_135809.1, read as the reverse complement.
ACAATGGGTGTTTGGCTGATCTCAGGAAGTCTTTTGAGGCCAAGAAGGCTTCCTTAGTTATGTTAATCCTCTCCTTAGGTGTTTCTGTGGAGGCTTCCTGATATCACTTGATTAGGTCAGTGGTGCTGATTTGATTAGATGAGGATGTACCTTTAATTTAGTTTCCTTTGGTGCCACCCTGTCTGGCTCCCTTTTGTGTGTTAGACCTTGTTTGCCTTTTAAAAGCATGCCTTTTGCCTGCTTGTCTGGATCTGTCCCTTTTAATCTTTAATGGAGGGGTTCTGAGTGCAGTTTGGCCTGTTTCACATTGTATACGTAACTTCATAAATTTGTTGTCCGCGAACAAAAGGGACAGAGTGTGCGGACGTAGACTGACAGAGCGGACATAGACTGATAGTCCGGACATAGACTGACAGTGCAGACATAGACTGACAGTGTCGACAGAGACTGACAGTGCGGACAGAGACTGACAGTGCGCACATAGATTGACAGTGCGGACAGAGACTGACAGCGTGGACAGAGACTGACACTGCAGACATAGACTGACAGTGTCGACAGAGACTGACAGTGCGGACAGAGACTGACTACGTGGACAGAGACTGACAACGCAGACACAGACTGACAGTGCGGACAGAGACTGACAGTGCGGACAGGGACTGACAGTGCGGACAGAGACTGACAGTGCGGACAGAGATTGACAGTGTGGAAAGTGACTGGCAGTGGGGAAAGGAAATGAGAGTTCAGACAGAGACTGACAGTGCAGAAAGAGAATGACAGTGGAAAGGGACAGAGTGTGCGGACGTAGACTGACAGAGCGGACATAGACTGATAGTCCGGACATAGACTGACAGTGCAGACATAGACTGACAGTGCGGACAGAGACTGACTGCGTGGACAGAGACTGACAACGCAGACACAGACTGACAGTGCGGACAGAGACTGACAGTGCGGACAGAGCATGACAGTCCGGACATAGACTGACAGTGCAGACAGAGACTGACAGTGAAGACAGAGACTGACAGTGCGCACATAGATTGACAGTGCGGACAGAGACTGACATCGTGGACAGAGACTGACAATGTGGACACAGACTGACAGTGCGGACAGTGACTGACAGTGTGGACAGAGACTAACAGTACAGACAGAGATAGACAGTGTGGAAAGAGACTGGCAGTGGGGAATGAAAATGACAGTGCAGACAGAGACTGACTGTGCAGAAAGAGAATGACTGTGGAAACAGACAGAGAGTGCGGACTTAGAGTGACAGTGCAGACAGACACTGACAGTCCGGACATAGACTGACAGTGCGGACATAGACTGACAGTGCGGACATAGACTGGCAGTGCGGACATAGACTGACAGTGCGGACATAGACTGACAGTGCGGAAATAGGCTAACAGTGTGGAAAGAGACTGACCACGCGGACAGAGACTGGCAGTCCGGACATAGCCTGACAGTCCGGACAGAGATTGAGAGTGTGGACATAGAGTGACAGTGCGGACAGAGACTGAGAGTGTGGACATAGAGTGACAATCCGGACATAGACTGACAGTGCGGACATAGACTGACAGTGCGGACATAGACTGACAGTGCGGACAGAGACTGACTGCATGGACAGAGACTGACAACGCAGACACAGACTGACAGTGCGGACAGAGACTGACTGTGCGGACAGAGACTGACAGTGTCGACAGAGACTGACAGTGCGGACAGAGACTGACTGCGTGGACAGAGACTGACAACGCAGACACAGACTGACTGCGTGGACAGAGACTGACAGTGCGGACAGAGACTGACAGTGCGGACATAGACTGATAGTCCGGACATAGACTGACAGTGCAGATATAGACTGACAGTGCGGACAGAGACTGACTGCGTGGACAGAGACTGACTGCGTGGACAGAGACTGACAGTGCGGACAGAGCCTGACAGTGCAGACACAGACTGACAGTGCGGACAGAGACTGACAGTGCAGACAGAGACTGACAGTGCAGAAAGAGATTGACTGTGGAAACGGACTGAGAGTGCGGACAGAGACTGACAGAGCGGACATAGACTGATAGTCCGGACATAGACTGACAGTGCAGACATAGACTGACAGTGTCGACAGAGACTGACAGTGCGGACAGAGACTGACTGCGTGGACAGAGACTGACAACGCAGACACAGACTGACAGTGCGGACAGAGACTGACAGTGCGGACAGAGACTGACTGTGCGGACAGAGACGAACAGTACAGACAGAGATTGACAGTGTGGAAAGAGACTGGCAGTGGGGAAAGGAAATGAGAGTTCAGACAGAGACTGACAGTGCAGAAAGAGAATGACAGTGGAAAGGGAGAGAGTGTGCGGACATAGACTGACAGTGCGGACATAGACTGATAGTCCGGACATAGACTGACAGTGCAGACATAGACTGACAGTGTCGACAGAGACTGACAGTGCGGACAGAGACTGACAGTGCGCACATAGATTGACAGTGCGGACAGAGACTGACAGCGTGGACAGAGACTGACACTGCAGACATAGACTGACAGTGTCGACAGAGACTGACAGTGCGGACAGAGACTGACTACGTGGACAGAGACTGACAACGCAGACACAGACTGACAGTGCGGACAGGGACTGACAGTGCGGACAGAGACTGACAGTGCGGACAGAGATTGACAGTGTGGAAAGTGACTGGCAGTGGGGAAAGGAAATGAGAGTTCAGACAGAGACTGACAGTGCAGAAAGAGAATGACAGTGGAAAGGGACAGAGTGTGCGGACGTAGACTGACAGAGCGGACATAGACTGATAGTCCGGACATAGACTGACAGTGCAGACATAGACTGACAGTGCGGACAGAGACTGACTGCGTGGACAGAGACTGACAACGCAGACACAGACTGACAGTGCGGACAGAGACTGACAGTGCGGACAGAGCATGACAGTCCGGACATAGACTGACAGTGCAGACAGAGACTGACAGTGAAGACAGAGACTGACAGTGCGCACATAGATTGACAGTGCGGACAGAGACTGACATCGTGGACAGAGACTGACAATGTGGACACAGACTGACAGTGCGGACAGTGACTGACAGTGTGGACAGAGACTAACAGTACAGACAGAGATAGACAGTGTGGAAAGAGACTGGCAGTGGGGAATGAAAATGACAGTGCAGACAGAGACTGACTGTGCAGAAAGAGAATGACTGTGGAAACAGACAGAGAGTGCGGACTTAGAGTGACAGTGCAGACAGACACTGACAGTCCGGACATAGACTGACAGTGCGGACATAGACTGACAGTGCGGACATAGACTGGCAGTGCGGACATAGACTGACAGTGCGGACATAGACTGACAGTGCGGAAATAGGCTAACAGTGTGGAAAGAGACTGACCACGCGGACAGAGACTGGCAGTCCGGACATAGCCTGACAGTCCGGACAGAGATTGAGAGTGTGGACATAGAGTGACAGTGCGGACAGAGACTGAGAGTGTGGACATAGAGTGACAATCCGGACATAGACTGACAGTGCGGACATAGACTGACAGTGCGGACATAGACTGACAGTGCGGACAGAGACTGACTGCGTGGACAGAGACTGACAACGCAGACACAGACTGACAGTGCGGACAGAGACTGACTGTGCGGACAGAGACTGACAGTGTCGACAGAGACTGACAGTGCGGACAGAGACTGACTGCGTGGACAGAGACTGACAACGCAGACACAGACTGACTGCGTGGACAGAGACTGACAGTGCGGACAGAGACTGACAGTGCGGACATAGACTGATAGTCCGGACATAGACTGACAGTGCAGATATAGACTGACAGTGCGGACAGAGACTGACTGCGTGGACAGAGACTGACTGCGTGGACAGAGACTGACAGTGCGGACAGAGCCTGACAGTGCAGACACAGACTGACAGTGCGGACAGAGACTGACAGTGCAGACAGAGACTGACAGTGCAGAAAGAGATTGACTGTGGAAACGGACTGAGAGTGCGGACAGAGACTGACAGAGCGGACATAGACTGATAGTCCGGACATAGACTGACAGTGCAGACATAGACTGACAGTGTCGACAGAGACTGACAGTGCGGACAGAGACTGACTGCGTGGACAGAGACTGACAACGCACACACAGACTGACAGTGCGGACAGAGACTGACAGTGCGGACAGAGACTGACTGTGCGGACAGAGACGAACAGTACAGACAGAGATTGACAGTGTGGAAAGAGACTGGCAGTGGGGAAAGGAAATGAGAGTTCAGACAGAGACTGACAGTGCAGAAAGAGAATGACAGTGGAAAGGGAGAGAGTGTGCGGACATAGACTGACAGTGCGGACATAGACTGATAGTCCGGACATAGACTGACAGTGCAAACATAGACTGATAGTGTCGACAGAGACTGACAGTGTGGACAGAGACTGACTGCGTGGACAGAGACTGACAGTGCGGACAGAGACTGACAGTGCGGACAGAGCATGACAGTCCGGACATAGACTGACAGTGCAGACAGAGACTGACAGTGAAGACAGAGACTGACAGTGCGCACATAGATTGACAGTGCGGACAGAGACTGACAGCGTGGACAGAGACTGACAATGTGGACACAGACTGACAGTGCGGACAGTGACTGACAGTGTGGACAGAGACTAACAGTACAGACAGAGATAGACAGTGTGGAAAGAGACTGGCAGTGGGGAATGAAAATGACAGTGCAGACAGAGACTGACTGTGCAGAAAGAGAATGACTGTGGAAACAGACAGAGAGTGCGGACATAGAGTGACAGTGCAGACAGACACTGACAGTGCGGACATCGACTGGCAGTGCGGACATAGACTGACAGTGCGGACATAGACTGACAGTGCGGAAATAGACTAACAGTGTGGAAAGAGACTGACCACGCGGACAGAGACTGGCAGTCCGGACATAGCCTGACAGTCCGGACAGAGACTGAGAGTGTGGACATAGAGTGACAGTGCGGACAGAGACTGAGAGTGTGGACATAGAGTGACAGTGCGGACATAGACTGATAGTGCGGACAGAGACTGACAGCGTGGACAGAGACTGACAGTGCGGACATAGACTGACAGTGCGGACATAGACTGACATTGTTGCCAGAGACTGACAGTGCGGACAGCGACAAACAATGCGGACAGAGAAAGAGCACGCGGACAGAGACTGACAGTGCAGACATAGACTGACAGTGCGGACATAGACTGACTGCGTGGACAGAGACTGACAACGCAGACACAGACTGACAGTGCGGACAGAGACTGACAGTGTGGACAGAGACTAACAGTGCGGACAGAGACTGACAGTGTGGACAGAGACTAACAGTGCGGACATAGACTGACAGTGCGGACATAGACTGACAACGCAGACAGAGACTGACAGTGCAGAAAGAGATTGACTGTGGAAACGGACTGAGAGTGCGGACAGAGACTGACAGAGCGGACATCGACTGAAAGTCCGGACATAGACTGACAGTGCAGACATAGACTGACAGTGTCGACAGAGACTGACAGTGCGGACAGAGACTGACAACGCAGACACAGACTGACAGTGCGGACAGAGACTGACAGTGCGGACAGAGACATACTGTGCGGACAGAGATTGACAGTGCAGACAGAGATTGACAGTGTGGAAAGAGACTGGCAGTGGGGAAAGGAAATGAGAGTTCAGACAGAGCCTGACAGTGCAGAAAGAGAATGACAGTGGAAAGGGACAGAGTGTGCGGACATAGACTGACAGTGCAGACATAGACTGACAGTGTCGACAGGGACTGACAGTGCGGACAGAGAGTGACTGCGTGGACAGAGACTGACAACGCAGACACAGACTGACAGTGCGGACGGAGACTGACAGTGCGGACAGAGCATGACAGTCCGGACATAGACTGACAGTGCAGACAGAGACTGACAGTGAAGACAGAGACTGACATTGCGGACATAGACTGACAGTGCGGACATAGACTGACATTGTTGCCAGAGACTGACAGTGCGGACATAGACTGACAGTGCGTACAGAGACTAACAATGCGGACAGAGAAAGAGCACGCGGACAGAGACTGACAGTGCGGACAGAGACTGACAGTGCGGACAGAGACTGACAGTGCGAACAGTGACTGACAGTGCGGACAGAGACTGACCACGCAGACAGAGACTGACAGTGCGGACAGAGACTAACAGTGCGTACAGAGACTGACAGGGCGGACATAGACTGACAGTGCAGACAGAGACTGACAGGGCGGACAGAGACTGACAGTGCAGAAAGGGACTGACATTGCGGACAATGATTGACATTGCGGACAGTGATTGAGAGAGCGGACTGGGATTTTCAGTGTGGACAAGGATTGACAGTGCAGACAGGGATTGACAGTGCGCACTGGGATTAACAGTGTGGACAGGGATTGACAGTGCGGACAGAGACTGACAGTACGGACGGAGAATGACAGTGCAGACAGAGGCTGACAGTGTGGACATAGACTGACAGAGCGGACAGAGAATGACAGTGCGGACAGAGACTAACAGTGTGCACAGACACTGACAGTCCGGACATAGACTGACAGTGCAGACAGAGACTGACAGTGCAGACAGAGACTGACATTGCGGACATAGACTGACAGTGCGGACATAGACTGACAGTGCGGACATAGACTGACACTGCAGACAGAGACTAACAATGTGGACAGAGAAAGACCACGCAGACAGAGACTGACAGTGCCGACAGAGACTGACAGTGCGGACAGAGACTGACAGTGCAGAAAGGGACTGACATTGCGGACATAGACTGACAGTGCGGACATAGACTGACATTGCGGACATAGACTGACAGGGCGGACAGAAACTGACAGGGCGGACAGAGACTGACAGTGCGGACAGAGACTGACAGTGCAGAAAGGCACTGACATTGCGGACAGTGATTGAGAGTGTGGACTGGGATTTTCAGTGTGGACAGGGATTGACAGTGCAGACAGGGATTCACAGTGCGCACTGGGATTAACAGTGTGGACAGGGATTGACAGTGTGGACAGGGATTGACAGTGCGGACAGAGACTGACAGTGCGGATAGATACTGGCAGTGAGAACTGACACTGACAGTGCGGACAGAGACTGACAGTGCAGATATAGACTGACAGTGCGGACAGAGACTGACAGTGCGGACATAGACTGACAGTGCGGACAGAGACTAACAATGCGGACAGAGACAGACCACGCGGAAAGAGACTGATAGTGCGGACAGAGACTGACAGTGCGGACAGAGACTGACAGTGCGGACAGAGACTCAGAGTACAGACAGAGATTGACAGTGTGGAAAGAGACTGGCAGTGGTGAAAGTAAATGACAGTGCAGACAGAGACTGACAGTGCAGAAAGAGAATGACTGTGGAAACGGACTGATAGTGCGGACAGAGACTGACAGTGCGGACATCGACTGACAGAGCGGGCATAGACTGACAGTGCAGACATAGACTGACAGTGTGGACAAAGACTGACAACGCAGACACAGACAGACAGTGCGAACAGAGACTGCCAGTGCGGACAGAGACTGACAGTGCGGACAGAGACTAACAGTGCGGACAGAGACTGACAGCGTGGACAGAGACTGACAACGCAGACGCAGACTGACAGTGCGGACCGAGACTGACAGTGCGGACAGAGACTAACAGTGCGGACAGAGACTGACAGTGCAGACAGAGACTGACAGTGAAGACAGAGACTGACATTGCGGAAATAGACTGACAGTGTGGACATAGACTGACAGTGTGGACATAGACTGACAGTGTGGACATAGACTGACAGTGCGGACATAGACTGATAGTCCGGACAGTGCAGAAAGGGACTGACATTGCGGACAATGATTGACATTGCGGACAGTGATTGAGAGTGCGGACTGGGATTTTCAGTGTGGACAGGGATTGACAGTGCAGACAGGGATTCACAGTGCGCACTGGGATTAACAGTGCGAACAGGGATTGACAGTGTGGACATAGACTGACAGTGCGGACAGAGACTGACAGTGCGCACATAGATTGACAGTGCGGACAGAGACTGACAGCGTGGACAGAGACTGACACTGCAGACATAGACTGACAGTGTCGACAGAGCCTGACAGTGCGCACATAGATTGACAGTCCGGACAGAGACTGACTACGTGGACAGAGACTGACAACGCAGACAAAGAGTGACTGCGTGGACAGAGACTGACAAGGCAGACACAGACTGACAGTGCGGACAGAGACTGACAGTGCGGACAGAGATTGACAGTGTGGAAAGTGACTGGCAGTGGGGAAAGGAAATGAGAGTTCAGACAGAGACTGACAGTGCAGAAAGAGAATGACAGTGGAAAGGGACAGAGTGTGCGGACGTAGACTGACAGTGCAGACATAGACTGACAGTGTCAACAGAGACTGACAGTGCGGACAGAGACTGACTGCGTGGACAGAGACTGACAACGCAGACACAGACTGACAGTGCGGACAGAGACTGACAGTGCGGACAGAGCATGACAGTCCGGACATAGACTGACAGTGCGGACAGAGACTGACAGCGTGGACAGAGACTGACAATGTGGACACAGACTAACAGTACAGACAGAGATAGACAGTGTGGAAAGAGACTGGCAGTGGGGAATGAAAATGACAGTGCAGACAGAGACTGACAGTGCAGAAAGAGAATGACTGTGGAAACGGACTGATAGTGCGGACAGAGACTGACAGTGCGGACATCGACTGACAGAGCGGGCATAGACTGACAGTGCAGACATAGACTGACAGTGTGGACAAAGACTGACAACGCAGACACAGACAGACAGTGCGAACAGAGACTGCCAGTGCGGACAGAGACTGACAGTGCGGACAGAGACTAACAGTGCGGACAGAGACTGACAGCGTGGACAGAGACTGACAACGCAGACGCAGACTGACAGTGCGGACCGAGACTGACAGTGCGGACAGAGACTAACAGTGCGGACAGAGACTGACAGTGCAGACAGAGACTGACAGTGAAGACAGAGACTGACATTGCGGAAATAGACTGACAGTGTGGACATAGACTGACAGTGTGGACATAGACTGACAGTGTGGACATAGACTGACAGTGCGGACATAGACTGATAGTCCGGACAGTGCAGAAAGGGACTGACATTGCGGACAATGATTGACATTGCGGACAGTGATTGAGAGTGCGGACTGGGATTTTCAGTGTGGACAGGGATTGACAGTGCAGACAGGGATTCACAGTGCGCACTGGGATTAACAGTGCGAACAGGGATTGACAGTGTGGACATAGACTGACAGTGCGGACAGAGACTGACAGTGCGCACATAGATTGACAGTGCGGACAGAGACTGACAGCGTGGACAGAGACTGACACTGCAGACATAGACTGACAGTGTCGACAGAGCCTGACAGTGCGCACATAGATTGACAGTCCGGACAGAGACTGACTACGTGGACAGAGACTGACAACGCAGACAAAGAGTGACTGCGTGGACAGAGACTGACAACGCAGACACAGACTGACAGTGCGGACAGAGACTGACAGTGCGGACAGAGATTGACAGTGTGGAAAGTGACTGGCAGTGGGGAAAGGAAATGAGAGTTCAGACAGAGACTGACAGTGCAGAAAGAGAATGACAGTGGAAAGGGACAGAGTGTGCGGACGTAGACTGACAGTGCAGACATAGACTGACAGTGTCAACAGAGACTGACAGTGCGGACAGAGACTGACTGCGTGGACAGAGACTGACAACGCAGACACAGACTGACAGTGCGGACAGAGACTGACAGTGCGGACAGAGCATGACAGTCCGGACATAGACTGACAGTGCGGACAGAGACTGACAGCGTGGACAGAGACTGACAATGTGGACACAGACTAACAGTACAGACAGAGATAGACAGTGTGGAAAGAGACTGGCAGTGGGGAATGAAAATGACAGTGCAGACAGAGACTGACTGTGCAGAAAGAGAATGACTGTGGAAACAGACAGAGAGTGCGGACATAGAGTGACAGTGCGGACATAGACTGGGCAGTGCGGACATAGACTGACAGTGCGGACATAGACTGGCAGTGCGGACATAGACTGACAGTGCGGACATAGACTGACAGTGCGGACAGAGACTGACTGTGCGGAAATAGACTAACAGTGTGGAAAGAGACTGACCACGCGGACAGAGACTGGCAGTCCGGACATAGCCTGACAGTCCGGACAGAGACTGAGAGTGTGGACATAGAGTGACAGTGCGGACAGAGACTGAGAGTGTGGACATAGAGTGACAGTGCGGACTTGACTGATAGTGCGGACAGAGACTGACAGTGTGGACAGAGACTGACAGTGCGGACATAGACTGACAGTGCGGACATAGACTGACAGTGCGGACATAGACTGACAGTGTTGCCAGAGACTGACAGTGCGGACATAGACAGACAGTGCGGACAGAGACTGACAGTGAAGACAGAGACTGACATTGCGGACATAGACTGACAGTGCGGACATAGACTGACAGTGTTGCCAGAGACTGACAGTGCGAACATAGACAGACAGTGCGGACAGAGACTAACAATGCGGACAGAGAAAGAGCACGCGGACAGAGACTGACAGTGCGAACAGTGACTGACAGTGCGGACAGAGACTGACCACGCAGACAGAGACTGACAGTGCGGACAGAGACTAACAGTGCGTACAGAGACTGACAGGGCGGACATAGACTGACAGTGCAGACAGAGACTGACAGGGCGGACAGAGACTGACAGTGCAGAAAGGGACTGACATTGCGGACAATGATTGACATTGCGGACAGTGATTGAGAGTGCGGACTGGGATTTTCAGTGTGGACAAGGATTGACAGTGCAGACAGGGATTGACAGTGCGCACTGGGATTAACAGTGTGGACAGGGATTGACAGTGCGGACAGAGACTGACAGTACGGACGGAGATTGACAGTGCAGACAGAGGCTGACAGTGTGGACATAGACTGACAGAGCGGACAGAGAATGACAGTGCGAACAGAGACTGACATTACGGACATGGACTGACAGTGCGGATATAGACTGACAGCGTGGACAGAGCCTGACAGTGCGGACATAGACTGACAGTGCAGACAGAGACGAACAATGTGGACAGAGAAAGACCACGCGGACAGAGACTGACAGTGCGTACAGAGACTGACAGGGCGGACAGGGACTGACAGGGCGGAAAGGGACTGACAGTGCGGACATAGACTGACAGTGCAGAAAGAGATTGACTGTGGAAACGGACAGAGAGTGCGGACAGAGACTGACAGAGTGGACACAGACTGACAGTGCGGACTGAGACTGACAGTGCAGACATAGACTGACAGTGTCGACAGAGACTGACATTGCGGACAGAGACTGACAGTGCGGACAGAGACTGACAGTGCGGACAGAGACTGACAGTGCGGACAGAGATTGACAGTGTGGAAAGTGACTGGCAGTGCGGACATAGACTGACAGTGCAGACAGAGACTGACAGTGAAGGCAGAGACTGACATTGCGGACATAGACTGACAGTGCGGACAGAGACTGACAGCGTGGACAGAGACTGACAATGTGGACACAGACTGACAGTGCGGACAGTGACTGACAGTGTGGACAGAGACTAACAGTACAGACAGAGATAGACAGTGTGGAAAGAGACTGGCAGTGCGGACAGAGACTAACAGTACGTACAGAGACTGACAGGGCGGACAGAGACTGACAGTGCGGACAGAGACTGACAGTGCGGACAGACACTGACAGTGCGTACAGAGACTGACAGGGCGGACAGAGACTGACAGGCCGGAAAGGGACTGACATTGCGGACAGAGACTGACAGTGCGGACATAGACTGACATTGCGGACATAGACTGACAGTGCGGACATAGACTGACAGTGCGGACATAGACTGACAGTGCAGACAGAGACTAACAATGTGGACAGAGAAAGACCACGCGGACAGAGACTGACAGTGCGGACAGAGACTGACAGTGCGGACAGAGACTGACAGTGCGGACAGAGACTGACCACGCGGACAGAGACTGACCACACGGACAGAGACTGACAGTGCGGACAGAGACTAACAGTACGTACAGAGACTGACAGGGCGGACAGAGACTGACAGTGCGGACAGAGACTGACAGTGCGGACAGAGACTAACAGTGCGTACAGAGACTGACAGGGCGGACAGAGACTGACAGGCCGGAAAGGGACTGACATTGCGGACATCGACTGACAGTGCAGAAAGAGATTGACTGTGGAAACGGACTGAGAGTGCGGACAGAGACTGACAGAGCGGACATAGACTGATAGTCCGGACATAGACTGACAGTGCAGACATAGACTGACAGTGTCGACAGAGACTGACAGTGTGAACAGAGACTGACTGCGTGGACAGAGCATGACAGTCCGGACATAGACTGACAGTGCAGATAGAGACTGACAGTGCGGACAGAGCATGACAGTCCGGACATAGACTGACAGTGCAGACAGAGACTGACAGTGAAGACAGAGACCGACATTGCGGACATAGACTGACAGTGCGGACATAGACTGACAGTGTTGCCAGAGACTGACAGTGCGGACATAGACTGACAGTGCGGACAGAGACTAACAATGCGGACAGAGAAAGAGCACGTGGACAGAGACTGACAGTGCGGACAGAGACTGACAGTGCGGACAGAGACTGACCACGCAGACAGAGACTGACAGTGCGGACAGAGACTAACAGTACGCACAGAGACTGACAGGGCGGACATAGACTGACAGTGCAGACAGAGACTGACAGGGTGGACAGAGACTCACAGTGCAGAAAGGGACTGACATTGCGGACAATGATTGACATTGCGGACAGAGACTGACAGTGCGGACAGAGACTGACCACGCGGACAGAGACTGACAGTGCGGACAGAGCATGACAGTCCGGACATAGACTGACGGTGCAGACAGAGACTGACATTGCGGAAATAGACTGACAGAGCGGACATAGACTGACAGTGTCGACAGAGACTGACAGTGCGGACAGAGACTGACTGCGTGGACAGAGACTGACAACACAGACACAGACTGACAGTGCGGACAGAGACTGACAGTGCGGACAGAGCATGACAGTCCGGACATCGACTGACAGTGCAGACAGAGACTGACATTGCGGACATAGACTGACAGTGCGGACATAGACTGACAGTGTTGCCAGAGACTGACAGTGCGGACATAGACTGACAGTGCGAACAGAGACTAACAATGCGGACAGAGAAAGAACACGCGGACAGAGACTGACATTGCGGACAGAGACTGACAGTGTTGCCAGAGACTGACAGTGCGGACATAGACTGACAGTGCGAACAGAGACTAACAATGCGGACAGAGAAAGAACACGCGGACAGAGACTGACATTGCGGACAGAGACTGACAGTGCGTACAGAGACTGACAGGGTGGACATAGACTGACAGTGCAGACAGAGACTGACAGGGCAGACAGAGACTGACAGTGCGGAAAGGGACTGACATTGCGGACAATGATTGACATTGCGGACAGTGATTGGGAGTGCGGACTGGGATTTTCAGTGTGGACAAGGATTGACAGTGCAGACAGGGATTGACAGTGTGCACTGGGATTAACAGTGTGGACAGGAATTGACAGTGCAGACAGAGACTGACAGTGCGGACTGAGACTAACAGTGCGGACAGACACTGACAGTCCGGACATAGACTGACAGTGCAGACAGAGACTGACAGGGCAGACAGAGACTGACATTGCGGACATAGACTGACAGTGCGGACATAGACTGACAGTGTGGACAGAGACTGACAGTGCGGACATAGACTGACAGTGCAGACAGAGACTAACAATGTGGACAGAGAAAGACCACGCGGACAGAGACTGACAGTGCGGACAGCGACTGACAGTGCGGACAGAGACAGACAGTGCGGACAGAGACTGACCACGCGGACAGAGACTGACCACACGGACAGAGACTGACAGTGCGGACAGAGACTAACAGTACGTACAGAGACTGACAGGGCGGACAGAGACTGACAGTGCGGACAGAGACTGACAGTGCGGACAGAGACTAACAGTGCGTACAGAGAAAGACCACGCGGACAGAGACTGACAGTGCGGACAGAGACTGACAGTGCGGACAGAGACTGACAGTGCGGACAGAGACTGACCACGCGGACAGAGACTGACCACACGGACAGAGACTGACAGTGAAGACAGAGACTGACATTGCGGAAATAGACTGACAGTGTGGACATAGACTGACAGTGCGGACATAGACTGGCAGTGCGGACATAGACTGATAGTCCGGACAGTGCGGAAAGGGACTGACATTGCGGACAATAATTGACATTGCGGACAGTGATTGAGAGTGCGGACTGGGATTTTCAGTGCAGAGAGGGATTGACAGTGCAGATAGGGATTGACAGTGCGCACTGAGATTAACAGTGCGAACAGGGATTGACAGTGTGGACATAGACTGACAGTGCGGACAGAGACTGACAGTGTGGACAGAGACCGACAGTGCGGACATAGACTGACAGTGCAGACAGAGACTAACAATGTGGACAGAGAAAGACCACGCGGACAGAGACTGACAGTGCGGACAGAGACTGACAGTGCGGACAGAGACTGACAGTGCGGACAGAGACTGACCACGCGGACAGAGACTGACCACACGGACAGAGACTGACAGTGCGGACAGAGACTAACAGTACGTACAGAGACTGACAGGGCGGACAGAGACTGACAGTGCGGACAGAGACTGACAGTGCGGACAGAGACTAACAGTGCGTACAGAGACTGACAGGGCGGACAGAGACTGACAGGGCGGAAAGGGACTGACATTGCGGACATAGACTGACAGTGCAGAAAGAGATTGACTGTGGAAACGGACTGAGAGTGCGGACAGAGACTGACAGAGCGGACATAGACTGATAGTCCGGACATAGACTGACAGTGCAGACATAGACTGACAGTGTCGACAGAGACTGACAGTGTGGACAGAGACTGACTGCGTGGACAGAGACTGACAACGCAGACACAGACTGACAGTGCGGACAGAGACTGACAGTGCAGCCAGAGACTGACAGTGCAGAAAGAGATTGACTGTGGAAACGGACTGAGAGTGCGGACAGAGACTGGCAGAGCGGACAAAGACTGATAGTCCGGACATCGACTGACAGTGCAGACATAGACTGACAGTGCGGACAGAGACTGACAGTGCGGACAGAGACTGACAGTGCGGACAGAGACTGACAGTGCGGACAGAGACTGACAGTGCGGACAGAGACTGACAGTGCGGACAGAGACTGACAGTGCGGACAGAGACTGACAGTGTGGAAAGTGACTGGCAGTGGGGAAAGGAAATGAGAGTTCCGACAGAGACTGACAGTGCAGAAAGAGAATGACAGTGGAAAGGGACAGAGTGTGCGGACATAGACTGACAGAGCAGACATAGACTGATAGTCCGGACATAGACTGACAGTGCAGACATAGACTGACAGTGTCGACAGAGACTGACAATGCGGACAGAGACTGACTGCGTGGACAGAGACTGACAATGCAGGCACAGACTGACAGTGCGGACAGAGACTGACAGTGCGGACAGAGCATGACAGTCCGGACATAGACTGACAGTGCAGACAGAGACTGACAGTGAAGGCAGAGACTGACATTGCGGAAATAGACTGATAGTGCGGACATAGACTGACAGTGTTGCCAGAGACTGACAGTGCGGAAATAGACTGACAGTGCGGACAGTGACTAACAATGCGGACAGAGAAAGAGCACGCGGACAGAGACTGACAGTGCGGACAGAGACTGACAGTGCGGACAGTGACTGACAGTGCGGACAGTGACTGACAGTGCGGACAGAGACTGACCACGCAGACAGAGACTGACAGTACGGACAGAGACTAACAGTGCGGACAGAGACTAACAGTGCGTCCAGAGACTGAAAGGGTGGACATAGACTGACAGTGCAGACAGAGACTGACAGGGCAGACAGAGACTGACAGTGCAGAAAGGGACTGACATTGCGGACAATGATTGACATTGCGGACAGTGATTGAGAGCGCGGACTGGGATTTTCAGCGTGGACAAGGATTGACAGTGCAGACAGGGATTGACAGTGCGCACTGGGATTAACAGTGTGGACAGGGAATGACAGTGCGGACAGAGACTGACAGTACGGACGGAGAATGACAGTGCAGACAGAGGCTGACAGTGTGGACATAGACTGACAGAGCGGACAGAGAATGACAGTGCGGACAGAGACTAACAGTGTGCACAGAGACTAACAGTGCGGACAGACACTGACAGTCCGGACATAGGCTGACAGTGCAGACAGAGACTGACAGTGCAGACAGAGACTGACAGTGCGGACAGAGACTGACATTGCGGACATAGAATGACAGTGCGGATATCGACTGACAGTGTGGACAGAGACTGACAGTGCGGACATAGACTGACAGTGCAGACAGAGACTAACAATGTGGACAGAGAAAGACCACGCGGAAAGAGACTGACAGTGCCGACAGAGACTGACAGTGCGGACAGAGACTGACAGTGCGGACAGAGACTAACAGTGCGTACAGAGACTGACAGGGCGGACAGAGACTGACAGGGCGGAAAGGGACTGACATTGCGGACAGAGACTGACAGTGCAGAAAGAGATTGACTGTGGAAACGGACTGAGAGTGCGGACAGAGACTGACAGAGCGGACATAGACTGATAGTCCGGACATAGACTGACAGTGCAGACATAGACTGACAGTGGCGACAGAGACTGACAGTGCGGACAGAGACTGACAACGCAGACACAGACTGACAGTGCGGACAGAGACTGACAGTGCGGACATAGACTGACAGTGCGGACAGAGATTGACAGTGTGGAAAGTGACTGGCAGTGGGGAAAGGAAATGAGAGTTCAGACAGAGACTGACAGTGCAGAAAGAGAATGACAGTGGAAAGGGACAGAGTGTGCGGACATAGACTGACAGAGCGGACATAGACTGATAGTCCGGACATAGACTGACAGTGCAGACATAGACTGACAGTGTCGACAGAGACTGACAGTGTGGACAGAGACTGACTGCGTGGACAGAGACTGACAACGCAGACACAGACTGACAGTGCGGACAGAGACTGACAGTGCGGACAGAGACTGACAGTGCGGACATAGACTGACAGTGCAGACAGAGACTGACAGTGAAGGCAGAGACTGACATTGCGGACATAGACTGACAATGCGGACAGAGACTGACAGCGTGGACAGAGACTGACAATGTGGACACAGACTGACAGTGCGGACAGTGACTGACAGTGTGGACAGAGACTAACAGTACAGACAGAGATAGACAGTGTGGAAAGAGACTGGCAGTGGGGAATGAAAATGACAGTGCAGACAGAGACTGACTGTGCAGAAAGAGAATGACTGTGGAAACAGACAGAGAGTGCGGACATAGAGTGACAGTGCGGACATAGACTGGGCAGTGCGGACATAGACTGACAGTGCGGACATAGACTGGCAGTGCGGACATAGACTGACAGTGCGGACAGAGACTGACTGTGCGGAAATAGACTAACAGTGTGGAAAGAGACTGACCACGCGGACAGAGACTGGCAGTCCGGACATAGCCTGACAGTCCGGACAGAGACTGAGAGTGTGGACATAGAGTGACAGTGCGGACAGAGACTGAGAGTGTGGACATAGAGTGACAGTGCGGACATAGACTGATAGTGCGGACAGAGACTGACAGTGTGGACAGAGACTGACAGTGCGGACATAGACTGACAGTGCGGACAGAGCATGACAGTCCCGACATAGACTGACAGTGCAGACAGAGACTGACAGTGAAGACAGAGACTGACATTGCGGACATAGACTGACAGTGCGGACATAGACTGACAGTGTTGCCAGAGACTGACAGTGCGGACATAGACAGACAGTGCGGACAGAGACTAACAATGCGGACAGAGAAAGAGCACGCGGACAGAGACTGACAGTGCGAACAGTGACTGACAGTGCGGACAGAGACTGACCACGCAGACAGAGACTGACAGTGCGGACATAGACTGACAGTGCAGACAGAGACTGACAGGGCGGACTGGGATTAACAGTGTGGACAGGGATTGACAGTGCGGACAGAGACTGACAGTACGGACGGAGATTGACAGTGCAGACAGAGGCTGACAGTGTGGACATAGACTGACAGAGCGGACAGAGAATGACAGTGCGAACAGAGACTAACAGTGTGCACAGAGACTGACAGTGCAGACAGAGACTGACATTACGGACATGGACTGACAGTGCGGATATAGACTGACAGCGTGGACAGAGCCTGACAGTGCGGACATAGACTGACAGTGCAGACAGAGACGAACAATGTGGACAGAGAAAGACCACGCGGACAGAGACTGACAGTGCGTACAGAGACTGACAGGGCGGAAAGGGACGGACATTGCGGACATAGACTGACAGTGCAGAAAGAGATTGACTGTGGAAACGGACAGAGAGTGCGGACAGAGACTGACAGAGCGGACACAGACTGACAGTGCGGACAGAGACTGAAAGTGCGGACAGAGACTGACAGTGCGGACAGAGACTGACAGTGCGGACAGAGATTGACAGTGTGGAAAGTGACTGGCAGTGGGGAAAGGAAATGAGAGTTCAGACAGAGACTGACAGTGCAGAAAGAGAATGACAGTGCAAAGGGACAGAGTGTGCGGACATAGACTGACAGAGCGGACATAGGCTGATAGTCCGGACATAGACTGACAGTGCAGACATAGACTGACAGGGTGGACAGAGACTCACAGTGCAGAAAGGGACTGACATTGCGGACAATGATTGACATTGCGGACAGAGACTGACAGTGCGGACAGAGACTGACAGTGCGGACAGAGCATGACAGTCCGGACATAGACTGACGGTGCAGACAGAGACTGACAGTGAAGACAGAGACTGACATTGCGGAAATAGACTGACAGAGCGGACATAGACTGATAGTCCGGACATAGACTGACAGTGTCGACAGAGACTGACAGTGCGGACAGAGACTGACTGCGTGGACAGAGACTGACAACACAGACACAGACTGACAGTGCGGACAGAGACTGACAGTGCGGACAGAGCATGACAGTCCGGACATAGACTGACAGTGCAGACAGAGACTGACATTGCGGACATAGACTGACAGTGCGGACATAGACTGACAGTGTTGCCAGAGACTGACAGTGCGGACATAGACTGACAGTGCGGACAGAGACTAACAATGCGGACAGAGAAAGAACACGCGGACAGAGACTGACATTGCGGACAGAGACTGACAGTGCGGACAGAGACTGACAGGGTGGACAGTGACTGACAGTGCGGACAGAGACTGACCAAACAGACAGAGACTGACAGTGCGGACAGAGACTAACAGTGCGTACAGAGACTGACAGGGTGGACATAGACTGACAGTGCAGACAGAGACTGACAGGGCAGACAGAGACTGACAGTGCGGAAAGGGACTGACATTGCGGACAATGATTGACATTGCGGACAGTGATTGGGAGTGCGGACTGGGATTATCAGTGTGGACAAGGATTGACAGTGCAGACAGGGATTGACAGTGTGCACTGGGAATAACAGTGTGGACAGGAATTGACAGTGCAGACAGAGACTGACAGTGCGGACTGAGACTACCAGTGCGGACAGACACTGACAGTCCGGACATAGACTGACAGTGCAGACAGAGACTGACAGGGCAGACAGAGACTGACATTGCGGACATAGACTGACAGTGCGGACATAGACTGACAGTGTGGACAGAGACTGACAGTGCGGACATAGACTGACAGTGCAGACAGAGACTAACAATGTGGACAGAGAAAGACCACGCGGACAGAGACTGACAGTGCGGACAGAGACTGACAGTGCGGACAGAGACTGACAGTGCGGACAGAGACTGACCACGCGGACAGAGACTGACCACACGGACAGAGACTGACAGTGCGGACAGAGACTAACAGTACGTACAGAGACTAACAGTGCGTACAGAGACTGACAGGGCGGACAGAGACTGACAGGGCGGAAAGGGACTGACATTGCGGACATAGACTGACAGTGCAGAAAGAGATTGACTGTGGAAACGGACTGAGAGTGCGGACAGAGACTGACAGAGCGGACATAGACTGATAGTCCGGACATAGACTGACAGTGCAGACATAGACTGACAGTGTCGACAGAGACTGACAGTGCGGAAATAGACTGACAATGCGGACAGTGACTAACAATGCGGACAGAGAAAGAGCACGCGGACAGAGACTGACAGTGCGGACAGAGACTGACAGTGCGGACAGTGACTGACAGTGCGGACAGTGACTGACAGTGCGGACAGTGACTGACAGTGCGGACAGAGCATGACAGTCCGGACATAGACTGACAGTGCAGACAGAGACTGACATTGCGGACAGAGACTGACATTGCGGACATAGACTGACAGTGCGGACATGGACTGACAATGTTGCCAGAGACTGACAGTGCGGAAATAGACTGACAATGCGGACAGTGACTAACAATGCGGACAGAGAAAGAGCACGCGGACAGAGACTGACAGTGCGGACAGAGACTGACAGTGCGGACAGTGACTGACAGTGCGGACAGAGACTGACCACGCAGACAGAGACTGACAGTACGGACAGAGACTAACAGTGCGTACAGAGACTGACAGGGTAGACATAGACTGACAGTGCAGACAGAGACTGACAGGGCAGACAGAGACTGACAGTGCAGAAAGGGACTGACATTGCGGACAATGATTGACATTGCGGACAGTGATTGAGAGTGCGGACTGGGATTTTCAGTGTGGACAAGGATTGACAGTGCAGACAGGGATTGACAGTGCACACTGGGATTAACAGTGTGGACAGGGATTGACAGTGCGGACAGAGTCTTACAGTACGGATGGAGAATGACAGTGCAGACAGAGGCTGACAGTGTGGACATAGACTGACAGAGCGGACAGAGAATGACAGTGCGGACAGAGACTAACAGTGTGCACAGAGACTAACAGTGCGGACAGACACTGACAGTCCGGACATAGGCTGACAGTGCAGACAGAGACTGACAGTGCGGACAGAGACTGACATTGCGGACATAGAATGACAGTGCGGATATAGACTGACAGTGTGGACAGAGACTGACAGTGCGGACATAGACTGACAGTGCAGACAGAGACTAACAATGTGGACAGAGAAAGACCACGCGGAAAGAGACTGACAGTGCGGACAGAGACTGACAGTGCGGACAGAGACTAACAGTGCGTACAGAGACTGACAGTGCGGACAGAGACTAACAGTGCGTACAGAGACTGACAGGGCGGACAGAGACTGACAGGGCGGAAAGGGACTGACATTGCGGACATAGACTGACAGTGCAGAAAGAGATTGACTGTGGAAACGGACTGAGAGTGCGGACAGAGACTGACAGAGCGGACATAGACTGATAGTCCGGACATAGACTGACAGTGCAGACATAGAATGACAGTGTCGACAGAGACTGACAGTGCGGACAGAGACTGACTGCGTGGACAGAGACTGACAACGCAGACACAGACTGACTGCGTGGACAGAGACTGACAACGCAGACACAGACTGACAGTGCGCACAGAGACTGACAGTGCGGACACAGACTAACAGTGCGCACAGAGACTGACAGTGCGGACAGGGACTGACAGTGCGGACAGAGACTGACAGTGCGGACAGGGACTGACAGTGCGGACAGAGACTGACAGTGCGGACAGAGACTGACAGTGCGGACAGAGACTGACAGTGCGGACAGAGACTGACAGTGCGGACAGAGACTGACAGTGCGGACAGAGACTGACAGTGCGGACAGAGCATGACAGTCCGGACATAGACTGACAGTGCAGACAGAGACTGACATTGCGGACCTAGACTGACAGTGCGGACATAGACTGACAGTGTTGCCAGAGACTGACAGTGCGGACATAGACTGACAGTGCGGACAGAGACTAACAATGCGGACAGAGAAAGAGCACGTGGACAGAGACTGACAGTGCGGACAGAGACTGACAGTCCGGACATAGACTGACAGTGCAGACAGAGACTGACAGTGTGGAAAGTGACTGGCAGTGGGGAAAGGAAATGAGAGTTCAGACAGAGACTGACAGTGCAGAAAGAGAATGACAGTGGAAAGGGACAGAGTGTGCGGACATAGACTGACAGAGCGGACATAGACTGATAGTCCGGACATAGAGTGACAGTGTTGCCAGAGACTGACAGTCCGGACATAGACTGACAGTGCAGACAGAGACTGACAGTGAAGGCAGAGACTGACATTGCGGACATAGACTGACAGTGCGGACATAGACTGACAGTGTTGCCAGAGACTGACAGTGCGGACATAGACTGACAGTGCGGACAGTGACTAACAATGCGGACAGAGAAAGAGCACGCGGACAGAGACTGACAATGCGGACAGAGACTGACAGTGCGGACAGAGACTGACCACGCAGACAGAGACTGACAGTGCGGACAGAGACTAACAGTGCGGACAGAGACTAACAGTGCGGACAGAGACTAACAGTGCGTACATAGACTGACAGTGCAGACAGAGACTGACAGGGCAGACAGAGACTGACAGTGCGGAAAGGGACTGACATTGCGGACAATGATTGACATTGCGGACAGTGATTGGGAGTGCGGACTGGGATTTTCAGTGTGGACAAGGATTGACAGTGCAGACAGGGATTGACAGTGTGCACTGGGATTAACAGTGTGGACAGGAATTGACAGTGCAGACAGAGACTGACAGTGCAGACAGAGGCTGACAGTGTGGACATAGACTGACAGAGCGGACAGAGAATGACAGTGCGGACAGAGACTAACAGTGTGCACAGAGACTAACAGTGCGGACAGACACTGACAGTCCGGACATAGACTGACAGTGCAGACAGAGACTGACAGGGCAGACAGAGACTGACATTGCGGACATAGACTGACAGTGCGGACATAGACTGACAGTGTGGACAGAGACTGACAGTGCGGACATAGACTGACAGTGCAGACAGAGACTAACAATGTGGACAGAGAAAGACCACGCGGACAGAGACTGACAGTGCGGACAGAGACTGACAGTGCGTACAGAGACTGACAGTGCGGACATAGACTGACAGTGCGGACAGAGACTGACTGTGCGGAAATAGACTAACAGTGTGGAAAGAGACTGACCACGCGGACAGAGACTGGCAGTCCGGACATAGCCTGACAGTCCGGACAGAGACTGAGAGTGTGGACATAGAGTGACAGTGCGGACAGAGACTGAGAGTGTGGACATAGAGTGACAGTGCGGACTTGACTGATAGTGCGGACAGAGACTGACAGTGTGGACAGAGACTGACAGTGCGGACATAGACTGACAGTGCGGACATAGACTGACAGTGCGGACATAGACTGACAGTGTTGCCAGAGACTGACAGTGCGGACATAGACAGACAGTGCGGACAGAGACTGACAGTGAAGACAGAGACTGACATTGCGGACATAGACTGACAGTGCGGACATAGACTGACAGTGTTGCCAGAGACTGACAGTGCGAACATAGACAGACAGTGCGGACAGAGACTAACAATGCGGACAGAGAAAGAGCACGCGGACAGAGACTGACAGTGCGAACAGTGACTGACAGTGCGGACAGAGACTGACCACGCAGACAGAGACTGACAGTGCGGACAGAGACTAACAGTGCGTACAGAGACTGACAGGGCGGACATAGACTGACAGTGCAGACAGAGACTGACAGGGCGGACAGAGACTGACAGTGCAGAAAGGGACTGACATTGCGGACAATGATTGACATTGCGGACAGTGATTGAGAGTGCGGACTGGGATTTTCAGTGTGGACAAGGATTGACAGTGCAGACAGGGATTGACAGTGCGCACTGGGATTAACAGTGTGGACAGGGATTGACAGTGCGGACAGAGACTGACAGTACGGACGGAGATTGACAGTGCAGACAGAGGCTGACAGTGTGGACAGAGACTAACAATGCGGACAGAGAAAGAGCACGTGGACAGAGACTGACAGTGCGGACAGAGACTGACAGTGCGGACAGAGACTGACCACGCAGACAGAGACTGACAGTGCGGACAGAGACTAACAGTACGCACAGAGACTGACAGGGCGGACATAGACTGACAGTGCAGACAGAGACTGACAGGGTGGACAGAGACTCACAGTGCAGAAAGGGACTGACATTGCGGACAATGATTGACATTGCGGACAGAGACTGACAGTGCGGACAGAGACTGACCACGCGGACAGAGACTGACAGTGCGGACAGAGCATGACAGTCCGGACATAGACTGACGGTGCAGACAGAGACTGACATTGCGGAAATAGACTGACAGAGCGGACATAGACTGACAGTGTCGACAGAGACTGACAGTGCGGACAGAGACTGACTGCGTGGACAGAGACTGACAACACAGACACAGACTGACAGTGCGGACAGAGACTGACAGTGCGGACAGAGCATGACAGTCCGGACATCGACTGACAGTGCCGACAGAGACTGACATTGCGGACATAGACTGACAGTGCGGACATAGACTGACAGTGTTGCCAGAGACTGACAGTGCGGACATAGACTGACAGTGCGAACAGAGACTAACAATGCGGACAGAGAAAGAACACGCGGACAGAGACTGACATTGCGGACAGAGACTGACAGTGTTGCCAGAGACTGACAGTGCGGACATAGACTGACAGTGCGAACAGAGACTAACAATGCGGACAGAGAAAGAACACGCGGACAGAGACTGACATTGCGGACAGAGACTGACAGTGCGTACAGAGACTGACAGGGTGGACATAGACTGACAGTGCAGACAGAGACTGACAGGGCAGACAGAGACTGACAGTGCGGAAAGGGACTGACATTGAGGACAATGATTGACATTGCGGACAGTGATTGGGAGTGCGGACTGGGATTTTCAGTGTGGACAAGGATTGACAGTGCAGACAGGGATTGACAGTGTGCACTGGGATTAACAGTGTGGACAGGAATTGACAGTGCAGACAGAGACTGACAGTGCGGACTGAGACTAACAGTGCGGACAGACACTGACAGTCCGGACATAGACTGACAGTGCAGACAGAGACTGACAGGGCAGACAGAGACTGACATTGCGGACATAGACTGACAGTGCGGACATAGACTGACAGTGTGGACAGAGACTGACAGTGCGGACATAGACTGACAGTGCAGACAGAGGCTAACAATGTGGACAGAGAAAGACCACGCGGACAGAGACTGACAGTGCGGACAGCGACTGACAGTGCGGACAGAGACAGACAGTGCGGACAGAGACTGACCACGCGGACAGAGACTGACCACACGGACAGAGACTGACAGTGCGGACAGAGACTAACAGTACGTACAGAGACTGACAGGGCGGACAGAGACTGACAGTGCGGACAGAGACTGACAGTGCGGACAGAGACTAACAGTGCGTACAGAGAAAGACCACGCGGACAGAGACTGACAGTGCGGACAGAGACTGACAGTGCGGACAGAGACTGACAGTGCGGACAGAGACTGACCACGCGGACAGAGACTGATAGTCCGGACAGTGCGGAAAGGGACTGACATTGCGGACAATAATTGACATTGCGGACAGTGATTGAGAGTGCGGACTGGGATTTTCAGTGCAGAGAGGGATTGACAGTGCAGATAGGGATTGACAGTGCGCACTGAGATTAACAGTGCGAACAGGGATTGACAGTGTGGACATAGACTGACAGTGCGGACAGAGACTGACAGTGTGGACAGAGACCGACAGTGCGGACATAGACTGACAGTGCAGACAGAGACTAACAATGTGGACAGAGAAAGACCACGCGGACAGAGACTGACAGTGCGGACAGAGACTGACAGTGCGGACAGAGACTGACAGTGCGGACAGAGACTGACCACGCGGACAGAGACTGACCACACGGACAGAGACTGACAGTGCGGACAGAGACTAACAGTACGTACAGAGACTGACAGGGCGGACAGAGACTGACAGTGCGGACAGAGACTGACAGTGCGGA
Source organism: Mustelus asterias (assembly GCF_964213995.1). Taxonomy (NCBI): domain Eukaryota; kingdom Metazoa; phylum Chordata; class Chondrichthyes; order Carcharhiniformes; family Triakidae; genus Mustelus; species Mustelus asterias. The sequence goes on along the minus strand of NC_135809.1, from coordinate 62,159,869 downwards.
CAGAGACTAACAGTGCGTACAGAGACTGACAGGGCGGACAGAGACTGACAGGGCGGAAAGGGACTGACATTGCGGACATAGACTGACAGTGCAGAAAGAGATTGACTGTGGAAACGGACTGAGAGTGCGGACAGAGACTGACAGAGCGGACATAGACTGATAGTCCGGACATAGACTGACAGTGCAGACATAGACTGACAGTGTCGACAGAGACTGACAGTGTGGACAGAGACTGACTGCGTGGACAGAGACTGACAACGCAGACACAGACTGACAGTGCGGACAGAGACTGACAGTGCAGCCAGAGACTGACAGTGCAGAAAGAGATTGACTGTGGAAACGGACTGAGAGTGCGGACAGAGACTGGCAGAGCGGACAAAGACTGATAGTCCGGACATCGACTGACAGTGCAGACATAGACTGACAGTGCGGACAGAGACTGACAGTGCGGACAGAGACTGACAGTGCGGACAGAGACTGACAGTGCGGACAGAGACTGACAGTGCGGACAGAGACTGACAGTGCGGACAGAGACTGACAGTGCGGACAGAGACTGACAGTGTGGAAAGTGACTGGCAGTGGGGAAAGGAAATGAGAGTTCCGACAGAGACTGACAGTGCAGAAAGAGAATGACAGTGGAAAGGGACAGAGTGTGCGGACATAGACTGACAGAGCAGACATAGACTGATAGTCCGGACATAGACTGACAGTGCAGACATAGACTGACAGTGTCGACAGAGACTGACAATGCGGACAGAGACTGACTGCGTGGACAGAGACTGACAATGCAGGCACAGACTGACAGTGCGGACAGAGACTGACAGTGCGGACAGAGCATGACAGTCCGGACATAGACTGACAGTGCAGACAGAGACTGACAGTGAAGGCAGAGACTGACATTGCGGACATAGACTGACAATGCGGACAGAGACTGACAGTGCAGACAGAGACTGACAGTGAAGGCAGAGACTGACATTGCGGACATAGACTGACAGTGCAGACAGAGACTGACAGTGAAGGCAGAGACTGACATTGCGGAAATAGACTGATAGTGCGGACATAGACTGACAGTGTTGCCAGAGACTGACAGTGCGGAAATAGACTGACAGTGCGGACAGTGACTAACAATGCGGACAGAGAAAGAGCACGCGGACAGAGACTGACAGTGCGGACAGAGACTGACAGTGCGGACAGTGACTGACAGTGCGGACAGTGACTGACAGTGCGGACAGAGACTGACCACGCAGACAGAGACTGACAGTACGGACAGAGACTAACAGTGCGGACAGAGACTAACAGTGCGTCCAGAGACTGACAGGGTGGACATAGACTGACAGTGCAGACAGAGACTGACAGGGCAGACAGAGACTGACAGTGCAGAAAGGGACTGACATTGCGGACAATGATTGACATTGCGGACAGTGATTGAGAGCGCGGACTGGGATTTTCAGCGTGGACAAGGATTGACAGTGCAGACAGGGATTGACAGTGCGCACTGGGATTAACAGTGTGGACAGGGATTGACAGTGCGGACAGAGACTGACAGTACGGACGGAGAATGACAGTGCAGACAGAGGCTGACAGTGTGGACATAGACTGACAGAGCGGACAGAGAATGACAGTGCGGACAGAGACTAACAGTGTGCACAGAGACTAACAGTGCGGACAGACACTGACAGTCCGGACATAGGCTGACAGTGCAGACAGAGACTGACAGTGCGGACAGAGACTGACATTGCGGACATAGAATGACAGTGCGGATATCGACTGACAGTGCGGACATAGACTGACAGTGCAGACAGAGACTAACAATGTGGACAGAGAAAGACCACGCGGAAAGAGACTGACAGTGCCGACAGAGACTGACAGTGCGGACAGAGACTGACAGTGCGGACAGAGACTAACAGTGCGTACAGAGACTGACAGGGCGGACAGAGACTGACAGGGCGGAAAGGGACTGACATTGCGGACAGAGACTGACAGTGCAGAAAGAGATTGACTGTGGAAACGGACTGAGAGTGCGCACAGAGACTGACAGAGCGGACATAGACTGATAGTCCGGACATAGACTGACAGTGCAGACATAGACTGACAGTGGCGACAGAGACTGACAGTGCGGACAGAGACTGACAACGCAGACACAGACTGACAGTGCGGACAGAGACTGACAGTGCGGACATAGACTGACAGTGCGGACAGAGATTGACAGTGTGGAAAGTGACTGGCAGTGGGGAAAGGAAATGAGAGTTCAGACAGAGACTGACAGTGCAGAAAGAGAATGACAGTGGAAAGGGACAGAGTGTGCGGACATAGACTGACAGAGCGGACATAGACTGATAGTCCGGACATAGGCTGACAGTGCAGACATAGACTGACAGTGTCGACAGAGACTGACAGTGTGGACAGAGACTGACTGCGTGGACAGAGACTGACAACGCAGACACAGACTGACAGTGCGGACAGAGACTGACAGTGCGGACAGAGACTGACAGTGCGGACATAGACTGACAGTGCAGACAGAGACTGACAGTGAAGGCAGAGACTGACATTGCGGACATAGACTGACAATGCGGACAGAGACTGACAGCGTGGACAGAGACTGACAATGTGGACACAGACTGACAGGGCGGACAGTGACTGACAGTGTGGACAGAGACTAACAGTACAGACAGAGATAGACAGTGTGGAAAGAGACTGGCAGTGGGGAATGAAAATGACAGTGCAGACAGAGACTGACTGTGCAGAAAGAGAATGACTGTGGAAACAGACAGAGAGTGCGGACATAGAGTGACAGTGCGGACATAGACTGGGCAGTGCGGACATAGACTGACAGTGCGGACATAGACTGGCAGTGCGGACATAGACTGACAGTGCGGACAGAGACTGACTGTGCGGAAATAGACTAACAGTGTGGAAAGAGACTGACCACGCGGACAGAGACTGGCAGTCCGGACATAGCCTGACAGTCCGGACAGAGACTGAGAGTGTGGACATAGAGTGACAGTGCGGACAGAGACTGAGAGTGTGGACAGAGACTGACAGTGTGGACAGAGACTGACAGTGCGGACATAGACTGACAGTGCGGACAGAGCATGACAGTCCCGACATAGACTGACAGTGCAGACAGAGACTGACAGTGAAGACAGAGACTGACATTGCGGACATAGACTGACAGTGCGGACATAGACTGACAGTGTTGCCAGAGACAGACAGTGCGGACATAGACAGACAGTGCGGACAGAGACTAACAATGCGGACAGAGAAAGAGCACGCGGACAGAGACTGACAGTGCGAACAGTGACTGACAGTGCGGACAGAGACTGACCACGCAGACAGAGACTGACAGTGCGGACATAGACTGACAGTGCAGACAGAGACTGACAGGGCGGACTGGGATTAACAGTGTGGACAGGGATTGACAGTGCGGACAGAGACTGACAGTACGGACGGAGATTGACAGTGCAGACAGAGGCTGACAGTGTGGACATAGACTGACAGAGCGGACAGAGAATGACAGTGCGAACAGAGACTAACAGTGTGCACAGAGACTGACAGTGCAGACAGAGACTGACATTACGGACATGGACTGACAGTGCGGATATAGACTGACAGCGTGGACAGAGCCTGACAGTGCGGACATAGACTGACAGTGCAGACAGAGACGAACAATGTGGACAGAGAAAGACCACGCGGACAGAGACTGACAGTGCGTACAGAGACTGACAGGGCGGAAAGGGACGGACATTGCGGACATAGACTGACAGTGCAGAAAGAGATTGACTGTGGAAACGGACTGAAAGTGCGGACAGAGACTGACAGTGCGGACAGAGACTGACAGTGCGGACAGAGATTGACAGTGTGGAAAGTGACTGGCAGTGGGGAAAGGAAATGAGAGTTCAGACAGAGACTGACAGTGCAGAAAGAGAATGACAGTGGAAAGGGACAGAGTGTGCGGACATAGACTGACAGAGCGGACATAGGCTGATAGTCCGGACATAGACTGACAGTGCAGACATAGACTGACAGGGTGGACAGAGACTCACAGTGCAGAAAGGGACTGACATTGCGGACAATGATTGACATTGCGGACAGAGACTGACAGTGCGGACAGAGACTGACAGTGCGGACAGAGCATGACAGTCCGGACATAGACTGACGGTGCAGACAGAGACTGACAGTGAAGACAGAGACTGACATTGCGGAAATAGACTGACAGAGCGGACATAGACTGATAGTCCGGACATAGACTGACAGTGTCGACAGAGACTGACAGTGCGGACAGAGACTGACTGCGTGGACAGAGACTGACAACACAGACACAGACTGACAGTGCGGACAGAGACTGACAGTGCGGACAGAGCATGACAGTCCGGACATAGACTGACAGTGCAGACAGAGACTGACATTGCGGACATAGACTGACAGTGCGGACATAGACTGACAGTGTTGCCAGAGACTGACAGTGCGGACATAGACTGACAGTGCGGACAGAGACTAACAATGCGGACAGAGAAAGAACACGCGGACAGAGACTGACATTGCGGACAGAGACTGACAGTGCGGACAGAGACTGACAGGGTGGACAGTGACTGACAGTGCGGACAGAGACTGACCAAACAGACAGAGACTGACAGTGCGGACAGAGACTAACAGTGCGTACAGAGACTGACAGGGTGGACATAGACTGACAGTGCAGACAGAGACTGACAGTGCGGAAAGGGACTGACATTGCGGACAATGATTGACATTGCGGACAGTGATTGGGAGTGCGGACTGGGATTATCAGTGTGGACAAGGATTGACAGTGCAGACAGGGATTGACAATGTGCACTGGGATTAACAGTGTGGACAGGAATTGACAGTGCAGACAGAGACTGACAGTGCGGACTGAGACTACCAGTGCGGACAGACACTGACAGTCCGGACATAGACTGACAGTGCAGACAGAGACTGACAGGGCAGACAGAGACTGACATTGCGGACATAGACTGACAGTGCGGACATAGACTGACAGTGTGGACAGAGACTGACAGTGCGGACATAGACTGACAGTGCAGACAGAGACTAACAATGTGGACAGAGAAAGACCACGCGGACAGAGACTGACAGTGCGGACAGAGACTGACAGTGCGGACAGAGACTGACAGTGCGGACAGAGACTGACCACGCGGACAGAGACTGACCACACGGACAGAGACTGACAGTGCGGACAGAGACTAACAGTACGTACAGAGACTAACAGTGCGTACAGAGACTGACAGGGCGGACAGAGACTGACAGGGCGGAAAGGGACTGACATTGCGGACATAGACTGACAGTGCAGAAAGAGATTGACTGTGGAAACGGACTGAGAGTGCGGACAGAGACTGACAGAGCGGACATAGACTGATAGTCCGGACATAGACTGACAGTGCAGACATAGACTGACAGTGTCGACAGAGACTGACAGTGCGGAAATAGACTGACAATGCGGACAGTGACTAACAATGCGGACAGAGAAAGAGCACGCGGACAGAGACTGACAGTGCGGACAGAGACTGACAGTGCGGACAGTGACTGACAGTGCGGACAGTGACTGACAGTGCGGACAGAGCATGACAGTCCGGACATAGACTGACAGTGCAGACAGAGACTGACATTGCGGACAGAGACTGACATTGCGGACATAGACTGACAGTGCGGACATGGACTGACAATGTTGCCAGAGACTGACAGTGCGGAAATAGACTGACAATGCGGACAGTGACTAACAATGCGGACAGAGAAAGAGCACGCGGACAGAGACTGACAGTGCGGACAGAGACTGACAGTGCGGACAGTGACTGACAGTGCGGACAGAGACTGACCACGCAGACAGAGACTGACAGTACGGACAGAGACTAACAGTGCGTACAGAGACTGACAGGGTAGACATAGACTGACAGTGCAGACAGAGACTGACAGGGCAGACAGAGACTGACAGTGCAGAAAGGGACTGACATTGCGGACAATGATTGACATTGCGGACAGTGATTGAGAGTGCGGACTGGGATTTTCAGTGTGGACAAGGATTGACAGTGCAGACAGGGATTGACAGTGCACACTGGGATTAACAGTGTGGACAGGGATTGACAGTGCGGACAGAGTCTTACAGTACGGATGGAGAATGACAGTGCAGACAGAGGCTGACAGTGTGGACATAGACTGACAGAGCGGACAGAGAATGACAGTGCGGACAGAGACTAACAGTGTGCACAGAGACTAACAGTGCGGACAGACACTGACAGTCCGGACATAGGCTGACAGTGCAGACAGAGACTGACAGTGCGGACAGAGACTGACATTGCGGACATAGAATGACAGTGCGGATATAGACTGACAGTGTGGACAGAGACTGACAGTGCGGACATAGACTGACAGTGCAGACAGAGACTAACAATGTGGACAGAGAAAGACCACGCGGAAAGAGACTGACAGTGCGGACAGAGACTGACAGTGCGGACAGAGACTAACAGTGCGTACAGAGACTGACAGTGCGGACAGAGACTAACAGTGCGTACAGAGACTGACAGGGCGGACAGAGACTGACAGGGCGGAAAGGGACTGACATTGCGGACATAGACTGACAGTGCAGAAAGAGATTGACTGTGGAAACGGACTGAGAGTGCGGACAGAGACTGACAGAGCGGACATAGACTGATAGTCCGGACATAGACTGACAGTGCAGACATAGAATGACAGTGTCGACAGAGACTGACAGTGCGGACAGAGACTGACTGCGTGGACAGAGACTGACAACGCAGACACAGACTGACTGCGTGGACAGAGACTGACAACGCAGACACAGACTGACAGTGCGCACAGAGACTGACAGTGCGGACACAGACTAACAGTGCGCACAGAGACTGACAGTGCGGACAGGGACTGACAGTGCGGACAGAGACTGACAGTGCGGACAGGGACTGACAGTGCGGACAGAGACTGACAGTGCGGACAGAGACTGACAGTGCGGACAGAGACTGACAGTGCGGACAGAGACTGACAGTGCGGACAGAGACTGACAGTGCGGACAGAGACTGACAGTGCGGACAGAGCATGACAGTCCGGACATAGACTGACAGTGCAGACAGAGACTGACATTGCGGACCTAGACTGACAGTGCGGACATAGACTGACAGTGTTGCCAGAGACTGACAGTGCGGACATAGACTGACAGTGCGGACAGAGACTAACAATGCGGACAGAGAAAGAGCACGTGGACAGAGACTGACAGTGCGGACAGAGACTGACAGTCCGGACATAGACTGACAGTGCAGACAGAGACTGACAGTGTGGAAAGTGACTGGCAGTGGGGAAAGGAAATGAGAGTTCAGACAGAGACTGACAGTGCAGAAAGAGAATGACAGTGGAAAGGGACAGAGTGTGCGGACATAGACTGACAGAGCGGACATAGACTGATAGTCCGGACATAGAGTGACAGTGTTGCCAGAGACTGACAGTCCGGACAGAGACAGACAGTGCGGACAGTGACCGACAGTGCGGACAGGGTCCGACAGTGCGGACAGAGACCGAGAGTGCGGACAGAGACCGACAGTGCGGACAGAGACAGACAGTGCGGCCAGAGACAGACAGTGCGGACAGAGACCGACAGAGCGGACAGTGGCCGCCAGTGTGGACAGAGACCGACAGTGCGGACAGAGACCGACAGTGCGGACAGAGACCGACAGTGCGCACAGAGACAGACAGAGCGGAGAGAGACAGACAGGGCGGACAGAGACAGACAGGGCAGACAGAGATAGACAGGGCGGACAGAGACCGACAGTGCGGACAGAGACCGACAGTGCGGACAGAGACCGACAGTGCGGACAGAGACCGACAGTGTGGACAGAGAAAGACACAATGGACAAAGACAGACAGTGTGGACAGAGACAGACAGCGCGGGCAGAGACTGAAAGTGCGGACAGAGACCGACAGTGCAGACAGAGACCGAGAGTGCGGACAGAGACCGACAGTGCGGACAGAGACCGACAGTGCGGACAGAGACCGACAGTGCAGACAGAGACCGACAGTGCGGCCAGAGACAAACAGTGCGGACAGAGACCGAAAGTGTGGACAGAAACAGACAGCGCGGGCAGAGACTGAAAGTGCGGACAGAGACCGACAGCGCGGGCAGAGACAGACAGTGCGGACAGTGACCGACAGTGCGGACAGGGTCCGACAGTGCGGACAGAGACCGAGAGTGCGGACAGAGACCGACAGTGCGGACAGAGACAGACAGTGCGGCCAGAGACAGACAGTGCGGACAGAGACCGACAGAGCGGACAGTGGCCGCCAGTGTGGACAGAGACCGACAGTGCGGACAGAGACCGACAGTGCGGACAGAGACCGACAGTGCGCACAGAGACAGACAGAGCGGAGAGAGACAGACAGGGCGGACAGAGACAGACAGTCCGGACATAGACTGACAGTGCAGACAGAGACTGACAGTGTGGAAAGTGACTGGCAGTGGGGAAAGGAAATGAGAGTTCAGACAGAGACTGACAGTGCAGAAAGAGAATGACAGTGGAAAGGGACAGAGTGTGCGGACATAGACTGACAGAGCGGACATAGACTGATAGTCCGGACATAGAGTGACAGTGTTGCCAGAGACTGACAGTCCGGACATAGACTGACAGTGCAGACAGAGACTGACAGTGAAGGCAGAGACTGACATTGCGGACATAGACTGACAGTGCGGACATAGACTGACAGTGTTGCCAGAGACTGACAGTGCGGACATAGACTGACAGTGCGGACAGTGACTAACAATGCGGACAGAGAAAGAGCACGCGGACAGAGACTGACAATGCGGACAGAGACTGACAGTGCGGACAGAGACTGACCACGCAGACAGAGACTGACAGTGCGGACAGAGACTAACAGTGCGGACAGAGACTAACAGTGCGTACATAGACTGACAGTGCAGACAGAGACTGACAGGGCAGACAGAGACTGACAGTGCGGAAAGGGACTGACATTGCGGACAATGATTGACATTGCGGACAGTGATTGGGAGTGCGGACTGGGATTTTCAGTGTGGACAAGGATTGACAGTGCAGACAGGGATTGACAGTGTGCACTGGGATTAACAGTGTGGACAGGAATTGACAGTGCAGACAGAGACTGACAGTGCAGACAGAGGCTGACAGTGTGGACATAGACTGACAGAGCGGACAGAGAATGACAGTGCGGACAGAGACTAACAGTGTGCACAGAGACTAACAGTGCGGACAGACACTGACAGTCCGGACATAGACTGACAGTGCAGACAGAGACTGACAGGGCAGACAGAGACTGACATTGCGGACATAGACTGACAGTGCGGACATAGACTGACAGTGTGGACAGAGACTGACAGTGCGGACATAGACTGACAGTGCAGACAGAGACTAACAATGTGGACAGAGAAAGACCACGCGGACAGAGACTGACAGTGCGGACAGAGACTGACAGTGCGTACAGAGACTGACAGTGCGGACAGAGACTGACCACGCGGACAGAGACTGACCACGCGGACAGAGACTGACCACACGGACAGAGACTGACAGTGCGGACAGAGACTAACAGTACGTACAGAGACTGACAGTGCGGACAGAGACTGACAGTGCGGACAGAGACTAACAGTGCGTACAGAGACTGACAGGGCGGACAGAGACTGACAGGGTGGAAAGGGACTGACATTGCGGACATAGACTGACAGTGCAGAAAGAGATTGACTGTGGAAATGGACTGAGAGTGCGGACAGAGACTGACAGAGCGGACATAGACTGATAGTCCGGACATAGACTGACAGTGCAGACATAGACTGACAGTGTCGACAGAGACTGACAGTGTGGACAGAGACTGACTGCGTGGACAGAGACTGACAACGCAGACACAGACTGACAGTGCGGACAGAGACTGACAGTGCAGACAGAGACTGACAGTGCAGAAAGAGATTGACTGTGGAAAGGGACAGAGTGTGCGGACATAGACTGACAGAGCGGACACAGACAGATAGTCCGGACATAGACTGACAGTGCAGACATAGACTGACAGTGTCGACAGAGAATGACAGTGTGGACAGAGACTGACTGCGTGGACAGAGACTGACAACGCAGACACAGACTGACAGTGCGGACAGTAACTGACAGTGCAGCCAGAGACTGACAGTGCAGAAAGAGATTGACTGTGGAAACGGACTGAGAGTGCGGACAGAGACTGGCAGAGCGGACAAAGACTGATAGGCCGGACATAGACTGACAGTGCAGACATAGACTGACAGTGCGGACAGAGACTGACAGTGCGGACAGAGACTGACAGTGCGGACAGACACTGACAGTGCGGACAGAGACTGACAGTGCGGACAGAGACTAACAATGCGGACAGAGAAAGAGCACGTGGACAGAGACTGACAGTGCGGACAGAGACTGACAGTGCGGACAGAGACTGACCACACAGACAGAGACTGACAGTGCGGACAGAGACTAACAGTGCGTACAGAGACTGACAGTGCGGACAGAGACTGACAGTGCGGACAGAGATTGACAGTGTGGAAAGTGACTGGCAGTGGGGAAAGGAAATGAGAGTTCAGACAGAGACTGACAGTGCAGAAAGAGAATGACAGTGGAAAGGGACAGAGTGTGCGGACATAGACTGACAGAGCGGACATAGACTGATAGTCCGGACATAGAGTGACAGTGTTGCCAGAGACTGACAGTCCGGACATAGACTGACAGTGCAGACAGAGACTGACAGTGAAGGCAGAGACTGACATTGCGGACATAGACTGACAGTGCGGACATAGACTGACAGTGTTGCCAGAGACTGACAGTGCGGACATAGACTGACAGTGCGGACAGTGACTAACAATGCGGACAGAGAAAGAGCACGCGTACAGAGACTGACAATGCGGACAGAGACTGACAGTGCGGACAGAGACTGACCACGCAGACAGAGACTGACAGTGCGGACAGAGACTGACAGTGCGGACAGAGACTAACAGTGCGGACAGAGACTAACAGTGCGTACATAGACTGACAGTGCAGACAGAGACTGACAGGGCAGACAGAGACTGACAGTGCGGAAAGGGACTGACATTGCGGACAATGATTGACATTGCGGACAGTGATTGGGAGTGCGGACTGGGATTTTCAGTGTGGACAAGGATTGACAGTGCAGACAGGGATTGACAGTGTGCACTGGGATTAACAGTGTGGACAGGAATTGACAGTGCAGACAGAGACTGACAGTGCGGACGGAGACTGACAGTGCAGACAGAGAATGACAGTGCGGACAGAGACTAACAGTGTGCACAGAGACTAACAGTGCGGACAGACACTGACAGTCCGGACATAGACTGACAGTGCAGACAGAGACTGACAGGGCAGACAGAGACTGACATTGCGGACATAGACTGACAGTGCGGACATAGACTGACAGTGTGGACAGAGACTGACAGTGCGGACATAGACTGACAGTGCAGACAGAGACTAACAATGTGGACAGAGAAAGACCACGTGGACAGAGAGTGACAGTGCCGACAGAGACTGACAGTGCGGACAGAGACTGACAGTGCGGACAGAGACTAACAGTGCGGACAGAGACTGAACACGCGGACAGAGACTGACCACGCGGACAGAGACTGACAGTGCGGACAGAGACTAACAGTACGTACAGAGACTGACAGGGCGGACAGAGACTGACAGTGTGGACAGAGACTGACAGTGCGGACATAGACTGACAGTGCAGACAGAGACTAACAATGTGGACAGAGAAAGACCACGCGGACAGAGACTGACAGTGCGGACAGAGACTGACAGTGCGGACAGAGACGAACAGTGCGTACAGAGACTGACAGGGCGGACAGAGACTGACAGGGCGGAAAGGGACTGACATTGCGGACATAGACTGACAGTGCAGACATAGACTGATAGTCCGGACATAGACTGACAGTGCAGACATAGACTGACAGTGTCGACAGAGACTGACAATGCGGACAGAGACTGACAGTGCGGACAGAGATTGACAGTGCGGACAGAGATTGACAGTGTGGAAAGTGACTGGCAGTGGGGAAAGGAAATGAGAGTTCAGACAGAGACTGACAGTGCAGAAAGAGAATGACAGTGGAAAGGGACAGAGTGTGCGGACATAGACTGACAGAGCGGACATAGACTGATAGTCCGGACATAGACTGACAGTGCAGACATAGACTGACAGTGTCGACAGAGACTGACAGTGTGGACAGAGACTGACTGGGTGAACAGAGACTGACAACGCAGACACAGACTGACAGTGCGGACAGAGACTGACAGTGCGGACAGAGCATGACAGTCCGGACATAGACTGACAGTGCAGACAGAGACTGACAGTGAAGGCAGAGACTGACATTGCGGACATAGACTGACAGTGCGGACATAGACTGACAGTGTTGCCAGAGACTGACAGTGCGGACATAGACTGAGAGTGCGGACAGTGACTAACAATGCGGACAGAGAAAGAGCACGCGGACAGAGACTGACAGTGCGGACAGATACTGTCAGTGCGGACAGTGACTGACAGTGCGGACAGTGACTGACAGTGCGGACAGAGACTGACCACGCAGACAGAGACTGACAGTGCGGACAGAGACTAACAGTGCGTACAGAGTCTGACAGGGTGGACATAGACTGACAGTGCGGACGGAGACTGACAGTGCAGACAGAGGCTGACAGTGTGGACATAGACTGACTGAGCGGACAGAGAATGACAGTGCGGACAGAGACTAACAGTGTGCACAGAGACTAACAGTGCGGACAGACACTGACAGTCCGGACATAGACTGACAGTGCAGACAGAGACTGACAGGGCAGACAGAGACTGACATTGCGGACATAGACTGACAGTGCGGACATAGACTGACAGTGTGGACAGAGACTGACAGTGCGGACATAGACTGACAGTGCAGACAGAGACTAACAATGTGGACAGAGAAAGACCACGTGGACAGAGACTGACAGTGCGGACAGAGACTGACAGTGCGGACAGAGACTGACAGTGCGGACAGAGACTGACAGTGCGGACAGAGACTGACCACGCGGACAGAGACTGACCACACGGACAGAGACTGACAGTGCGGACAGAGACTAACAGTACGTAAAGAGACTGACAGGGCGGACAGAGACTGACAGTGTGGACAGAGACTGACAGTGCGGACATAGACTGACAGTGCAGACAGAGACTAACAATGTGGACAGAGAAAGACCACGCGGAAAGAGACTGACAGTGCCGACAGAGACTGACAGTGCGGACAGAGACTGACAGTGTGGACAGAGACTAACAGTGCGTACAGAGACTGACAGGGCGGACAGAGACTGACAGGGCGGAAAGGGACTGACATTGCGGACATAGACTGACAGTGCAGAAAGAGATTGACTGTGGAAACGGACTGAGAGTGCGCACAGAGACTGACAGAGCGGACATAGACTGATAGTCCGGACATAGACTGACAGTGTCGACAGAGACTGACAGTGCGGACAGAGACTGACTGCATGGACAGAGACTGACAACGCAGACACAGACTGACAGTGCGGACAGAGACTGACAGTGCGGACAGAGACTGACAGTGCGGACAGAGATTGACATTGTGGAAAGTGACTGACAGTGGGGAAAGGAAATGAGAGTTCAGACAGAGACTGACAGTGCAGAAAGAGAATGACAGTGGAAAGGGACAGAGTGTGCGGACATAGACTGACAGAGCGGACATAGACTGATAGTCCGGACATAGACTGACAGTGCAGACATAGACTGACAGTGTCGACAGAGACTGACAGTGTGGACAGAGACTGACTGCGTGGACAGAGACTGACAACGCAGACACAGACTGACAGTGCGGACAGAGACTGACAGTGCGGACAGAGCATGACAGTCCGGACATAGACTGACAGTGCAGACAGAGACTGACAGTGAAGGCAGAGACTGACATTGCGGACATAGACTGACAGTGCGGACATAGACTGACAGTGTTGCCAGAGACTGACAGTGCGGACATAGACTGAGAGTGCGGACAGTGACTAACAATGCGGACAGAGAAAGAGCACGCGGACAGAGACTGACAGTGCGGACAGAGACTGTCAGCGCGGACAGTGACTGACAGTGCGGACAGTGACTAACAATGCGGACAGAGAAAGAGCACGCGGACAGAGACTGACAGTGCGGACATAGACTGACAGTGCGGACAGTGACTAACAATGCGGACAGAGACTGACCACGCAGACAGAGACTGACAGTGCGGACAGAGACTTACAGTGCGGACAGAGACTAACAGTGCGTACATAGACTGACAGTGCGGACAGAGACTGACCACGCAGACAGAGACTGACAGTGCGGACAGAGACTAACAGTGCGTACAGAGACTGACAGGGTGGACATAGACTGACAGTGCAGACAGGGACTGACATTGCGGACAATGATTGACATTGCGGACAGAGACTGACAGTGCGGACAGAGACTGACAGTGCGGACAGAGACTGACAGTGCGGACAGAGCATGACAGTCCGGACATAGACTGACAGTGCAGACAGAGACTGACAGTGAAGACAGAGACTGACATTGCGGAAATAGACTGACAGAGCGGACATAGACTGATAGTCCAGACATAGACTGACAGTGTCGACAGAGACTGACAGTGCGGACAGAGACTGACTGCGTGGACAGAGACTGACAACGCAGACACAGACTGACAGTGCGGACAGAGACTGACAGTGCGGACAGAGCATGGCAGTCCGGACATAGACTGACAGTGCGGACAGAGACTGACAGTGCGGACAGAGACTGACAGTGCGGACAGAGACTGACAGTGCAGCCAGAGACTGACAGTGCAGAAAGAGACTGACTGTGGAAACGGACTGAGAGTGCGGACAGAGACTGGCAGAGCGGACAAAGACTGATAGGCCGGACATAGACTGACAGTGCAGACACAGACTGACAGTGCGGACAGAGACTGACAGTGCGGACAGAGCATGGCAGTCCGGACATAGACTGACAGTGCGGACAGAGACTGACAGTGCGGACAGAGACTGACAGTGCGGACAGAGACTGACAGTGCAGCCAGAGACTGACAGTGCAGAAAGAGACTGACTGTGGAAACGGACTGAGAGTGCGGACAGAGACTGGCAGAGCGGACAAAGACTGATAGGCCGGACATAGACTGACAGTGCAGACATAGACTGACAGTGCGGACAGAGACTGACAGTGCGGACAGAGACTGACAGTGCGGACAGACACTGACAGTGCGGACAGAGACTGACAGTGCGGACAGAGACTAACAATGCGGACAGAGAAAGAGCACGTGGACAGAGACTGACAGTGCGGACAGAGACTGACAGTGCGGACAGAGACTGACCACACAGACAGAGACTGACAGTGCGGACAGAGACTAACAGTGCGTACAGAGACTGACAGTGCGGACAGAGACTGACAGTGCGGACAGAGATTGACAGTGTGGAAAGTGACTGGCAGTGGGGAAAGGAAATGAGAGTTCAGACAGAGACTGACAGTGCAGAAAGAGAATGACAGTGGAAAGGGACAGAGTGTGCGGACATAGACTGACAGAGCGGACATAGACTGATAGTCCGGACATAGAGTGACAGTGTTGCCAGAGACTGACAGTCCGGACATAGACTGACAGTGCAGACAGAGACTGACAGTGAAGGCAGAGACTGACATTGCGGACATAGACTGACAGTGCGGACATAGACTGACAGTGTTGCCAGAGACTGACAGTGCGGACATAGACTGACAGTGCGGACAGTGACTAACAATGCGGACAGAGAAAGAGCACGCGGACAGAGACTGACAATGCGGACAGAGACTGACAGTGCGGACAGAGACTGACCACGCAGACAGAGACTGACAGTGCGGACAGAGACTAACAGTGCGGACAGAGACTAACAGTGCGTACATAGACTGACAGTGCAGACAGAGACTGACAGGGCAGACAGAGACTGACAGTGCGGAAAGGGACTGACATTGCGGACAATGATTGACATTGCGGACAGTGAATGGGAGTGCGGACTGGGATTTTCAGTGTGGACAAGGATTGACAGTGCAGACAGGGATTGACAGTGTGCACTGGGATTAACAGTGTGGACAGGAATTGACAGTGCAGACAGAGACTGACAGTGCGGACGGAGACTGACAGTGCAGACAGAGAATGACAGTGCGGACAGAGACTAACAGTGTGCACAGAGACTAACAGTGCGGACAGACACTGACAGTCCGGACATAGACTGACAGTGCAGACAGAGACTGACAGGGCAGACAGAGACTGACATTGCGGACATAGACTGACAGTGCGGACATAGACTGACAGTGTGGACAGAGACTGACAGTGCGGACATAGACTGACAGTGCAGACAGAGACTAACAATGTGGACAGAGAAAGACCACGTGGACAGAGACTGACAGTGCCGACAGAGACTGACAGTGCGGACAGAGACTGACAGTGCGGACAGAGACTAACAGTGCGGACAGAGACTGACCACGCGGACAGAGACTGACCACACGGACAGAGACTGACAGTGCGGACAGAGACTAACAGTACGTACAGAGACTGACAGGGCGGACAGAGACTGACAGTGTGGACAGAGACTGACAGTGCGGACATAGACTGACAGTGCAGACAGAGACTAACAATGTGGACAGAGAAAGACCACGCGGACAGAGACTGACAGTGCGGACAGAGACTGACAGTGCGGACAGAGACGAACAGTGCGTACAGAGACTGACAGGGCGGACAGAGACTGACAGGGCGGAAAGGGACTGACATTGCGGACATAGACTGACAGTGCAGACATAGACTGATAGTCCGGACATAGACTGACAGTGCAGACATAGACTGACAACGCAGACACAGACTGACAGTGCGGACAGAGACTGACAGTGCGGACAGAGATTGACAGTGCGGACAGAGATTGACAGTGTGGAAAGTGACTGGCAGTGGGGAAAGGAAATGAGAGTTCAGACAGAGACTGACAGTGCAGAAAGAGAATGACAGTGGAAAGGGACAGAGTGTGCGGACATAGACTGACAGAGCGGACATAGACTGATAGTCCGGACATAGACTGACAGTGCAGACATAGACTGACAGTGTCGACAGAGACTGACAGTGTGGACAGAGACTGACTGGGTGAACAGAGACTGACAACGCAGACACAGACTGACAGTGCGGACAGAGACTGACAGTGCGGACAGAGCATGACAGTCCGGACATAGACTGACAGTGCAGACAGAGACTGACAGTGAAGGCAGAGACTGACATTGCGGACATAGACTGACAGTGCGGACATAGACTGACAGTGTTGCCAGAGACTGACAGTGCGGACATAGACTGAGAGTGCGGACAGTGACTAACAATGCGGACAGAGAAAGAACACGCGGACAGAGACTGACAGTGCGGACAGAGACTGTCAGTGCGGACAGTGACTGACAGTGCGGACAGTGACTGACAGTGCGGACAGAGACTGACCACGCAGACAGAGACTGACAGTGTGGACAGAGACTAACAGTGCGTACAGAGACTGACAGGGTGGACATAGACTGACAGTGCGGACGGAGACTGACAGTGCAGACAGAGGCTGACAGTGTGGACATAGACTGACTGAGCGGACAGAGAATGACAGTGCGGACAGAGACTAACAGTGTGCACAGAGACTAACAGTGCGGACAGACACTGACAGACCGGACATAGACTGACAGTGCAGACAGAGACTGACAGGGCAGACAGAGACTGACATTGCGGACATAGACTGACAGTGCGGACATAGACTGACAGTGTGGACAGAGACTGACAGTGCGGACATAGACTGACAGTGCAGACAGAGACTAACAATGTGGACAGAGAAAGACCACGTGGACAGAGACTAACAGTGCGGACAGAGACTGACAGTGCGGACAGAGACTGACAGTGCGGACAGAGACTGACAGTGCGGACAGAGACTGACAGTGCGGACAGAGACTGACCACGCGGACAGAGACTGACCACACGGACAGAGACTGACAGTGCGGACAGAGACTAACAGTACGTAAAGAGACTGACAGGGCGGACAGAGACTGACAGTGTGGACAGAGACTGACAGTGCGGACATAGACTGACAGTGCAGACAGAGACTAACAATGTGGACAGAGAAAGACCACGTGGACAGAGACTGACAGTGCCGACAGAGACTGACAGTGCGGACAGAGACTGACAGTGCGGACAGAGACTAACAGTGCGGACAGAGACTGACCACGCGGACAGAGACTGACCACACGGACAGAGACTGACAGTGCGGACAGAGACTAACAGTACGTACAGAGACTGACAGGGCGGACAGAGACTGACAGTGTGGACAGAGACTGACAGTGCGGACATAGACTGACAGTGCAGACAGAGACTAACAATGTGGACAGAGAAAGACCACGCGGACAGAGACTGACAGTGCGGACAGAGACTGACAGTGCGGACAGAGACTAACAATGTGGACAGAGAAAGACCACGCGGAAAGAGACTGACAGTGCCGACAGAGACTGACAGTGCGGACAGAGACTAACAGTGCGGACAGAGACTGACCACGCGGACAGAGACTGACCACACGGACAGAGACTGACAGTGCGGACAGAGACTAACAGTACGTACAGAGACTGACAGGGCGGACAGAGACTGACAGTGTGGACAGAGACTGACAGTGCGGACATAGACTGACAGTGCAGACAGAGACTAACAATGTGGACAGAGAAAGACCACGCGGACAGAGACTGACAGTGCGGACAGAGACTGACAGTGCGGACAGAGACGAACAGTGCGTACAGAGACTGACAGGGCGGACAGAGACTGACAGGGCGGAAAGGGACTGACATTGCGGACATAGACTGACAGTGCAGACATAGACTGATAGTCCGGACATAGACTGACAGTGCAGACATAGACTGACAGTGTCGACAGAGACTGACAGTGCGGACAGAGACTGACAGTGCGGACAGAGATTGACAGTGCGGACAGAGATTGACAGTGTGGAAAGTGACTGGCAGTGGGGAAAGGAAATGAGAGTTCAGACAGAGACTGACAGTGCAGAAAGAGAATGACAGTGGAAAGGGACAGAGTGTGCGGACATAGACTGACAGAGCGGACATAGACTGATAGTCCGGACATAGACTGACAGTGCAGACATAGACTGACAGTGTCGACAGAGACTGACAGTGTGGACAGAGACTGACTGGGTGAACAGAGACTGACAACGCAGACACAGACTGACAGTGCGGACAGAGACTGACAGTGCGGACAGAGCATGACAGTCCGGACATAGACTGACAGTGCAGACAGAGACTGACAGTGAAGGCAGAGACTGACATTGCGGACATAGACTGACAGTGCGGACATAGACTGACAGTGTTGCCAGAGACTGACAGTGCGGACATAGACTGAGAGTGCGGACAGTGACTAACAATGCGGACAGAGAAAGAGCACGCGGACAGAGACTGACAGTGCGGACAGAGACTGTCAGTGCGGACAGTGACTGACAGTGCGGACAGTGACTGACAGTGCGGACAGAGACTGACCACGCAGACAGAGACTGACAGTGCGGACAGAGACTAACAGTGCGTACAGAGACTGACAGGGTGGACATAGACTGACAGTGCGGACGGAGACTGACAGTGCAGACAGAGGCTGACAGTGTGGACATAGACTGACTGAGCGGACAGAGAATGACAGTGCGGACAGAGACTAACAGTGTGCACAGAGACTAACAGTGCGGACAGACACTGACAGTCCGGACATAGACTGACAGTGCAGACAGAGACTGACAGGGCAGACAGAGACTGACATTGCGGACATAGACTGACAGTGCGGACATAGACTGACAGTGTGGACAGAGACTGACAGTGCGGACATAGACTGACAGTGCAGACAGAGACTAACAATGTGGACAGAGAAAGACCACGTGGACAGAGACTAACAGTGCGGACAGAGACTGACAGTGCGGACAGAGACTGACAGTGCGGACAGAGACTGACAGTGCGGACAGAGACTGACAGTGCGGACAGAGACTGACCACGCGGACAGAGACTGACCACACGGACAGAGACTGACAGTGCGGACAGAGACTAACAGTACGTAAAGAGACTGACAGGGCGGACAGAGACTGACAGTGTGGACAGAGACTGACAGTGCGGACATAGACTGACAGTGCAGACAGAGACTAACAATGTGGACAGAGAAAGACCACGTGGACATAGACTGACAGTGCAGACAGAGACTAACAATGTGGACAGAGAAAGACCACGTGGACAGAGACTGACAGTGCGGACAGAGACTGACAGTGCGGACAGAGACTGACAGTGCGGACAGAGACTGACAGTGCGGACAGAGACTGACAGTGCGGACAGAGACTGACCACGCGGACAGAGACTGACCACACGGACAGAGACTGACAGTGCGGACAGAGACTAACAGTACGTAAAGAGACTGACAGGGCGGACAGAGACTGACAGTGTGGACAGAGACTGACAGTGCGGACATAGACTGACAGTGCAGACAGAGACTAACAATGTGGACAGAGAAAGACCACGTGGACAGAGACTGACAGTGCCGACAGAGACTGACAGTGCGGACAGAGACTGACAGTGCGGACAGAGACTAACAGTGCGGACAGAGACTGACCACGCGGACAGAGACTGACCACACGGACAGAGACTGACAGTGCGGACAGAGACTAACAGTACGTACAGAGACTGACAGGGCGGACAGAGACTGACAGTGTGGACAGAGACTGACAGTGCGGACATAGACTGACAGTGCAGACAGAGTCTAACAATGTGGACAGAGAAAGACCACGCGGACAGAGACTGACAGTGCGGACAGAGACTGACAGTGCGGACAGAGACTAACAATGTGGACAGAGAAAGACCACGCGGAAAGAGACTGACAGTGCCGACAGAGACTGACAGTGCGGACAGAGACTAACAGTGCGGACAGAGACTGACCACGCGGACAGAGACTGACCACACGGACAGAGACTGACAGTGCGGACAGAGACTAACAGTACGTACAGAGACTGACAGGGCGGACAGAGACTGACAGTGTGGACAGAGACTGACAGTGCGGACATAGACTGACAGTGCAGACAGAGACTAACAATGTGGACAGAGAAAGACCACGCGGACAGAGACTGACAGTGCGGACAGAGACTGACAGTGCGGACAGAGACGAACAGTGCGTACAGAGACTGACAGGGCGGACAGAGACTGACAGGGCGGAAAGGGACTGACATTGCGGACATAGACTGACAGTGCAGACATAGACTGATAGTCCGGACATAGACTGACAGTGCAGACATAGACTGACAGTGTCGACAGAGACTGACAGTGCGGACAGAGACTGACAGTGCGGACAGAGATTGACAGTGCGGACAGAGATTGACAGTGTGGAAAGTGACTGGCAGTGGGGAAAGGAAATGAGAGTTCAGACAGAGACTGACAGTGCAGAAAGAGAATGACAGTGGAAAGGGACAGAGTGTGCGGACATAGACTGACAGAGCGGACATAGACTGATAGTCCGGACATAGACTGACAGTGCAGACATAGACTGACAGTGTCGACAGAGACTGACAGTGTGGACAGAGACTGACTGGGTGAACAGAGACTGACAACGCAGACACAGACTGACAGTGCGGACAGAGACTGACAGTGCGGACAGAGCATGACAGTCCGGACATAGACTGACAGTGCAGACAGAGACTGACAGTGAAGGCAGAGACTGACATTGCGGACATAGACTGACAGTGCGGACATAGACTGACAGTGTTGCCAGAGACTGACAGTGCGGACATAGACTGAGAGTGCGGACAGTGACTAACAATGCGGACAGAGAAAGAGCACGCGGACAGAGACTGACAGTGCGGACAGAGACTGTCAGTGCGGACAGTGACTGACAGTGCGGACAGTGACTGACAGTGCGGACAGAGACTGACCACGCAGACAGAGACTGACAGTGCGGACAGAGACTAACAGTGCGTACAGAGACTGACAGGGTGGACATAGACTGACAGTGCGGACGGAGACTGACAGTGCAGACAGAGGCTGACAGTGTGGACATAGACTGACTGAGCGGACAGAGAATGACAGTGCGGACAGAGACTAACAGTGTGCACAGAGACTAACAGTGCGGACAGACACTGACAGTCCGGACATAGACTGACAGTGCAGACAGAGACTGACAGGGCAGACAGAGACTGACATTGCGGACATAGACTGACAGTGCGGACATAGACTGACAGTGTGGACAGAGACTGACAGTGCGGACATAGACTGACAGTGCAGACAGAGACTAACAATGTGGACAGAGAAAGACCACGTGGACAGAGACTAACAGTGCGGACAGAGACTGACAGTGCGGACAGAGACTGACAGTGCGGACAGAGACTGACAGTGCGGACAGAGACTGACAGTGCGGACAGAGACTGACCACGCGGACAGAGACTGACCACACGGACAGAGACTGACAGTGCGGACAGAGACTAACAGTACGTAAAGAGACTGACAGGGCGGACAGAGACTGACAGTGTGGACAGAGACTGACAGTGCGGACATAGACTGACAGTGCAGACAGAGACTAACAATGTGGACAGAGAAAGACCACGTGGACATAGACTGACAGTGCAGACAGAGACTAACAATGTGGACAGAGAAAGACCACGTGGACAGAGACTAACAGTGCGGACAGAGACTGACAGTGCGGACAGAGACTGACAGTGCGGACAGAGACTGACAGTGCGGACAGAGACTGACAGTGCGGACAGAGACTGACCACGCGGACAGAGACTGACCACACGGACAGAGACTGACAGTGCGGACAGAGACTAACAGTACGTAAAGAGACTGACAGGGCGGACAGAGACTGACAGTGTGGACAGAGACTGACAGTGCGGACATAGACTGACAGTGCAGACAGAGACTAACAATGTGGACAGAGAAAGACCACGTGGACAGAGACTGACAGTGCCGACAGAGACTGACAGTGCGGACAGAGACTGACAGTGCGGACAGAGACTAACAGTGCGGACAGAGACTGACCACGCGGACAGAGACTGACCACACGGACAGAGACTGACAGTGCGGACAGAGACTAACAGTACGTACAGAGACTGACAGGGCGGACAGAGACTGACAGTGTGGACAGAGACTGACAGTGCGGACATAGACTGACAGTGCAGACAGAGTCTAACAATGTGGACAGAGAAAGACCACGCGGACAGAGACTGACAGTGCGGACAGAGACTGACAGTGCGGACAGAGACTAACAATGTGGACAGAGAAAGACCACGCGGAAAGAGACTGACAGTGCCGACAGAGACTGACAGTGCGGACAGAGACTAACAGTGCGGACAGAGACTGACCACGCGGACAGAGACTGACCACACGGACAGAGACTGACAGTGCGGACAGAGACTAACAGTACGTACAGAGACTGACAGGGCGGACAGAGACTGACAGTGTGGACAGAGACTGACAGTGCGGACATAGACTGACAGTGCAGACAGAGACTAACAATGTGGACAGAGAAAGACCACGCGGACAGAGACTGACAGTGCGGACAGAGACTGACAGTGCGGACAGAGACGAACAGTGCGTACAGAGACTGACAGGGCGGACAGAGACTGACAGGGCGGAAAGGGACTGACATTGCGGACATAGACTGACAGTGCAGACATAGACTGATAGTCCGGACATAGACTGACAGTGCAGACATAGACTGACAGTGTCGACAGAGACTGACAGTGCGGACAGAGACTGACAGTGCGGACAGAGATTGACAGTGCGGACAGAGATTGACAGTGTGGAAAGTGACTGGCAGTGGGGAAAGGAAATGAGAGTTCAGACAGAGACTGACAGTGCAGAAAGAGAATGACAGTGGAAAGGGACAGAGTGTGCGGACATAGACTGACAGAGCGGACATAGACTGATAGTCCGGACATAGACTGACAGTGCAGACATAGACTGACAGTGTCGACAGAGACTGACAGTGTGGACAGAGACTGACTGGGTGAACAGAGACTGACAACGCAGACACAGACTGACAGTGCGGACAGAGACTGACAGTGCGGACAGAGCATGACAGTCCGGACATAGACTGACAGTGCAGACAGAGACTGACAGTGAAGGCAGAGACTGACATTGCGGACATAGACTGACAGTGCGGACATAGACTGACAGTGTTGCCAGAGACTGACAGTGCGGACATAGACTGAGAGTGCGGACAGTGACTAACAATGCGGACAGAGAAAGAGCACGCGGACAGAGACTGACAGTGCGGACAGAGACTGTCAGTGCGGACAGTGACTGACAGTGCGGACAGTGACTGACAGTGCGGACAGAGACTGACCACGCAGACAGAGACTGACAGTGCGGACAGAGACTAACAGTGCGTACAGAGACTGACAGGGTGGACATAGACTGACAGTGCGGACGGAGACTGACAGTGCAGACAGAGGCTGACAGTGTGGACATAGACTGACTGAGCGGACAGAGAATGACAGTGCGGACAGAGACTAACAGTGTGCACAGAGACTAACAGTGCGGACAGACACTGACAGTCCGGACATAGACTGACAGTGCAGACAGAGACTGACAGGGCAGACAGAGACTGACATTGCGGACATAGACTGACAGTGCGGACATAGACTGACAGTGTGGACAGAGACTGACAGTGCGGACATAGACTGACAGTGCAGACAGAGACTAACAATGTGGACAGAGAAAGACCACGTGGACAGAGACTGACAGTGCGGACAGTGACTAACAATGCGGACAGAGAAAGAGCACGCGGACAGAGACTGACAGTGCGGACAGAGACTGTCAGTGCGGACAGTGACTGACAGTGCGGACAGTGACTAACAATGCGGACAGAGAAAGAGCACGCGGACAGAGACTGACAGTGCGGACATAGACTGACAGTGCGGACAGTGACTAACAATGCGGACAGAGACTGACCACGCAGACAGAGACTGACAGTGCGGACAGAGACTAACAGTGCGGACAGAGACTAACAGTGCGTACATAGACTGACAGTGCGGACAGAGACTGACCACGCAGACAGAGACTGACAGTGCGGACAGAGACTAACAGTGCGTACAGAGACTGACAGGGTGGACATAGACTGACAGTGCAGACAGGGACTGACATTGCGGACAATGATTGACATTGCGGACAGAGACTGACAGTGCGGACAGAGACTGACAGTGCGGACAGAGCATGACAGTCCGGACATAGACTGACAGTGCAGACAGAGACTGACAGTGAAGACAGAGACTGACATTGCGGAAATAGACTGACAGAGCGGACATAGACTGATAGTCCAGACATAGACTGACAGTGTCGACAGAGACTGACAGTGCGGACAGAGACGGACTGCGTGGACAGAGACTGACAACGCAGACACGGACTGACAGTGCGGACAGAGACTGACAGTGCGGACAGAGCATGGCAGTCCGGACATAGACTGACAGTGCGGACAGAGACTGACAGTGCGGACAGAGACTGACAGTGCGGACAGAGACTGACAGTGCAGCCAGAGACTGACAGTGCAGAAAGAGACTGACTGTGGAAACGGACTGAGAGTGCGGACAGAGACTGGCAGAGCGGACAAAGACTGATAGGCCGGACATAGACTGACAGTGCAGACATAGACTGACAGTGCGGACAGAGACTGACAGTGCGGACAGAGACTGACAGTGCGGACAGACACTGACAGTGCGGACAGAGACTGACAGTGCGGACAGAGACTAACAATGCGGACAGAGAAAGAGCACGTGGACAGAGACTGACAGTGCGGACAGAGACTGACAGTGCGGACAGAGACTGACCACACAGACAGAGACTGACAGTGCGGACAGAGACTAACAGTGCGTACAGAGACTGACAGTGCGGACAGAGACTGACAGTGCGGACAGAGATTGACAGTGTGGAAAGTGACTGGCAGTGGGGAAAGGAAATGAGAGTTCAGACAGAGACTGACAGTGCAGAAAGAGAATGACAGTGGAAAGGGACAGAGTGTGCGGACATAGACTGACAGAGCGGACATAGACTGATAGTCCGGACATAGAGTGACAGTGTTGCCAGAGACTGACAGTCCGGACATAGACTGACAGTGCAGACAGAGACTGACAGTGAAGGCAGAGACTGACATTGCGGACATAGACTGACAGTGCGGACATAGACTGACAGTGTTGCCAGAGACTGACAGTGCGGACATAGACTGACAGTGCGGACAGTGACTAACAATGCGGACAGAGAAAGAGCACGCGGACAGAGACTGACAATGCGGACAGAGACTGACAGTGCGGACAGAGACTGACCACGCAGACAGAGACTGACAGTGCGGACAGAGACTAACAGTGCGGACAGAGACTAACAGTGCGTACATAGACTGACAGTGCAGACAGAGACTGACAGGGCAGACAGAGACTGACAGTGCGGAAAGGGACTGACATTGCGGACAATGATTGACATTGCGGACAGTGAATGGGAGTGCGGACTGGGATTTTCAGTGTGGACAAGGATTGACAGTGCAGACAGGGATTGACAGTGTGCACTGGGATTAACAGTGTGGACAGGAATTGACAGTGCAGACAGAGACTGACAGTGCGGACGGAGACTGACAGTGCAGACAGAGAATGACAGTGCGGACAGAGACTAACAGTGTGCACAGAGACTAACAGTGCGGACAGACACTGACAGTCCGGACATAGACTGACAGTGCAGACAGAGACTGACAGGGCAGACAGAGACTGACATTGCGGACATAGACTGACAGTGCGGACATAGACTGACAGTGTGGACAGAGACTGACAGTGCGGACATAGACTGACAGTGCAGACAGAGACTAACAATGTGGACAGAGAAAGACCACGTGGACAGAGACTGACAGTGCCGACAGAGACTGACAGTGCGGACAGAGACTGACAGTGCGGACAGAGACTAACAGTGCGGACAGAGACTGACCACGCGGACAGAGACTGACCACACGGACAGAGACTGACAGTGCGGACAGAGACTAACAGTACGTACAGAGACTGACAGGGCGGACAGAGACTGACAGTGTGGACAGAGACTGACAGTGCGGACATAGACTGACAGTGCAGACAGAGACTAACAATGTGGACAGAGAAAGACCACGCGGACAGAGACTGACAGTGCGGACAGAGACTGACAGTGCGGACAGAGACGAACAGTGCGTACAGAGACTGACAGGGCGGACAGAGACTGACAGGGCGGAAAGGGACTGACATTGCGGACATAGACTGACAGTGCAGACATAGACTGATAGTCCGGACATAGACTGACAGTGCAGACATAGACTGACAGTGTCGACAGAGACTGACAGTGCGGACAGAGACTGACAGTGCGGACAGAGATTGACAGTGCGGACAGAGATTGACAGTGTGGAAAGTGACTGGCAGTGGGGAAAGGAAATGAGAGTTCAGACAGAGACTGACAGTGCAGAAAGAGAATGACAGTGGAAAGGGACAGAGTGTGCGGACATAGACTGACAGAGCGGACATAGACTGATAGTCCGGACATAGACTGACAGTGCAGACATAGACTGACAGTGTCGACAGAGACTGACAGTGTGGACAGAGACTGACTGGGTGAACAGAGACTGACAACGCAGACACAGACTGACAGTGCGGACAGAGACTGACAGTGCGGACAGAGCATGACAGTCCGGACATAGACTGACAGTGCAGACAGAGACTGACAGTGAAGGCAGAGACTGACATTGCGGACATAGACTGACAGTGCGGACATAGACTGACAGTGTTGCCAGAGACTGACAGTGCGGACATAGACTGAGAGTGCGGACAGTGACTAACAATGCGGACAGAGAAAGAGCACGCGGACAGAGACTGACAGTGCGGACAGAGACTGTCAGTGCGGACAGTGACTGACAGTGCGGACAGTGACTGACAGTGCGGACAGAGACTGACCACGCAGACAGAGACTGACAGTGCGGACAGAGACTAACAGTGCGTACAGAGACTGACAGGGTGGACATAGACTGACAGTGCGGACGGAGACTGACAGTGCAGACAGAGGCTGACAGTGTGGACATAGACTGACTGAGCGGACAGAGAATGACAGTGCGGACAGAGACTAACAGTGTGCACAGAGACTAACAGTGCGGACAGACACTGACAGTCCGGACATAGACTGACAGTGCAGACAGAGACTGACAGGGCAGACAGAGACTGACATTGCGGACATAGACTGACAGTGCGGACATAGACTGACAGTGTGGACAGAGACTGACAGTGCGGACATAGACTGACAGTGCAGACAGAGACTAACAATGTGGACAGAGAAAGACCACGTGGACAGAGACTGACAGTGCGGACAGTGACTAACAATGCGGACAGAGAAAGAGCACGCGGACAGAGACTGACAGTGCGGACAGAGACTGTCAGTGCGGACAGTGACTGACAGTGCGGACAGTGACTAACAATGCGGACAGAGAAAGAGCACGCGGACAGAGACTGACAGTGCGGACATAGACTGACAGTGCGGACAGTGACTAACAATGCGGACAGAGACTGACCACGCAGACAGAGACTGACATTGCGGACATAGACTGACAGTGCGGACATAGACTGACAGTGTGGACAGAGACTGACAGTGCGGACATAGACTGACAGTGCAGACAGAGACTAACAATGTGGACAGAGAAAGACCACGTGGACAGAGACTGACAGTGCGGACAGTGACTAACAATGCGGACAGAGAAAGAGCACGCGGACAGAGACTGACAGTGCGGACAGAGACTGTCAGTGCGGACAGTGACTGACAGTGCGGACAGTGACTAACAATGCGGACAGAGAAAGAGCACGCGGACAGAGACTGACAGTGCGGACATAGACTGACAGTGCGGACAGTGACTAACAATGCGGACAGAGACTGACCACGCAGACAGAGACTGACAGTGCGGACAGAGACTAACAGTGCGGACAGAGACTAACAGTGCGTACATAGACTGACAGTGCGGACAGAGACTGACCACACAGACAGAGACTGACAGTGCGGACAGAGACTAACAGTGCGTACAGAGACTGACAGGGTGGACATAGACTGACAGTGCAGACAGGGACTGACATTGCGGACAATGATTGACATTGCGGACAGAGACTGACAGTGCGGACAGAGACTGACAGTGCGGACAGAGACTGACAGTGCGGACAGAGCATGACAGTCCGGACATAGACTGACAGTGCAGACAGAGACTGACAGTGAAGACAGAGACTGACATTGCGGAAATAGACTGACAGAGCGGACATAGACTGATAGTCCAGACATAGACTGACAGTGTCGACAGAGACTGACAGTGCGGACAGAGACGGACTGCGTGGACAGAGACTGACAACGCAGACACAGACTGACAGTGCGGACAGAGACTGACAGTGCGGACAGAGCATGGCAGTCCGGACATAGACTGACAGTGCGGACAGAGACTGACAGTGCGGACAGAGACTGACAGTGCGGACAGAGACTGACAGTGCAGCCAGAGACTGACAGTGCAGAAAGAGACTGACTGTGGAAACGGACTGAGAGTGCGGACAGAGACTGGCAGAGCGGACAAAGACTGATAGGCCGGACATAGACTGACAGTGCAGACATAGACTGACAGTGCGGACAGAGACTGACAGTGCGGACAGAGACTGACAGTGCGGACAGACACTGACAGTGCGGACAGAGACTGACAGTGCGGACAGAGACTAACAATGCGGACAGAGAAAGAGCACGTGGACAGAGACTGACAGTGCGGACAGAGACTGACAGTGCGGACAGAGACTGACCACACAGACAGAGACTGACAGTGCGGACAGAGACTAACAGTGCGTACAGAGACTGACAGTGCGGACAGAGACTGACAGTGCGGACAGAGATTGACAGTGTGGAAAGTGACTGGCAGTGGGGAAAGGAAATGAGAGTTCAGACAGAGACTGACAGTGCAGAAAGAGAATGACAGTGGAAAGGGACAGAGTGTGCGGACATAGACTGACAGAGCGGACATAGACTGATAGTCCGGACATAGAGTGACAGTGTTGCCAGAGACTGACAGTCCGGACATAGACTGACAGTGCAGACAGAGACTGACAGTGAAGGCAGAGACTGACATTGCGGACATAGACTGACAGTGCGGACATAGACTGACAGTGTTGCCAGAGACTGACAGTGCGGACATAGACTGACAGTGCGGACAGTGACTAACAATGCGGACAGAGAAAGAGCACGCGGACAGAGACTGACAATGCGGACAGAGACTGACAGTGCGGACAGAGACTGACCACGCAGACAGAGACTGACAGTGCGGACAGAGACTAACAGTGCGGACAGAGACTAACAGTGCGTACATAGACTGACAGTGCAGACAGAGACTGACAGGGCAGACAGAGACTGACAGTGCGGAAAGGGACTGACATTGCGGACAATGATTGACATTGCGGACAGTGAATGGGAGTGCGGACTGGGATTTTCAGTGTGGACAAGGATTGACAGTGCAGACAGGGATTGACAGTGTGCACTGGGATTAACAGTGTGGACAGGAATTGACAGTGCAGACAGAGACTGACAGTGCGGACGGAGACTGACAGTGCAGACAGAGAATGACAGTGCGGACAGAGACTAACAGTGTGCACAGAGACTAACAGTGCGGACAGACACTGACAGTCCGGACATAGACTGACAGTGCAGACAGAGACTGACAGGGCAGACAGAGACTGACATTGCGGACATAGACTGACAGTGCGGACATAGACTGACAGTGCAGACAGAGACTAACAATGTGGACAGAGAAAGACCACGTGGACAGAGACTGACAGTGCCGACAGAGACTGACAGTGCGGACAGAGACTGACAGTGCGGACAGAGACTAACAGTGCGGACAGAGACTGACCACGCGGACAGAGACTGACCACACGGACAGAGACTGACAGTGCGGACAGAGACTAACAGTACGTACAGAGACTGACAGGGCGGACAGAGACTGACAGTGTGGACAGAGACTGACAGTGCGGACATAGACTGACAGTGCAGACAGAGACTAACAATGTGGACAGAGAAAGACCACGCGGACAGAGACTGACAGTGCGGACAGAGACTGACAGTGCGGACAGAGACGAACAGTGCGTACAGAGACTGACAGGGCGGACAGAGACTGACAGGGCGGAAAGGGACTGACATTGCGGACATAGACTGACAGTGCAGACATAGACTGATAGTCCGGACATAGACTGACAGTGCAGACATAGACTGACAGTGTCGACAGAGACTGACAGTGCGGACAGAGACTGACAGTGCGGACAGAGATTGACAGTGCGGACAGAGATTGACAGTGTGGAAAGTGACTGGCAGTGGGGAAAGGAAATGAGAGTTCAGACAGAGACTGACAGTGCAGAAAGAGAATGACAGTGGAAAGGGACAGAGTGTGCGGACATAGACTGACAGAGCGGACATAGACTGATAGTCCGGACATAGACTGACAGTGCAGACATAGACTGACAGTGTCGACAGAGACTGACAGTGTGGACAGAGACTGACTGGGTGAACAGAGACTGACAACGCAGACACAGACTGACAGTGCGGACAGAGACTGACAGTGCGGACAGAGCATGACAGTCCGGACATAGACTGACAGTGCAGACAGAGACTGACAGTGAAGGCAGAGACTGACATTGCGGACATAGACTGACAGTGCGGACATAGACTGACAGTGTTGCCAGAGACTGACAGTGCGGACATAGACTGAGAGTGCGGACAGTGACTAACAATGCGGACAGAGAAAGAGCACGCGGACAGAGACTGACAGTGCGGACAGAGACTGACAGTGCGGAC
The DNA here is from genome assembly GCF_964213995.1 of Mustelus asterias. Taxonomy (NCBI): domain Eukaryota; kingdom Metazoa; phylum Chordata; class Chondrichthyes; order Carcharhiniformes; family Triakidae; genus Mustelus; species Mustelus asterias. The sequence continues at coordinate 62,127,973 of NC_135809.1, read as the reverse complement.
AGAGCATGACAGTCCGGACATAGACTGACAGTGCAGACAGAGACTGACAGTGAAGGCAGAGACTGACATTGCGGACATAGACTGACAGTGCGGACATAGACTGACAGTGTTGCCAGAGACTGACAGTGCGGACATAGACTGAGAGTGCGGACAGTGACTAACAATGCGGACAGAGAAAGAGCACGCGGACAGAGACTGACAGTGCGGACAGAGACTGTCAGTGCGGACAGTGACTGACAGTGCGGACAGTGACTGACAGTGCGGACAGAGACTGACCACGCAGACAGAGACTGACAGTGCGGACAGAGACTAACAGTGCGTACAGAGACTGACAGGGTGGACATAGACTGACAGTGCGGACGGAGACTGACAGTGCAGACAGAGGCTGACAGTGTGGACATAGACTGACTGAGCGGACAGAGAATGACAGTGCGGACAGAGACTAACAGTGTGCACAGAGACTAACAGTGCGGACAGACACTGACAGTCCGGACATAGACTGACAGTGCAGACAGAGACTGACAGGGCAGACAGAGACTGACATTGCGGACATAGACTGACAGTGCGGACATAGACTGACAGTGTGGACAGAGACTGACAGTGCGGACATAGACTGACAGTGCAGACAGAGACTAACAATGTGGACAGAGAAAGACCACGTGGACAGAGACTGACAGTGCGGACAGTGACTAACAATGCGGACAGAGAAAGAGCACGCGGACAGAGACTGACAGTGCGGACAGAGACTGTCAGTGCGGACAGTGACTGACAGTGCGGACAGTGACTAACAATGCGGACAGAGAAAGAGCACGCGGACAGAGACTGACAGTGCGGACATAGACTGACAGTGCGGACAGTGACTAACAATGCGGACAGAGACTGACCACGCAGACAGAGACTGACATTGCGGACATAGACTGACAGTGCGGACATAGACTGACAGTGTGGACAGAGACTGACAGTGCGGACATAGACTGACAGTGCAGACAGAGACTAACAATGTGGACAGAGAAAGACCACGTGGACAGAGACTGACAGTGCGGACAGTGACTAACAATGCGGACAGAGAAAGAGCACGCGGACAGAGACTGACAGTGCGGACAGAGACTGTCAGTGCGGACAGTGACTGACAGTGCGGACAGTGACTAACAATGCGGACAGAGAAAGAGCACGCGGACAGAGACTGACAGTGCGGACATAGACTGACAGTGCGGACAGTGACTAACAATGCGGACAGAGACTGACCACGCAGACAGAGACTGACAGTGCGGACAGAGACTAACAGTGCGGACAGAGACTAACAGTGCGTACATAGACTGACAGTGCGGACAGAGACTGACCACACAGACAGAGACTGACAGTGCGGACAGAGACTAACAGTGCGTACAGAGACTGACAGGGTGGACATAGACTGACAGTGCAGACAGGGACTGACATTGCGGACAATGATTGACATTGCGGACAGAGACTGACAGTGCGGACAGAGACTGACAGTGCGGACAGAGCATGACAGTCCGGACATAGACTGACAGTGCAGACAGAGACTGACAGTGAAGACAGAGACTGACATTGCGGAAATAGACTGACAGAGCGGACATAGACTGATAGTCCAGACATAGACTGACAGTGTCGACAGAGACTGACAGTGCGGACAGAGACGGACTGCGTGGACAGAGACTGACAACGCAGACACAGACTGACAGTGCGGACAGAGACTGACAGTGCGGACAGAGCATGGCAGTCCGGACATAGACTGACAGTGCGGACAGAGACTGACAGTGCGGACAGAGACTGACAGTGCGGACAGAGACTGACAGTGCAGCCAGAGACTGACAGTGCAGAAAGAGACTGACTGTGGAAACGGACTGAGAGTGCGGACAGAGACTGGCAGAGCGGACAAAGACTGATAGGCCGGACATAGACTGACAGTGCAGACATAGACTGACAGTGCGGACAGAGACTGACAGTGCGGACAGAGACTGACAGTGCGGACAGACACTGACAGTGCGGACAGAGACTGACAGTGCGGACAGAGACTAACAATGCGGACAGAGAAAGAGCACGTGGACAGAGACTGACAGTGCGGACAGAGACTGACAGTGCGGACAGAGACTGACCACACAGACAGAGACTGACAGTGCGGACAGAGACTAACAGTGCGTACAGAGACTGACAGTGCGGACAGAGACTGACAGTGCGGACAGAGATTGACAGTGTGGAAAGTGACTGGCAGTGGGGAAAGGAAATGAGAGTTCAGACAGAGACTGACAGTGCAGAAAGAGAATGACAGTGGAAAGGGACAGAGTGTGCGGACATAGACTGACAGAGCGGACATAGACTGATAGTCCGGACATAGAGTGACAGTGTTGCCAGAGACTGACAGTCCGGACATAGACTGACAGTGCAGACAGAGACTGACAGTGAAGGCAGAGACTGACATTGCGGACATAGACTGACAGTGCGGACATAGACTGACAGTGTTGCCAGAGACTGACAGTGCGGACATAGACTGACAGTGCGGACAGTGACTAACAATGCGGACAGAGAAAGAGCACGCGGACAGAGACTGACAATGCGGACAGAGACTGACAGTGCGGACAGAGACTGACCACGCAGACAGAGACTGACAGTGCGGACAGAGACTAACAGTGCGGACAGAGACTAACAGTGCGTACATAGACTGACAGTGCAGACAGAGACTGACAGGGCAGACAGAGACTGACAGTGCGGAAAGGGACTGACATTGCGGACAATGATTGACATTGCGGACAGTGAATGGGAGTGCGGACTGGGATTTTCAGTGTGGACAAGGATTGACAGTGCAGACAGGGATTGACAGTGTGCACTGGGATTAACAGTGTGGACAGGAATTGACAGTGCAGACAGAGACTGACAGTGCGGACGGAGACTGACAGTGCAGACAGAGAATGACAGTGCGGACAGAGACTAACAGTGTGCACAGAGACTAACAGTGCGGACAGACACTGACAGTCCGGACATAGACTGACAGTGCAGACAGAGACTGACAGGGCAGACAGAGACTGACATTGCGGACATAGACTGACAGTGCGGACATAGACTGACAGTGTGGACAGAGACTGACAGTGCGGACATAGACTGACAGTGCAGACAGAGACTAACAATGTGGACAGAGAAAGACCACGTGGACAGAGACTGACAGTGCCGACAGAGACTGACAGTGCGGACAGAGACTGACAGTGCGGACAGAGACTAACAGTGCGGACAGAGACTGACCACGCGGACAGAGACTGACCACACGGACAGAGACTGACAGTGCGGACAGAGACTAACAGTACGTACAGAGACTGACAGGGCGGACAGAGACTGACAGTGTGGACAGAGACTGACAGTGCGGACATAGACTGACAGTGCAGACAGAGACTAACAATGTGGACAGAGAAAGACCACGCGGACAGAGACTGACAGTGCGGACAGAGACTGACAGTGCGGACAGAGACGAACAGTGCGTACAGAGACTGACAGGGCGGACAGAGACTGACAGGGCGGAAAGGGACTGACATTGCGGACATAGACTGACAGTGCAGACATAGACTGATAGTCCGGACATAGACTGACAGTGCAGACATAGACTGACAGTGTCGACAGAGACTGACAGTGCGGACAGAGACTGACAGTGCGGACAGAGATTGACAGTGCGGACAGAGATTGACAGTGTGGAAAGTGACTGGCAGTGGGGAAAGGAAATGAGAGTTCAGACAGAGACTGACAGTGCAGAAAGAGAATGACAGTGGAAAGGGACAGAGTGTGCGGACATAGACTGACAGAGCGGACATAGACTGATAGTCCGGACATAGACTGACAGTGCAGACATAGACTGACAGTGTCGACAGAGACTGACAGTGTGGACAGAGACTGACTGGGTGAACAGAGACTGACAACGCAGACACAGACTGACAGTGCGGACAGAGACTGACAGTGCGGACAGAGCATGACAGTCCGGACATAGACTGACAGTGCAGACAGAGACTGACAGTGAAGGCAGAGACTGACATTGCGGACATAGACTGACAGTGCGGACATAGACTGACAGTGTTGCCAGAGACTGACAGTGCGGACATAGACTGAGAGTGCGGACAGTGACTAACAATGCGGACAGAGAAAGAGCACGCGGACAGAGACTGACAGTGCGGACAGAGACTGTCAGTGCGGACAGTGACTGACAGTGCGGACAGTGACTGACAGTGCGGACAGAGACTGACCACGCAGACAGAGACTGACAGTGCGGACAGAGACTAACAGTGCGTACAGAGACTGACAGGGTGGACATAGACTGACAGTGCGGACGGAGACTGACAGTGCAGACAGAGGCTGACAGTGTGGACATAGACTGACTGAGCGGACAGAGAATGACAGTGCGGACAGAGACTAACAGTGTGCACAGAGACTAACAGTGCGGACAGACACTGACAGTCCGGACATAGACTGACAGTGCAGACAGAGACTGACAGTGTGGACAGAGACTGACAGTGCGGACATAGACTGACAGTGCAGACAGAGACTAACAATGTGGACAGAGAAAGACCACGTGGACAGAGACTAACAGTGCGGACAGAGACTGACAGTGCGGACAGAGACTGACAGTGCGGACAGAGACTGACAGTGCGGACAGAGACTGACCACGCGGACAGAGACTGACCACACGGACAGAGACTGACAGTGCGGACAGAGACTAACAGTACGTAAAGAGACTGACAGGGCGGACAGAGACTGACAGTGTGGACAGAGACTGACAGTGCGGACATAGACTGACAGTGCAGACAGAGACTAACAATGTGGACAGAGAAAGACCACGCGGAAAGAGACTGACAGTGCCGACAGAGACTGACAGTGCGGACAGAGACTAACAGTGCGGACAGAGACTGACCACGCGGACAGAGACTGACCACACGGACAGAGACTGACAGCGCGGACAGAGACTAACAGTACGTACAGAGACTGACAGGGCGGACAGAGACTGACAGTGTGGACAGAGACTGACAGTGCGGACATAGACTGACAGTGCAGACAGAGACTAACAATGTGGACAGAGAAAGACCACGCGGACAGAGACTGACAGTGCGGACAGAGACTGACAGTGCGGACAGAGACGAACAGTGCGTACAGAGACTGACAGGGCGGACAGAGACTGACAGGGCGGAAAGGGACTGACATTGCGGACATAGACTGACAGTGCAGACATAGACTGATAGTCCGGACATAGACTGACAGTGCAGACATAGACTGACAGTGTCGACAGAGACTGACAGTGCGGACAGAGACTGACAGTGCGGACAGAGATTGACAGTGCGGACAGAGATTGACAGTGTGGAAAGTGACTGGCAGTGGGGAAAGGAAATGAGAGTTCAGACAGAGACTGACAGTGCAGAAAGAGAATGACAGTGGAAAGGGACAGAGTGTGCGGACATAGACTGACAGAGCGGACATAGACTGATAGTCCGGACATAGACTGACAGTGCAGACATAGACTGACAGTGCCGACAGAGACTGACAGTGTGGACAGAGACTGACTGGGTGAACAGAGACTGACAACGCAGACACAGACTGACAGTGCGGACAGAGACTGACAGTGCGGACAGAGCATGACAGTCCGGACATAGACTGACAGTGCAGACAGAGACTGACAGTGAAGGCAGAGACTGACATTGCGGACATAGACTGACAGTGCGGACATAGACTGACAGTGTTGCCAGAGACTGACAGTGCGGACATAGACTGAGAGTGCGGACAGTGACTAACAATGCGGACAGAGAAAGAGCACGCGGACAGAGACTGACAGTGCGGACAGAGACTGTCAGTGCGGACAGTGACTGACAGTGCGGACAGTGACTGACAGTGCGGACAGAGACTGACCACGCAGACAGAGACTGACAGTGCGGACAGAGACTAACAGTGCGTACAGAGACTGACAGGGTGGACATAGACTGACAGTGCGGACGGAGACTGACAGTGCAGACAGAGGCTGACAGTGTGGACATAGACTGACTGAGCGGACAGAGAATGACAGTGCGGACAGAGACTAACAGTGTGCACAGAGACTAACAGTGCGGACAGACACTGACAGTCCGGACATAGACTGACAGTGCAGACAGAGACTGACAGGGCAGACAGAGACTGACATTGCGGACATAGACTGACAGTGCGGACATAGACTGACAGTGTGGACAGAGACTGACAGTGCGGACATAGACTGACAGTGCAGACAGAGACTAACAATGTGGACAGAGAAAGACCACGTGGACAGAGACTGACAGTGCGGACAGTGACTAACAATGCGGACAGAGAAAGAGCACGCGGACAGAGACTGACAGTGCGGACAGAGACTGTCAGTGCGGACAGTGACTGACAGTGCGGACAGTGACTAACAATGCGGACAGAGAAAGAGCACGCGGACAGAGACTGACAGTGCGGACATAGACTGACAGTGCGGACAGTGACTAACAATGCGGACAGAGAAAGAGCACGCGGACAGAGACTGACAGTGCGGACATAGACTGACAGTGCGGACAGTGACTAACAATGCGGACAGAGACTGACCACGCAGACAGAGACTGACAGTGCGGACAGAGACTAACAGTGCGGACAGAGACTAACAGTGCGTACATAGACTGACAGTGCGGACAGAGACTGACCACGCAGACAGAGACTGACAGTGCGGACAGAGACTAACAGTGCGTACAGAGACTGACAGGGTGGACATAGACTGACAGTGCAGACAGGGACTGACATTGCGGACAATGATTGACATTGCGGACAGAGACTGACAGTGCGGACAGAGACTGACAGTGCGGACAGAGCATGACAGTCCGGACATAGACTGACAGTGCAGACAGAGACTGACAGTGAAGACAGAGACTGACATTGCGGAAATAGACTGACAGAGCGGACATAGACTGATAGTCCAGACATAGACTGACAGTGTCGACAGAGACTGACAGTGCGGACAGAGACGGACTGCGTGGACAGAGACTGACAACGCAGACACAGACTGACAGTGCGGACAGAGACTGACAGTGCGGACAGAGCATGGCAGTCCGGACATAGACTGACAGTGCGGACAGAGACTGACAGTGCGGACAGAGACTGACAGTGCGGACAGAGACTGACAGTGCAGCCAGAGACTGACAGTGCAGAAAGAGATTGACTGTGGAAACGGACTGAGAGTGCGGACAGAGACTGGCAGAGCGGACAAAGACTGATAGGCCGGACATAGACTGACAGTGCAGACATAGACTGACAGTGCGGACAGAGACTGACAGTGCGGACAGAGACTGACAGTGCGGACAGACACTGACAGTGCGGACAGAGACTGACAGTGCGGACAGAGACTAACAATGCGGACAGAGAAAGAGCACGTGGACAGAGACTGACAGTGCGGACAGAGACTGACAGTGCGGACAGAGACTGACCACACAGACAGAGACTGACAGTGCGGACAGAGACTAACAGTGCGTACAGAGACTGACAGTGCGGACAGAGACTGACAGTGCGGACAGAGATTGACAGTGTGGAAAGTGACTGGCAGTGGGGAAAGGAAATGAGAGTTCAGACAGAGACTGACAGTGCAGAAAGAGAATGACAGTGGAAAGGGACAGAGTGTGCGGACATAGACTGACAGAGCGGACATAGACTGATAGTCCGGACATAGAGTGACAGTGTTGCCAGAGACTGACAGTCCGGACATAGACTGACAGTGCAGACAGAGACTGACAGTGAAGGCAGAGACTGACATTGCGGACATAGACTGACAGTGCGGACATAGACTGACAGTGTTGCCAGAGACTGACAGTACGGACATAGACTGACAGTGCGGACAGTGACTAACAATGCGGACAGAGAAAGAGCACGCGGACAGAGACTGACAATGCGGACAGAGACTGACAGTGCGGACAGAGACTGACCACGCAGACAGAGACTGACAGTGCGGACAGAGACTAACAGTGCGGACAGAGACTAACAGTGCGTACATAGACTGACAGTGCAGACAGAGACTGACAGGGCAGACAGAGACTGACAGTGCGGAAAGGGACTGACATTGCGGACAATGATTGACATTGCGGACAGTGATTGGGAGTGCGGACTGGGATTTTCAGTGTGGACAAGGATTGACAGTGCAGACAGGGATTGACAGTGTGCACTGGGATTAACAGTGTGGACAGGAATTGACAGTGCAGACAGAGACTGACAGTGCGGACAGAGACTGACAGTGCAGACAGAGAATGACAGTGCGGACAGAGACTAACAGTGTGCACAGAGACTAACAGTGCGGACAGACACTGACAGTCCGGACATAGACTGACAGTGCAGACAGAGACTGACAGGGCAGACAGAGACTGACATTGCGGACATAGACTGACAGTGCGGACATAGACTGACAGTGTGGACAGAGACTGACAGTGCGGACATAGACTGACAGTGCAGACAGAGACTAACAATGTGGACAGAGAAAGACCACGTGGACAGAGACTGACAGTGCCGACAGAGACTGACAGTGCGGACAGAGACTGACAGTGCGGACAGAGACTAACAGTGCGGACAGAGACTGACCACGCGGACAGAGACTGACCACACGGACAGAGACTGACAGTGCGGACAGTGACTGACAGTGCGGACAGTGACTGACAGTGCGGACAGTGACTGACAGTGCGGACAGAGACTGACCACGCAGACAGAGACTGACAGTGCGGACAGAGACTAACAGTGCGGACAGAGACTAACAGTGCGTACATAGACTGACAGTGCAGACAGAGACTGACAGGGCAGACAGAGACTGACAGTGCGGAAAGGGACTGACATTGCGGACAATGATTGACATTGCGGACAGTGATTGGGAGTGCGGACTGGGATTTTCAGTGTGGACAAGGATTGACAGTGCAGACAGGGATTGACAGTGTCCACTGGGATTAACAGTGTGGACAGGAATTGACAGTGCAGACAGAGACTGACAGTGCGGACGGAGACTGACAGTGCAGACAGAGAATGACAGTGCGGACAGAGACTAACAGTGTGCACAGAGACTAACAGTGCGGACAGACACTGACAGTCCGGACATAGACTGACAGTGCAGACAGAGACTGACAGGGCAGACAGAGACTGACATTGCGGACATAGACTGACAGTGCGGACATAGACTGACAGTGTGGACAGAGACTGACAGTGCGGACATAGACTGACAGTGCAGACAGAGACTAACAATGTGGACAGAGAAAGACCACGTGGACAGAGACTGACAGTGCCGACAGAGACTGACAGTGCGGACAGAGACTGACAGTGCGGACAGAGACTAACAGTGCGGACAGAGACTGACCACGCGGACAGAGACTGACCACACGGACAGAGACTGACAGTGCGGACAGAGACTAACAGTACGTACAGAGACTGACAGGGCGGACAGAGACTGACAGTGTGGACAGAGACTGACAGTGCGGACATAGACTGACAGTGCAGACAGAGACTAACAATGTGGACAGAGAAAGACCACGCGGACAGAGACTGACAGTGCGGACAGAGACTGACAGTGCGGACAGAGACGAACAGTGCGTACAGAGACTGACAGGGCGGACAGAGACTGACAGGGCGGAAAGGGACTGACATTGCGGACATAGACTGACAGTGCAGACATAGACTGATAGTCCGGACATAGACTGACAGTGCAGACATAGACTGACAGTGTCGACAGAGACTGACAGTGCGGACAGAGACTGACAGTGCGGACAGAGATTGACAGTGCGGACAGAGATTGACAGTGTGGAAAGTGACTGGCAGTGGGGAAAGGAAATGAGAGTTCAGACAGAGACTGACAGTGCAGAAAGAGAATGACAGTGGAAAGGGACAGAGTGTGCGGACATAGACTGACAGAGCGGACATAGACTGATAGTCCGGACATAGACTGACAGTGCAGACATAGACTGACAGTGTCGACAGAGACTGACAGTGTGGACAGAGACTGACTGGGTGAACAGAGACTGACAACGCAGACACAGACTGACAGTGCGGACAGAGACTGACAGTGCGGACAGAGCATGACAGTCCGGACATAGACTGACAGTGCAGACAGAGACTGACAGTGAAGGCAGAGACTGACATTGCGGACATAGACTGACAGTGCGGACATAGACTGACAGTGTTGCCAGAGACTGACAGTGCGGACATAGACTGAGAGTGCGGACAGTGACTAACAATGCGGACAGAGAAAGAGCACGCGGACAGAGACTGACAGTGCGGACAGAGACTGTCAGTGCGGACAGTGACTGACAGTGCGGACAGTGACTGACAGTGCGGACAGAGACTGACCACGCAGACAGAGACTGACAGTGCGGACAGAGACTAACAGTGCGTACAGAGACTGACAGGGTGGACATAGACTGACAGTGCGGACGGAGACTGACAGTGCAGACAGAGGCTGACAGTGTGGACATAGACTGACTGAGCGGACAGAGAATGACAGTGCGGACAGAGACTAACAGTGTGCACAGAGACTAACAGTGCGGACAGACACTGACAGTCCGGACATAGACTGACAGTGCAGACAGAGACTGACAGGGCAGACAGAGACTGACATTGCGGACATAGACTGACAGTGCGGACATAGACTGACAGTGTGGACAGAGACTGACAGTGCGGACATAGACTGACAGTGCAGACAGAGACTAACAATGTGGACAGAGAAAGACCACGTGGACAGAGACTGACAGTGCGGACAGAGACTGACAGTGCGGACAGAGACTGACAGTGCGGACAGAGACTGACAGTGCGGACAGAGACTGACCACGCGGACAGAGACTGACCACACGGACAGAGACTGACAGTGCGGACAGAGACTAACAGTACGTAAAGAGACTGACAGGGCGGACAGAGACTGACAGTGTGGACAGAGACTGACAGTGCGGACATAGACTGACAGTGCAGACAGAGACTAACAATGTGGACAGAGAAAGACCACGCGGAAAGAGACTGACAGTGCCGACAGAGACTGACAGTGCGGACAGAGACTAACAGTGCGGACAGAGACTGACCACGCGGACAGAGACTGACCACACGGACAGAGACTGACAGCGCGGACAGAGACTAACAGTACGTACAGAGACTGACAGGGCGGACAGAGACTGACAGTGTGGACAGTGACTGACAGTGCGGACATAGACTGACAGTGCAGACAGAGACTAACAATGTGGACAGAGAAAGACCACGCGGACAGAGACTGACAGTGCGGACAGAGACTGACAGTGCGGACAGAGACGAACAGTGCGTACAGAGACTGACAGGGCGGACAGAGACTGACAGGGCGGAAAGGGACTGACATTGCGGACATAGACTGACAGTGCAGACATAGACTGATAGTCCGGACATAGACTGACAGTGCAGACATAGACTGACAGTGTCGACAGAGACTGACAGTGCGGACAGAGACTGACAGTGCGGACAGAGATTGACAGTGCGGACAGAGATTGACAGTGTGGAAAGTGACTGGCAGTGGGGAAAGGAAATGAGAGTTCAGACAGAGACTGACAGTGCAGAAAGAGAATGACAGTGGAAAGGGACAGAGTGTGCGGACATAGACTGACAGAGCGGACATAGACTGATAGTCCGGACATAGACTGACAGTGCAGACATAGACTGACAGTGCCGACAGAGACTGACAGTGTGGACAGAGACTGACTGGGTGAACAGAGACTGACAACGCAGACACAGACTGACAGTGCGGACAGAGACTGACAGTGCGGACAGAGCATGACAGTCCGGACATAGACTGACAGTGCAGACAGAGACTGACAGTGAAGGCAGAGACTGACATTGCGGACATAGACTGAGAGTGCGGACAGTGACTAACAATGCGGACAGAGAAAGAGCACGCGGACAGAGACTGACAGTGCGGACAGAGACTGACAGTGCGGACAGACACTGACAGTGCGGACAGAGACTGACAGTGCGGACAGAGACTAACAATGCGGACAGAGAAAGAGCACGTGGACAGAGACTGACAGTGCGGACAGAGACTGACAGTGCGGACAGAGACTGACCACACAGACAGAGACTGACAGTGCGGACAGAGACTAACAGTGCGTACAGAGACTGACAGTGCGGACAGAGACTGACAGTGCGGACAGAGATTGACAGTGTGGAAAGTGACTGGCAGTGGGGAAAGGAAATGAGAGTTCAGACAGAGACTGACAGTGCAGAAAGAGAATGACAGTGGAAAGGGACAGAGTGTGCGGACATAGACTGACAGAGCGGACATAGACTGATAGTCCGGACATAGAGTGACAGTGTTGCCAGAGACTGACAGTCCGGACATAGACTGACAGTGCAGACAGAGACTGACAGTGAAGGCAGAGACTGACATTGCGGACATAGACTGACAGTGCGGACATAGACTGACAGTGTTGCCAGAGACTGACAGTACGGACATAGACTGACAGTGCGGACAGTGACTAACAATGCGGACAGAGAAAGAGCACGCGGACAGAGACTGACAATGCGGACAGAGACTGACAGTGCGGACAGAGACTGACCACGCAGACAGAGACTGACAGTGCGGACAGAGACTAACAGTGCGGACAGAGACTAACAGTGCGTACATAGACTGACAGTGCAGACAGAGACTGACAGGGCAGACAGAGACTGACAGTGCGGAAAGGGACTGACATTGCGGACAATGATTGACATTGCGGACAGTGATTGGGAGTGCGGACTGGGATTTTCAGTGTGGACAAGGATTGACAGTGCAGACAGGGATTGACAGTGTGCACTGGGATTAACAGTGTGGACAGGAATTGACAGTGCAGACAGAGACTGACAGTGCGGACGGAGACTGACAGTGCAGACAGAGAATGACAGTGCGGACAGAGACTAACAGTGTGCACAGAGACTAACAGTGCGGACAGACACTGACAGTCCGGACATAGACTGACAGTGCAGACAGAGACTGACAGGGCAGACAGAGACTGACATTGCGGACATAGACTGACAGTGCGGACATAGACTGACAGTGTGGACAGAGACTGACAGTGCGGACATAGACTGACAGTGCAGACAGAGACTAACAATGTGGACAGAGAAAGACCACGTGGACAGAGACTGACAGTGCCGACAGAGACTGACAGTGCGGACAGAGACTGACAGTGCGGACAGAGACTAACAGTGCGGACAGAGACTGACCACGCGGACAGAGACTAACCACACGGACAGAGACTGACAGTGCGGACAGTGACTGACAGTGCGGACAGTGACTGACAGTGCGGACAGTGACTGACAGTGCGGACAGAGACTGACCACGCAGACAGAGACTGACAGTGCGGACAGAGACTAACAGTGCGGACAGAGACTAACAGTGCGTACATAGACTGACAGTGCAGACAGAGACTGACAGGGCAGACAGAGACTGACAGTGCGGAAAGGGACTGACATTGCGGACAATGATTGACATTGCGGACAGTGATTGGGAGTGCGGACTGGGATTTTCAGTGTGGACAAGGATTGACAGTGCAGACAGGGATTGACAGTGTCCACTGGGATTAACAGTGTGGACAGGAATTGACAGTGCAGACAGAGACTGACAGTGCGGACGGAGACTGACAGTGCAGACAGAGAATGACAGTGCGGACAGAGACTAACAGTGTGCACAGAGACTAACAGTGCGGACAGACACTGACAGTCCGGACATAGACTGACAGTGCAGACAGAGACTGACAGGGCAGACAGAGACTGACATTGCGGACATAGACTGACAGTGCGGACATAGACTGACAGTGTGGACAGAGACTGACAGTGCGGACATAGACTGACAGTGCAGACAGAGACTAACAATGTGGACAGAGAAAGACCACGTGGACAGAGACTGACAGTGCCGACAGAGACTGACAGTGCGGACAGAGACTGACAGTGCGGACAGAGACTAACAGTGCGGACAGAGACTGACCACGCGGACAGAGACTGACCACACGGACAGAGACTGACAGTGCGGACAGAGACTAACAGTACGTACAGAGACTGACAGGGCGGACAGAGACTGACAGTGTGGACAGAGACTGACAGTGCGGACATAGACTGACAGTGCAGACAGAGACTAACAATGTGGACAGAGAAAGACCACGCGGACAGAGACTGACAGTGCGGACAGAGACTGACAGTGCGGACAGAGACGAACAGTGCGTACAGAGACTGACAGGGCGGACAGAGACTGACAGGGCGGAAAGGGACTGACATTGCGGACATAGACTGACAGTGCAGACATAGACTGATAGTCCGGACATAGACTGACAGTGCAGACATAGACTGACAGTGTCGACAGAGACTGACAGTGCGGACAGAGACTGACAGTGCGGACAGAGATTGACAGTGCGGACAGAGATTGACAGTGTGGAAAGTGACTGGCAGTGGGGAAAGGAAATGAGAGTTCAGACAGAGACTGACAGTGCAGAAAGAGAATGACAGTGGAAAGGGACAGAGTGTGCGGACATAGACTGACAGAGCGGACATAGACTGATAGTCCGGACATAGACTGACAGTGCAGACATAGACTGACAGTGTCGACAGAGACTGACAGTGTGGACAGAGACTGACTGGGTGAACAGAGACTGACAACGCAGACACAGACTGACAGTGCGGACAGAGACTGACAGTGCGGACAGAGCATGACAGTCCGGACATAGACTGACAGTGCAGACAGAGACTGACAGTGAAGGCAGAGACTGACATTGCGGACATAGACTGACAGTGCGGACATAGACTGACAGTGTTGCCAGAGACTGACAGTGCGGACATAGACTGAGAGTGCGGACAGTGACTAACAATGCGGACAGAGAACGAGCACGCGGACAGAGACTGACAGTGCGGACAGAGACTGTCAGTGCGGACAGTGACTGACAGTGCGGACAGTGACTGACAGTGCGGACAGAGACTGACCACGCAGACAGAGACTGACAGTGCGGACAGAGACTAACAGTGCGTACAGAGACTGACAGGGTGGACATAGACTGACAGTGCGGACGGAGACTGACAGTGCAGACAGAGGCTGACAGTGTGGACATAGACTGACTGAGCGGACAGAGAATGACAGTGCGGACAGAGACTAACAGTGTGCACAGAGACTAACAGTGCGGACAGACACTGACAGTCCGGACATAGACTGACAGTGCAGACAGAGACTGACAGGGCAGACAGAGACTGACATTGCGGACATAGACTGACAGTGCGGACATAGACTGACAGTGTGGACAGAGACTGACAGTGCGGACATAGACTGACAGTGCAGACAGAGACTAACAATGTGGACAGAGAAAGACCACGTGGACAGAGACTGACAGTGCGGACAGAGACTGACAGTGCGGACAGAGACTGACAGTGCGGACAGAGACTGACCACGCGGACAGAGACTGACCACACGGACAGAGACTGACAGTGCGGACAGAGACTAACAGTACGTAAAGAGACTGACAGGGCGGACAGAGACTGACAGTGTGGACAGAGACTGACAGTGCGGACATAGACTGACAGTGCAGACAGAGACTAACAATGTGGACAGAGAAAGACCACGCGGAAAGAGACTGACAGTGCCGACAGAGACTGACAGTGCGGACAGAGACTAACAGTGCGGACAGAGACTGACCACGCGGACAGAGACTGACCACACGGACAGAGACTGACAGCGCGGACAGAGACTAACAGTACGTACAGAGACTGACAGGGCGGACAGAGACTGACAGTGTGGACAGAGACTGACAGTGCGGACATAGACTGACAGTGCAGACAGAGACTAACAATGTGGACAGAGAAAGACCACGCGGACAGAGACTGACAGTGCGGACAGAGACTGACAGTGCGGACAGAGACGAACAGTGCGTACAGAGACTGACAGGGCGGACAGAGACTGACAGGGCGGAAAGGGACTGACATTGCGGACATAGACTGACAGTGCAGACATAGACTGATAGTCCGGACATAGACTGACAGTGCAGACATAGACTGACAGTGTCGACAGAGACTGACAGTGCGGACAGAGACTGACAGTGCGGACAGAGATTGACAGTGCGGACAGAGATTGACAGTGTGGAAAGTGACTGGCAGTGGGGAAAGGAAATGAGAGTTCAGACAGAGACTGACAGTGCAGAAAGAGAATGACAGTGGAAAGGGACAGAGTGTGCGGACATAGACTGACAGAGCGGACATAGACTGATAGTCCGGACATAGACTGACAGTGCAGACATAGACTGACAGTGCCGACAGAGACTGACAGTGTGGACAGAGACTGACTGGGTGAACAGAGACTGACAACGCAGACACAGACTGACAGTGCGGACAGAGACTGACAGTGCGGACAGAGCATGACAGTCCGGACATAGACTGACAGTGCAGACAGAGACTGACAGTGAAGGCAGAGACTGACATTGCGGACAGACACTGACAGTCCGGACATAGACTGACAGTGCAGACAGAGACTGACAGGGCAGACAGAGACTGACATTGCGGACATAGACTGACAGTGCGGACATAGACTGACAGTGTGGACAGAGACTGACAGTGCGGACATAGACTGACAGTGCAGACAGAGACTAACAATGTGGACAGAGAAAGACCACGTGGACAGAGACTGACAGTGCGGACAGAGACTGACAGTGCGGACAGAGACTGACAGTGCGGACAGAGACTGACAGTGCGGACAGAGACTGACCACGCGGACAGAGACTGACCACACGGACAGAGACTGACAGTGCGGACAGAGACTAACAGTACGTAAAGAGACTGACAGGGCGGACAGAGACTGACAGTGTGGACAGAGACTGACAGTGCGGACATAGACTGACAGTGCAGACAGAGACTAACAATGTGGACAGAGAAAGACCACGCGGAAAGAGACTGACAGTGCCGACAGAGACTGACAGTGCGGACAGAGACTAACAGTGCGGACAGAGACTGACCACGCGGACAGAGACTGACCACACGGACAGAGACTGACAGCGCGGACAGAGACTAACAGTACGTACAGAGACTGACAGGGCGGACAGAGACTGACAGTGTGGACAGAGACTGACAGTGCGGACATAGACTGACAGTGCAGACAGAGACTAACAATGTGGACAGAGAAAGACCACGCGGACAGAGACTGACAGTGCGGACAGAGACTGACAGTGCGGACAGAGACGAACAGTGCGTACAGAGACTGACAGGGCGGACAGAGACTGACAGGGCGGAAAGGGACTGACATTGCGGACATAGACTGACAGTGCAGACATAGACTGATAGTCCGGACATAGACTGACAGTGCAGACATAGACTGACAGTGTCGACAGAGACTGACAGTGCGGACAGAGACTGACAGTGCGGACAGAGATTGACAGTGCGGACAGAGATTGACAGTGTGGAAAGTGACTGGCAGTGGGGAAAGGAAATGAGAGTTCAGACAGAGACTGACAGTGCAGAAAGAGAATGACAGTGGAAAGGGACAGAGTGTGCGGACATAGACTGACAGAGCGGACATAGACTGATAGTCCGGACATAGACTGACAGTGCAGACATAGACTGACAGTGCCGACAGAGACTGACAGTGTGGACAGAGACTGACTGGGTGAACAGAGACTGACAACGCAGACACAGACTGACAGTGCGGACAGAGACTGACAGTGCGGACAGAGCATGACAGTCCGGACATAGACTGACAGTGCAGACAGAGACTGACAGTGAAGGCAGAGACTGACATTGCGGACATAGACTGACAGTGCGGACATAGACTGACAGTGTTGCCAGAGACTGACAGTGCGGACATAGACTGAGAGTGCGGACAGTGACTAACAATGCGGACAGAGAAAGAGCACGCGGACAGAGACTGACAGTGCGGACAGAGACTGACAGTGCGGACAGACACTGACAGTGCGGACAGAGACTGACAGTGCGGACAGAGACTAACAATGCGGACAGAGAAAGAGCACGTGGACAGAGACTGACAGTGCCGACAGAGACTGACAGTGCGGACAGAGACTGACCACACAGACAGAGACTGACAGTGCGGACAGAGACTAACAGTGCGTACAGAGACTGACAGTGCGGACAGAGACTGACAGTGCGGACAGAGATTGACAGTGTGGAAAGTGACTGGCAGTGGGGAAAGGAAATGAGAGTTCAGACAGAGACTGACAGTGCAGAAAGAGAATGACAGTGGAAAGGGACAGAGTGTGCGGACATAGACTGACAGAGCGGACATAGACTGATAGTCCGGACATAGAGTGACAGTGTTGCCAGAGACTGACAGTCCGGACATAGACTGACAGTGCAGACAGAGACTGACAGTGAAGGCAGAGACTGACATTGCGGACATAGACTGACAGTGCGGACATAGACTGACAGTGTTGCCAGAGACTGACAGTACGGACATAGACTGACAGTGCGGACAGTGACTAACAATGCGGACAGAGAAAGAGCACGCGGACAGAGACTGACAATGCGGACAGAGACTAACAGTGCGGACAGAGACTAACAGTGCGTACATAGACTGACAGTGCAGACAGAGACTGACAGGGCAGACAGAGACTGACAGTGCGGAAAGGGACTGACATTGCGGACAATGATTGACATTGCGGACAGTGATTGGGAGTGCGGACTGGGATTTTCAGTGTGGACAAGGATTGACAGTGCAGACAGGGATTGACAGTGTGCACTGGGATTAACAGTGTGGACAGGAATTGACAGTGCAGACAGAGACTGACAGTGCGGACGGAGACTGACAGTGCAGACAGAGAATGACAGTGCGGACAGAGACTAACAGTGTGCACAGAGACTAACAGTGCGGACAGACACTGACAGTCCGGACATAGACTGACAGTGCAGACAGAGACTGACAGGGCAGACAGAGACTGACATTGCGGACATAGACTGACAGTGCGGACATAGACTGACAGTGTGGACAGAGACTGACAGTGCGGACATAGACTGACAGTGCAGACAGAGACTAACAATGTGGACAGAGAAAGACCACGTGGACAGAGACTGACAGTGCCGACAGAGACTGACAGTGCGGACAGAGACTGACAGTGCGGACAGAGACTAACAGTGCGGACAGAGACTGACCACGCGGACAGAGACTGACCACACGGACAGAGACTGACAGTGCGGACAGTGACTGACAGTGCGGACAGTGACTGACAGTGCGGACAGTGACTGACAGTGCGGACAGAGACTGACCACGCAGACAGAGACTGACAGTGCGGACAGAGACTAACAGTGCGGACAGAGACTAACAGTGCGTACATAGACTGACAGTGCAGACAGAGACTGACAGGGCAGACAGAGACTGACAGTGCGGAAAGGGACTGACATTGCGGACAATGATTGACATTGCGGACAGTGATTGGGAGTGCGGACTGGGATTTTCAGTGTGGACAAGGATTGACAGTGCAGACAGGGATTGACAGTGTCCACTGGGATTAACAGTGTGGACAGGAATTGACAGTGCAGACAGAGACTGACAGTGCGGACGGAGACTGACAGTGCAGACAGAGAATGACAGTGCGGACAGAGACTAACAGTGTGCACAGAGACTAACAGTGCGGACAGACACTGACAGTCCGGACATAGACTGACAGTGCAGACAGAGACTGACAGGGCAGACAGAGACTGACATTGCGGACATAGACTGACAGTGCGGACATAGACTGACAGTGTGGACAGAGACTGACAGTGCGGACATAGACTGACAGTGCAGACAGAGACTAACAATGTGGACAGAGAAAGACCACGTGGACAGAGACTGACAGTGCCGACAGAGACTGACAGTGCGGACAGAGACTGACAGTGCGGACAGAGACTAACAGTGCGGACAGAGACTGACCACGCGGACAGAGACTGACCACACGGACAGAGACTGACAGTGCGGACAGAGACTAACAGTACGTAAAGAGACTGACAGGGCGGACAGAGACTGACAGTGTGGACAGAGACTGACAGTGCGGACATAGACTGACAGTGCAGACAGAGACTAACAATGTGGACAGAGAAAGACCACGCGGACAGAGACTGACAGTGCGGACAGAGACTGACAGTGCGGACAGAGACGAACAGTGCGTACAGAGACTGACAGGGCGGACAGAGACTGACAGGGCGGAAAGGGACTGACATTGCGGACATAGACTGACAGTGCAGACATAGACTGATAGTCCGGACATAGACTGACAGTGCAGACATAGACTGACAGTGTCGACAGAGACTGACAGTGCGGACAGAGACTGACAGTGCGGACAGAGATTGACAGTGCGGACAGAGATTGACAGTGTGGAAAGTGACTGGCAGTGGGGAAAGGAAATGAGAGTTCAGACAGAGACTGACAGTGCAGAAAGAGAATGACAGTGGAAAGGGACAGAGTGTGCGGACATAGACTGACAGAGCGGACATAGACTGATAGTCCGGACATAGACTGACAGTGCAGACATAGACTGACAGTGTCGACAGAGACTGACAGTGTGGACAGAGACTGACTGGGTGAACAGAGACTGACAACGCAGACACAGACTGACAGTGCGGACAGAGACTGACAGTGCGGACAGAGCATGACAGTCCGGACATAGACTGACAGTGCAGACAGAGACTGACAGTGAAGGCAGAGACTGACATTGCGGACATAGACTGACAGTGCGGACATAGACTGACAGTGTTGCCAGAGACTGACAGTGCGGACATAGACTGAGAGTGCGGACAGTGACTAACAATGCGGACAGAGAACGAGCACGCGGACAGAGACTGACAGTGCGGACAGAGACTGTCAGTGCGGACAGTGACTGACAGTGCGGACAGTGACTGACAGTGCGGACAGAGACTGACCACGCAGACAGAGACTGACAGTGCGGACAGAGACTAACAGTGCGTACAGAGACTGACAGGGTGGACATAGACTGACAGTGCGGACGGAGACTGACAGTGCAGACAGAGGCTGACAGTGTGGACATAGACTGACTGAGCGGACAGAGAATGACAGTGCGGACAGAGACTAACAGTGTGCACAGAGACTAACAGTGCGGACAGACACTGACAGTCCGGACATAGACTGACAGTGCAGACAGAGACTGACAGGGCAGACAGAGACTGACATTGCGGACATAGACTGACAGTGCGGACATAGACTGACAGTGTGGACAGAGACTGACAGTGCGGACATAGACTGACAGTGCAGACAGAGACTAACAATGTGGACAGAGAAAGACCACGTGGACAGAGACTGACAGTGCGGACAGAGACTGACAGTGCGGACAGAGACTGACAGTGCGGACAGAGACTGACAGTGCGGACAGAGACTGACCACGCGGACAGAGACTGACCACACGGACAGAGACTGACAGTGCGGACAGAGACTAACAGTACGTAAAGAGACTGACAGGGCGGACAGAGACTGACAGTGTGGACAGAGACTGACAGTGCGGACATAGACTGACAGTGCAGACAGAGACTAACAATGTGGACAGAGAAAGACCACGCGGAAAGAGACTGACAGTGCCGACAGAGACTGACAGTGCGGACAGAGACTAACAGTGCGGACAGAGACTGACCACGCGGACAGAGACTGACCACACGGACAGAGACTGACAGCGCGGACAGAGACTAACAGTACGTACAGAGACTGACAGGGCGGACAGAGACTGACAGTGTGGACAGAGACTGACAGTGCGGACATAGACTGACAGTGCAGACAGAGACTAACAATGTGGACAGAGAAAGACCACGCGGACAGAGACTGACAGTGCGGACAGAGACTGACAGTGCGGACAGAGACGAACAGTGCGTACAGAGACTGACAGGGCGGACAGAGACTGACAGGGCGGAAAGGGACTGACATTGCGGACATAGACTGACAGTGCAGACATAGACTGATAGTCCGGACATAGACTGACAGTGCAGACATAGACTGACAGTGTCGACAGAGACTGACAGTGCGGACAGAGACTGACAGTGCGGACAGAGATTGACAGTGCGGACAGAGATTGACAGTGTGGAAAGTGACTGGCAGTGGGGAAAGGAAATGAGAGTTCAGACAGAGACTGACAGTGCAGAAAGAGAATGACAGTGGAAAGGGACAGAGTGTGCGGACATAGACTGACAGAGCGGACATAGACTGATAGTCCGGACATAGACTGACAGTGCAGACATAGACTGACAGTGCCGACAGAGACTGACAGTGTGGACAGAGACTGACTGGGTGAACAGAGACTGACAACGCAGACACAGACTGACAGTGCGGACAAAGACTGACAGTGCGGACAGAGCATGACAGTCCGGACATAGACTGACAGTGCAGACAGAGACTGACAGTGAAGGCAGAGACTGACATTGCGGACATAGACTGACAGTGCGGACATAGACTGACAGTGTTGCCAGAGACTGACAGTGCGGACATAGACTGAGAGTGTGGACAGTGACTAACAATGCGGACAGAGAAAGAGCACGCGGACAGAGACTGACAGTGCGGACAGAGACTGTCAGTGCGGACAGTGACTGACAGTGCGGACAGTGACTGACAGTGCGGACAGAGACTGACCACGCAGACAGAGACTGACAGTGCGGACAGAGACTAACAGTGCGTACAGAGACTGACAGGGTGGACATAGACTGACAGTGCGGACGGAGACTGACAGTGCAGACAGAGGCTGACAGTGTGGACATAGACTGACTGAGCGGACAGAGAATGACAGTGCGGACAGAGACTAACAGTGTGCACAGAGACTAACAGTGCGGACAGACACTGACAGTCCGGACATAGACTGACAGTGCAGACAGAGACTGACAGGGCAGACAGAGACTGACATTGCGGACATAGACTGACAGTGCGGACATAGACTGACAGTGTGGACAGAGACTGACAGTGCGGACATAGACTGACAGTGCAGACAGAGACTAACAATGTGGACAGAGAAAGACCACGTGGACAGAGACTGACAGTGCGGACAGTGACTAACAATGCGGACAGAGAAAGAGCACGCGGACAGAGACTGACAGTGCGGACAGAGACTGTCAGTGCGGACAGTGACTGACAGTGCGGACAGTGACTAACAATGCGGACAGAGAAAGAGCACGCGGACAGAGACTGACAGTGCGGACATAGACTGACAGTGCGGACAGTGACTAACAATGCGGACAGAGACTGACCACGCAGACAGAGACTGACAGTGCGGACAGAGACTAACAGTGCGGACAGAGACTAACAGTGCGTACATAGACTGACAGTGCGGACAGAGACTGACCACGCAGACAGAGACTGACAGTGCGGACAGAGACTAACAGTGCGTACAGAGACTGACAGGGTGGACATAGACTGACAGTGCAGACAGGGACTGACATTGCGGACAATGATTGACATTGCGGACAGAGACTGACAGTGCGGACAGAGACTGACAGTGCGGACAGAGCATGACAGTCCGGACATAGACTGACAGTGCAGACAGAGACTGACAGTGAAGACAGAGACTGACATTGCGGAAATAGACTGACAGAGCGGACATAGACTGATAGTCCAGACATAGACTGACAGTGTCGACAGAGACTGACAGTGCGGACAGAGACGGACTGCGTGGACAGAGACTGACAACGCAGACACAGACTGACAGTGCGGACAGAGACTGACAGTGCGGACAGAGCATGGCAGTCCGGACATAGACTGACAGTGCGGACAGAGACTGACAGTGCGGACAGAGACTGACAGTGCGGACAGAGACTGACAGTGCAGCCAGAGACTGACAGTGCAGAAAGAGATTGACTGTGGAAACGGACTGAGAGTGCGGACAGAGACTGGCAGAGCGGACAAAGACTGATAGTCCGGACATAGACTGACAGTGCAGACATAGACTGACAGTGCGGACAGAGACTGACAGTGCGGACAGAGACTGACAGTGCGGACAGACACTGACAGTGCGGACAGAGACTGACAGTGCGGACAGAGACTAACAATGCGGACAGAGAAAGAGCACGTGGACAGAGACTGACAGTGCGGACAGAGACTGACAGTGCGGACAGAGACTGACCACACAGACAGAGACTGACAGTGCGGACAGAGACTAACAGTGCGTACAGAGACTGACAGTGCGGACAGAGACTGACAGTGCGGACAGAGATTGACAGTGTGGAAAGTGACTGGCAGTGGGGAAAGGAAATGAGAGTTCAGACAGAGACTGACAGTGCAGAAAGAGAATGACAGTGGAAAGGGACAGAGTGTGCGGACATAGACTGACAGAGCGGACATAGACTGATAGTCCGGACATAGAGTGACAGTGTTGCCAGAGACTGACAGTCCGGACATAGACTGACAGTGCAGACAGAGACTGACAGTGAAGGCAGAGACTGACATTGCGGACATAGACTGACAGTGCGGACATAGACTGACAGTGTTGCCAGAGACTGACAGTACGGACATAGACTGACAGTGCGGACAGTGACTAACAATGCGGACAGAGAAAGAGCACGCGGACAGAGACTGACAATGCGGACAGAGACTGACAGTGCGGACAGAGACTGACCACGCAGACAGAGACTGACAGTGCGGACAGAGACTAACAGTGCGGACAGAGACTAACAGTGCGTACATAGACTGACAGTGCAGACAGAGACTGACAGGGCAGACAGAGACTGACAGTGCGGAAAGGGACTGACATTGCGGACAATGATTGACATTGCGGACAGTGATTGGGAGTGCGGACTGGGATTTTCAGTGTGGACAAGGATTGACAGTGCAGACAGGGATTGACAGTGTGCACTGGGATTAACAGTGTGGACAGGAATTGACAGTGCAGACAGAGACTGACAGTGCGGACGGAGACTGACAGTGCAGACAGAGAATGACAGTGCGGACAGAGACTAACAGTGTGCACAGAGACTAACAGTGCGGACAGACACTGACAGTCCGGACATAGACTGACAGTGCAGACAGAGACTGACAGGGCAGACAGAGACTGACATTGCGGACATAGACTGACAGTGCGGACATAGACTGACAGTGTGGACAGAGACTGACAGTGCGGACATAGACTGACAGTGCAGACAGAGACTAACAATGTGGACAGAGAAAGACCACGTGGACAGAGACTGACAGTGCCGACAGAGACTGACAGTGCGGACAGAGACTGACAGTGCGGACAGAGACTAACAGTGCGGACAGAGACTGACCACGCGGACAGAGACTGACCACACGGACAGAGACTGACAGTGCGGACAGAGACTAACAGTACGTACAGAGACTGACAGGGCGGACAGAGACTGACAGTGTGGACAGAGACTGACAGTGCGGACATAGACTGACAGTGCAGACAGAGACTAACAATGTGGACAGAGAAAGACCACGCGGACAGAGACTGACAGTGCGGACAGAGACTGACAGTGCGGACAGAGACGAACAGTGCGTACAGAGACTGACAGGGCGGACAGAGACTGACAGGGCGGAAAGGGACTGACATTGCGGACATAGACTGACAGTGCAGACATCGACTGATAGTCCGGACATAGACTGACAGTGCAGACATAGACTGACAGTGTCGACAGAGACTGACAGTGCGGACAGAGACTGACAGTGCGGACAGAGATTGACAGTGCGGACAGAGATTGACAGTGTGGAAAGTGACTGGCAGTGGGGAAAGGAAATGAGAGTTCAGACAGAGACTGACAGTGCAGAAAGAGAATGACAGTGGAAAGGGACAGAGTGTGCGGACATAGACTGACAGAGCGGACATAGACTGATAGTCCGGACATAGACTGACAGTGCAGACATAGACTGACAGTGTCGACAGAGACTGACAGTGTGGACAGAGACTGACTGGGTGAACAGAGACTGACAACGCAGACACAGACTGACAGTGCGGACAGAGACTGACAGTGCGGACAGAGCATGACAGTCCGGACATAGACTGACAGTGCAGACAGAGACTGACAGTGAAGGCAGAGACTGACATTGCGGACATAGACTGACAGTGCGGACATAGACTGACAGTGTTGCCAGAGACTGACAGTGCGGACATAGACTGAGAGTGCGGACAGTGACTAACAATGCGGACAGAGAAAGAGCACGCGGACAGAGACTGACAGTGCGGACAGAGACTGTCAGTGCGGACAGTGACTGACAGTGCGGACAGTGACTGACAGTGCGGACAGAGACTGACCACGCAGACAGAGACTGACAGTGCGGACAGAGACTAACAGTGCGTACAGAGACTGACAGGGTGGACATAGACTGACAGTGCGGACGGAGACTGACAGTGCAGACAGAGGCTGACAGTGTGGACATAGACTGACTGAGCGGACAGAGAATGACAGTGCGGACAGAGACTAACAGTGTGCACAGAGACTAACAGTGCGGACAGACACTGACAGTCCGGACATCGACTGACAGTGCAGACAGAGACTGACAGGGCAGACAGAGACTGACATTGCGGACATAGACTGACAGTGCGGACATAGACTGACAGTGTGGACAGAGACTAACAGTACGTAAAGAGACTGACAGGGCGGACAGAGACTGACAGTGTGGACAGAGACTGACAGTGCGGACATAGACTGACAGTGCAGACAGAGACTAACAATGTGGACAGAGAAAGACCACGCGGAAAGAGACTGACAGTGCCGACAGAGACTGACAGTGCGGACAGAGACTGACAGTGTGGACAGAGACTAACAGTGCGTACAGAGACTGACAGGGCGGACAGAGACTGACAGGGCGGAAAGGGACTGACATTGCGGACATAGACTGACAGTGCAGAAAGAGATTGACTGTGGAAACGGACTGAGAGTGCGCACAGAGACTGACAGAGCGGACATAGACTGATAGTCCGGACATAGACTGACAGTGTCGACAGAGACTGACAGTGCGGACAGAGACTGACTGCATGGACAGAGACTGACAACGCAGACACAGACTGACAGTGCGGACAGAGACTGACAGTGCGGACAGAGACTGACAGTGCGGACAGAGACTGACAGTGCGGACAGAGACTGACAGTGCGGACAGAGACTGACAGTGCGGACAGACACTGACAGTGCGGACAGAGACTGACAGTGCGGACAGAGACTAACAATGCGGACAGAGAAAGAGCACGTGGACAGAGACTGACAGTGCGGACAGAGACTGACAGTGCGGACAGAGACTGACCACACAGACAGAGACTGACAGTGCGGACAGAGACTAACAGTGCGTACAGAGACTGACAGTGCGGACAGAGACTGACAGTGCGGACAGAGATTGACAGTGTGGAAAGTGACTGGCAGTGGGGAAAGGAAATGAGAGTTCAGACAGAGACTGACAGTGCAGAAAGAGAATGACAGTGGAAAGGGACAGAGTGTGCGGACATAGACTGACAGAGCGGACATAGACTGATAGTCCGGACATAGAGTGACAGTGTTGCCAGAGACTGACAGTCCGGACATAGACTGACAGTGCAGACAGAGACTGACAGTGAAGGCAGAGACTGACATTGCGGACATAGACTGACAGTGCGGACATAGACTGACAGTGTTGCCAGAGACTGACAGTGCGGACATAGACTGACAGTGCGGACAGTGACTAACAATGCGGACAGAGAAAGAGCACGCGGACAGAGACTGACAATGCGGACAGAGACTGACAGTGCGGACAGAGACTGACCACGCAGACAGAGACTGACAGTGCGGACAGAGACTAACAGTGCGGACAGAGACTAACAGTGCGTACATAGACTGACAGTGCAGACAGAGACTGACAGGGCAGACAGAGACTGACAGTGCGGAAAGGGACTGACATTGCGGACAATGATTGACATTGCGGACAGTGATTGGGAGTGCGGACTGGGATTTTCAGTGTGGACAAGGATTGACAGTGCAGACAGGGATTGACAGTGTGCACTGGGATTAACAGTGTGGACAGGAATTGACAGTGCAGACAGAGACTGACAGTGCGGACGGAGACTGACAGTGCAGACAGAGAATGACAGTGCGGACAGAGACTAACAGTGTGCACAGAGACTAACAGTGCGGACAGACACTGACAGTCCGGACATAGACTGACAGTGCAGACAGAGACTGACAGGGCAGACAGAGACTGACATTGCGGACATAGACTGACAGTGCGGACATAGACTGACAGTGTGGACAGAGACTGACAGTGCGGACATAGACTGACAGTGCAGACAGAGACTAACAATGTGGACAGAGAAAGACCACGTGGACAGAGACTGACAGTGCCGACAGAGACTGACAGTGCGGACAGAGACTGACAGTGCGGACAGAGACTAACAGTGCGGACAGAGACTGACCACGCGGACAGAGACTGACCACACGGACAGAGACTGACAGTGCGGACAGAGACTAACAGTACGTACAGAGACTGACAGGGCGGACAGAGACTGACAGTGTGGACAGAGACTGACAGTGCGGACATAGACTGACAGTGCAGACAGAGACTAACAATGTGGACAGAGAAAGACCACGCGGACAGAGACTGACAGTGCGGACAGAGACTGACAGTGCGGACAGAGACGAACAGTGCGTACAGAGACTGACAGGGCGGACAGAGACTGACAGGGCGGAAAGGGACTGACATTGCGGAGATAGACTGACAGTGCAGACATAGACTGATAGTCCGGACATAGACTGACAGTGCAGACATAGACTGACAGTGTCGACAGAGACTGACAGTGCGGACAGAGACTGACAGTGCGGACAGAGGTTGACAGTGCGGACAGAGATTGACAGTGTGGAAAGTGACTGGCAGTGGGGAAAGGAAATGAGAGTTCAGACAGAGACTGACAGTGCAGAAAGAGAATGACAGTGGAAAGGGACAGAGTGTGCGGACATAGACTGACAGAGCGGACATAGACTGATAGTCCGGACATAGACTGACAGTGCAGACATAGACTGACAGTGTCGACAGAGACTGACAGTGTGGACAGAGACTGACTGGGTGAACAGAGACTGACAACGCAGACACAGACTGACAGTGCGGACAGAGACTGACAGTGCGGACAGAGCATGACAGTCCGGACATAGACTGACAGTGCAGACAGAGACTGACAGTGAAGGCAGAGACTGACATTGCGGACATAGACTGACAGTGCGGACATAGACTGACAGTGTTGCCAGAGACTGACAGTGCGGACATAGACTGACAGTGCGGACAGTGACTAACAATGCGGACAGAGAAAGAGCACGCGGACAGAGACTGACAGTGCGGACAGAGACTGTCAGTGCGGACAGTGACTGACAGTGCGGACAGTGACTGACAGTGCGGACAGAGACTGACCACGCAGACAGAGACTGACAGTGCGGACAGAGACTAACAGTGCGTACAGAGACTGACAGGGTGGACATAGACTGACAGTGCGGACGGAGACTGACAGTGCAGACAGAGGCTGACAGTGTGGACATAGACTGACTGAGCGGACAGAGAATGACAGTGCGGACAGAGACTAACAGTGTGCACAGAGACTAACAGTGCGGACAGACACTGACAGTCCGGACATAGACTGACAGTGCAGACAGAGACTGACAGGGCAGACAGAGACTGACATTGCGGACATAGACTGACAGTGCGGACATAGACTGACAGTGTGGACAGAGACTGACAGTGCGGACATAGACTGACAGTGCAGACAGAGACTAACAATGTGGACAGAGAAAGACCACGTGGACAGAGACTGACAGTGCGGACAGAGACTGACAGTGCGGACAGAGACTGACAGTGCGGACAGAGACTGACAGTGCGGACAGAGACTGACCACGCGGACAGAGACTGACAGTGCGGACAGAGACTGACAGGGCGGACAGAGACTGACAGTGTGGACAGAGACTGACAGTGCGGACATAGACTGACAGTGCAGACAGAGACTAACAATGTGGACAGAGAAAGACCACGCGGAAAGAGACTGACAGTGCCGACAGAGACTGACAGTGCGGACAGAGACTGACAGTGTGGACAGAGACTAACAGTGCGTACAGAGACTGACAGGGCGGACAGAGACTGACAGGGCGGAAAGGGACTGACATTGCGGACATAGACTGACAGTGCAGAAAGAGATTGACTGTGGAAACGGACTGAGAGTGCGCACAGAGACTGACAGAGCGGACATAGACTGATAGTCCGGACATAGACTGACAGTGTCGACAGAGACTGACAGTGCGGACAGAGACTGACTGCATGGACAGAGACTGACAACGCAGACACAGACTGACAGTGCGGACAGAGACTGACAGTGCGGACAGAGACTGACAGTGCGGACAGAGATTGACAGTGTGGAAAGTGACTGACAGTGGGGAAAGGAAATGAGAGTTCAGACAGAGACTGACAGTGCAGAAAGAGAATGACAGTGGAAAGGGACAGAGTGTGCGGACATAGACTGACAGAGCGGACATAGACTGATAGTCCGGACATAGACTGACAGTGCAGACATAGACTGACAGTGTCGACAGAGACTGACAGTGTGGACAGAGACTGACTGCGTGGACAGAGACTGACAACGCAGACACAGACTGACAGTGCGGACAGAGACTGACAGTGCGGACAGAGCATGACAGTCCGGACATAGACTGACAGTGCAGACAGAGACTGACAGTGAAGGCAGAGACTGACATTGCGGACATAGACTGACAGTGCGGACATAGACTGACAGTGCAGACAGAGACTGACAGTGAAGGCAGAGACTGACATTGCGGACATAGACTGACAGTGCGGACATAGACTGACAGTGTTGCCAGAGACTGACAGTGCGGACATAGACTGACAGTGCGGACAGTGACTAACAATGCGGACAGAGAAAGAGCACGCGGACAGAGACTGACAGTGCGGACAGAGACTGTCAGTGCGGACAGTGACTGACAGTGCGGACAGTGACTGACAGTGCGGACAGAGACTGACCACGCAGACAGAGACTGACAGTGCGGACAGAGACTAACAGTGCGTACAGAGACTGACAGGGTGGACATAGACTGACAGTGCGGACGGAGACTGACAGTGCAGACAGAGGCTGACAGTGTGGACATAGACTGACTGAGCGGACAGAGAATGACAGTGCGGACAGAGACTAACAGTGTGCACAGAGACTAACAGTGCGGACAGACACTGACAGTCCGGACATAGACTGACAGTGCAGACAGAGACTGACAGGGCAGACAGAGACTGACATTGCGGACATAGACTGACAGTGCGGACATAGACTGACAGTGTGGACAGAGACTGACAGTGCGGACATAGACTGACAGTGCAGACAGAGACTAACAATGTGGACAGAGAAAGACCACGTGGACAGAGACTGACAGTGCGGACAGAGACTGACAGTGCGGACAGAGACTGACAGTGCGGACAGAGACTGACAGTGCGGACAGAGACTGACCACGCGGACAGAGACTGACCACACGGACAGAGACTGACCACACGGACAGAGACTGACAGTGCGGACAGAGACTGACAGGGCGGACAGAGACTGACAGTGTGGACAGAGACTGACAGTGCGGACATAGACTGACAGTGCAGACAGAGACTAACAATGTGGACAGAGAAAGACCACGCGGAAAGAGACTGACAGTGCCGACAGAGACTGACAGTGCGGACAGAGACTGACAGTGTGGACAGAGACTAACAGTGCGTACAGAGACTGACAGGGCGGACAGAGACTGACAGGGCGGAAAGGGACTGACATTGCGGACATAGACTGACAGTGCAGAAAGAGATTGACTGTGGAAACGGACTGAGAGTGCGCACAGAGACTGACAGAGCGGACATAGACTGATAGTCCGGACATAGACTGACAGTGTCGACAGAGACTGACAGTGCGGACAGAGACTGACTGCATGGACAGAGACTGACAACGCAGACACAGACTGACAGTGCGGACAGAGACTGACAGTGCGGACAGAGACTGACAGTGCGGACAGAGATTGACAGTGTGGAAAGTGACTGACAGTGGGGAAAGGAAATGAGAGTTCAGACAGAGACTGACAGTGCAGAAAGAGAATGACAGTGGAAAGGGACAGAGTGTGCGGACATAGACTGACAGAGCGGACATAGACTGATAGTCCGGACATAGACTGACAGTGCAGACATAGACTGACAGTGTCGACAGAGACTGACAGTGTGGACAGAGACTGACTGCGTGGACAGAGACTGACAACGCAGACACAGACTGACAGTGCGGACAGAGACTGACAGTGCGGACAGAGCATGACAGTCCGGACATAGACTGACAGTGCAGACAGAGACTGACAGTGAAGGCAGAGACTGACATTGCGGACATAGACTGACAGTGCGGACATAGACTGACAGTGCAGACAGAGACTGACAGTGAAGGCAGAGACTGACATTGCGGACATAGACTGACAGTGCGGACATAGACTGACAGTGTTGCCAGAGACTGACAGTGCGGACATAGACTGACAGTGCGGACAGTGACTAACAATGCGGACAGAGAAAGAGCACGCGGACAGAGACTGACAGTGCGGACAGAGACTGTCAGTGCGGACAGTGACTGACAGTGCGGACAGTGACTGACAGTGCGGACAGAGACTGACCACGCAGACAGAGACTGACAGTGCGGACAGAGACTAACAGTGCGTACAGAGACTGACAGGGTGGACATAGACTGACAGTGCGGACGGAGACTGACAGTGCAGACAGAGGCTGACAGTGTGGACATAGACTGACTGAGCGGACAGAGAATGACAGTGCGGACAGAGACTAACAGTGTGCACAGAGACTAACAGTGCGGACAGACACTGACAGTCCGGACATAGACTGACAGTGCAGACAGAGACTGACAGGGCAGACAGAGAATGACATTGCGGACATAGACTGACAGTGCGGACATAGACTGACAGTGTGGACAGAGACTGACAGTGCGGACATAGACTGACAGTGCAGACAGAGACTAACAATGTGGACAGAGAAAGACCACGTGGACAGAGACTGACAGTGCGGACAGAGACTGACAGTGCGGACAGAGACTGACAGTGCGGACAGAGACTGACAGTGCGGACAGAGACTGACCACGCGGACAGAGACTGACCACACGGACAGAGACTGACAGTGCGGACAGAGACTAACAGTACGTAAAGAGACTGACAGGGCGGACAGAGACTGACAGTGTGGACAGAGACTGACAGTGCGGACATAGACTGACAGTGCAGACAGAGACTAACAATGTGGACAGAGAAAGACCACGCGGAAAGAGACTGACAGTGCCGACAGAGACTGACAGTGCGGACAGAGACTGACAGTGTGGACAGAGACTAACAGTGCGTACAGAGACTGACAGGGCGGACAGAGACTGACAGGGCGGAAAGGGACTGACATTGCGGACATAGACTGACAGTGCGGACATAGACTGACAGTGTTGCCAGAGACTGACAGTGCGGACATAGACTGACAGTGCGGACAGTGACTAACAATGCGGACAGAGAAAGAGCACGCGGACAGAGACTGACAGTGCGGACATAGACTGACAGTGCGGACAGTGACTAACAATGCGGACAGAGACTGACCACGCAGACAGAGACTGACAGTGCGGACAGAGACTAACAGTGCGGACAGAGACTAACAGTGCGTACATAGACTGACAGTGCGGACAGAGACTGACCACGCAGACAGAGACTGACAGTGCGGACAGAGACTAACAGTGCGTACAGAGACTGACAGGGTGGACATAGACTGACAGTGCAGACAGGGACTGACATTGCGGACAATGATTGACATTGCGGACAGAGACTGACAGTGCAGACAGAGACTGACAGTGAAGACAGAGACTGACATTGCGGAAATAGACTGACAGAGCGGACATAGACTGATAGTCCAGACATAGACTGACAGTGTCGACAGAGACTGACAGTGCGGACAGAGACTGACTGCGTGGACAGAGACTGACAACGCAGACACAGACTGACAGTGCGGACAGAGACTGACAGTGCGGACAGAGCATGGCAGTCCGGACATAGACTGACAGTGCGGACAGAGACTGACAGTGCGGACAGAGACTGACAGTGCGGACAGAGACTGACAGTGCAGCCAGAGACTGACAGTGCAGAAAGAGATTGACTGTGGAAACGGACTGAGAGTGCGGACAGAGACTGGCAGAGCGGACAAAGACTGATAGTCCGGACATAGACTGACAGTGCAGACATAGACTGACAGTGCGGACAGAGACTGACAGTGCGGACAGAGACTGACAGTGCGGACAGAGACTGACAGTGCGGACAGAGACTGACAGTGCGGACAGAGACTGACAGTGCGGACAGAGACTGACAGTGCGGACAGAGATTGACAGTGTGGAAAGTGACTGGCAGTGGGGAAAGGAAATGAGAGTTCAGACAGAGACTGACAGTGCAGAAAGAGAATGACAGTGGAAAGGGACAGAGTGTGCGGACATAGACTGACAGAGCAGACATAGACTGATAGTCCGGACATAGACTGACAGTGCAGACATAGACTGACAGTGTCGACAGAGACTGACGGAGCGGACATAGACTGATAGTCCGGACATAGACTGACAGTGCAGACATAGACTGACAGTGTCGACAGAGACTGACAGTGCGGACAGAGACTGACTGCGTGGACAGAGACTGACAATGCAGACACAGACTGACAGTGCGGACAGAGACTGACAGTGCGGACAGAGCATGACAGTCCGGACATAGACTGACAGTGCAGACTGAGACTGACAGTGAAGACAGAGACTGACAGTGCGGAAATAGACTGATAGTGCGGACATAGACTGACAGTGTTGCCAGAGACTGACAGTGCGGAAATAGACTGACAGTGCGGACAGTGACTAACAATGCGGACAGAGAAAGAGCACGCGGACAGAGACTGACAGTGCGGACAGAGACTGACAGTGCGGACAGTGACTGACAGTGCGGACAGTGACTGACAGTGCGGACAGAGACTGACCACGCAGACAGAGACTGACAGTGCGGACAGAGACTAACAGTGCGTACAGAGACTGACAGGGTGGACATAGACTGACAGTGCAGACAGGGACTGACATTGCGGACAATGATTGACATTGCGGACAGAGACTGACAGTGCGGACAGAGACTGACAGTGCGGACAGAGCATGACAGTCCGGACATAGACTGACAGTGCAGACAGAGACTGACAGTGAAGACAGAGACTGACATTGCGGAAATAGACTGACAGTCCGGACATAGACTGACAGTGCAGACAGAGGCTGACATTGCGGACATAGACTGACAGTGCGGACATAGACTGACAGTGTTGCCAGAGACTGACAGTGCGGACATAGACTGACAGTGCGGACAGAGACTAACAATACGGACAGAGAAAGAGCACGTGGACAGAGACTGACAGTGCGGACAGAGACTGACAGTCCGGACATCGACTGACAGTGCAGACAGAGACTGACAGTGAAGGCAGAGACTGACATTGCGGACATAGACTGACAGTGCGGTCATAGACTGACAGTGTTGCTAGAGACTGACAGTGCGGACAGTGACTAACAATGCGGACAGAGAAAGAGCACGCGGACAGAGACTGACAATGCGGACAGAGACTGACAGTGCGGACAGAGACTGACCACGCAGACAGAGACTGACAGTGCGGACAGAGACTAACAGTGCGGACAGAGACTAACAGTGCGTACATAGACTGACAGTGCAGACAGAGACTGACAGGGCAGACAGAGACTGACAGTGCGGAAAGGGACTGACATTGCGGACAATGATTGACATTGCGGACAGTGATTGGGAGTGCGGACTGGGATTTTCAGTGTGGACAAGGATTGACAGTGCAGACAGGGATTGACAGTGTGCACTGGGATTAACAGTGTGGACAGGAATTGACAGTGCAGACAGAGACTGACAGTGCAGACAGAGGCTGACAGTGTGGACATAGACTGACAGAGCGGACAGAGAATGACAGTGCGGACAGAGACTAACAGTGTGCACAGAGACTAACAGTGCGGACAGACACTGACAGTCCGGACATAGACTGACAGTGCAGACAGAGACTGACAGGGCAGACAGAGACTGACATTGCGGACATAGACTGACAGTGCGGACAGAGACTGACAGTGCAGACAGAGACTGACAGTGCAGACAGAGACTGACAGTGCAGAAAGAGATTGACTGTGGAAAGGGACAGAGTGTGCGGACATAGACTGACAGAGCGGACACAGACAGATAGTCCGGACATAGACTGACAGTGCAGACATAGACTGACAGTGTCGACAGAGACTGACAGTGTGGACAGAGACTGACTGCGTGGACAGAGACTGACAACGCAGACACAGACTGACAGTGCGGACAGTAACTGACAGTGCAGCCAGAGACTGACAGTGCAGAAAGAGATTGACTGTGGAAACGGACTGATAGGGCGGACACAGACTGACAGTGCGGACAGAGACTGACAGTGCGGACAGAGCATGACAGTCCGGACATAGACTGACAGTGCAGACAGAGACTGACATTGCGGACATAGACTGACAGTGAGGACATAGACTGACAGTGTTGCCAGAGACTGACAGTGCGGACATAGACTGACAGTGCGGACAGAGACTAACAATGCGGACAGAGAAAGAACACGCGGACAGAGACTGACAGTGCGGACAGAGACTGACAGTGCGGACAGAGACTGACAGGTTGGACAGTGACTGACAGTGCGGACCGAGACTGACCACGCAGACAGAGACTGACAGTGCGGACAGAGACTAACAGTGCGTACAGAGACTGACAGGGTGGACATAGACTGTCAGTGCAGACAGCGACTGACAAGGCAGACAGAGACTGACAGTGCGGAAAGGGACTGACATTGCGGACAATGATTGACATTGCGGACAGTGATTGGGAGTGCGGACTGGGATTTTCAGTGTGGACAAGGATTGACAGTGCAGACAGGGATTGACAGTGTGCACTGGGATTAACAGTGTGGACAGGAATTGACAGTGCAGACAGAGACTGACAGTGCGGACATAGACTGACAGTGCGGACAGAGACTGACAGGGTGGACAGAGACTGACAGTGCGGAAAGGGACTGACATTGCGGACAATGATTGACATTGCGGACAGTGATTGGGAGTGCGGACTGGGATTTTCAGTGTGGACAAGGATTGACAGTGCAGACAGGGATTGACAGTGTGCACTGGGATTAACAGTGTGGACAGGAATTGACAGTGCAGACAGAGACTGACAGTGCGGACGGAGACTGACAGAGCGGACAGAGAATGACAGTGCGGACAGAGACTAACAGTGTGCACAGAGACTGACAGTGCAGACAGAGGCTGACAGTGTGGACATAGACTGACAGAGCGGATAGAGAATGACAGTGCGGACAGAGACTAACAGTGTGCACAGAGACTAACAGTGCGGACAGACACTGACAGTCCGGACATAGACTGACAGTGCAGACAGAGACTGACAGGGCAGACAGAGACTGACATTGTGGACATAGACTGACAGTGCGGACATAGACTGACAGTGTGGACAGAGACTGACAGTGCGGACATAGACTGACAGTGCAGACAGAGACTAACAATGTGGACAGAGAAAGACCACGCGGACAGAGACTGACAGTGCGGACAGACACTGACAGTGCGGACAGAGACTGACAGTGCGGACAGAGACTGACAGTGCGGACAGAGACTGACAGTGCGGACAGAGATTGACAGTGTGGAAAGTGACTGGCAGTGGGGAAAGGAAATGAGAGTTCAGACAGAGACTGACAGTGCAGAAAGAGAATGACAGTGGAAAGGGACAGAGTGTGCGGACATAGACTGACAGAGCAGACATAGACTGATAGTCCGGACATAGACTGACAGTGCAGACATTGACTGACAGTGCAGACATAGACTGACAGTGCAGACATAGACTGACAGTGTCGACAGAGACTGACAGTGTGGACAGAGACTGACTGCGTGGACAGAGACTGACAACGCAGACACAGACTGACAGTGCGGACAGAGACTGACAGTGCGGACAGAGCATGACAGTCCGGACATAGACTGACAGTGCAGACAGAGACTGACAGTGAAGGCAGAGACTGACATTGCGGACATAGACTGACAGTGCGGACATAGACTGACAGTGTTGCCAGAGACTGACATTGCGGACATAGACTGACAGTGCAGAAAGAGATTGACTGTGGAAACGGACTGAGAGTGCGGACAGAGACTGACAGAGCGGACATATTCTGATAGTCCGGACATAGACTGACAGTGCAGACATAGACTGACAGTGGTGACAGAGACTGACAGTGCGGACAGAGACTGACAACGCAGACACACACTGACAGTGCGGACAGAGACTGACAGTGCGGATAGAGACTGACAGTGCGGACAGAGATTGACAGTGTGGAAAGTGACTGGCAGTGGGGAAAGGAAATGAGAGTTCAGACAGAGACTGACAGGGCAGAAAGAGAATGACAGTGGAAAGGGACAGAGTGTGCGGACATAGACTGACAGAGCGGACATAGACTGACAGTGCAGACATAGACTGACAGTGTCGACAGAGACTGACAGTGTGGAAAGTGACTGGCAGTGGGGAAAGGAAATGAGAGTTCAGACAGAGACTGACAGGGCAGAAAGAGAATGACAGTGGAAAGGGACAGAGTGTGCGGACAGAGACTGACAGTGCGGACAGAGCATGACAGTCCGGACATAGACTGACAGTGCAGACAGAGACTGACAGTGAAGGCAGAGACTGACATTGCGGACATAGACTGACAGTGCGGACAGAGACTGACCACGCGGACAGAGACTGACCACACGGACAGAGACTGACAGTGCGGACAGAGACTAACAGTACGTACAGAGACTGACAGGGCGGACAGAGACTGACAGTGCGGACAGAGACTGACAGTGCGGACGGAGACTAACAGTGCGTACAGAGACTGACAGGGCGGACAGAGACTGACAGGGCGGAAAGGGACTGACATTGCGGACATAGACTGACAGTGCAGAAAGAGATTGACTGTGGAAACGGACTGAGAGTGCGGACAGAGACTGACAGAGCGGACATAGACTGATAGTCCGGACATAGACTGACAGTGCAGATATAGACAGACAGTGTCGACAGAGAGTGACAGTGTGGACAGAGACTGACTGCGTGGACAGAGACTGACAACGCAGACACAGACTGACAGTGCGGACAGAGACTGACAGTGCAGACAGAGACTGACAGTGCAGAAAGAGATTGACTGTGGAAAGGGACAGAGTGTGCGGACATAGACTGACAGAGCGGACACAGACAGATAGTCCGGATATAGACTGACAGTGCAGACATAGACTGACAGTGTCGACAGAGACTGACAGTGTGGACAGAGACTGACTGCGTGGGCAGAGACTGACAACGCAGACACAGACTGACAGTGCGGACAGTAACTGACAGTGCAGCCAGAGACTGACAGTGCAGAAAGAGATTGACTGTGGAAACGGACTGAGAGTGCGGACAGAGACTGGCAGAGCGGACAAAGACTGATAGTCCGGACATAGACTGACAGTGCAGACATAGACTGACAGTGCGGACAGAGACTGACAGTGCGGACAGAGACTGACAGTGCGGACAGAGACTGACAGTGCGGACAGAGACTGACAGTGCGGACAGAGACTGACAGTGCGGACAGAGAAAGAGCACGTGGACAGAGACTGACAGTGCGGACAGAGACTGACAGTGCGGACAGAGACTGACCACACAGACAGAGACTGACAGTGCGGACAGAGACTAACAGTGCGTACAGAGACTGACAGGGCGGACATAGACTGACAGTGCAGACAGAGACTGACAGGGTGGACAGAGACTCACAGTGCAGAAAGGGACTGACATTGCGGACAATGATTGACATTGCGGACAGAGACTGACAGTGCGGACAGAGACTGACAGTGCGGACAGAGCATGACAATCCGGACATAGACTGACGGTGCAGACAGAGACTGACAGTGAAGACAGAGACTGACATTGCGGAAATAGACTGACAGAGCGGACATAGACTGATAGTCCGGACAGAGACTGACTGCGTGGACAGAGACTGACAACACAGACACAGACTGACAGTGCGGACAGAGACTGACAGTGCGGACAGAGCATGACAGTCCGGACATAGACTGACAGTGCAGACAGAGACTGACATTGCGGACATAGACTGACAGTGAGGACATAGACTGACAGTGTTGCCAGAGACTGACAGTGCGGACATAGACTGACAGTGCGGACAGAGACTAACAATGCGGACAGAGAAAGAACACGCGGACAGAGACTGACAGTGCGGACAGAGACTGACAGTGCGGACAGAGACTGACAGGTTGGACAGTGACTGACAGTGCGGACCGAGACTGACCACGCAGACAGAGACTGACAGTGCGGACAGAGACTAACAGTGCGTACAGAGACTGACAGGGTGGACAGAGACTGACAGTGCAGACAGCGACTGACAAGGCAGACATAGACTGACAGTGCGGAAAGGGACTGACATTGCGGACAATGATTGACATTGCGGACAGTGATTGGGAGTGCGGACTGGGATTTTCAGTGTGGACAAGGATTGACAGTGCAGACAGGGATTGACAGTGTGCAGTGGGATTAACAGTGTGGACAGGAATTGACAGTGCAGACAGAGACTGACAGTGCGGACGGAGACTGACAGTGCAGACAGAGGCTGACAGTGTGGACATAGAATGACAGAGCGGACAGAGAATGACAGTGCCGTCAGAGACTAACAGTGTGCACAGAGACTAACAGTGCGGACAGACACTGACAGTCCGGACATAGACTGACAGTGCAGACAGAGACTGACAGGGCAGACAGAGACTGACATTGCGGACATAGACTGACAGTGCGGACATAGACTGACAGTGTGGACAGAGACTGACAGTGCGGACATAGACTGACAGTGCAGACAGAGACTAACAATGTGGACAGAGAAAGACCACGCGGACAGAGACTGACAGTGCGGACAGACACTGACAGTGCGGACAGAGACTGACAGTGCGGACAGAGACTGACAGTGCGGACAGAGACTGACCACGCGGACAGAGACTGACCACACGGACAGAGACTGACAGTGCGGACAGAGACTAACAGTACGTACAGAGACTGACAGGGCGGACAGAGACTGACAGTGCGGACAGAGACTGACAGTGCGGACAGAGACTAACAGTGCGTACAGAGACTGACAGGGCGGACAGAGACTGACAGGGCGGAAAGGGACTGACATTGCGGACATAGACTGACAGTGCAGAAAGAGATTGACTGTGGAAACGGACTGAGAGTGCGGACAGAGACTGACAGAGCGGACATAGACTGATAGTCCGGACATAGACTGACAGTGCAGACATAGACTGACAGTGTCGACAGAGACCGACAGTGTTGCCAGAGACTGACAGTGCTGAAATAGACTGACAGTGCGGACAGAGACTAACAATGCGGACAGAGAAAGAGCACGTGGACAGAGACTGACAGTGCGGACAGAGACTGACAGTGCGGACAGTGACTGACAGTGCGGACATAGACTGACAGTGTTGCCAGAGACTGACAGTGCGGACATAGACTGACAGTGCGGACAGAGACTAACAATGCGGACAGAGAAAGAGCACGTGGACAGAGACTGACAGTGCGGACAGAGACTGACAGTCCGGACATCGACTGACAGTGCAGACAGAGACTGACAGTGAAGGCAGAGACTGACATTGCGGACATAGACTGACAGTGCGGACATAGACTGACAGTGTTGCTAGAGACTGACATTGCGGACAGTGATTGAGAGTGCGGACTGGGATTTTCAATGTGGACAAGGATTGACAGTGCAGACAGGGATTGACAGTGCGCACTGGGATTAACAGTGTGGACAGGGATTGACAGTGCGGACAGAGACTGACAGTACGGACGGAGAATGACAGTGCGGACAGAGACTAGCAGTGTGCACAGCGACTAACAGTGCGGACAGACACTGACAGTCCGGACATAGACTGACAGTGCAGACAGAGACTGACAGTGCGGACAGAGACTGACATTGCGGACATAGAATGACAGTGCGGATATGGACTGACAGTGTGGACAGAGACTGACAGTGCGGATAGAGACTGACAGTGCGGACAGAGACTGACAGTGCGGACAGAGACTGACAGTGCGGACAGAGACTGACAGTGCGGACAGAGACTGACAGTGCGGACAGAGATTGACAGTGTGGAAAGTGACTGGCAGTGGGGAAAG
The DNA here is from genome assembly GCF_964213995.1 of Mustelus asterias. NCBI lineage: Eukaryota > Metazoa > Chordata > Chondrichthyes > Carcharhiniformes > Triakidae > Mustelus > Mustelus asterias. The sequence goes on along the minus strand of NC_135809.1, from coordinate 62,085,808 downwards.
GAAATGAGAGTTCAGACAGAGACTGACAGTGCAGAAAGAGAATGACAGTGGAAAGGGACAGAGTGTGCGGACATAGACTGACAGAGCAGACATAGACTGATAGTCCGGACATAGACTGACAGTGCAGACATAGACTGACAGTGCAGACATAGACTGACAGTGTCGGCAGAGACTGACGGAGCGGACATAGACTGATAGTCCGGACATAGACTGACAGTGCAGACATAGACTGACAGTGTCGACAGAGACTGACAGTGCGGACAGAGACTGACTGCGTGGACAGAGACTGACAATGCAGACACAGACTGACAGTGCGGACAGAGACTGACAGTGCGGACAGAGCATGACAGTCCGGACATAGACTGACAGTGCAGACAGAGACTGACAGTGAAGACAGAGACTGACATTGCGGAAATAGACTGATAGTGCGGACATAGACTGACAGTGTTGCCAGAGACTGACAGTGCGGAAATAGACTGACAGTGCGGACAGTGACTAACAATGCGGACAGAGAAAGAGCACGCGGACAGAGACTGACAGTGCGGACAGAGACTGACAGTGCGGACAGTGACTGACAGTGCGGACATAGACTGACAGTGTTGCCAGAGACTGACAGTGCGGACATAGACTGACAGTGCGGACAGAGACTAACAATGCGGACAGAGAAAGAGCACGTGGACAGAGACTGACAGTGCGGACAGAGACTGACAGTCCGGACATAGACTGACAGTGCAGACAGAGACTGACAGTGAAGGCAGAGACTGACATTGCGGGCATAGACTGACAGTGCGGACATAGACTGACAGTGTTGCTAGAGACTGACAGTGCGGACAGTGACTAACAATGCGGACAGAGAAAGAGCACGCGGACAGAGACTGACTATGCGGACAGAGACTGACCACGCAGACAGAGACTGACAGTGCGGACAGAGACTAACAGTGCGGACAGAGACTAACAGTGCGTACATAGACTGACAGTGCAGACAGAGACTGACAGTGCGGACAGAGACTGACATTGCGGACATAGAATGACAGTGCGGATATAGACTGACAGTGTGGACAGAGACTGACAGTGCGGACATAGACTGACAGTGCAGACAGAGACTAACAATGTGGATAGAGAAAGACCACGCGTACAGAGACTAACAGTGCGTACAGAGACTGACAGGGCGGACAGAGACTGACAGGGCGGAAAGGGACTGACATTGCGGACATAGACAGACAGTGCAGAAAGAGATTGACTGTGGAAACGGACTGACAGTGCGGACAGAGACTGACAGTGCGGACAGAGACTGACATTGCGGACATAGAATGACAGTGCGGATATAGACTGACAGTGTGGACAGAGACTGACAGTGCGGACATAGACTGACAGTGCAGACAGAGACTAACAATGTGGACAGAGAAAGACCACGCGGAAAGAGACTGACAGTGCCGACAGAGACTGACAGTGCGGACAGAGACTGACAGTGCGGACAGAGACTAACAGTGCGTACAGAGACTGACAGGGCGGACAGAGACTGACAGGGCGGAAAGGGACTGACATTGCGGACATAGACTGACAGTGCGGACAGAGACTGACAGTGCAGAAAGAGATTGACTGTGGAAACGGACTGAGAGTGCGGACAGAGACTGACAGAGCGGACATAGACTGATAGTCCGGACAGAGACTGACAGTGCAGACATAGACTGACAGTGGCGACAGAGACTGACAGTGCGGACAGAGACTGACTGCGTGGACAGAGACTGACAACGCAGACACAGACTGACTGCGTGGACAGAGACTGACAACGCAGACACAGACTGACAGTGCGGACAGAGACTGACAGTGCGGACAGAGATTGACAGTGTGGAAAGTGACTGGCAGTGGGGAAAGGAAATGAGAGTTCAGACAGAGACTGACAGTGCAGAAAGAGAATGACAGTGGAAAGGGACAGAGTGTGCGGACATAGACTGACAGAGCGGACATAGACTGATAGTCCGGACATAGACTGACAGTGCAGACATAGACTGACAGTGTCGACAGAGACTGACAGTGTGGACAGAGACTGACTGCGTGGACAGAGACTGACAACGCAGACACAGACTGACAGTGCGGACAGAGACTGACAGTGCGGACAGAGCATGACAGTCCGGACATAGACTGACAGTGCAGACAGAGACTGACAGTGAAGGCAGAGACTGACATTGCGGACACAGACTGACAGTGCGGACATAGACTGACAGTGTTGCCAGAGACTGACATTGCGGACATAGACTGACAGTGCAGAAAGAGATTGACTGTGGAAACGGACTGAGAGTGCGGACAGAGACTGACAGAGCGGACATATTCTGATAGTCCGGACATAGACTGACAGTGCAGACATAGACTGACAGTGGTGACAGAGACTGACAGTGCGGACAGAGACTGACTGCGTGGACAGAGACTGACAACGCAGACACACACTGACAGTGCGGACAGAGACTGACAGTGCGGATAGAGACTGACAGTGCGGACAGAGATTGACAGTGTGGAAAGTGACTGGCAGTGGGGAAAGGAAATGAGAGTTCAGACAGAGACTGACAGGGCAGAAAGAGAATGACAGTGGAAAGGGACAGAGTGTGCGGACATAGACTGACAGAGCGGACATAGACTGACAGTGCAGACATAGACTGACAGTGTCGACAGAGACTGACAGTGTGGAAAGTGACTGGCAGTGGGGAAAGGAAATGAGAGTTCAGACAGAGACTGACAGGGCAGAAAGAGAATGACAGTGGAAAGGGACAGAGTGTGCGGACAGAGACTGACAGTGCGGACAGAGCATGACAGTCCGGACATAGACTGACAGTGCAGACAGAGACTGACAGTGAAGGCAGAGACTGACATTGCGGACATAGACTGACAGTGCGGACATAGACTGACAGTGCGGACAGTGACTAACAATGCGGACAGAGAAAGAGCACGCGGACAGAGACTGACAATGCGGACAGAGACTGACAGTGCGGACAGAGACTGACCACGCAGACAGAGACTGACAGTGCGGACAGAGACTAACAGTGCGGACAGAGACTAACAGTGCGTACATAGACTGACAGTGCAGACAGAGACTGACAGGGCGGATAGAGACTGACAGTGCAGACAGGGACTGACATTGCGGACAATGATTGACATTGCGGACAGAGACTGACAGTGCGGACAGAGACTGACAGTGCGGACAGAGCATGACAGTCCGGACATAGACTGACAGTGCAGACAGAGACTGACAGTGAAGACAGAGACTGACATTGCGGAAATAGACTGACAGAGCGGACATAGACTGATAGTCCAGACATTGACTGACAGTGTCGACAGAGACTGACAGTGCGGACAGAGACTGACTGCGTGGACAGAGACTGACAACGCAGACACAGACTGACAGTCCGGACATAGACTGACAGTGCGGACAGTGACTGACATTGCGGACATAGACTGACAGTGCGGACATAGACTGACAGTGTTGCCAGAGACTGACAGGGTGGACATAGACTGACAGTGCAGACAGCGACTGACAAGGCAGACAGAGACTGACAGTGCGGAAAGGGACTGACATTGCGGACAATGATTGACATTGCGGACAGTGATTGGGAGTGCGGACTGGGATTTTCAGTGTGGACAAGGATTGACAGTGCAGACAGGGATTGACAGTGTGCACTGGGATTAACAGTGTGGACAGGAATTGACAGTGCAGACAGAGACTTACAGTGCGGACGGAGACTGACAGTGCAGACAGAGGCTGACAGTGTGGACATAGACTGACAGAGCGGACAGAGAATGACAGTGCAGACAGAGACTAACAATGTGGACAGAGAAAGACCACGCGGACAGAGACTGACAGTGCGGACAGACACTGACAGTGCGGACAGAGACTGACAGTGCGGACAGAGACTGACAGTGCGGACAGAGACTGACCACGCGGACAGAGACTGACCACGCGGACAGAGACTGACCACACGGACAGAGACTGACAGTGCGGACAGAGACTAACAGTACGTACAGAGACTGACAGGGCGGACAGAGACTGACAGTGCGGACAGAGACTGACAGTGCGGACAGAGACTAACAGTGCGTACAGAGACTGACAGGGCGGACAGAGACTGACAGGGCGGAAAGGGACTGACATTGCGGACATAGACTGACAGTGCAGAAAGAGATTGACTGTGGAAACGGACTGAGAGTGCGGACAGAGACTGACAGAGCGGACATAGACTGATAGTCCGGACATAGACTGACAGTGCAGACATAGACTGACAGTGTCGACAGAGACTGACAGTGTGGACAGAGACTGACTGCGTGGACAGAGACTGACAACGCAGACACAGACTGACAGTGCGGACAGAGACTGACAGTGCAGCCAGAGACTGACAGTGCAGAAAGAGATTGACTGTGGAAACGGACTGAGAGTGCGGACAGAGACTGGCAGAGCGGACAAAGACTGATAGTCCGGACATAGACTGACAGTGCAGACATAGACTGACAGTGCGGACAGAGACTGACAGTGCGGACAGAGACTGACAGTGCGGACAGAGACTGACAGTGCGGACAGAGACTGACAGTGCGGACAGAGACTGACAGTGCGGACAGAGACTGACAGTGCGGACAGAGATTGACAGTGTGGAAAGTGACTGGCAGTGGGGAAAGGAAATGAGAGTTCAGACAGAGACTGACAGTGCAGAAAGAGAATGACAGTGGAAAGGGACAGAGTGTGCGGACATAGACTGACAGAGCAGACATAGACTGATAGTCCGGACATAGACTGACAGTGCAGACATTGACTGACAGTGCAGACATAGACTGACAGTGCAGACATAGACTGACAGTGTCGACAGAGACTGACAGTGTGGACAGAGACTGACTGCGTGGACAGAGACTGACAACGCAGACACAGACTGACAGTGCGGACAGAGACTGACAGTGCGGACAGAGCATGACAGTCCGGACATAGACTGACAGTGCAGACAGAGACTGACAGTGAAGGCAGAGACTGACATTGCGGACATAGACTGACAGTGCGGACATAGACTGACAGTGTTGCCAGAGACTGACATTGCGGACATAGACTGACAGTGCAGAAAGAGATTGACTGTGGAAACGGACTGAGAGTGCGGACAGAGACTGACAGAGCGGACATATTCTGATAGTCCGGACATAGACTGACAGTGCAGACATAGACTGACAGTGGTGACAGAGACTGACAGTGCGGACAGAGACTGACAACGCAGACACACACTGACAGTGCGGACAGAGACTGACAGTGCGGATAGAGACTGACAGTGCGGACAGAGATTGACAGTGTGGAAAGTGACTGGCAGTGGGGAAAGGAAATGAGAGTTCAGACAGAGACTGACAGGGCAGAAAGAGAATGACAGTGGAAAGGGACAGAGTGTGCGGACATAGACTGACAGAGCGGACATAGACTGACAGTGCAGACATAGACTGACAGTGTCGACAGAGACTGACAGTGTGGAAAGTGACTGGCAGTGGGGAAAGGAAATGAGAGTTCAGACAGAGACTGACAGGGCAGAAAGAGAATGACAGTGGAAAGGGACAGAGTGTGCGGACAGAGACTGACAGTGCGGACAGAGCATGACAGTCCGGACATAGACTGACAGTGCAGACAGAGACTGACAGTGAAGGCAGAGACTGACATTGCGGACATAGACTGACAGTGCGGACATAGACTGACAGTGCGGACAGTGACTAACAATGCGGACAGAGAAAGAGCACGCGGACAGAGACTGACAATGCGGACAGAGACTGACAGTGCGGACAGAGACTGACCACGCAGACAGAGACTGACAGTGCGGACAGAGACTAACAGTGCGGACAGAGACTAACAGTGCGTACATAGACTGACAGTGCAGACAGAGACTGACAGGGCGGATAGAGACTGACAGTGCAGACAGGGACTGACATTGCGGACAATGATTTACATTGCGGACAGAGACTGACAGTGCGGACAGAGACTGACAGTGCGGACAGAGCATGACAGTCCGGACATAGACTGACAGTGCAGACAGAGACTGACAGTGAAGACAGAGACTGACATTGCGGAAATAGACTGACAGAGCGGACATAGACTGATAGTCCAGACATTGACTGACAGTGTCGACAGAGACTGACAGTGCGGACAGAGACTGACTGCGTGGACAGAGACTGACAACGCAGACACAGACTGACAGTCCGGACATAGACTGACAGTGCGGACAGTGACTGACATTGCGGACATAGACTGACAGTGCGGACATAGACTGACAGTGTTGCCAGAGACTGACAGGGTGGACATAGACTGACAGTGCAGACAGCGACTGACAAGGCAGACAGAGACTGACAGTGCGGAAAGGGACTGACATTGCGGACAATGATTGACATTGCGGACAGTGATTGGGAGTGCGGACTGGGATTTTCAGTGTGGACAAGGATTGACAGTGCAGACAGGGATTGACAGTGTGCACTGGGATTAACAGTGTGGACAGGAATTGACAGTGCAGACAGAGACTTACAGTGCGGACGGAGACTGACAGTGCAGACAGAGGCTGACAGTGTGGACATAGACTGACAGAGCGGACAGAGAATGACAGTGCAGACAGAGACTAACAATGTGGACAGAGAAAGACCACGCGGACAGAGACTGACAGTGCGGACAGACACTGACAGTGCGGACAGAGACTGACAGTGCGGACAGAGACTGACAGTGCGGACAGAGACTGACCACGCGGACAGAGACTGACCACGCGGACAGAGACTGACCACACGGACAGAGACTGACAGTGCGGACAGAGACTAACAGTACGTACAGAGACTGACAGGGCGGACAGAGACTGACAGTGCGGACAGAGACTGACAGTGCGGACAGAGACTAACAGTGCGTACAGAGACTGACAGGGCGGACAGAGACTGACAGGGCGGAAAGGGACTGACATTGCGGACATAGACTGACAGTGCAGAAAGAGATTGACTGTGGAAACGGACTGAGAGTGCGGACAGAGACTGACAGAGCGGACATAGACTGATAGTCCGGACATAGACTGACAGTGCAGACATAGACTGACAGTGTCGACAGAGACTGACAGTGTGGACAGAGACTGACTGCGTGGACAGAGACTGACAACGCAGACACAGACTGACAGTGCGGACAGAGACTGACAGTGCAGCCAGAGACTGACAGTGCAGAAAGAGATTGACTGTGGAAACGGACTGAGAGTGCGGACAGAGACTGGCAGAGCGGACAAAGACTGATAGTCCGGACATAGACTGACAGTGCAGACATAGACTGACAGTGCGGACAGAGACTGACAGTGCGGACAGAGACTGACAGTGCGGACAGAGACTGACAGTGCGGACAGAGACTGACAGTGCGGACAGAGACTGACAGTGCGGACAGAGACTGACAGTGCGGACAGAGATTGACAGTGTGGAAAGTGACTGGCAGTGGGGAAAGGAAATGAGAGTTCAGACAGAGACTGACAGTGCAGAAAGAGAATGACAGTGGAAAGGGACAGAGTGTGCGGACATAGACTGACAGAGCAGACATAGACTGATAGTCCGGACATAGACTGACAGTGCAGACATTGACTGACAGTGCAGACATAGACTGACAGTGCAGACATAGACTGACAGTGTCGACAGAGACTGACAGTGTGGACAGAGACTGACTGCGTGGACAGAGACTGACAACGCAGACACAGACTGACAGTGCGGACAGAGACTGACAGTGCGGACAGAGCATGACAGTCCGGACATAGACTGACAGTGCAGACAGAGACTGACAGTGAAGGCAGAGACTGACATTGCGGACATAGACTGACAGTGCGGACATAGACTGACAGTGTTGCCAGAGACTGACATTGCGGACATAGACTGACAGTGCAGAAAGAGATTGACTGTGGAAACGGACTGAGAGTGCGGACAGAGACTGACAGAGCGGACATATTCTGATAGTCCGGACATAGACTGACAGTGCAGACATAGACTGACAGTGGTGACAGAGACTGACAGTGCGGACAGAGACTGACAACGCAGACACACACTGACAGTGCGGACAGAGACTGACAGTGCGGATAGAGACTGACAGTGCGGACAGAGATTGACAGTGTGGAAAGTGACTGGCAGTGGGGAAAGGAAATGAGAGTTCAGACAGAGACTGACAGGGCAGAAAGAGAATGACAGTGGAAAGGGACAGAGTGTGCGGACATAGACTGACAGAGCGGACATAGACTGACAGTGCAGACATAGACTGACAGTGTCGACAGAGACTGACAGTGTGGAAAGTGACTGGCAGTGGGGAAAGGAAATGAGAGTTCAGACAGAGACTGACAGGGCAGAAAGAGAATGACAGTGGAAAGGGACAGAGTGTGCGGACAGAGACTGACAGTGCGGACAGAGCATGACAGTCCGGACATAGACTGACAGTGCAGACAGAGACTGACAGTGAAGGCAGAGACTGACATTGCGGACATAGACTGACAGTGCGGACATAGACTGACAGTGCGGACAGTGACTAACAATGCGGACAGAGAAAGAGCACGCGGACAGAGACTGACAATGCGGACAGAGACTGACAGTGCGGACAGAGATTGACAGTGTGGAAAGTGACTGGCAGTGGGGAAAGGAAATGAGAGTTCAGACAGAGACTGACAGTGCAGAAAGAGAATGACAGTGGAAAGGGACAGAGTGTGCGGACATAGACTGACAGAGCAGACATAGACTGATAGTCCGGACATAGACTGACAGTGCAGACATTGACTGACAGTGTCGACAGAGACTGACGGAGCGGACATAGACTGATAGTCCGGACATAGACTGACAGTGCAGACATAGACTGACAGTGTCGACAGAGACTGACAGTGCGGACAGAGACTGACTGCGTGGACAGAGACTGACAATGCAGACACAGACTGACAGTGCGGACAGAGACTGACAGTGCGGACAGAGCATGACAGTCCGGACATAGACTGACAGTGCAGACAGAGACTGACAGTGAAGACAGAGAGTGACATTGCGGAAATAGACTGATAGTGCGGACATAGACTGACAGTGTTGCCAGAGACTGACAGTGCGGAAATAGACTGACAGTGCGGACAGTGACTAACAATGCGGACAGAGAAAGAGCACGCGGACAGAGACTGACAGTGCGGACAGAGACTGACAGTGCGGACAGTGACTGACAGTGCGGACAGTGACTGACAGTGCGGACAGAGACTGACCACGCAGACAGAGACTAACAGTGCGGACAGAGACTAACAGTGCGTACAGAGACTGACAGGGTGGACATAGACTGACAGTGCAGACAGAGACTGACAGGGCAGACAGAGACTGACAGTGCGGAAAGGGACTGACATTGCGGACAATGATTGACATCGCGGACAGTGATTGAGAGTGCGGACTGGGATTTTCAGTGTGGACAAGGATTGACAGTGCAGACAGGGATTGACAGTGCGCACTGGGATTAACAGTGTGGACAGGGATTGACAGTGCGGACAGAGACTGACAGTACGGACGGAGAATGACAGTGCGGACAGAGACTAGCAGTGTGCACAGAGACTAACAGTGCGGACAGACACTGACAGTCCGGACATACACTGACAGTGCAGACAGAGACTGACAGTGCGGACAGAGACTGACATTGCGGACATAGAATGACAGTGCGGATATAGACTGACAGTGTGGACAGAGACTGACAGTGCGGACATGGACTGACAGTGCAGACAGAGACTAACAATGTGGACAGAGAAAGACCACGCGGACAGAGACTAACAGTGCGTACAGAGACTGACAGGGCGGACAGAGACTGACAGGGCGGAAAGGGACTGACATTGCGGACATAGACTGACAGTGCAGAAAGAGATTGACTGTGGAAACGGACTGACAGTGCGGACAGAGACTGACAGTGCGGACAGAGACTGACATTGCGGACATAGAATGACAGTGCGGATATAGACTGACAGTGTAGACAGAGACTGACAGTGCGGACATAGACTGACAGTGCAGACAGAGACTAACAATGTGGACAGAGAAAGACCACGCGGAAAGAGACTGACAGTGCCGACAGAGACTGACAGTGCGGACAGAGACTAACAGTGCGTACAGAGACTGACAGGGCGGACAGAGACTGACAGGGCGGAAAGGGACTGACATTGCGGACATAGACTGACAGTGCAGAAAGAGATTGACTGTGGAAACGGACTGAGAGTGCGGACAGAGACTGACAGAGCGGACATAGACTGATAGTCCGGACAGAGACTGACAGTGCAGACATAGACTGACAGTGGCGACAGAGACTGACAGTGCGGACAGAGACTGACTGCGTGGACAGAGACTGACAACGCAGACACAGACTGACTGCGTGGACAGAGACTGACAACGCAGACACAGACTGACAGTGCGGACAGAGATTGACAGTGTGGAAAGTGACTGGCAGTGGGGAAAGGAAATGAGAGTTCAGACAGAGACTGACAGTGCAGAAAGAGAATGACAGTGGAAAGGGACAGAGTGTGCGGACATAGACTGACAGAGCGGACATAGACTGATAGTCCGGACATAGACTGACAGTGCAGACATAGACTGACAGTGTCGACAGAGACTGACAGTGTGGACAGAGACTGACTGCGTGGACAGAGACTGACAACGCAGACACAGACTGACAGTGCGGACAGAGACTGACAGTGCGGACAGAGCATGACAGTCCGGACATAGGCTGACAGTGCAGACAGAGACTGACAGTGAAGGCAGAGACTGACATTGCGGACATGGACTGACAGTGCAGAAAGAGATTGACTGTGGAAACGGACTGAGAGTGCGGACCAGAGACTGACAGAGCGGACATAGACTGATAGTCCGGACATTGACTGACAGTGCAGACATAGACTGACAGTGGTGACAGAGACTGACAGTGCGGACAGAGACTGACTGCGTGGACAGAGACTGACAACGCAGACACAGACTGACAGTGCGGACAGAGACTGACAGTGCGGACAGAGACTGACAGTGCGGACAGAGATTGACAGTGTGGAAAGTGACTGGCAGTGGGGAAAGGAAATGAGAGCTCAGACAGAGACTGACAGTGCAGAAAGAGAATGACAGTGGAAAGGGACAGAGTGTGCGGACATAGACTGACAGAGCGGACATAGACTGATAGTCCGGACATAGACTGACAGTGCAGACATAGACTGACAGTGTCGACAGAGACTGACAGTGTGGACAGAGACTGACTGCGTGGACAGAGACTGACAACGCAGACACAGACTGACAGTGCGGACAGAGACTGACAGTGCGGACAGAGCATGACAGTCCGGACATAGACTGACAGTGCAGACAGAGACTGACAGTGAAGGCAGAGACTGACATTGCGGACATAGACTGACAGTGCGGACATAGACTGACAGTGCGGACAGTGACTAACAATGCGGACAGAGAAAGAGCACGCGGACAGAGACTGACAATGCGGACAGAGACTGACAGTGCGGACAGAGACTGACCACGCAGACAGAGACTGACAGTGCGGACAGAGACTAACAGTGCGGACAGAGACTAACAGTGCGTACATAGACTGACAGTGCAGACAGAGACTGACAGGGCGGATAGAGACTGACAGTGCAGACAGGGACTGACATTGCGGACAATGATTGACATTGCGGACAGAGACTGACAGTGCGGATAGAGACTGACAGTGCGGACAGAGCATGACAGTCCGGACAGAGACTGACAGTGCAGACAGAGACTGACAGTGAAGACAGAGACTGACATTGCGGAAATAGACTGACAGAGCGGACATAGACTGATAGTCCAGACATAGACTGACAGTGTCGACAGAGACTGACAGTGCGGACAGAGACTGACTCCGTGGACAGAGACTGACAACGCAGACACAGACTGACAGTCCGGACATAGACTGACAGTGCGGACAGTGACTGACATTGCGGACATAGACTGACAGTGCGGACATAGACTGACAGTGTTGCCAGAGACTGACAGTGCGGACATAGACTGACAGTGCGGACAGAGACTAACAATGCAGACAGAGAAAGAGCATGCGGACAGAGACTGACAGTGCGGACAGAGACTGACAGGGCGGACAGAGACTGACAGGGCGGACAGAGACTGACAGGGCGGACAGAGACTGACAGGGCGGACAGAGACTGACAGGGCGGACAGAGACTGACAGTGCGGACAGAGACTGATCGTGCGGACAGAGACTGACCATGCAGACAGAGACTGATAGTGCGGACAGAGACTAACAGTGCGTACAGAGACTGACAGGGTGGACATAGACTGACAGTGCAGACAGAGACTGACAGGGTGGACATAGACTGACAGTGCAGACAGAGACTGACAGGGCAGACAGAGACTGACAGTGCAGAAAGGGACTGACATTGCGGACAATGATTGACATTGCGGACAGTGATTGAGAGTGCGGACTGGGAATTTCAGTGTGGACAAGGATTGACAGTGCAGACAGGGATTGACAGTGTGCACTGGGGTTAACAGTGTGGACAGGGATTGACAGTGCGGACAGAGACTGACAGTGAGGACGGTGACTGACAGTGCAGACAGAGGCTGACAGTGTTGACATCGACTGACAGAGCGGACAGAGAATGACAGTGCGGACAGAGACGAACAGTGTGCACAGAGACTAACAGCGCGGACAGACATTGACAGTCCGGACATAGACTGACAGTGCAGACAGAGACTGACAGTGCAGACAGAGACTGACATTGCGGACATAGACTGACAGTGCGGACATAGACTGACAGTGTGGACAGAGACTGACAGTGCGGACATAGACTGACAGTGCAGACAGAGACTAACAATGTGGACAGAGAAAGACCACGCGGACATAGACTGACAGTGCGGACAGTGACTAACAATGCGGACAGAGAAAGAGCACGCGGACAGAGACTGACAGTGCGGACAGAGACTGACAGTGCGGACAGTGACTGACAGTGCGGACAGTGACTGACAGTGCGGACAGTGACTGACAGTGCGGACAGAGACTGACCACGCAGACAGAGACTGACAGTGCGGACAGAGACTAACAGTGCGTCCGGAGACTGACAGGGTGGACATAGACTGACAGTGCAGACAGAGACTGACAGGGCAGACAGAGACTGACAGTGCAGAAAGGGACTGACATTGCGGACAATGATTGACATTGCGGACAGTGATTGAGAGTGCGGACTGGGATTTTCAGTGTGGACAAGGATTGACAGTGCAGACAGGGATTGACAGTGCGCACTGGGATTAACAGTGTGGACAGGGATTGACAGTGCGGACAGAGACTTACAGTACGGACGGAGAATGACAGTGCAGACAGAGGCTGACAGTGTGGACATAGACTGACAGAGCGGACAGAGACTAACAATGTGGACAGAGAAAGACCACGCGGAAAGAGACTGACAGTGCGGACTGAGACTGACAGGGCGGAAAGGGACTGACATTGCGGACATAGACTGACAGTGCAGACATAGACTGACAGTGTCGACAGAGACTGACAGTGCAGAAAGAGATTGACTGTGGAAACGGACTGAGAGTGCGGACAGAGACTGACAGTATCGACAGAGACTGACAACGCAGACACAGACTGACAACGCAGACACAGACTGACAGTGCGGACATAGACTGACAGTGCGGACAGAGACTGACAGTGTCGACAGAGACTGACAGTGTGGACAGAGACTGACAACGCAGACACAGACTGACAACGCAGACACAGACTGACAGTGCGGACATAGACTGACAGTGCGGACATAGACTGACAGTGCAGACAGAGACTGACAGTGAAGACAGAGACTGACAGTGCGGACATAGACTGACAGTGCGGACAGAGACTAACAATGCAGACATAGAAAGAGCACGTGGACAGAGAATGACAGTGCGGACAGAGACTGACAGTGTGGACAGAGACTGACAGTGCGGACATAGACTGACAGTGCAGACAGAGACTAACAATGTGGACAGAGAAAGACCACGCGGACAGAGACTGACCACGCGGACAGAGACTGACAGTGCAGACAGAGACTAACAGTGCGTACAGAGACTGACAGGGCGGACAGAGACTGACAGTGCAGAAAGGGACTGACATTGCGGACATAGACTGACAGTGCGGACATAGACTGACATTACGGACATAGACTGACAGGGCGGACAGAGACTGACAGTGCGGACAGAGACTGACAGGGCGGACACAGACTGACAGTGCAGAAAGGGACTGACATTGCGGACAGTGATTGAGAGTGCGGACTGGGATTTTCAGTGTGGACAGGGATTGTCAGTGCAGACAGGGATTCACAGTGCGCACTGGGATTAACAGTGTGGACAGGGATTGACAGTGTGGACTGGGATTGACAGTGTGGACATTGACTGACAGTGCGGATAGAGACTGGCAGTGAGAACTGACACTGACAGTGCGGACAGAGACTGACAGTGCAGATATAGACTGACAGTGCAGACAGAGACTGACAGTGCGGACATAGACTGACAGTGCGGACAGAGACTAACAATGCGGACAGAGACTAACAATGCGGACAGAGACAGACCACGCGGAAAGAGACTGATAGTGCGGACAGAGACTGACAGTGCGGACAGAGACTAACAGTACAGACAGAGATTGACAGTGTGGAAAGAGACTGGCAGTGGGGAAAGGAAATGACAGTGCAGAAAGAGAATGATTGTGGAAATGGACAGAGTGCGGACATAGACTGACAGAGCGGACATAGACTGACAGTGTGGACAGAGACTGACAGTGCGGACACAGACTGACAGTGCGGACAGAGACAGACAGTGCGGACAGAGACTAACAGTACAGACAGAGATTGACAGTGTGGAAAGAGACTGGCAGTGGGGAAAGGAAATGACAGTGCGGACAGAGACTGACAGTGTGGACAGAGACTAACAATGCGGACAGAGAAAGAGCACGCGGACAGAGACTGACAGTGCGGACAGAGACTGACCACGTGGACAGAGACTGACCACGCGGACAGAGACTGACCACGCGGACAGTGACTGACAGTGCAGAAAGGGACTGACATTGCGGACAAAGATTGACAGATGTGTTGAGTATAGGGCTAACGGGAGGACTTTGAATAGTGTGGAGGAGCAGAGGGATCTAGGTATATGTGTGCATAGATCCCTGAAAGTTGGGAATCAAGTAGATAAGGTTGTTAAGAAGGCATATGGTGTCTTGGCGTTTATTGGTAGGGGGATTGAATTTAGGAGTCGTAGCGTTATGTTGCAACTGTACACAACTCTGGTGCGGCCGCACTTGGAGTACTGTGTGCAGTTCTGGTCCCCACATTACAGGAAGGATGTGGAGGCTTTGGAGAGGGTGCAGAGGAGGTTTACCAGGATGTTGCCTGGTATGGAGGGGAGATCCTATGAGGAGAGGCTGAGGGATTTGGGATTGTTTTCGCTGGAAAGGCGGCGGCTAAGAGGGGATCTTATTGAAACATATAAGATGATTAGAGGTTTAGATAGGGTGGATAGTGATAGCCTTTTTCCTCTGATGGAGAAATCCAGCACGAGGGGGCATGGCTTTAAATTGAGGGGGGGTAGTTATAGAACCGATGTCAGGGGTAGGTTCTTTACCCAGAGGGTGGTGAGGGATTGGAATGCCCTGCCAGCATCAGTAGTAAATGCGCCTAGTTTGGGGGCGTTTAAAAGATCCGTAGATAGGTTCATGGACGAAAAGAAATTGGTTTAGGTTGGAGGGTCACAGTTTTTTTTTTTAACTGGTCGGTGCAACATCGTGGGCCGAAGGGCCTGTTCTGCGCTGTAATGTTCTATGTTCTATGTTCTATGTTCTATTGCGGACAGTGATTGAGAGAGCGGACTGGGATTTTCAGTGTGGACAGGGATTGACAGTGCGCACTGGGATTAACGGTGTGGACAGGGATTGACAGTGTGGACATAGACTGACAGTGTGGATAGAGACTGGCAGTGAGAACGAGACTGACAGTGCGGACAGAGACTGACAGTGCGGACAGAGATTGACAGTGTGGAAAGAGACTGGCAGTGGGGAAAGGAAATGACAGTGCGGACAGAGACTGACAGTGTGGACAGAGACTAACAATGCGGACAGAGAAAGAGCACGCGGACAGAGACTGACAGTGCGGACAGAGACTGACAGTGCGGACAGAGACTGACCACGCGGACAGAGACTGACCACGCGGACAGAGACTGACAGTGCAGAAAGGGACTGACAGTGCGGACAGAGACTGACAGCGTGGACAGAGACTGACAGTGCGGACAGAGACTGAGCGTGCAGATATAGACTGACAGTGCGGACAGAGACTGACAGCGTGGACAGAGACTAACAATGCGGACAGAGACTGACCACGCGGAAAGATACTGACAGTGAGGACTGGACTGATAGTGCGAACAGAGACTGACAGTGCGGACAGAGACTAACAGTACAGACAGAGATTGACAGTGTGGAAAGAGACTGGCAGTGGGGAAAGAAAATGACAGTGCAGAAAGAGACTACAGTGCAGAAAGGGAATGACTGTGGAAACGGAATGAGAGTGCGGACAGAGACTGACAGTGCAGACATAGACTGACAGTGCAGACATAGACTGACAGTATGGACAGAGACTGACAGTGCGGACAGAGACTGACTGCGTGGACAAAGACTGACAACGCAGACACAGACTGACAGTGCAGACAGAGACTGACAGTGCGGACAAAGACGAACAGTACAGACAGAGATTGACAGTGTGGAAAGAGACTGGCAGTGGGGAAAGGAAATGACAGTGCAGACATAGACTGACAGTGCGGACAGAGACTAACAGTGCGTACAGAGACTGACAGGGCGGACAGAGACTGACAGTGCCGAAAGGGACTGACATTGCGGACAATGATTGACATTGCGGACAATGATTGAGAGTGCGCACTGGGATTTTCAGTGCAGAGAGGGATTGACAGTGCAGACAGGGATTGAGACTGCGCACTGGGATTAACAGTGCGAACAGAGACTAACAGTGCGGACAGACATTGACAGTCCGGACATAGACTGACAGTGCAGACAGAGACTGACAGTGCAGACAGAGACTGACATTGCGGACATAGACTGACAGTGTGGACAGAGACTGACAGTGCGGACATAGACTGACAGTGCAGACAGAGGCTAACAATGTGGACAGAGAAAGACCACGCGGACAGAGACTGACAGTGCGGACGGAGCATGACAGTCCGGACATAGACTGACAATGCAGACAGAGACTGACAGTGAAGACAGAGACTGACAGTGAAGACAGAGACTGACATTGCGGAAATAGACTGATAGTGCGGACATAGACTGACAGTGTTGCCAGAGACTGACAGTGCGGAAATAGACTGACAGTGCGGACAGTGACTAACAATGCGGACAGAGAAAGAGCACGCGGACAGAGACTGACAGTGCGGACATAGACTGACAGTGCGGACATAGACTGATAGTCCGGACATAGACTGACAGTGCGGACATAGACTGACAGTGCAGACATAGACTGACAGTGCAGACATAGACTGACAGTGTCGACAGAGACTGACAGTGCGGACAGAGAGTGATTGCGTGGACAGAGACTGACAACGCAGGCACAGACTGACAGCGCGGACAGAGACTGACAGTGCGGACAGAGACTGACAGTGCGGACAGAGACTGACAGTGCGGACAGAGACTGACAGTGCGGACAGAGACTGACAGTGAAGACAGAGACTGACATTGCGGACATAGACTGACAGTGCGGACATAGACTGACAGTGTTGCCAGAGACTGACAGTGCGGACATAGACTGACAGTGCGGACAGAGACTAACAATGCAGACAGAGAAAGAGCACGTGGACAGAGACTGACAGTGCGGACAGAGACTGACAGTGCGGACAGAGACTGACAGTGCGGACAGTGACTGACAGTGCGGACAGAGACTGACCACGCAGACAGAGACTGACAGTGCGTACAGAGACTAACAGTGCGTACAGAGACTGACAGGGCGGACATAGACTGACAGTGCAGACAGAGACTGACAGTGCAGACAGAGACTGACAGTGCAGACAGAGACTGACAGTGCAGAAAGGGACTGACATTGCAGACAATGATTGACATTGCGGACAGTGATTGAGAGTGCGGACTGGGATTTTCAGTGCAGAGAGTGATTGACAGTGCAGACAGGGATTGACAGTGCGGACTGGGATTAACAGTGTGGACAGGGATTGACAGTGCGGACAGAAACTGACAGTGCGGACGGAGACTGACAGTGCAGACAGAGGCTGACAGTGTGGACATAGACTGACAGAGCGGACAGAGAATGACAGTGCGGACAGACACTGACAGTCCGGACATAGACTGACAGTGTGGACAGAGACTGACATTGCGGACAGAGACTAACAGTACAGACAGAGATTGACAGTGTGGAAAGAGACTGGCAGTGGGGAAAGAAAATGACAGTGCAGAAAGAGACTACAGTGCAGAAAGGGAATGACTGTGGAAACGGAATGAGAGTGCGGACAGAGACTGACAGTGCAGACATAGACTGACAGTGCAGACATAGACTGACAGTATGGACAGAGACTGACAGTGCGGACAGAGACTGACTGCGTGGACAAAGACTGACAACGCAGACACAGACTGACAGTGCAGACAGAGACTGACAGTGCGGACAAAGACTAACAGTACAGACAGAGATTGACAGTGTGGAAAGAGACTGGCAGTGGGGAAAGGAAATGACAGTGCAGACATAGACTGACAGTGCGGACAGAGACTAACAGTGCGTACAGAGACTGACAGGGCGGACAGAGACTGACAGTGCCGAAAGGGACTGACATTGCGGACAATGATTGACATTGCGGACAATGATTGAGAGTGCGCACTGGGATTTTCAGTGCAGAGAGGGATTGACAGTGCAGACAGGGATTGAGACTGCGCACTGGGATTAACAGTGCGAACAGAGACTAACAGTGCGGACAGACATTGACAGTCCGGACATAGACTGACAGTGCAGACAGAGACTGACAGTGCAGACAGAGACTGACATTGCGGACATAGACTGACAGTGTGGACAGAGACTGACAGTGCGGACATAGACTGACAGTGCAGACAGAGGCTAACAATGTGGACAGAGAAAGACCACGCGGACAGAGACTGACAGTGCGGACGGAGCATGACAGTCCGGACATAGACTGACAATGCAGACAGAGACTGACAGTGAAGACAGAGACTGACAGTGAAGACAGAGACTGACAGTGCGGAAATAGACTGATAGTGCGGACATAGACTGACAGTGTTGCCAGAGACTGACAGTGCGGAAATAGACTGACAGTGCGGACAGTGACTAACAATGCGGACAGAGAAAGAGCACGCGGACAGAGACTGACAGTGCGGACATAGACTGACAGTGCGGACATAGACTGATAGTCCGGACATAGACTGACAGTGCGGACATAGACTGACAGTGCAGACATAGACTGACAGTGCAGACATAGACTGACAGTGTCGACAGAGACTGACAGTGCGGACAGAGAGTGATTGCGTGGACAGAGACTGACAACGCAGGCACAGACTGACAGCGCGGACAGAGACTGACAGTGCGGACAGAGACTGACAGTGCGGACAGAGACTGACAGTGCGGACAGAGACTGACAGTGCGGACAGAGACTGACAGTGAAGACAGAGACTGACATTGCGGACATAGACTGACAGTGCGGACATAGACTGACAGTGTTGCCAGAGACTGACAGTGCGGACATAGACTGACAGTGCGGACAGAGACTAACAATGCAGACAGAGAAAGAGCACGTGGACAGAGACTGACAGTGCGGACAGAGACTGACAGTGCGGACAGAGACTGACAGTGCGGACAGTGACTGACAGTGCGGACAGAGACTGACCACGCAGACAGAGACTGACAGTGCGTACAGAGACTAACAGTGCGTACAGAGACTGACAGGGCGGACATAGACTGACAGTGCAGACAGAGACTGACAGTGCAGACAGAGACTGACAGTGCAGACAGAGACTGACAGTGCAGAAAGGGACTGACATTGCAGACAATGATTGACATTGCGGACAGTGATTGAGAGTGCGGACTGGGATTTTCAGTGCAGAGAGTGATTGACAGTGCAGACAGGGATTGACAGTGCGGACTGGGATTAACAGTGTGGACAGGGATTGACAGTGCGGACAGAAACTGACAGTGCGGACGGAGACTGACAGTGCAGACAGAGGCTGACAGTGTGGACATAGACTGACAGAGCGGACAGAGAATGACAGTGCGGACAGACACTGACAGTCCGGACATAGACTGACAGTGTGGACAGAGACTGACATTGCGGACATAGACTGACAGTGCGGACATAGACTGACAGTGTGGACAGAGACTGACAGTGCGGACATAGACTGACAGTCCGGACATAGACTGACAGTGCGGACATAGACTGACAACGCAGACACAGACTGACATTGCGGACAGAGACTGACAGTGCAGAAAGAGATTGACTGTGGAAACGGACTGAGAGTGCGGACAGAGACTGACAGAGCGGACATAGACTGATAGTCCGGACAGAGACTGACTGCGTGGACAGAGACTGACAGTGCGGACAGAGACTGACAGTGCGGACAGAGACTGGCAGTGTGGACATAGACTGACAGTGCGTACAGAGACTGACAGGGCGGACAGAGACTGACAGTGCAGAAAGGGACTGACATTGCGGACATAGACTGACAGTGCGGACATAGACTGACATTACGGACATAGACTGACAGGGCGGACAGAGACTGACAGTGCGGACAGAGACTGACAGGGCGGACACAGACTGACAGTGCAGAAAGGGACTGACATTGCGGACAGTGATTGAGAGTGCGGACTGGGATTTTCAGTGTGGACAGGGATTGACAGTGCAGACAGGGATTCACAGTGCGCACTGGGATTAACAGTGTGGACAGGGATTGACAGTGTGGACAGGGATTGACAGTGTGGACATTGACTGACAGTGCGGATAGAGACTGGCAGTGAGAACTGACACTGACAGTGCGGACAGAGACTGACAGTGCAGATATAGACTGACAGTGCGGACAGAGACTGACAGTGCGGACATAGACTGACAGTGCGGACAGAGACTAACAATGCGGACAGAGACAGACCACGCGGAAAGAGACTGATAGTGCGGACAGAGACTGACAGTGCGGACAGAGACTAACAGTGCGTACAGAGACTGACAGGGCGGACATAGACTGACAGTGCAGACAGAGACTGACAGTGCAGACATAGACTGACAGTATGGACAGAGACTGACTGCGTGGACAAAGACTGACAACGCAGACACAGACTGACAGTGCAGACAGAGACTGACAGTGCGGACAAAGACTAACAGTACAGACAGAGATTGACAGTGTGGACAGAGACTGACAGTGTGGACAGAGACTGACAGTGCGGACACAGACTGACAGTGCGGACAGAGACAGACAGTGCGGACAGAGACTAACAGTACAGACAGAGATTGACAGTGTGGAAAGAGACTGGCAGTGGGGAAAGGAAATGACAGTGTGGACAGAGACTGACAGTGTGGACAGAGACTAACAATGCGGACAGAGACAGACCACGCGGAAAGAGACTGATAGTGCGGACAGAGACTGACAGTGCGGACAGAGACTAACAGTGCGTACAGAGACTGACAGGGCGGACATAGACTGACAGTGCAGACAGAGACTGACAGTGCAGACATAGACTGACAGTATGGACAGAGACTGACTGCGTGGACAAAGACTGACAACGCAGACACAGACTGACAGTGCAGACAGAGACTGACAGTGCGGACAAAGACTAACAGTACAGACAGAGATTGACAGTGTGGACAGAGACTGACAGTGTGGACAGAGACTGACAGTGCGGACACAGACTGACAGTGCGGACAGAGACAGACAGTGCGGACAGAGACTAACAGTACAGACAGAGATTGACAGTGTGGAAAGAGACTGGCAGTGGGGAAAGGAAATGACAGTGTGGACAGAGACTGACAGTGTGGACAGAGACTAACAATGCGGACAGAGAAAGAGCACGCGGACAGAGACTGACAGTGCGGACAGAGACTGACCACGTGGACAGAGACTGACCACGCGGACAGAGACTGACAGTGCAGAAAGGGACTGACATTGCGGACAAAGATTGACATTGCGGACAGTGATTGAGAGAGCGGACTGGGATTTTCAGTGTGGACAGGGATTGACAGTGCGCACTGGGATTAACGGTGTGGACAGGGATTGACAGTGTGGACATAGACTGACAGTGTGGATAGAGACTGGCAGTGAGAACGAGACTGACAGTGCAGACAGAGACTGACAGTGCGGACAGAGATTGACAGTGTGGAAAGATACTGGCAGTGGGGAAAGGAAATGACAGTGCGGACAGAGACTGACAGTGTGGACAGAGACTAACAATGCGGACAGAGAAAGAGCACGCGGACAGAGACTGACAGTGCGGACAGAGACTGACAGTGCAGACAGAGACTGACCACGCGGACAGAGACTGACCACGCGGACAGAGACTGACAGTGCAGAAAGGGACTGACAGTGCGGACAGAGACTGACAGCGTGGACAGAGACTTACAACGCCGACACAGACTGACAGTGCGGACATAGACTGACAGTGCGGACAGAGACTGAGCGTGCAGATATAGACTGACAGTGCGGACAGAGACTGACAGTGCGGAAAGAGACTGACAGTCCGGACATAGACTGACAGTACAGAGAGAGACTGAAAATGCAGACACAGACTGATATTGCGGACATAGATTGACAGTGCGGACAGAGACTGACAGTGCGGACAGAGACTAACAATGCGGACAGAGACTGACCACGCGGAAAGATACTGACAGTGAGGACTGGACTGATAGTGCGAACAGAGACTGACAGTGCGGACAGAGACTAACAGTACAGACAGAGATTGACAGTGTGGAAAGAGACTGGCAGTGGGGAAAGAAAATGACAGTGCAGAAAGAGACTGACAGTGCAGAAAGAGAATGACTGTGGAAACGGACTGAGAGTGCGGACAGAGACTGACAGTGCAGACATAGACTGACAGTGCAGACATAGACTGACAGTATCGACAGAGACTGACAACGCAGACACAGACTGACAACGCGGACACAGACTGACAGTGCGGACATAGACTGACAGTGCGGACAGAGACTGACAGTGTGGACAGAGACTGACAACGCAGACACAGACTGACAACGCAGACACAGACTGACAGTGCGGACATAGACTGACAGTGCGGACATAGACTGACAGTGCAGACAGAGACTGACAGTGAAGACAGAGACTGACAGTGCGGACATAGACTGACAGTGCGGACAGAGACTAACAATGCAGACATAGAAAGAGCACGTGGACAGAGAATGACAGTGCGGACAGAGACTGACAGTGTGGACAGAGACTGACAGTGCGGACATAGACTGACAGTGCAGACAGAGACTAACAATGTGGACAGAGAAAGACCACGCGGACAGAGACTGACCGCGGACAGAGACTGACAGTGCAGACAGAGACTAACAGTGCGTACAGAGACTGACAGGGCGGACAGAGACTGACAGTGCAGAAAGGGACTGACATTGCGGACATAGACTGACAGTGCGGACATAGACTGACATTACGGACATAGACTGACAGGGCGGACAGAGACTGACAGTGCGGACAGAGACTGACAGGGCGGACACAGACTGACAGTGCAGAAAGGGACTGACATTGCGGACAGTGATTGAGAGTGCGGACTGGGATTTTCAGTGTGGACAGGGATTGTCAGTGCAGACAGGGATTCACAGTGCGCACTGGGATTAACAGTGTGGACAGGGATTGACAGTGTGGACTGGGATTGACAGTGTGGACATTGACTGACAGTGCGGATAGAGACTGGCAGTGAGAACTGACACTGACAGTGCGGACAGAGACTGACAGTGCAGATATAGACTGACAGTGCAGACAGAGACTGACTGTGCGGACATAGACTGACAGTGCGGACAGAGACTAACAATGCGGACAGAGACTAACAATGCGGACAGAGACAGACCACGCGGAAAGAGACTGATAGTGCGGACAGAGACTGACAGTGCGGACAGAGACTAACAGTACAGACAGAGATTGACAGTGTGGAAAGAGACTGGCAGTGGGGAAAGAAAATGACAGTGCAGAAAGAGAATGATTGTGGAAATGGACTGAGAGTGCGGACATAGACTGACAGAGCGGACATAGACTGACAGTGTGGACAGAGACTGACAGTGCGGACACAGACTGACAGTGCGGACAGAGACAGACAGTGCGGACAGAGACTAACAGTACAGACAGAGATTGACAGTGTGGAAAGAGACTGGCAGTGGGGAAAGGAAATGACAGTGCGGACAGAGACTGACAGTGTGGACAGAGACTAACAATGCGGACAGAGAAAGAGCACGCGGACAGAGACTGACAGTGCGGACAGAGACTGACCACGTGGACAGAGACTGACCACGCGGACAGAGACTGACCACGCGGACAGTGACTGACAGTGCAGAAAGGGACTGACATTGCGGACAAAGATTGACATTGCGGACAGTGATTGAGAGAGCGGACTGGGATTTTCAGTGTGGACAGGGATTGACAGTGCGCACTGGGATTAACGGTGTGGACAGGGATTGACAGTGTGGACATAGACTGACAGTGTGGATAGAGACTGGCAGTGAGAACGAGACTGACAGTGCGGACAGAGACTGACAGTGCGGACAGAGATTGACAGTGTGGAAAGAGACTGGCAGTGGGGAAAGAGACTGGCAGTGGGGAAAGGAAATGACAGTGCGGACAGAGACTGACAGTGTGGACAGAGACTAACAATGCGGACAGAGAAAGAGCACGCGGACAGAGACTGACAGTGCGGACAGAGACTGACAGTGCGGACAGAGACTGACCACGCGGACAGAGACTGACCACGCGGACAGAGACTGACAGTGCAGAAAGGGACTGACAGTGCGGACAGAGACTGACAGCGTGGACAGAGACTGACAGTGCGGACAGAGACTGAGCGTGCAGATATAGACTGACAGTGCGGACAGAGACTGACAGCGTGGACAGAGACTAACAATGCGGACAGAGACTGACCACGCGGAAAGATACTGACAGTGAGGACTGGACTGATAGTGCGAACAGAGACTGACAGTGCGGACAGAGACTAACAGTACAGACAGAGATTGACAGTGTGGAAAGAGACTGGCAGTGGGGAAAGAAAGTGACAGTGCAGAAAGAGACTAACAGTGCAGAAAGGGAATGACTGTGGAAACGGAATGAGAGTGCGGACAGAGACTGACAGTGCAGACATAGACTGACAGTGCAGACATAGACTGACAGTATGGACAGAGACTGACAGTGCGGACAGAGACTGACTGCGTGGACAAAGACTGACAACGCAGACACAGACTGACAGTGCAGACAGAGACTGACAGTGCGGACAAAGACTAACAGTACAGACAGAGATTGACAGTGTGGAAAGAGACTGGCAGTGGGGAAAGGAAATGACAGTGCAGACATAGACTGACAGTGCGGACAGAGACTAACAGTGCGTACAGAGACTGACAGGGCGGACAGAGACTGACAGTGCCGAAAGGGACTGACATTGCGGACAATGATTGACATTGCGGACAATGATTGAGAGTGCGCACTGGGATTTTCAGTGCAGAGAGGGATTGACAGTGCAGACAGGGATTGAGACTGCGCACTGGGATTAACAGTGCGAACAGAGACTAACAGTGCGGACAGACATTGACAGTCCGGACATAGACTGACAGTGCAGACAGAGACTGACAGTGCAGACAGAGACTGACATTGCGGACATAGACTGACAGTGCAGACAGAGGCTAACAATGTGGACAGAGAAAGACCACGCGGACAGAGACTGACAGTGCGGACGGAGCATGACAGTCCGGACATAGACTGACAATGCAGACAGAGACTGACAGTGAAGACAGAGACTGACAGTGAAGACAGAGACTGACATTGCGGAAATAGACTGATAGTGCGGACATAGACTGACAGTGTTGCCAGAGACTGACAGTGCGGAAATAGACTGACAGTGCGGACAGTGACTAACAATGCGGACAGAGAAAGAGCACGCGGACAGAGACTGACATTGCGGACATAGACTGACAGTGCGGACATAGACTGACAGTGTCGACAGAGACTGACAGTGCAGAAAGAGATTGACTGTGGAAACGGACTGAGAGTGCGGACAGAGACTGACAGTATCGACAGAGACTGACAACGCAGACACAGACTGACAACGCAGACACAGACTGACAGTGCGGACATAGACTGACAGTGCGGACAGAGACTGACAGTGTCGACAGAGACTGACAGTGTGGACAGAGACTGACAACGCAGACACAGACTGACAACGCAGACACAGACTGACAGTGCGGACATAGACTGACAGTGCGGACATAGACTGACAGTGCAGACAGAGACTGACAGTGAAGACAGAGACTGACAGTGCGGACATAGACTGACAGTGCGGACAGAGACTAACAATGCAGACATAGAAAGAGCACGTGGACAGAGAATGACAGTGCGGACAGAGACTGACCACGTGGACAGAGACTGACAGTGCGGACATAGACTGACAGTGCAGACAGAGACTAACAATGTGGACAGAGAAAGACCACGCGGACAGAGACTGACCACGCGGACAGAGACTGACAGTGCAGACAGAGACTAACAGTGCGTACAGAGACTGACAGGGCGGACAGAGACTGACAGTGCAGAAAGGGACTGACATTGCGGACATAGACTGACAGTGCGGACATAGACTGACATTACGGACATAGACTGACAGGGCGGACAGAGACTGACAGTGCGGACAGAGACTGACAGGGCGGACACAGACTGACAGTGCAGAAAGGGACTGACATTGCGGACAGTGATTGAGAGTGCGGACTGGGATTTTCAGTGTGGACAGGGATTGTCAGTGCAGACAGGGATTCACAGTGCGCACTGGGATTAACAGTGTGGACAGGGATTGACAGTGTGGACTGGGATTGACAGTGTGGACATTGACTGACAGTGCGGATAGAGACTGGCAGTGAGAACTGACACTGACAGTGCGGACAGAGACTGACAGTGCAGATATAGACTGACAGTGCAGACAGAGACTGACAGTGCGGACATAGACTGACAGTGCGGACAGAGACTAACAATGCGGACAGAGACTAACAATGCGGACAGAGACAGACCACGCGGAAAGAGACTGATAGTGCGGACAGAGACTGACAGTGCGGACAGAGACTAACAGTACAGACAGAGATTGACAGTGTGGAAAGAGACTGGCAGTGGGGAAAGGAAATGACAGTGCGGACAGAGACTGACAGTGTGGACAGAGACTAACAATGCGGACAGAGAAAGAGCACGCGGACAGAGACTGACAGTGCGGACAGAGACTGACCACGTGGACAGAGACTGACCACGCGGACAGAGACTGACCACGCGGACAGTGACTGACAGTGCAGAAAGGGACTGACATTGCGGACAAAGATTGACATTGCGGACAGTGATTGAGAGAGCGGACTGGGATTTTCAGTGTGGACAGGGATTGACAGTGCGCACTGGGATTAACGGTGTGGACAGGGATTGACAGTGTGGACATAGACTGACAGTGTGGATAGAGACTGGCAGTGAGAACGAGACTGACAGTGCGGACAGAGACTGACAGTGCGGACAGAGATTGACAGTGTGGAAAGAGACTGGCAGTGGGGAAAGAGACTGGCAGTGGGGAAAGGAAATGACAGTGCGGACAGAGACTGACAGTGTGGACAGAGACTAACAATGCGGACAGAGAAAGAGCACGCGGACAGAGACTGACAGTGCGGACAGAGACTGACCACGCGGACAGAGACTGACCACGCGGACAGAGACTGACAGTGCAGAAAGGGACTGACAGTGCGGACAGAGACTGACAGCGTGGACAGAGACTGACAGTGCGGACAGAGACTGAGCGTGCAGATATAGACTGACAGTGCGGACAGAGACTGACAGCGTGGACAGAGACTAACAATGCGGACAGAGACTGACCACGCGGAAAGATACTGACAGTGAGGACTGGACTGATAGTGCGAACAGAGACTGACAGTGCGGACAGAGACTAACAGTACAGACAGAGATTGACAGTGTGGAAAGAGACTGGCAGTGGGGAAAGAAAGTGACAGTGCAGAAAGAGACTAACAGTGCAGAAAGGGAATGACTGTGGAAACGGAATGAGAGTGCGGACAGAGACTGACAGTGCAGACATAGACTGACAGTGCAGACATAGACTGACAGTATGGACAGAGACTGACAGTGCGGACAGAGACTGACTGCGTGGACAAAGACTGACAACGCAGACACAGACTGACAGTGCAGACAGAGACTGACAGTGCGGACAAAGACTAACAGTACAGACAGAGATTGACAGTGTGGAAAGAGACTGGCAGTGGGGAAAGGAAATGACAGTGCAGACATAGACTGACAGTGCGGACAGAGACTAACAGTGCGTACAGAGACTGACAGGGCGGACAGAGACTGACAGTGCCGAAAGGGACTGACATTGCGGACAATGATTGACATTGCGGACAATGATTGAGAGTGCGCACTGGGATTTTCAGTGCAGAGAGGGATTGACAGTGCAGACAGGGATTGAGACTGCGCACTGGGATTAACAGTGCGAACAGAGACTAACAGTGCGGACAGACATTGACAGTCCGGACATAGACTGACAGTGCAGACAGAGACTGACAGTGCAGACAGAGACTGACATTGCGGACATAGACTGACAGTGTGGACAGAGACTGACAGTGCGGACATAGACTGACAGTGCAGACAGAGGCTAACAATGTGGACAGAGAAAGACCACGCGGACAGAGACTGACAGTGCGGACGGAGCATGACAGTCCGGACATAGACTGACAATGCAGACAGAGACTGACAGTGAAGACAGAGACTGACAGTGAAGACAGAGACTGACATTGCGGAAATAGACTGATAGTGCGGACATAGACTGACAGTGTTGCCAGAGACTGACAGTGCGGAAATAGACTGACAGTGCGGACAGTGACTAACAATGCGGACAGAGAAAGAGCACGCGGACAGAGACTGACATTGCGGACATAGACTGACAGTGCGGACATAGACTGACAGTGTCGACAGAGACTGACAGTGCAGAAAGAGATTGACTGTGGAAACGGACTGAGAGTGCGGACAGAGACTGACAGTATCGACAGAGACTGACAACGCAGACACAGACTGACAACGCAGACACAGACTGACAGTGCGGACATAGACTGACAGTGCGGACAGAGACTGACAGTGTCGACAGAGACTGACAGTGTGGACAGAGACTGACAACGCAGACACAGACTGACAACGCAGACACAGACTGACAGTGCGGACATAGACTGACAGTGCGGACATAGACTGACAGTGCAGACAGAGACTGACAGTGAAGACAGAGACTGACAGTGCGGACATAGACTGACAGTGCGGACAGAGACTAACAATGCAGACATAGAAAGAGCACGTGGACAGAGAATGACAGTGCGGACAGAGACTGACAGTGTGGACAGAGACTGACAGTGCGGACATAGACTGACAGTGCAGACAGAGACTAACAATGTGGACAGAGAAAGACCACGCGGACAGAGACTGACCACGCGGACAGAGACTGACAGTGCAGACAGAGACTAACAGTGCGTACAGAGACTGACAGGGCGGACAGAGACTGACAGTGCAGAAAGGGACTGACATTGCGGACATAGACTGACAGTGCGGACATAGACTGACATTACGGACATAGACTGACAGGGCGGACAGAGACTGACAGTGCGGACAGAGACTGACAGGGCGGACACAGACTGACAGTGCAGAAAGGGACTGACATTGCGGACAGTGATTGAGAGTGCGGACTGGGATTTTCAGTGTGGACAGGGATTGTCAGTGCAGACAGGGATTCACAGTGCGCACTGGGATTAACAGTGTGGACAGGGATTGACAGTGTGGACTGGGATTGACAGTGTGGACATTGACTGACAGTGCGGATAGAGACTGGCAGTGAGAACTGACACTGACAGTGCGGACAGAGACTGACAGTGCAGATATAGACTGACAGTGCAGACAGAGACTGACAGTGCGGACATAGACTGACAGTGCGGACAGAGACTAACAATGCGGACAGAGACTAACAATGCGGACAGAGACAGACCACGCGGAAAGAGACTGATAGTGCGGACAGAGACTGACAGTGCGGACAGAGACTAACAGTGCGGACAGAGACTGACAGTACAGACAGAGATTGACAGTGTGGAAAGAGACTGGCAGTGGTGAAAGAAAATGACAGTGCAGACAGAGACTGACAGTGCGGACATAGACTGATAGTCCGGACATAGACTGACAGTGCGGACATAGACTGACAGTGCAGACATAGACTGACAGTGCAGACATAGACTGACAGTGTCGACAGAGACTGACAGTGCGGACAGAGAGTGATTGCGTGGACAGAGACTGACAACGCAGGCACAGACTGACAGCGCGGACAGAGACTGACAGTGCGGACAGAGACTGACAGTGCGGACAGAGACTGACAGTGAAGACAGAGACTGACATTGCGGACATAGACTGACAGTGCGGACATAGACTGACAGTGTTGCCAGAGACTGACAGTGCGGACATAGACTGACAGTGCGGACAGAGACTAACAATGCAGACAGAGAAAGAGCACGTGGACAGAGACTGACAGTGCGGACAGAGACTGACAGTGCGGACAGAGACTGACAGTGCGGACAGTGACTGACAGTGCGGACAGAGACTGACCACGCAGACAGAGACTGACAGTGCGGACAGAGACTAACAGTGCGTACAGAGACTGACAGGGCGGACATAGACTGACAGTGCAGACAGAGACTGACAGTGCAGACAGAGACTGACAGTGCAGACAGAGACTGACAGTGCAGAAAGGGACTGACATTGCAGACAATGATTGACATTGCGGACAGTGATTGAGAGTGCGGACTGGGATTTTCAGTGCAGAGAGTGATTGACAGTGCAGACAGGGATTGACAGTGCGGACTGGGATTAACAGTGTGGACAGGGATTGACAGTGCGGACAGAAACTGACAGTGCGGACGGAGACTGACAGTGCAGACAGAGGCTGACAGTGTGGACATAGACTGACAGAGCGGACAGAGAATGACAGTGCGGACTGACACTGACAGTCCGGACATAGACTGACAGTGTGGACAGAGACTGACATTGCGGACATAGACTGACAGTGCGGACATAGACTGACAGTGTGGACAGAGACTGACAGTGCGGACATAGACTGACAGTCCGGACATAGACTGACAGTGCGGACATAGACTGACAACGCAGACACAGACTGACATTGCGGACAGAGACTGACAGTGCAGAAAGAGATTGACTGTGGAAACGGACTGAGAGTGCGGACAGAGACTGACAGAGCGGACATAGACTGATAGTCCGGACAGAGACTGACTGCGTGGACAGAGACTGACAGTGCGGACAGAGACTGACAGTGCGGACAGAGACTGACAGTGTGGACATAGACTGACAGTGCGTACAGAGACTGACAGGGCGGACAGAGACTGACAGTGCAGAAAGGGACTGACATTGCGGACATAGACTGACAGTGCGGACATAGACTGACATTACGGACATAGACTGACAGGGCGGACAGAGACTGACAGTGCGGACAGAGACTGACAGGGCGGACACAGACTGACAGTGCAGAAAGGGACTGACATTGCGGACAGTGATTGAGAGTGCGGACTGGGATTTTCAGTGTGGACAGGGATTGACAGTGCAGACAGGGATTCACAGTGCGCACTGGGATTAACAGTGTGGACAGGGATTGACAGTGTGGACAGGGATTGACAGTGTGGACATTGACTGACAGTGCGGATAGAGACTGGCAGTGAGAACTGACACTGACAGTGCGGACAGAGACTGACAGTGCAGAAAGGGACTGACAGTGCGGACAGAGACTGACAGCGTGGACAGAGACTGACAGTGCGGACAGAGACTGAGCGTGCAGATATAGACTGACAGTGCGGACAGAGACTGACAGCGTGGACAGAGACTAACAATGCGGACAGAGACTGACCACGCGGAAAGATACTGACAGTGAGGACTGGACTGATAGTGCGAACAGAGACTGACAGTGCGGACAGAGACTAACAGTACAGACAGAGATTGACAGTGTGGAAAGAGACTGGCAGTGGGGAAAGAAAGTGACAGTGCAGAAAGAGACTAACAGTGCAGAAAGGGAATGACTGTGGAAACGGAATGAGAGTGCGGACAGAGACTGACAGTGCAGACATAGACTGACAGTGCAGACATAGACTGACAGTATGGACAGAGACTGACAGTGCGGACAGAGACTGACTGCGTGGACAAAGACTGACAACGCAGACACAGACTGACAGTGCAGACAGAGACTGACAGTGCGGACAAAGACTAACAGTACAGACAGAGATTGACAGTGTGGAAAGAGACTGGCAGTGGGGAAAGGAAATGACAGTGCAGACATAGACTGACAGTGCGGACAGAGACTAACAGTGCGTACAGAGACTGACAGGGCGGACAGAGACTGACAGTGCCGAAAGGGACTGACATTGCGGACAATGATTGACATTGCGGACAATGATTGAGAGTGCGCACTGGGATTTTCAGTGCAGAGAGGGATTGACAGTGCAGACAGGGATTGAGACTGCGCACTGGGATTAACAGTGCGAACAGAGACTAACAGTGCGGACAGACATTGACAGTCCGGACATAGACTGACAGTGCAGACAGAGACTGACAGTGCAGACAGAGACTGACATTGCGGACATAGACTGACAGTGTGGACAGAGACTGACAGTGCGGACATAGACTGACAGTGCAGACAGAGGCTAACAATGTGGACAGAGAAAGACCACGCGGACAGAGACTGACAGTGCGGACGGAGCATGACAGTCCGGACATAGACTGACAATGCAGACAGAGACTGACAGTGAAGACAGAGACTGACAGTGAAGACAGAGACTGACATTGCGGAAATAGACTGATAGTGCGGACATAGACTGACAGTGTTGCCAGAGACTGACAGTGCGGAAATAGACTGACAGTGCGGACAGTGACTAACAATGCGGACAGAGAAAGAGCACGCGGACAGAGACTGACATTGCGGACATAGACTGACAGTGCGGACATAGACTGACAGTGTCGACAGAGACTGACAGTGCAGAAAGAGATTGACTGTGGAAACGGACTGAGAGTGCGGACAGAGACTGACAGTATCGACAGAGACTGACAACGCAGACACAGACTGACAACGCAGACACAGACTGACAGTGCGGACATAGACTGACAGTGCGGACAGAGACTGACAGTGTCGACAGAGACTGACAGTGTGGACAGAGACTGACAACGCAGACACAGACTGACAACGCAGACACAGACTGACAGTGCGGACATAGACTGACAGTGCGGACATAGACTGACAGTGCAGACAGAGACTGACAGTGAAGACAGAGACTGACAGTGCGGACATAGACTGACAGTGCGGACAGAGACTAACAATGCAGACATAGAAAGAGCACGTGGACAGAGAATGACAGTGCGGACAGAGACTGACAGTGTGGACAGAGACTGACAGTGCGGACATAGACTGACAGTGCAGACAGAGACTAACAATGTGGACAGAGAAAGACCACGCGGACAGAGACTGACCACGCGGACAGAGACTGACAGTGCAGACAGAGACTAACAGTGCGTACAGAGACTGACAGGGCGGACAGAGACTGACAGTGCAGAAAGGGACTGACATTGCGGACATAGACTGACAGTGCGGACATAGACTGACATTACGGACATAGACTGACAGGGCGGACAGAGACTGACAGTGCGGACAGAGACTGACAGGGCGGACACAGACTGACAGTGCAGAAAGGGACTGACATTGCGGACAGTGATTGAGAGTGCGGACTGGGATTTTCAGTGTGGACAGGGATTGTCAGTGCAGACAGGGATTCACAGTGCGCACTGGGATTAACAGTGTGGACAGGGATTGACAGTGTGGACTGGGATTGACAGTGTGGACATTGACTGACAGTGCGGATAGAGACTGGCAGTGAGAACTGACACTGACAGTGCGGACAGAGACTGACAGTGCAGATATAGACTGACAGTGCAGACAGAGACTGACAGTGCGGACATAGACTGACAGTGCGGACAGAGACTAACAATGCGGACAGAGACTAACAATGCGGACAGAGACAGACCACGCGGAAAGAGACTGATAGTGCGGACAGAGACTGACAGTGCGGACAGAGACTAACAGTGCGGACAGAGACTGACAGTACAGACAGAGATTGACAGTGTGGAAAGAGACTGGCAGTGGTGAAAGAAAATGACAGTGCAGACAGAGACTGACAGTGCGGACATAGACTGATAGTCCGGACATAGACTGACAGTGCGGACATAGACTGACAGTGCAGACATAGACTGACAGTGCAGACATAGACTGACAGTGTCGACAGAGACTGACAGTGCGGACAGAGAGTGATTGCGTGGACAGAGACTGACAACGCAGGCACAGACTGACAGCGCGGACAGAGACTGACAGTGCGGACAGAGACTGACAGTGCGGACAGAGACTGACAGTGAAGACAGAGACTGACATTGCGGACATAGACTGACAGTGCGGACATAGACTGACAGTGTTGCCAGAGACTGACAGTGCGGACATAGACTGACAGTGCGGACAGAGACTAACAATGCAGACAGAGAAAGAGCACGTGGACAGAGACTGACAGTGCGGACAGAGACTGACAGTGCGGACAGAGACTGACAGTGCGGACAGTGACTGACAGTGCGGACAGAGACTGACCACGCAGACAGAGACTGACAGTGCGGACAGAGACTAACAGTGCGTACAGAGACTGACAGGGCGGACATAGACTGACAGTGCAGACAGAGACTGACAGTGCAGACAGAGACTGACAGTGCAGACAGAGACTGACAGTGCAGAAAGGGACTGACATTGCAGACAATGATTGACATTGCGGACAGTGATTGAGAGTGCGGACTGGGATTTTCAGTGCAGAGAGTGATTGACAGTGCAGACAGGGATTGACAGTGCGGACTGGGATTAACAGTGTGGACAGGGATTGACAGTGCGGACAGAAACTGACAGTGCGGACGGAGACTGACAGTGCAGACAGAGGCTGACAGTGTGGACATAGACTGACAGAGCGGACAGAGAATGACAGTGCGGACTGACACTGACAGTCCGGACATAGACTGACAGTGTGGACAGAGACTGACATTGCGGACATAGACTGACAGTGCGGACATAGACTGACAGTGTGGACAGAGACTGACAGTGCGGACATAGACTGACAGTCCGGACATAGACTGACAGTGCGGACATAGACTGACAACGCAGACACAGACTGACATTGCGGACAGAGACTGACAGTGCAGAAAGAGATTGACTGTGGAAACGGACTGAGAGTGCGGACAGAGACTGACAGAGCGGACATAGACTGATAGTCCGGACAGAGACTGACTGCGTGGACAGAGACTGACAGTGCGGACAGAGACTGACAGTGCGGACAGAGACTGACAGTGTGGACATAGACTGACAGTGCGTACAGAGACTGACAGGGCGGACAGAGACTGACAGTGCAGAAAGGGACTGACATTGCGGACATAGACTGACAGTGCGGACATAGACTGACATTACGGACATAGACTGACAGGGCGGACAGAGACTGACAGTGCGGACAGAGACTGACAGGGCGGACACAGACTGACAGTGCAGAAAGGGACTGACATTGCGGACAGTGATTGAGAGTGCGGACTGGGATTTTCAGTGTGGACAGGGATTGACAGTGCAGACAGGGATTCACAGTGCGCACTGGGATTAACAGTGTGGACAGGGATTGACAGTGTGGACAGGGATTGACAGTGTGGACATTGACTGACAGTGCGGATAGAGACTGGCAGTGAGAACTGACACTGACAGTGCGGACAGAGACTGACAGTGCAGATATAGACTGACAGTGCGGACAGAGACTGACAGTGCGGACATAGACTGACAGTGCGGACAGAGACTAACAATGCGGACAGAGACAGACCACGCGGAAAGAGACTGATAGTGCGGACAGAGACTGACAGTGCGGACAGAGACTAACAGTGCGTACAGAGACTGACAGGGCGGACATAGACTGACAGTGCAGACAGAGACTGACAGTGCAGACATAGACTGACAGTATGGACAGAGACTGACAGTGCGGACAGAGACTGACTGCGTGGACAAAGACTGACAACGCAGACACAGACTGACAGTGCAGACAGAGACTGACAGTGCGGACAAAGACTAACAGTACAGACAGAGATTGACAGTGTGGACAGAGACTGACAGTGTGGACAGAGACTGACAGTGCGGACACAGACTGACAGTGCGGACAGAGACAGACAGTGCGGACAGAGACTAACAGTACAGACAGAGATTGACAGTGTGGAAAGAGACTGGCAGTGGGGAAAGGAAATGACAGTGTGGACAGAGACTGACAGTGTGGACAGAGACTAACAATGCGGACAGAGAAAGAGCACGCGGACAGAGACTGACAGTGCGGACAGAGACTGACCACGTGGACAGAGACTGACCACGCGGACAGAGACTGACAGTGCAGAAAGGGACTGACATTGCGGACAAAGATTGACATTGCGGACAGTGATTGAGAGAGCGGACTGGGATTTTCAGTGTGGACAGGGATTGACAGTGCGCACTGGGATTAACGGTGTGGACAGGGATTGACAGTGTGGACATAGACTGACAGTGTGGATAGAGACTGGCAGTGAGAACGAGACTGACAGTGCAGACAGAGACTGACAGTGCGGACAGAGATTGACAGTGTGGAAAGATACTGGCAGTGGGGAAAGGAAATGACAGTGCGGACAGAGACTGACAGTGTGGACAGAGACTAACAATGCGGACAGAGAAAGAGCACGCGGACAGAGACTGACAGTGCGGACAGAGACTGACAGTGCAGACAGAGACTGACCACGCGGACAGAGACTGACCACGCGGACAGAGACTGACCACGCGGACAGAGACTGACAGTGCAGAAAGGGACTGACAGTGCGGACAGAGACTGACAGCGTGGACAGAGACTTACAACGCCGACACAGACTGACAGTGCGGACATAGACTGACAGTGCGGACAGAGACTGAGCGTGCAGATATAGACTGACAGTGCGGACAGAGACTGACAGTGCGGAAAGAGACTGACAGTCCGGACATAGACTGACAGTACAGAGAGAGACTGAAAATGCAGACACAGACTGATATTGCGGACATAGATTGACAGTGCGGACAGAGACTGACAGTGCGGACAGAGACTAACAATGCGGACAGAGACTGACCACGCGGAAAGATACTGACAGTGAGGACTGGACTGATAGTGCGAACAGAGACTGACAGTGCGGACAGAGACTAACAGTACAGATAGAGATTGACAGTGTGGAAAGAGACTGGCAGTGGGGAAAGAAAATGACAGTGCAGAAAGAGACTGACAGTGCAGAAAGAGAATGACTGTGGAAACGGACTGAGAGTGCGGACAGAGACTGACAGTGCAGACATAGACTGACAGTGCAGACATAGACTGACAGTATGGACAGAGACTGACAGTGCGGACAGAGACTGACTGCGTGGACAAAGACTGACAATGCAGACACAGACTGACAGTGCAGACAGAGACTGACAGTGCGGACAAAGACTAACAGTACAGACAGAGATTGACAGTGTGGAAAGAGACTGGCAGTGGGGAAAGGAAATGACAGTGCAGACATAGACTGACAGTGCGGACAGAGACTAACAGTGCGTACAGAGACTGACAGGGCGGACAGAGACTGACAGTGCCGAAAGGGACTGACATTGCGGACAATGATTGACATTGCGGACAATGATTGAGAGTGCGCACTGGGATTTTCAGTGCAGAGAGGGATTGACAGTGCAGACAGGGATTGAGACTGCGCACTGGGATTAACAGTGCGAACAGGGATTGACAGTGCAGACAGAGACTGACATTGCGGACATAGACTGACAGTGCGGACAGAGCATGACAGTCCGGACAAAGACTGACAGTGCAGACAGAGACTGACAGTGCGGACAGAGACTGACAGTGCGGACAGAGACTAACAGTACAGACAGAGATTGACAGTGTGGAAAGAGACTGGCAGTGGGGAAAGAAAATGACAGTGCAGACAGAGACTGACAGTGCAGAAAGAGAATGACAGTGGAAAGGGACAGAGTGTGCGGACATAGACTGACAGAGCGGACATAGACAGATAGTCCGGACATAGACTGACAGTGCAGACATAGACTGACAGTGCAGACATAGACTGACAGTGTCGACAGAGACTAACAGTGTGGACAGAGACTGACAGTACGGACAGAGACTGACAGTGCGGACAGAGCATGACAGTCCGGACATAGACTGACAGTGCGGACAGAGACTGACAGTGCGGACAGAGACTGACATTGCGGACATAGACTGACAGTGCGGACATAGACTGACAGTGTTGCCAGAGACTGTCAGTGCGGACATAGACTGACAGTGCGGACAGAGACTGACAGTGCGGGCAGAGACAGAAAGTGCGGGCAGAGACTGACAGTGCGGACAGAGACTGACAGTGCGGACAGAGACTGACCACGCGGACAGAGACTGACCACGCGGACAGAGACTGACAGTGCGGACAGAGATTGACAGTGCAGACATAGACTGACAGTGTTGCCAGAGACTGTCAGTGCGGACATAGACTGACAGTGCGGACAGAGACTGACAGTGCGGACAGAGACAGAAAGTGCGGGCAGAGACTGACAGTGCAGACAGAGACTGACAGTGCGGACAGAGACTGACCACGCGGACAGAGACTGACAGTGCGGACAGAGACTGACAGTGCGGACAGAGACTGACAGTGCAGACAGAGACTGATAGTCCGGGCATAGACTGACAGTGCAGACAAAGACTGACAGTGTGGACAGAGACTGACAGTGCGGACAGAGACTGACTGCGTGGACAGAGACTGACAACTCAGACACAGACTGACAGTGCGGACAGAGACTGACAGTGCGGACAGAGACTAACAGTACAGACAGAGATTGACAGTGCAGACATAGACTGACAGTGTTGCCAGAGACTGTCAGTGCGGACATAGACTGACAGTGCGGACAGAGACTGACAGTGCGGACAGAGACAGAAAGTGCGGGCAGAGACTGACAGTGCGGACAGAGTCTGACAGTGCGGACATAGACTGACAGTGCGGACAGAGACTGACAGTGCAGACATAGACTGACAGTGCGGACAGAGTCTGACAGTGCGGACAGAGACTGACAGTGCGGACAGAGACTGACAGTGCGGACAGAGACTAACAATGCGGACAGAGACTGACCACGCGGAAAGATACTGACAGTGAGGACTGTACTGATAGTGCGAACAGAGACTGACAGTGCAGACAGAGACTAACAGTACAGACAGAGATTGACAGTGTGGAAAGAGACTGGCACTGGGGAAAGAAAATGACAGTGCAGACAGAGACTGACAGTGCAGAAAGAGAATGACTGTGGAAACGGACTGAGAGTGCGGACATAGAGTGACAGTGCGGACATAGACTGATAGTCCGGGCATAGACTGACAATGCAGACAAAGACTGACAGTGTGGACAGAGACTGACAGTGCGGACAGAGACTGACTGCGTGGACAAAGACTGACAACTCAGACACAGACTGACAGTGCGGACAGAGACTGACAGTGCGGACAGAGACTGACAGCGTGGACAGAGACTGACAGCGTGGACAGAGACTAACAGCGTGGACAGAGACTGACAACGCAGACACAGACTGACAGTGCGGACAGAGACTGACAGTGCAGACAGAGAATGACAGTGCAGAAAGAGATTGACTGTGGAAACGGACTGACAGGGCAGACAGAGACTGACAGTGCAGACAGAGACTGACCTTGCGGACATAGACTGACAGTGCGGACATAGACTGACAGTGTTGCCAGAGACTGACAGTGCGGGCATAGACTGACGGTGCGGACAGAGACTAACAATGCGGACAGAGAAAGAGCACGCGGACAGAGACTGAAAGTGCGGACAGAGACTGACAGTGCGGACAGAGACTGACAGTGCGGACAGAGACTGACAGTGCGGACAGAGACTGACCACGCAGACAGAGACTGACCACGCAGACAGAGACTGACAGTGCAGAAAGGGACTGACATTGCGGACAATGATTGACATTGCGGACAGTTATTGAGATGCGGACTGGGATTTTCAGTGTGGACAGGGATTGACAGTGCAGACAGGGATTGACAGTGTGGACAGGGATTGACAGTGTGGACATAGACTGACAGTGCGGACAGAGACTGACAGTCGGGACATAGACTGACAGTCCGGACATAGACTGACAGTGTGGACAGAGACTGACATTGCGGACATAGACTGACAGTGCGGACAGAGACTGACAGTGCGGACAGAGACTAACAATGCGGACAGAGACTGACCACGCGGAAAGATACTGACAGTGAGGACTGTACTGATAGTGCGAACAGAGACTGACAGTGCAGACAGAGACTAACAGTACAGACAGAGATGGACAGTGTGGAAAGAGACTGGCAGTGGGGAAAGAAAATGACAGTGCAGACAGAGACTGACAGTGCAGAAAGAGAATGACTGTGGAAACGGACTGAGAGTGCGGACATAGACTGACAGAGCGGACATCGACTGATAGTCCGGGCATCGACTGACAGTGCAGACAAAGACTGACAGTGTGGACAGAGACTGACAGTGCGGACAGGGACTGACTGCGTGGACAAAGACTGACAACGCAGACACAGACTGACAGTGCGGACATAGACTGACAGTGCGGACAGAGACTGACAGTGCGGACAGAGACTGACAGTGCGGGCATAGACTGACAGTGC
This sequence comes from Mustelus asterias, assembly GCF_964213995.1. Lineage (NCBI taxonomy): Eukaryota > Metazoa > Chordata > Chondrichthyes > Carcharhiniformes > Triakidae > Mustelus > Mustelus asterias. Next base: position 62,044,792 of record NC_135809.1, on the reverse strand, counting down.
GGACAGAGACGAACAATGCGGACAGAGACTGACCACGTGGAAAGAGACAGACAGCCGGACATATACTGACAGTGCAGACAGGGATTGACAGTGCGCACTGGGATTAACAGTGTGGACATAGATTGACAGTGCGGACAGAGACTGACAGTGCAGACAGAGACTGACAGTGCGGACATAGACAGACAGTGCGGACATAGACTGATAGCCCGGACATAGACTGACAGTGCAGATATAGACTGACAGAGTGGACAGAGACTGACAGTGCGGACAGAGACTGACAGTGTGGACAGAGACTGACTGCGTGGACAGAGACTAACAGTGTGGACAGAGGCTGAGCACGCGGACAGTGACTGACAGTGAGGACATAGACTGACAATGCGGACAGAGACTGACCACGTGGAAAGAGACTGACAGTGCGGACAGAGACAGACAGTCCAGACATATACTGACAGTGCAGACAGGGATTGACAGAGCGCACTGGGATTAACAGTGCGGACATAGACTGACAGTGCGGACAGAGACTGACAGTGCGGACATAGACTGATAGCCCGGACTTAGACTGACAGTGCAGATATAGACTGACAGAGCGGACAGAGACTGACAGTGCGGACAGAGACTGACAGTGTGGACAGAGACTGACAGCGTGGACAGAGACTAACAGTGTGGACAGAGGCTGACCACGTGGACAGAGACTGACAGTGCGGACAGAGACTGACAACGCAGACACAGACTGACAGTGCGGACAGAGACTGACAGTGCAGACAGAGACTGACAGTGCAGACAGAAACTGACAGTGCAGAAAGAGATTGACTGTGGAAACGGACTGACAGTGCGGACACAGACTGACTGCGTGGACAGAGACTGACAACACAGGCACAGACTGACAGTGCGGACAGAGACTGACAGTGCGGACAGAGACTAACAGTACAGACAGAGATTGACATTGTGGAAAGAGACTGGCAGTGGGGAAAGGAAATGAGAGTTCAGACAGAGACTGACAGTGCAGAAAGAGAATGACAGTGGAAAGGGACAGAGTGTGCGGACATAGAAAGACAGAGCGGACATAGACTGATAGTCCGGACATAGACTGACAGTGCAGACATAGACTGACAGTGTCGACAGAGACTGACAGTGTCGACAGAGACTGACAGTGCGGACAGAGACTGACTGCGTGGACAGAGACTGACAACGCAGACACAGACTGACAGTGCGGACAGAGACTGAAAGTGCGGCCAGAGCATGACAGTCCGGACATAGACTGACAGTGCGGACAGAGACTAACAATGCGGACAGAGAAAGAGCACGCGGACAGAGACTGACAGTGCGGACAGAGACTGACAGTGCGGACGGAGACTGACAGTGCGGACGGTGACTGACAGTGCGGACAGAGACTGACCACGCGGATAGAGACTGACAGTGCGGACAGAGACTGACAGTGCGTACAGAGACTGACAGGGCAGACATAGACTGACAGTGCAGACAGAGACTGACAGGGCGGACAGAGACTGACAGTGCAGAAAGGGACTGACATTGCGGATAATGATTGACATTGCGGACAGTGATTGACAGTGCGCACTGGCATTAACAGTGTGGACAGGGATTGACAGTGTGGACATAGACTGACAGTGCGGACATAGACTGACAGTGCGGATAGAGACTGGCAGTGAGAACTGAGACCGACAGTGTGGACTGAGACTGACCACGCGGACAGAGACTGACAGTGCGGACATAGACTGACAATGCGGACAGAGACTGACAACGTGGAAAGAGACTGACAGTGCGGACAGAGACAGACAGTCCAGACATATACTGACAGTGCAGACAGGGATTGACAGTGCGCACTGGGATTAACAGTGCGGACATAGACTGACAGTGCAGACAGAGACTGGTAGTCCGGACATAGACTGACAGCGCAGGCAGAGACTAACAGTGTGGACAGAGACTGACTGCGTGGACAGAGACTGACTGCGTGGACAGAGACTGACAACGCAGACACAGACTGACAGTGCGGACAGAGACTGACAGTGCAGACAGAGACTGACAGTGCAGAAAGAGATTGACTGTGGAAACGGACTGAGAGTGCGGACAGAGACTGACAGAGCGGACATAGACTGATAGTCCGGACATAGACTGACAGTGCAGACATAGACTGCCAGTGCGGACATAGACTGACAGTGCGGACAGAGACTGACTGCGTGGACAGAGACTGGCAACGCAGACACAGACTGACAGTGCGGACAGAGACTGACAGTGCGGACAGAGACTGACAGTGCGGACAGAGACTGACAGTACAGACAGAGATTGACAGTGTGGAAAGAGACTGGCAGTGGGGAAAGGAAATGAGAGTTCAGACAGAGACTGACAGTGCAGAAAGAGAATGACAGTGGAAAGGGACAGAGTGTGCGGACATAGACTGACAGAGCGGACATAGACTGATAGTCCGGACATAGACTGACAGTGCGGACATAGACTGACAGTGTTGCCAGAGACTAACAATGCGGACAGAGAAAGAGCACGCGGACAGAGACTGACAGTGCGGACAGAGACTGAAAGTGCGGACAGAGACTGACAGTGCGGACAGAGACTGACAGTGCGGACAGAGACTGACCACGCGGACAGAGACTGACAGTGCAGAAAGGGACTGACATTGGTGACAATGATTGAAATTGCGGACAGTGATTGAGAGTGCGCACTGGGATTAACAGTGTGGACAGGGATTGACAGTGTGGACAGGGATTGACAGTGCGGACATAGATTGACAGTGCGGACAGAGACTGACAGTGCAGACAGAGACTGACAGTGCGGACATAGACAGACAGTGCGGACATAGACTGATAGCCCGGACATAGACTGACAGTGCAGATATAGACTGACAGAGCAGACAGAGACTGACAGTGCGGACAGAGACTGACAGTGCGGACAGAGACTGACCACGTGGAAAGAGACTGACAGTGCGGACAGAGACAGACATTCCAGACATATACTGACAGTGCGGACAGGGATTGACAGTGCGCACTGGGATTAACAGTGCGGACATAGACTGACAGTGCGGACAGAGACTGACAGTGCGGACAGAGACTGACAGTGCGGACATAGACTGATAGCCCGGACATAGACTGACAGTGCAGATATAGACTGACAGTGCGGACAGAGACTGACAGTGTGGACAGAGACTGACAGCGTGGACAGAGACTAACAGTGTGGACAGAGGCTGACCACGTGGACAGAGACTGACAGTGCGGACAGAGACTGACAACGCAGACACAGACTGACAGTGCGGACAGAGACTGACAGTGCAGACAGAGACTGACAGTGCAGAAAGAGATTGACTGTGGAAACGGACTGACAGAGCGGACATAGACTGATAGTCCGGGCATAGACTGAAAGTGCAGACATAGACTGACAGTGTCGACAGAGACTGACAGTGCGGACAGAGACTGACTGCGTGGACAGAGACTGACAACGCAGACACAGACTGACAGTGCGGACAGAGACTGACAGTGCGGACAGAGACTGACAGTGCGGACAGAGACTAACAGTACAGACAGAGATTGACAGTGTGGAAAGAGACTGGCAGTGGGGAAAGGAAATGAGAGTTCAGACAGAGACTGACAGTGCAGAAAGAGAATGACAGTGGAAAGGGACAGAGTGTGCGGACATAGACTGACAGAGCGGACATAGACTGACAGTGCAGACATAGACTGACAGTGTCGACAGAGACTGACAGTGTCGACAGAGACTGACAGTGCGGACAGAGAATGACTGCGTGGACAGAGACTGACAACGCAGACACAGACTGACAGTCCGGACATAGACTGACAGTGCGGACAGAGACGAACAATACGGACAGAGAAAGAGCACGCGGACAGAGACTGACAGTGCGGACAGAGACTGACAGTGCGGACAGAGACTGACAGTGCGGACAGTGACTGACAGTGCGGACAGTGACTGACAGTGCGGACAGGGACTGACCACGCGGACAGAGACTGACAGTGCGGACAGAGACTAATAGTGCGTACAGAGACTGACAGGGCGGACAGAGACTGACAGTGCAGAAAGGGACTGACATTGCGGACAATGATTGACATTGCGGACAGTGATTGAGAGTGCGGACTGGGATTAGCAGTGTGGACAGGGATTGACAGTGTGGACAGGGATTGACAGTGTGGACATAGACTGACAGTGCGGATAGAGACTGGCAGCGAGAACTAAGACCGACTGTGTGGACTGAGACTGACCACGCGGACAGAGACTGACAGTGCGGACATAGGCTGACAATGCGGACAGAGACCGACCACGTGGAAAAAGACTGACAGTGCGGACAGAGACAGACAGTCCAGACATATACTGACAGTGCAGACAGGGATTGACAGTGCGGACATAGACTGACAGTGCAGACAGAGACTGACAGTGCGGGCAGAGACTGATAGTCCGGACATAGACTGACAGCGCAGGCAGAGACTAACAGTGTGGACAGAGACTGACCACGCGGACAGAGACTGCCAGTGCGGACATAGACTGACAATGCGGACATAGACTGACAATGCGGACAGAGACTGCCAGTGCGGACATAGACTGACAGTGCAGACAGAGACTGACAGTGCAGAAGGAGATTGACAGTGGAAACGGACTGAGAGTGCGGACAGAGACTGACAGAGTGGACATAGACTGATAGTCTGGACATAGACTGACAGAGCGGACATAGACTGACAGTGCAGACATAGACTGACTGTGTCGACAGAGACTGACAGTGCGGACAGAGACTGACTGCGTGGACAGAGACTGACAACGCAGACACAGACTGACTGCGTGGACAGAGACTGACAGTGCGGACATAGATTGACAGTGCGGACAGAGACTGACAGTGCGGACAGAGACTAACAGTACAGACAGAGATTGACAGTGTGGAAAGAGACTGGCAGTGGGGAAAGGAAATGAGAGTTCAGACAGAGACTGACAGTGCAGAAAGAGAATGACAGTGGAAAGGGACAGAGTGTGCGGACATAGACTGACAGAGCGGACATAGACTGATAGTCCTGACATAGACTGACAGTGCAGACATAGACTGACAGTGTCGACAGAGACTGACAGTGCAGACACAGACTGACAGTGCGGACAGAGCATGACAACGCAGACACAGTCTGACAGTGCGGACAGAGACTGACAGTGTGGACAGAGCAAGACAGTCCGGACATTGACTGACAGTGCGGACAGAGACTAACAATGCGGACAGAGAAAGAGCACGCGGACAGAGACTGACAGTGCGGACAGAGACTGACAGTGCGGACAGTGACTGACAGTGCGGACAGTGACTGACAGTGCGGACAGAGACTGACCACGCGGACAGAGACTAACAGTGCGTACAGAGACTGACAGGGCGGACATAGACTGACAGTGCAGACAGAGACTGACAGTGCGGACAGGGACTGACAGTGCGGACATGGACTGAATGCGTGGACAAAGACTGACAACGCAGACACAGACTGACGGTGCGGACATTGACTGACAGTGCGGACAGAGACTTACAGTGCGGACAGAGACTGACAGTGCGGACAGCGACTGACAGTGCGGACAGCGACTGACAGTGCGGACATAGACTGACAGTGCGGACAGAGACTAACAATGCGGACGGAGACTGACCACGTGGAAAGAGACTGACGGTGCGGTCAGAGACAGACAGTCCGGACATATACTGACAGTGCAGACAGGGATTGACAGTGCGCACTGGGATTAACAGTGCGGACATAGATTGACAGCGCGGACAGAGACTGACAGTGCAGACAGAGACTGACAGTGCGGACAGAGACTAACAGTACAGTCAGAGATTGACAGTGCGGACATAGACTGACAGTGCAGACAAAGACTGACAGTGCGGACGGAGACTGATAGTGCTGACATAGACTAACAGTGCAGACAGAGACTAACAGTGTGGACAGAGACTGACCACGCGGACAGAGACTGACAGGGCGGACAGAGACTGACAGTGCAGAAAGGGACTGACATTGCGGACAATGATTGACATTGCGGACAGTGACTGAGAGTGCGGACTGGGATTTTCAGTGCGGAGAGGGATTGACAGTGCAGATAGGGATTGACAGTGCGCACTGGGATTAACGGTGCGCACAGGGATTGACAGTGTGGACATCGACTGACAGTTCGGATAGAGACTAACAATGCAGACAGAGACTGACCACGCGGAAAGATACTGACAGTGAGGACATAGACTGACAATGCGGACAGAGACTGCCAGTGCGGACATAGACTGACAGTGCGGACATAGACAGACTGCGTGGACAGAGACTGACAACGCAGACACAGACTGACAGTGCGGACATAGACTGACAATGCGGACAGAGACTGCCAGTGCGGACATAGACTGACAGTGCGGACAGAGACAGACTGCGTGGACAGAGACTGACAACGCAGACACAGACTGACAGTGCGGACAGAGACTAACAGGACAGACAGAGATTGACAGTGTGGAAAGAGACTGGCAGTGGGGAAAGGAAATGAGAGTTCAGACAGAGACTGACAGTGCAGAAAGAGAATGACAGTGGAAAGGGACAGAGTGTGCGGACATAGACTGACAGAGCGGACATAGACTGACAGTCCGGACATAGACTGACAGTGCAGACATAGACTGACAGTGCAGACATAGACTGACAGTGTCGACAGAGACTAACAGTGTGGACAGAGACTGACAGTACGGACAGAGACTGACAGTGCGGACAGAGCATGACAGTCCGGACATAGACTGACAGTGCAGACAGAGACTGACATTGCGAACATAGACTGACAGTGCGGACATAGACTGACAGTGTTGCCAGAGACTGACATTGCGGACAGAGACTGACAGTGCAGAAAGGGACTGACATTGCGGACAATGATTGAAATTGCGGACAGTGATTGAGAGTGCGGACTGGGATTTTCAGTGTGGACAGGGATTGACAGTGCAGACAGGGATTGACAGTGTGGACAGGGATTGACAGTGTGGACATAGACTGACAGTGCGGATAGAGACTGGCAGTGAGAACGGAGACTGGCAGTGCGGACAGAGACTGACAGTGCGGACATAGACTGACAGTGCGGACAGAGACTGACAGTCCGGACATAGACTGACAGTCCGGACATAGACTGACAGTGTGGACAGAGACTGACATTGCGGACATAGACTGACAGTGCGGACAGAGACTGACAGTGCGGACAGAGACTAACAATGCGGACAGAGACTGACCACGCGGAAAGATACTGACAGTGAGGACTGTACTGATAGTGCGAACAGAGACTGACAGTGCAGACAGAGACTAACAGTACAGACAGAGATGGACAGTGTGGAAAGAGACTGGCAGTGGGGAAAGAAAATGACAGTGCAGACAGAGACTGACAGTGCAGAAAGAGAATGACTGTGGAAACGGACTGAGAGTGCGGACATAGACTGACAGAGCGGACATCGACTGATAGTCCGGGCATAGACTGACAGTGCAGACAAAGACTGACAGTGTGGACAGAGACTGACAGTGCGGACAGGGACTGACTGCGTGGACAAAGACTGACAACGCAGACACAGACTGACAGTGCGGACATAGACTGACAGTGCGGACAGAGACTGACAGTGCGGACAGAGACTGACAGTGCGGGCATAGACTGACAGTGCGGACAGAGACTAACAATGCGGACAGAGACTGACCACGTGGAAAGAGACCGACGGTGCGGACAGAGACAGACAGCCGGACATATACTGACAGTGCAGACAGGGATTGACAGTGCGCACTGGGATTAACAGTGTGGACATAGATTGACAGTGCGGACAGAGACTGACAGTGCAGACAGAGACTGACAGTGCGGACATAGACAGACAGTGCGGACATAGACTGATAGCCCGGACATAGACTGACAGTGCAGATATAGACTGACAGAGTGGACAGAGACTGACAGTGCGGACAGAGACTGACAGTGTGGACAGAGACTGACTGCGTGGACAGAGACTAACAGTGTGGACAGAGGCTGAGCACGCGGACAGAGACTGACAGTGCGGACTTGGACTGACAATGCGGACAGAGACTGACCACGTGGAAAGAGACTGACAGTGCGGACAGAGATAGACAGTCCAGACATATACTGACAGTGCAGACAGGGATTGACAGAGCGCACTGGTATTAACAGTGCGGACATAGACTGACAGTGCGGACAGAGACAGACAGTGCGGACATAGACTGATAGCCCGGACTTAGACTGACAGTGCAGATATAGACTGACAGAGCGGACAGAGACTGACAGTGCGGACAGAGACTGACAGTGTGGACAGAGACTGACAGCGTGGACAGAGACTAACAGTGTGGACAGAGGCTGACCACGTGGACATAGACTGACAGAGCGGACATAGACTGATACTCCGGACACAGACTGACAGTGCAGACATAGACTGACAGTGTCGACAGAGACTGACAGTGCGGACAGAGACTGACTGCGTGGACAGAGACTGACAACGCAGACACAGACTGACAGTGCGGACAGAGACTGACAGTGCGGACAGAGCAAGACAGTCCGGACGTAGACTGACAGTGCGGACAGAGACTAACAATGCGGACAGAGAAAGAGCACGCGGACAGAGACTGACAGTGCGGACAGAGACTGACAGTGCGGACAGAGACTGACAGTGCGGACAGTGACTGACAGTGCGGACAGAGACTGACAGTGCGGACAGAGACTGACAGTGCGGACAGAGACTGACAGTGCGGACAGTGACTGACAGGGCGGACATAGACTGACAGTGCAGACAGAGACTGACAGGGCGGACAGAGACTGACAGTGCAGAAAGGGACTGACATTGCGGACAATGATTGACATTGCGAACAGTGATTGAGAGTGCGGACTGGGATTTTCAGTGTGGACAAGGATTGACAGTGCAGACAGGGATTGACAGTGCGCACTGGCATTAACAGTGTGGACAGGGATTGACAGTGTGGACAGGGATTGACAGTGTGGACATAGACTGACAGTGTGGATAGAGACTGGCAGTGAGAACTGAGACTGACAGTGTGGACTGAGACTGACTGCTTGGACAGAGACTAACAGTGCGGACAAAAACTGACCACGCGGACAGAGACTGACAGTGCGGACACAGACTGACAATGCGGACAGAGACTGACCACGTGGAAAGAGACTGACAGTGCGGACAGAGACAGACAGTCCAGACATATTCTGACAGTGCAGACAGGGATTGACAGAGCGCACTGGGATTAACACTGCGGACATAGACTGACAGTGCGGACAGAGACTGACAGTGCGGACATAGACTGATAGCCCGGACATAGACTGACAGTGCAGATATAGACTGACAGAGCGGACAGAGACTGACAGTGCGGACAGAGATTGACAGTGCGGACAGAGACTGACTGCGTGGACAGAGACTAACAGTGTGGACAGAGACTGACCACGCGGACAGAGACTGACCACGCGGACATAGACTGACAATGCGGACAGAGACGGACCACGCGGACAGAGACTGACCACGCGGACATAGACTGACAGTGCGGACAGAGAAAGACAGTCCAGACATATACTGACAGTGCAGACAGGGATTGACAGTGCGCACTGGGGTTAACAGTGCGGACATAGACTGACAGTGCGGACAGAGACTGACAGTGCGGACATAGACTGATAGCTCGTACATAGACTGACAGCGCAGACAGAGACTGACAGTGCAGACAGTGACTGACAATGCGGACAGAGACTGACCACGTGGAAAGAGACTGACAGTGCGGACAGAGACAGACAGTCCAGACATATACTGACAGTGCAGACAGGGATTGACAGTGCGCACTGGATTAACAGTGCGGACATAGACTGACAGTGCAGACAGAGACTGACAGTGCGGACAGAGACTAATAGTCCGGACATAGACTGACAGCGCAGACAGAGACTAACAGTGTGGACAGAGACTGACCACGTGGACAGAGACTGACAGTGCGGACATAGACTGACAATGCGGACAGAGACTGCCAGTGCGGACATAGACTGACAGTGCAGATATGGACTGACAGTGTCGACAGAGACTGACAGTGCGGACAGAGACTGACTGCGTGGACAGAGACTGACAACGCAGACACAGACTGAGAGTGCGGACAGAGACTGACAGTGCGGACAGGGACTGACAGTGCGGACAGAGACTAACAGGACAGACAGAGATTGACAGTGTGGAAAGAGACTGGCAGTGGGGAAAGGAAATGAGAGTTCAGACAGAGACTGACAGTGCAGAAAGAGAATGACAGTGGAAAGGGACAGAGTGTGCGGACATCGACTGACAGAGCGGACATAGACTGACAGTGTCGACAGAGACTAATAGTGTGGACAGAGACTGACAGTACGGACAGAGACTGACAGTGCGGACAGAGCATGACAGTCCGGACATAGACTGACAGTGCAGACAGAGACTGACAGTGCGGACAGAGACTGACATTGCGGACATAGACTGACAGTGCGGACATAGACTGACAGTGCAGACTGAGACTGTCAGTGCGGACATAGACTGACAGTGCGGACAGAGACTGACAGTGCGGACAGAGACAGAAAGTGCGGGCAGAGACTGACAGTGCGGACAGAGACTGACAGTGCGGACAGAGACTGACCCCGCGGACAGAGACTGACCACGCGGACAGAGACTGACAGTGCGGACAGAGATTGACAGTGCAGACATAGACTGACAGTGTTGCCAGAGGCTGTCAGTGCGGACATAGACTGACAGTGCGGACAGAGACTGACAGAGCGGACAGAGACAGAAAGTGCGGGCAGAGACTGACAGTGCGGACAGAGACTGACAGTGCGGACAGAGACTGACCACGCGGACAGAGACTGACAGTGCGGACAGAGACTGACAGTGCAGACAGAGACTGATAGTCCGGGCATAGACTGACAGTGCAGACAAAGACTGACAGTGTGGACAGAGACTGACAGTGCGGACAGAGACTGACTGCGTGGACAAAGACTGACAACTCATACACAGGCTGACAGTGCGGACAGAGACTGACAGTGCGGACAGAGACTAACAGTACAGACAGAGATTGACAGTGCAGACATAGACTGACAGTGTTGCCAGAGACTGTCAGTGCGGACATAGACTGACAGTGCGGACAGAGACTGACCACGCGGACAGAGACTGACAGTGCGGACAGAGACTGACAGTGCAGACAGAGACTGATAGTCCGGGCATAGACTGACAGTGCAGACAAAGACTGACAGTGTGGACAGAGACTGACAGTGCGGACAGAGACTGACTGCGTGGACAAAGACTGACAACTCATACACAGGCTGACAGTGCGGACAGAGACTGACAGTGTTGCCAGAGACTGTCAGTGCGGACATAGACTGACAGTGCGGACAGAGACTGACAGTGCAGACAGAGACAGAAAGTGCGGGCAGAGACTGACAGTGCGGACAGAGTCTGACAGTGCGGACATAGACTGACAGTGCGGACAGAGACTGACAGTGCAGACATAGACTGACAGTGCGGACAGAGTCTGACAGTGCGGACAGAGACTGACAGTGCGGACAGAGACTGACAGTGCAGACAGAGACGAACAATGCGGACAGAGACTGACCACGCGGAAAGATACTGACAGTGAGGACTGTACTGATAGTGCGAACAGAGACTGACAGTGCGGACAGAGACTAACAGTACAGACAGAGATTGACAGTGTGGAAAGAGACTGGCACTGGGGAAAGAAAATGACAGTGCAGACAGAGACTGACAGAGCAGAAAGAGAATGACTGTGGAAACGGACTGAGAGTGCGGACATAGAGTGACAGTGCGGACATAGAGTGACAGTGCGGACATAGACTGATAGTCCGGGCATAGACTGACAGTGCAGACAAAGACTGACAGTGTGGACAGAGACTGACAGTGCGGACAGAGACTGACAGTGCGGACAGCGACTGACAGTGCGGACAGCGACTGACAGTGCGGACATAGACTGACAGTGCGGACAGAGACTAACAATGCGGACGGAGACTGACCACGTGGAAAGAGACTGACGGTGCGGTCAGAGACAGACAGTCCGGACATATACTGACAGTGCAGACAGGGATTGACAGTGCGCACTGGGATTAACAGTGCGGACATAGATTGACAGCGCGGACAGAGACTGACAGTGCAGACAGAGACTGACAGTGCGGACAGAGACTAACAGTACAGTCAGAGATTGACAGTGCGGACATAGACTGACAGTGCAGACATAGACTGACAGTGCGGACAGAGACTGACAGTGCGGACGGAGACTGATAGTGCTGACATAGACTGACAGTGCAGACAGAGACTAACAGTGTGGACAGAGACTGACCACGCGGACAGAGACTGACAGGGCGGACAGAGACTGACAGTGCAGAAAGGGACTGACATTGCGGACAATGATTGACATTGCGGACAGTGACTGAGAGTGCGGACTGGGATTGTCAGTGCGGAGAGGGATTGACAGTGCAGATAGGGATTGACAGTGCGCACTGGGATTAACGGTGCGCACAGGGATTGACAGTGTGGACATCGACTGACAGTTCGGATAGAGACTCACAATGCGGACAGAGACTGACCACGCGGAAAGATACTGACAGTGAGGACATAGACTGACAATGCGGACAGAGACTGCCAGTGCGGACATAGACTGACAGTGCGGACATAGACAGACTGCGTGGACAGAGACTGACAATGCAGACACAGACTGACAGTGCAGACATAGACTGACAATGCGGACAGAGACTGCCAGTGCGGACATAGACTGACAGTGCGGACAGAGACAGACTGCGTGGACAGAGACTGACAACGCAGACACAGACTGAGAGTGCGGACAGAGACTGACAGTGTGGACAGAGACTGACAGTGCGGACAGGGACTGACTGCGTGGACAAAGACTGACAACGCAGACACAGACTGACAGTGCGGACATAGACTGACAGTGCGGACAGAGACTGACAGTGCGGACAGAGACTGACAGTGCGGGCATAGACTGACAGTGCGGACAGAGACTAACAATGCGGACAGAGACTGACCACGTGGAAAGAGACCGACGGTGCGGACAGAGACAGACAGCCGGACATATACTGACAGTGCAGACAGGGATTGACAGTGCGCACTGGGATTAACAGTGTGGACATAGATTGACAGTGCGGACAGAGACTGACAGTGCAGACAGAGACTGACAGTGCGGACATAGACAGACAGTGCGGACATAGACTGATAGCCCGGACATAGACTGACAGTGCAGATATAGACTGACAGTGCGGACAGAGACTGACAGTGTGGACAGAGACTGACTGCGTGGACAGAGACTAACAGTGTGGACAGAGGCTGAGCACGCGGACAGAGACTGACAGTGCGGACTTGGACTGACAATGCGGACAGAGACTGACCACGTGGAAAGAGACTGACAGTGCGGACAGAGATAGACAGTCCAGACATATACTGACAGTGCAGACAGGGATTGACAGAGCGCACTGGGATTAACAGTGCGGACATAGACTGACAGTGCGGACAGAGACTGACAGTGCGGACATAGACTGATAGCCCGGACTTAGACTGACAGTGCAGATATAGACTGACAGAGCGGACAGAGACTGACAGTGCGGACAGAGACTGACAGTGTGGACAGAGACTGACAGCGTGGACAGAGACTAACAGTGTGGACAGAGGCTGACCACGTGGACATAGACTGACAGAGCGGACATAGACTGATACTCCGGACACAGACTGACAGTGCAGACATAGACTGACAGTGTCGACAGAGACTGACAGTGCGGACAGAGACTGACTGCGTGGACAGAGACTGACAACGCAGACACAGACTGACAGTGCGGACAGAGACTGACAGTGCGGACAGAGCAAGACAGTCCGGACGTAGACTGACAGTGCGGACAGAGACTAACAATGCGGACAGAGAAAGAGCACGCGGACAGAGACTGACAGTGCGGACAGAGACTGACAGTGCGGACAGAGACTGACAGTGCGGACAGTGACTGACAGTGCGGACAGAGACTGACAGTGCGGACAGAGACTGACAGTGCGGACAGAGACTGACAGTGCGGACAGTGACTGACAGGGCGGACATAGACTGACAGTGCAGACAGAGACTGACAGGGCGGACAGAGACTGACAGTGCAGAAAGGGACTGACATTGCGGACAATGATTGACATTGCGAACAGTGATTGAGAGTGCGGACTGGGATTTTCAGTGTGGACAAGGATTGACAGTGCAGACAGGGATTGACAGTGCGCACTGGCATTAACAGTGTGGACAGGGATTGACAGTGTGGACAGGGATTGACAGTGTGGACATAGACTGACAGTGTGGATAGAGACTGGCAGTGAGAACTGAGACTGACAGTGTGGACTGAGACTGACTGCTTGGACAGAGACTAACAGTGCGGACAAAGAGTGACCACGCGGACAGAGACTGACAGTGCGGACACAGACTGACAATGCGGACAGAGACTGACCACGTGGAAAGAGACTGACAGTGCGGACAGAGACAGACAGTCCAGACATATTCTGACAGTGCAGACAGGGATTGACAGAGCGCACTGGGATTAACAGTGCGGACATAGACTGACAGTGCGGACAGAGACTGACAGTGCGGACATAGACTGATAGCCCGGACATAGACTGACAGTGCAGATATAGACTGACAGAGCGGACAGAGACTGACAGTGCGGACAGAGACTGACAGTGCGGACAGAGACTGACTGCGTGGACAGAGACTAACAGTGTGGACAGAGACTGACCACGCGGACAGAGACTGACCACGCGGACATAGACTGACAATGCGGACAGAGACGGACCACGCGGACAGAGACTGACCACGCGGACATAGACTGACAGTGCGGACAGAGAAAGACAGTCCAGACATATACTGACAGTGCAGACAGGGATTGACAGTGCGCACTGGGATTAACAGTGCGGACATAGACTGACAGTGCGGACAGAGACTGACAGTGCGGACATAGACTGATAGCTCGTACATAGACTGACAGCGCAGACAGAGACTGAAAGTGCAGACAGAGACTGACCACGTGGAAAGAGACTGACAGTGCGGACAGAGACAGACAGTCCAGACATATACTGACAATGCAGACAGGGATTGACAGTGCGCACTGGGATTAACAGTGCGGACATAGACTGACAGTGCAGACAGAGACTGACAGCGCAGACAGAGACTAACAGTGTGGACAGAGACTGACCACGTGGACAGAGACTGACAGTGCGGACATAGACTGACAATGCGGACAGAGACTGCCAGTGCGGACATAGACTGACAGTGCAGACATGGACTGACAGTGTCGACAGAGACTGACAGTGCGGACAGAGACTGACTGCGTGGACAGAGAATGACAGTGCAGACACAGACTGACTGCGTGGACAGAGACTGACAACGCAGACACAGACTGACAGTGCGCACAGAGACTAACAGTGCGGACAGGGACTGACAGTGCGGACAGAGACTGACAGTGCGGACAGAGACTAACAGTACAGACAGAGATTGACAGTGTGGAAAGAGACTGGCAGTGGGGAAAGAAAATGACAGTGCAGACAGAGACTGACAGTGCAGAAAGAGAATGACAGTGGAAAGGGACAGAGTGTGCGGACATAGACTGACAGAGCGGACATAGACAGATAGTCCGGACATAGACTGACAGTGCAGACATAGACTGACAGTGCAGACATAGACTGACAGTGTCGACAGAGACTAACAGTGTGTACAGAGACTGACAGTACGGACAGAGACTGACAGTGCGGACAGAGCATGACAGTCCGGACATAGACTGACAGTGCAGACAGAGACTGACAGTGCGGACAGAGACTGACAGTGCGGACAGAGACTAACAGTACAGACAGAGATTGACAGTGTGGAAAGAGACTGGCAGTGGGGAAAGAAAATGACAGTGCAGACAGAGACTGACAGTGCAGAAAGAGAATGACAGTGGAAAGGGACAGAGTGTGCGGACATAGACTGACAGAGCGGACATAGACAGATAGTCCGGACATAGACTGACAGTGCAGACATAGACTGACAGTGCAGACATAGACTGACAGTGTCGACAGAGACTAACAGTGTGGACAGAGACTGACAGTACGGACAGAGACTGACAGTGCGGACAGAGCATGACAGTCCGGACATAGACTGACAGTGCGGACAGAGACTGACAGTGCGGACAGAGACTGACATTGCGGACATAGACTGACAGTGCGGACATAGACTGACAGTGTTGCCAGAGACTGTCAGTGCGGACATAGACTGACAGTGCGGACAGAGACTGACAGTGCGGACAGAGACAGAAAGTGCGGGCAGAGACTGACAGTGCGGACAGAGACTGACAGTGCGGACAGAGACTGACCACGCGGACAGAGACTGACCACGCGGACAGAGACTGACAGTGCGGACAGAGATTGACAGTGCAGACATAGACTGACAGTGTTGCCAGAGGCTGTCAGTGCGGACATAGACTGACAGTGCGGACAGAGACTGACAGTGCGGACAGAGACAGAAAGTGCGGGCAGAGACTGACAGTGCGGACAGAGTCTGACAGTGCGGACATAGACTGACAGTGCGGACAGAGACTGACAGTGCAGACATAGACTGACAGTGCGGACAGAGTCTGACAGTGCGGACAGAGACTGACAGTGCGGACAGAGACTGACAGTGCGGACAGAGACTGACAGTGCAGACATAGACTGACAGTGCGGACAGAGTCTGACAGTGCTGACAGAGACTGACAGTGCGGACAGAGACTAACAATGCGAACAGAGACTGACAGTGCGGACAGAGACTGACAGTGCGGACAGAGACTGACCACGCGGACAGAGACTGACAGTGCGGACAGAGACTGACAGTGCGGACAGAGACTGACAGTGCGGACAGAGACTGACAGTGCAGACAGAGACTGATAGTCCGGGCATAGACTGACAGTGCAGACAAAGACTGACAGTGTGGACAGAGACTGACAGTGCGGACAGAGACTGACTGCGTGGACAAAGACTGACAACTCAGACACAGACTGACAGTGCGGACAGAGACTGACAGTGCGGACAGAGACTAACAGTACAGACAGAGATTGACAGTGCAGACATAGACTGACAGTGTTGCCAGAGACTGTCAGTGCGGACATAGACTGACAGTGCGGACAGAGACTGACAGTGCGGACAGAGACAGAAAGTGCGGGCAGAGACTGACAGTGCGGACAGAGTCTGACAGTGCGGACATAGACTGACAGTGCGGACAGAGACTGACAGTGCAGACATAGACTGACAGTGCGGACAGAGTCTGACAGTGCGGACAGAGACTGACAGTGCGGACAGAGACTGACAGTGCGGACAGAGACTGACAGTGCAGACATAGACTGACAGTGCGGACAGAGTCTGACAGTGCTGACAGAGACTGACAGTGCGGACAGAGACTAACAATGCGGACAGAGACTGACCACGCGGAAATATACTGACAGTGAGGACTGTACTGATAGTGCGAACAGAGACTGACAGTGCGGACAGAGACTAACAGTACAGACAGAGATTGACAGTGTGGAAAGAGACTGGCACTGGGGAAAGAAAATGACAGTGCAGACAGAGACTGACAGAGCAGAAAGAGAATGACTGTGGAAACGGACTGAGAGTGCGGACATAGAGTGACAGTGCGGGCATAGACTGATAGTCCGGGCATAGACTGACAGTGCAGACAAAGACTGACAGTGTGGACAGAGACTGACAGTGCGGACAGAGACTGACTGCGTGGACAAAGACTGACAACTCAGACACAGACTGACAGTGCGGACAGAGACTGACAGTGCGGACAGAGACTCACAGTACAGACAGAGATTGACAGTGCAGACATAGACTGACAGTGTGGACAGAGACTGACAGCGTGGACAGAGACTGACAGCGTGGACAGAGACTAACAGCGTGGACAGAGACTTACAACGCAGACACAGACTGACAGTGCGGACAGAGACTGACAGTGCAGACAGAGAATGACAGTGCAGAAAGAGATTGACTGTGGAAACGGACTGACAGTGCAGACAGAGACTGACAGTGCAGACAGAGACTGACCTTGCGGACATAGACTGACAGTGCGGACATAGACTGACAGTGTTGCCAGAGACTGACAGTGCGGACATAGACTGACGGTGCGGACAGAGACTAACAATGCGGACAGAGAAAGAGCACGCGGACAGAGACTGAAAGTGCGGACAGAGACTGACAGTGCGGACAGAGACTGACAGTGCGGACAGAGACTGACAGTGCGGACAGAGACTGACCACGCAGACAGAGACTGACCACGCAGACAGAGACTGACAGTGCAGAAAGGGACTGACATTGCGGACAATGATTGACATTGCGGACAGTTATTGAGAGTGCGGACTGGGATTTTCAGTGTGGACAGGGATTGACAGTGCAGACAGGGATTGACAGTGCGCACTGAGATTAACAGTGTGGACAGGGATTGACAGTGTGGACAGGGATTGACAGTGTGGACATAGACTGACAGTGCGGACAGAGACTGACAGTCGGGACATAGACTGACAGTCCGGACATAGACTGACAGTGTGGACAGAGACTGACATTGCGGACATAGACTGACAGTGCGGACAGAGACTGACAGTGCGGACAGAGACTAACAATGCGGACAGAGACTGACCACGCGGAAAGATACTGACAGTGAGGACTGTACTGATAGTGCGAACAGAGACTGACAGTGCAGACAGAGACGAACAGTACAGACAGAGATGGACAGTGTGGAAAGAGACTGGCAGTGGGGAAAGAAAATGACAGTGCAGACAGAGACTGACAGTGCAGAAAGAGAATGACTGTGGAAACGGACTGAGAGTGCGGACATAGACTGACAGAGCGGACATCGACTGATAGTCCGGGCATAGACTGACAGTGCAGACAAAGACTGACAGTGTGGACAGAGACTGACAGTGCGGACAGGGACTGACTGCGTGGACAAAGACTGACAACGCAGACACAGACTGACAGTGCGGACAGAGACTGACAACGCAGACACAGACTGACAGTGCGGACATAGACTGACAGTGCGGACAGAGACTGACAGTGCGGACAGAGACTGACAGTGCGGGCATAGACTGACAGTGCGGACAGAGACTAACAATGCGGACAGAGACTGACCACGTGGAAAGAGAC
Organism: Mustelus asterias; assembly: GCF_964213995.1. Lineage (NCBI taxonomy): Eukaryota > Metazoa > Chordata > Chondrichthyes > Carcharhiniformes > Triakidae > Mustelus > Mustelus asterias. The sequence continues at coordinate 62,025,615 of NC_135809.1, read as the reverse complement.
TGACGGTGCGGACAGAGACAGACAGCCGGACATATACTGACAGTGCAGACAGGGATTGACAGTGCGCACTGGGATTAACAGTGTGGACATAGATTGACAGTGCGGACAGAGACTGACAGTGCAGACAGAGACTGACAGTGCGGACAGAGACTGACAGTGCAGACATAGACTGACAGTGTTGCCAGAGACTGTCAGTGCGGACATAGACTGACAGTGCGGACAGAGACTGACAGTGCGGACAGAGACAGAAAGTGCGGGCAGAGACTGACAGTGCGGACAGAGTCTGACAGTGCGGACAGAGACTGACAGTGCGGACAGAGACTGACAGTGCGGACAGATACTAACAATGCGGACAGAGACTGACCACGCGGAAAGATACTGACAGTGCGGACAGAGACTAACAGTACAGACAGAGATTGACAGTGTGGAAAGAGACTGGCACTGGGGAAAGAAAATGACAGTGCAGACAGAGACTGACAGAGCAGAAAGAGAATGACTGTGGAAACGGACTGAGAGTGCGGACATAGAGTGACAGTGCGGGCATAGACTGATAGTCCGGGCATAGACTGACAATGCAGACAAAGACTGACAGTGTGGACAGAGACTGACAGTGCGGACAGAGACTGACTGCGTGGACAAAGACTGACAACTCAGACACAGACTGACAGTGCGGACAGAGACTGACAGTGCGGACAGAGACTCACAGTACAGACAGAGATTGACAGTGCAGACATAGACTGACAGTGTGGACAGAGACTGACAGCGTGGACAGAGACTAACAGTGTGGACAGAGACTGACAACGCAGACAGAGACTGACAGTGCAGACAGAGACTGACCTTGCGGACATAGACTGACAGTGCGGACATAGACTGACAGTGTTGCCAGAGACTGACAGTGCGGACACAGACTGACGGTGCGGACAGAGACTAACAATGCGGACAGAGAAAGAGCACGCGGACAGAGACTGAAAGTGCGGACAGAGACTGACAGTGCGGACAGAGACTGACAGTGCGGACAGAGACTGACAGTCCGGACAGAGACTGACCACGCAGACAGAGACTGACAGTGCAGAAAGGGACTGACATTGCGGACAATGATTGACATTGCGGACAGTTATTGAGAGTGCGGACAGGGATTTTCAGTGTGGACAGGGATTGACAGTGCAGACAGGGATTGACAGTGCGCACTGGGATTAACAGTGTGGACAGGGATTGACAGAGTGGACAGGGATTGACAGTGTGGACATAGACTGACAGTGCGGATAGAGACTGGCAGTGAGAACTGAGACTGACAGTGCGGACAGAGACTGACAGTGCGGACATAGACTGACAGTGCGGATAGAGACTGGCAGTGAGAACTGAGACTGACAGTGCGGACAGAGACTGACAGTGTGGAAAGAGATGAACATTGCGGACAGAGACTGACAGTGAGGACAGAGACTCACAGTGCGGACAGAGACTGACAGTGTGGACAGGGATTGACAGTGCGGACACAGACAGACAGTGCGGACAGAGACTGACAGTGCAGACAGAGACTGACAGTGTGGACAGAGACTGACAGTGAGGACAGTGACTGACAGTGTGGACAGAGACTGACAGTGCGGACAGAGACTGACAGTGCAGACATAGACTGACAGTGCAGACTACATTGACAGTGCAGACATAGACTAACATTGCGGACAGAGATTGACAGTGCAGACAGGGATTGACAGTGCGGACAGGGATTGACAGTCCAGACAGAGACTGACAGTGCGGACAGTGACTGACAGTGGAGACAGAGACGAACATTGCGGACAGAGACTGACAGTGCAGACAGAGAATTTCAGTGCGGACACAGACTGGCAGTGCGGCCAGAGACTGACAGTTTGTGCAGAGACTGAAAACGCAGACAGAGACTGACAGTGCGGACAGAGACTGACAGTGTGGACAGAGACTAACAGTGCGGACAGAGACTGACAGTGTGGAAAGAGACGAACATTGCGGACAGAGACTGACTGTGCAGAAAGAAACTGACAGTGCGGACAGAGACTGACAGTGTGGGCAGGGATTGACAGTGCGGACACAGACAGACAGTGCGGACAGAGACTGACAGTGCAGACAGAGACTTTCAGTGCAGACATAGACTGGAACTGCGGCCAGAGACTGACAGTGAGGACAGAGACTGACAGTGAGGACAGAGACTGACAGTGCAGAAAGGGACTGACAATACAGACAGTGATTGACACTGCGGACAGTGATTGAGAGTGCTGACTGGGATTTGCAGTGCAGCGAGGGATTGACAGTGCAGACAGGGATTGACAGTGCGGACAGGGATTGACAGTGCGGACAGGGATTGACAGTGCGGACAGAGACTGACAGGGGAGACAGAGACGAACATTGCGGACAGAGACTGACAGTGCAGACAGAGACTGACAGTGCGGACAGGGATTGACAGTGCGGACAGGGATTGACAGTGCAGACAGAGACTGACCTTGCGGACATAGACTGACAGTGCGGACATAGACTGACAGTGTTGCCAGAGACTGACAGTGCGGACACAGACTGACGGTGCGGACAGAGACTAACAATGCGGACAGAGAAAGAGCACGCGGACAGAGACTGAAAGTGCGGACAGAGACTGACAGTGCGGACAGAGACTGACAGTGCGGACAGAGACTGACAGTCCGGACAGAGACTGACCACGCAGACAGAGACTGACAGTGCAGAAAGGGACTGACATTGCGGACAATGATTGACATTGCGGACAGTTATTGAGAGTGCGGACTCTCAATAACTGACCACGCGGACAGAGACTGACAGTGCGGACAGAGACTGACTGCGTGGACAGAGACTGACAACGCAGACACAGACTGACAGTGCAGACAAAGACTGACAGTGTGGACAGAGACTGACAGTGCGGACAGAGACTGACTGCGTGGACAAAGACTGACAACTCAGACACAGACTGACAGTGCGGACAGAGACTGACAGTGCGGACAGAGACTAACAGTACAGACAGAGATTGACAGTGCAGACATAGACTGACAGTGTTGCCAGAGACTGTCAGTGCGGACATAGACTGACAGTGCGGACAGAGACTGACAGTGCGGACAGAGACTGACTGCGTGGACAGAGACTGACAGTGCGGACAGAGACTGACTGCGTGGACAGAGACTGACAGTGCGGACACAGACAGACAGTGCGGACAGAGACTGACAGTGCGGACAGAGACTAACAGTACAGACAGAGATTGACAGTGTGGAAAGAGACTGGCAGTGGGGAAAGGAAATGAGAGTTCAGACAGAGACTGACAGTGCAGAAAGAGAATGACAGTGGAAAGGGACAGAGTGTGCGGACAGAGACTGACAGAGCGGACATAGACAGATAGTCCGGACATAGACTGACAGTGCAGACATAGACTGACAGTGCAGACAGAGACTGACAGTGTCGACAGAGACTAACAGTGTGGACAGAGACTGACAGTACGGACAGAGACTGACAGTGCGGACAGAGCATGACAGTCCGGACATAGACTGACAGTGCAGACAGAGACTGACAGTGCGGACAGAGACTGACATTGCGGACATAGACTGACAGTGCGGACATAGACTGACAGTGTTGCCAGAGACTGTCAGTGCGGACATAGACTGACAGTGCGGACAGAGACTGACAGTGCGGTCAGAGACTGACAGTTTGTGCAGAGACTGAAAACGCAGACAGAGACTGACAGTGCGGACAGAGACTAACAGTACGGACAGAGATTGACAGTGTGGAAAGAGACGAACATTGCGGACAGAGACTGACAGTGCGGTCAGAGACTGACAGTGCAGACAGGGATTGACCGTGCGGACACAGACAGACAGTGCGGACAGAGACCGACAGTGCGGTCAGAGACTAACAGTGCGGACAGAGACAAACAGTGCGGACAGAGACTGACAGCGCAGACAGAGACTGACAGTGAGGACAGAGACTGACAGTGAGGACAGAGACTGACAGTGCGGACAGAGAGTGACAGTGTGGACAGGGATTGACAGTGCTGACACAGACAGACAGTGCGGACAGAGACTGACAGTGCAGACAGAGACTGACAGTGCGGACATAGACTGGCAGTGCGGCCAGAGACTGACAGTGCGGACAGAGACAGAAAGTGCGGGCAGAGACTGACAGTGCGGACAGAGACTGACAGTGCGGACAGAGACTGACCACGCGGACAGAGACTGACAGTGCGGACAGAGACTGACTGCGTGGACAGAGACTGACAACGCAGACACAGACTGACAGTGCAGACAAAGACTGACAGTGTGGACAGAGACTGACAGTGCGGACAGAGACTGACTGCGTGGACAAAGACTGACAACTCAGACACAGACTGACAGTGCGGACAGAGACTGACAGTGCGGACAGAGACTAACAGTACAGACAGAGATTGACAGTGCAGACATAGACTGACAGTGTTGCCAGAGACTGTCAGTGCGGACATAGACTGACAGTGCGGACAGAGACTGACAGTGCGGACAGAGACTGACTGCGTGGACAGAGACTGACAGTGCGGACAGAGACTGACAGCGTGGACAGAGACTGACAGTGCGGACACAGACTGACAGTGCGGACAGAGACTGACAGTGCGGACAGAGACTAACAGTACAGACAGAGATTGACAGTGTGGAAAGAGACTGGCAGTGGGGAAAGGAAATGAGAGTTCAGACAGAGACTGACAGTGCAGAAAGAGAATGACAGTGGAAAGGGACAGAGTGTGCGGACAGAGACTGTCAGAGCGGACATAGACAGATAGTCCGGACATAGACTGACAGTGCAGACATAGACTGACAGTGCAGACAGAGACTGACAGTGTCGACAGAGACTGACAGTACGGACAGAGACTGACAGTACGGACAGAGACTGACAGTGCGGACAGAGCATGACAGTCCGGACATAGACTGACAGTGCAGACAGAGACTGACAGTGCGGACAGAGACTGACATTGCGGACATAGACTGACAGTGCGGACATAGACTGACAGTGTTGCCAGAGACGGTCAGTGCGGACATAGACTGACAGTGCGGACAGAGACTGACAGTGCGGACAGAGACAGAAAGTGCGGGCAGAGACTGACAGTGCGGACAGAGACTGCCAGTGCGGACAGAGACTGACCACGCGGACAGAGACTGACCACGCGGACAGAGACTGACAGTGCGGACAGAGATTGACAGTGCAGACATAGACTGACAGTGTTGCCAGAGACTGTCAGTGCGGACATAGACTGACAGTGCGGACAGAGACTGACAGTGCGGACAGAGACAGAAAGTGCGGGCAGAGACTGACAGTGCGGACAGAGACTGACAGTGCGGACAGAGACTGACCACGCGGACAGAGACTGACAGTGCGGACAGAGACTGACTGCGTGGACAGAGACTGACAACGCAGACACAGACTGACAGTGCAGACAAAGACTGACAGTGTGGACAGAGACTGACAGTGCGGACAGAGACTGACTGCGTGGACAAAGACTGACAACTCAGACACAGACTGACAGTGTGGACAGAGACTGACAGTGCGGACAGAGACAAACAGTACAGCCAGAGATTGACAGTGCAGACATAGACTGACAGTGTTGCCAGAGACTGTCAGTGCGGACATAGACTGACAGTGCGGACAGAGACTGACAGTGCGGACAGAGTCTGACAGTGCGGACATAGACTGACAGTGCGGACAGAGACTGACAGTGCAGACATAGACTGACAGTGCGGACAGAGTCTGACAGTGCGGACAGAGACTGACAGTGCGGACAGAGACTGACAGTGCGGACAGAGACTACCAATGCGAACAGAGACTGACCACGCGGAAAGATACTGACAGTGAGGACTGTACTGATAGTGCGAAAAGAGACTGACAGTGCGGACAGAGATTGACAGTGCAGACATAGACTGACAGTGTTGCCAGAGACTGTCAGTGCGGACATAGACTGACAGTGCGGACAGAGACTGACAGTGCGGACAGAGACAGAAAGTGCGGGCAGAGACTGACAGTGCGGACAGAGACTGACAGTGCGGACAGAGACTGACCACGCGGACAGAGACTGACAGTGCGGACAGAGACTGACTGCGTGGACAGAGACTGACAACGCAGACACAGACTGACAGTGCAGACAAAGACTGACAGTGTGGACAGAGACTGACAGTGCGGACAGAGACTGACTGCGTGGACAAAGACTGACAACTCAGACACAGACTGACAGTGCGGACAGAGACTGACAGTGCGGACAGAGACTAACAGTACAGACAGAGATTGACAGTGCAGACATAGACTGACAGTGTTGCCAGAGACTGTCAGTGCGGACATAGACTGACAGTGCGGACAGAGACTGACAGTGCGGACAGAGACAGAAAGTGCGGGGAGAGACTGACAGTGCGGACAGAGTCTGACAGTGCGGACATAGACTGACAGTGCGGACAGAGACTGACAGTGCAGACATAGACTGACAGTGCGGACAGAGTCTGACAGTGCGGACAGAGACTGACAGTGCGGACAGAGACTAACAATGCGGACAGAGACTGACCACGCGGAAAGATACTGACAGTGCGGACAGAGAATAACAGTACAGACAGAGATTGACAGTGTGGAAAGAGACTGGCACTGGGGAAAGAAAATGACAGTGCAGACAGAGACTGACAGAGCAGAAAGAGAATGACTGTGGAAACGGACTGAGAGTGCGGACATAGAGTGACAGTGCGGGCATAGACTGATAGTGCGGACAGAGACTGACAGTGCGGACAGAGGCTGATAGTGCGGAAATAGACTGACAATGCAGACAAAGACTGACAGTGTGGACAGAGACTGACAGTGCGGACAGAGACTGACAGTGCGGACATAGAGTGACAGTGCGGACAGAGACTGATAGTCCGGGCATAGACTGACAATGCAGACAAAGACTGATAGTGTGGACAGAGACTGACAGTGCGGACAGAGACTGACTGCGTGGACAAAGACTGACAACTCAGACACAGACTGACAGTGCGGACAGAGACTGCCAGTGCGGACAGAGACTCACAGTACAGACAGAGATTGACAGTGCAGACATAGACTGACAGTGTGGACAGAGACTGACAGCGTGGACAGAGACTGACAGCGTGGACAGAGACTAACAGTGTGGACAGAGACTGACAACGCAGACACAGACTGACAGTGCGGACAGAGACTGACAGTGCAGACAGAGACTGACAGTGCAGACAGAGACTGACAGCGTGGACAGAGACTAACAGTGTGGACAGAGACTGACAACGCAGACAGAGACTGACAGTGCAGACAGAGACTGACCTTGCGGACATAGACTGACAGTGCGGACATAGACTGACAGTGTTGCCAGAGACTGACAGTGCGGACACAGACTGACGGTGCGGACAGAGACTAACAATGCGGACAGAGAAAGAGCACGCGGACAGAGACTGAAAGTGCGGACAGAGACTGACAGTGCGGACAGAGACTGACAGTGCGGACAGAGACTGACAGTCCGGACAGAGACTGACCACGCAGACAGAGACTGACAGTGCAGAAAGGGACTGACATTGCGGACAATGATTGACATTGCGGACAGTTATTGAGAGTGCGGACTGGGATTTTCAGTGTGGACAGGGATTGACAGTGCAGACAGGGATTGACAGTGCGCACTGGGATTAACAGTGTGGACAGGGATTGACAGAGTGGACAGGGATTGACAGTGTGGACATAGACTGACAGTGCGGATAGAGACTGGCAGTGAGAACTGAGACTGACAGTGCGGACAGAGACTGACAGTGTGGAAAGAGATGAACATTGCGGACAGAGACTGACAGTGAGGACAGAGACTCACAGTGCGGACAGAGACTGACAGTGTGGACAGGGATTGACAGTGCGCACACAGACAGACAGTGCGGACAGAGACTGACAGTGCAGACAGAGACTGACAGTGTGGACAGAGACTGACAGTGAGGACAGTGACTGACAGTGTGGACAGAGACTGACAGTGCGGACAGAGACTGACAGTGCAGACATAGACTGACAGTGCAGACTACATTGACAGTGCAGACATAGACTAACATTGCGGACAGAGATTGACAGTGCAGACAGGGATTGACAGTGTGGACAGGGATTGACAGTGCAGACAGGGATTGACAGTGCGCACTGGGATTAACAGTGTGGACAGGGATTGACAGAGTGGACAGGGATTGACAGTGTGGACATAGACTGACAGTGCGGATAGAGACTGGCAGTGAGAACTGAGACTGACAGTGCGGACAGAGACTGACAGTGTGGAAAGAGATGAACATTGCGGACAGAGACTGACAGTGAGGACAGAGACTCACAGTGCGGACAGAGACTGACAGTGTGGACAGGGATTGACAGTGCGCACACAGACAGACAGTGCGGACAGAGACTGACAGTGCAGACAGAGACTGACAGTGTGGACAGAGACTGACAGTGAGGACAGTGACTGACAGTGTGGACAGAGACTGACAGTGCGGACAGAGACTGACAGTGCAGACATAGACTGACAGTGCAGACTACATTGACAGTGCAGACATAGACTAACATTGCGGACAGAGATTGACAGTGCAGACAGGGATTGACAGTGCGGACAGGGATTGACAGTGCAGACAGAGACTGACAGTGCGGACAGTGACTGACAGTGGAGACAGAGACGAACATTGCGGACAGAGACTGACAGTGCAGACAGAGAATTTCAGTGCGGACACAGACTGGCAGTGCGGCCAGAGACTGACAGTTTGTGCAGAGACTGAAAACGCAGACAGAGACTGACAGTGCGGACAGAGACTGACAGTGTGGACAGAGACTAACAGTGCGGACAGAGACTGACAATGTGGAAAGAGACGAACATTGCGGACAGAGACTGACTGTGCAGAAAGAAACTGACAGTGCGGACAGAGACTGACAGTGTGGACAGGGATTGACAGTGCGGACACAGACAGACAGTGCGGACAGAGACTGACAGTGCAGACAGAGACGAACATTGCTGACAGAGACTGACAGTGCAGACAGAGACTTTCAGTGCAGACAAAGAGTGGAAGTGCGGCCAGAGACTGACAGTGAGGACAGAGACTGACAGTGAGGACAGAGACTGACAGTGCAGAAAGGGACTGACAATACAGACAGTGATTGACACTGCGGACAGTGATTGAGAGTGCTGACTGGGATTTGCAGTGCAGCGAGGGATTGACAGTGCAGACAGGGATTGACAGTGCGGACAGGGATTGACAGTGCGGACAGGGATTGACAGTGCGGACAGAGACTGACAGGGGAGACAGAGACGAACATTGCGGACAGAGACTGACAGTGCGGACATAGACTGGCAGTGGGCACAGAGACTGACAGTGCGGACAGAGACAGACAGTGCAGACATACACTGCCAGTGCAGACATACACTGACAGTGCGGACAGAGACTCACATCGCGGACAGAGACTGACAGTGCGGACAGAGACTGACAGTGCGGACAGAGACTGACAGTGCGGACAGAGACTGACAGTGAGGACAGAGACTGACAGTGACGACAGAGACTGACAGTGACGACAGAGACTGACAGTGAGGACAGAGACTGACAGTGCGGACAGAGACAGACAGTGGAGACAGAGACGAACAATGCGGACAGAGACTGACAGTGCAGACAGGGATTGACAGTGCAGACAGAGACTGACAGTGGAGGCAGAGACGAACAGTGTGGACAGAGACTGACAGTGCAGACAGAGAATTTCAGTGCGGACATCGACTGGCAGTGCGGCCAGAGACTGACAGTTTGTGCAGAGACTGAAAACGCAGACAGAGACTGACAGTGCGGACAGAGACTGACAGTGCGGACAGAGACTGACAGTGCGGACAGAGACTGACAGTGCGGACAGAGACTAACAGTGCGGACAGAGACTGACAGTGTGGAAAGAGACGAACATTGCGGACAGAGACTGACAGTGCAGACAGAGACTGACAGTGCGGACAGAGACTGACAGTGTGGACAGGGATTGACAGTGCAGACACAGACAGACAGTGCGGACAGAGACTGACAGTGCAGACAGAGACGAACATTGCTGACAGAGACTGACAGTGCAGACAGAGACTTTCAGTGCGGACATAGACTGGCAGTGCGGCCAGAGACTGACAGTGCGGTCAGAGACTGACAGTTTGTGCAGAGACTGAAAACGCAGACAGAGACTGACAGTGCGGACAGAGACTGACAGTGCGGACAGAGACTAACAGTACGGACAGAGATTGACAGTGTGGAAAGAGACGAACATTGCGGACAGAGACTGACAGTGCGGTCAGACACTGACAGTGCAGACAGGGATTGACCGTGCGGACACAGACAGACAGTGCGGACAGAGACCGACAGTGCGGTCCGAGACTTACAGTGCGGACAGAGACAAACAGTGCGGACAGAGACTGACAGCGCAGACAGAGACTGACAGTGAGGACAGAGACTGACAGTGAGGACAGAGACTGACAGTGCGGACAGAGAGTGACAGTGTGGACAGGGATTGACAGTGCTGACACAGACAGACAGTGCGGACAGAGACTGACAGTGCAGACAGAGACTGACAGTGCGGACATAGACTGGCAGTGCGGCCAGAGACTGACAGTGCGGCCAGAGACTGACAGTTTGTGCAGAGACTGAAAACGCAGACAGAGACTGACAGTGCAGACAGAGACTGACAGTACCGACAGAGATTGACACTGTGGAAAGAGACGAACATTGCGAACAGAGACTGACAGTGCAGACAGAGACTGACAGTGCAGTCAGAGACTGACAGTGCGGACAGGGATTGACAGTGCGGACACAGACAGACAGTGAGGACAGAGACTCACAGTGAGGACAGAGACTGACAGTGCGGACAGAGACAAACAGTGCGGTCAGAGACTAACAGTGCGGGCAGAGACTAACAGTGCGGGCAGAGACTAACAGTGCGGACAGAGACTAACAGTGCGCACAGAGACTGACAGCGCAGACAGAGACTGACAGTGAGGACAGAGACTGACAGTGAGGACAGAGACTGACAGAGCGGACAGAGAGTGACAGTGTGGACAGGGATTGACAGTGCTGACACAGACAGACAGTGCGGACAGAGACTGACAGTGCAGACAGAGACTGACAGTGCGGACATAGACTGGCAGTGCGGCCAGAGACTGACAGTGCGGCCAGAGACTGACAGTTTGTGCAGAGGCTGAAAACGCAGACAGAGACTGACAGTGCGGACAGAGACTGACAGTGCGGACAGGGACTGACAGTGCGGACAGAGACTAAAAGTACGGAAAGAGACTGACAGTGTGGAAAGAGATGAACATTGCGGACAGAGACTGACAGTGCAGACAGAGACTGACAGTGCGGACACAGACAGACAGTGCGGACAGAGACTGACAGTGCAGACAGAGACGAACATTGCTGACAGAGACTGACAGTGCAGACAGAGACTTTCAGTGTCGGACATAGACTGGCAGTGCGGCCAGAGACTGACAGTTTGTGCAGAGACTGAAAACGCAGACAGAGACTGACAGTGGAGACAGAGACGAACAATGCGGACAGAGACTGACAGTGCAGACAGGGATTGACAGTGCGGACAGGGATTGACAGTGCAGAGAGAGACTGACAGTGGAGACAGAGACGAACAGTGCGGACAGAGACTGACAGTGCAGACAGAGAATTTCAGTGCGGACATAGACTGGCAGTGCGGCCAGAGACTGACAGTTTGTGCAGGGACTGAAAACGCAGACAGAGACTGACAGTGCGGACAGAGACTGACAGTGCGGACAGAGACTCACATCGCGGACAGAGACAGACAGTGCGGACAGAGACTGACAGTGTGGACAGAGACTGACAGTGCGGACAGAGACTGACAGTGCGGACAGAGACTGACAGTGCAGACAGAGACTGACAGTGCAGACAGAGACTGGCAGTGTGGACATTGATTGACAGTGTGGACAGAGATTGACAGTGTGAACAGAGTTTGTCAGTGTGGACAGAGATTGAGAGTAAAGACAGAGATTGATAGTGTGGACAGAAATTGACAGTGTGGACAGAAATTGACAGTGTGAACTGAGATTGACAGTGTGGACAAAGATTGACAGTGCAGACAGTGATTGACAGTGTGAACAGAGACTGACAGTGTGGACAGGCATTGACAGTGTGGACAGAGATTGACAGTGTGGACAGAGACTGACAGTGTGGACAGAGACTGACAGTGTGGACAGGCATTGACAGTGTGGACAGAGATTGACAGTGTGGACAGAGATTGACAGTGTGGACAGAGATTGACAGTGTGGACAGAGACTGACAGTGTGGACAGAGACAGACAGTGGGGACAGGGACTGGCAGTGCGGACAGAGACTGATAGTGTGGACAGAGATTGAGAGTGTGGACAGAGACTAACAGTGCGGACAGAGACTAACAGTGCGGACAGAGACTAACAGTGCGGACAGAGACTAACAGTGCGGACGGAGACAAACTGTGCGGACAGAGACAAACAGTGCGGACAGAGACTGACAGTGCCGTCAGGGACTCACAGTGGGGACAGAGATTGACAGTGCGGACATAGATTGACAGTGCAGACAGAGACGAACAGTGCGGACAGGTATTGACAGTGCAGACAGAGACTGACAGTGCGGACAGTGACTGACAGTGGAGACAGAGACGAACAATGCGGACAGAGACTGACAGTGCAGACAGGGATTGACAGTGCGGACAGGGATTGACAGTGCAGACAGAGACTGACAGTGGAGACAGAGACGAACGGTGCGGACAGAGACTGACAGTGCAGACAGAGAATTTCAGTGCGGACATAGACTGGCAGTGCGGCCAGAGACTGACAGTTTGTGCAGAGACTGAAAACGCAGACAGAGACTGACAGTGCGGACAGAGACTGACATTGCGGACCGAGACTAACAGTGCGGACAGAGACTGACAGTGTGGAAAGAGACGAACATTGCAGACAGAGACTGACAGTGCAGACAGAGACTGACAGTGCGGACAGAGACTGACAGTGCAGACAGAGACAAACATTGCTGACAGAGACTGAAAGTGCAGACAGAGACTTTCAGTGTGGACATAGACTGGCTGTGCGGCCAGAGACTGACAGTGCGGCCAGAGACTGACAGTTTGTGCAGAGACTGAAAACGCAGACAGAGACTGACAGTGCGGACAGAGACTGACAGTGCGGACAGGGATTGACAGTGCAGCAAGGGATTGCCAGTGCGGACTGGGATTGACAGTGCGGACAGGGATTGACAGTGCGGACAGGGATTGACAGTGCGGACAGGGATTGACAGAGCGGACAGAGACAGACAGTGCGGACAGAGACAGACAGTCTGGACTGAGACTGACAACGCGGACAGAGACAGAATGGTATGGACTGAGACTAACAGTGCGGACAGAGACTAACAGTGTGGACAGAGACTGACAGTGCGGAGAGAGACTGACAGTGTGGACAGAGACTGACAGTGCGGACAGAGACTGGTAGTGTGGACAGAGTTTGCCAGGGCGGACATTGATTGACAGTGCGGACAGAGATTGACAGTGTGAACAGAGTTTGTCAGTGTGAACTGAGATTGACAGTGCGGACAAAGACTGACAGTGCAGAAAGTGATTGACAGTGTGGACAGAGATTGACAGTGTGGACAGAGACTGACAGTGTGGACAGAGACTGACAGTGTGGACAGAGACAGACAGTGGCGACAGGGACTGGCAGTGCGGACAGAGACTGACAGTGTGGACAGAGATTGACAGTGCGGACAGAGACTGACAGTGCGGACAGAGACTGACAGTGCGGACAGAGACTGACAGTGCAGACAGAGACTGGCAGTGTGGACAGAGTTTGCCAGGGCGGACATTGATTGACAGTGTGGACAGAGATTGACAGTGTGAACAGAGTTTGTCAGTGCGGACAGAGATTGAGAGTAAAGACAGAGATTGATAGTGTGGACAGAAATTGACAGTGTGGACAGAAATTGACAGTGTGAACTGAGATTGACAGTGCGGACAAAGATTGACAGTGCAGACAGTGATTGACAGTGTGCACAGAGACTGACAGTGTGGACAGAGACTGACAGTGAGGACAGTGACTGACAGTGTGGACAGAGACTGACAGTGCGGACAGAGACTGACAGTGCAGACATAGACTGACAGTGCAGACTACATTGACAGTGCAGACATAGACTAACATTGCGGACAGAGATTGACAGTGCAGACAGGGATTGACAGTGCGGACAGGGATTGACAGTGCAGACAGAGACTGACAGTGCGGACAGTGACTGACAGTGGAGACAGAGACGAACATTGCGGACAGAGACTGACAGTGCAGACAGAGAATTTCAGTGCGGACACAGACTGGCAGTGCGGCCAGAGACTGACAGTTTGTGCAGAGACTGAAAACGCAGACAGAGACTGACAGTGCGGACAGAGACTGACAGTGTGGACAGAGACTAACAGTGCGGACAGAGACTAACAGTGTGGAAAGAGACGAACATTGCGGACAGAGACTGACTGTGCAGAAAGAAACTGACAGTGCGGACAGAGACTGACAGTGTGGGCAGGGATTGACAGTGCGGACACAGACAGACAGTGCGGACAGAGACTGACAGTGCAGACAGAGACGAACATTGCTGACAGAGACTGACAGTGCAGACAGAGACTTTCAGTGCAGACATAGACTGGAACTGCGGCCAGAGACTGACAGTGAGGACAGAGACTGACAGTGAGGACAGAGACTGACAGTGCAGAAAGGGACTGACAATACAGACAGTGATTGACACTGCGGACAGTGATTGAGAGTGCTGACTGGGATTTGCAGTGCAGCGAGGGATTGACAGTGCAGACAGGGATTGACAGTGCGGACAGGGATTGACAGTGCGGACAGGGATTGACAGTGCGGACAGAGACTGACAGGGGAGACAGAGACGAACATTGCGGACAGAGACTGACAGTGCAGACAGAGACTGACAGTGCGGACATAGACTGGCAGTGGGCACAGAGACTGACAGTGCGGACAGAGACAGACAGTGCAGACATACACTGCCAGTGCAGACATACACTGACAGTGCGGACAGAGACTCACATCGCGGACAGAGACTGACAGTGCGGACAGAGACTGACAGTGCGGACAGAGACTGACAGTGAGGACAGAGACTGACAGTGACGACAGAGACTGACAGTGACAACAGAGACTGACAGTGCGGACAGAGACAGACAGTGGAGACAGAGACGAACAATGCGGACAGAGACTGACAGTGCAGACAGGGATTGACAGTGCAGACAGAGACTGACAGTGGAGACAGAGACGAACAGTGCGGACAGAGACTGACAGTGCAGACAGATAATTTCAGTGCGGACATCGACTGGCAGTGCGGCCAGAGACTGACAGTTTGTGCAGAGACTGAAAACGCAGACAGAGACTGACAGTGCGGACAGAGACTGACAGTGCGGACAGAGACTAACAGTGCGGACAGAGACTGACAGTGTGGAAAGAGACGAACATTGCGGACAGAGACTGACAGTGCAGACAGAGACTGACAGTGCGGACAGAGACTGACAGTGTGGACAGGGATTGACAGTGCAGACACAGACAGACAGTGCGGACAGAGACTGACAGTGCAGACAGAGACGAACATTGCTGACAGAGACTGACAGTGCAGACAGAGACTTTCAGTGCGGACAGAGACTGGCAGTGCGGCCAGAGACTGACAGTGCGGTCAGAGACTGACAGTTTGTGCAGAGACTGAAAACGCAGACAGAGACTGACAGTGCGGACAGAGACTGACAGTGCGGACAGAGACTAACAGTACGGACAGAGATTGACAGTGTGGAAAGAGACGAACATTGCGGACAGAGACTGACAGTGCGGTCAGAGACTGACAGTGCAGACAGGGATTGACCGTGCGGACACAGACAGACAGTGCGGACAGAGACCGACAGTGCGGACAGAGACTGACAGCGCAGACAGAGACTGACAGTGAGGACAGAGACTGACAGTGAGGACAGAGACTGACAGTGCGGACAGAGAGTGACAGTGTGGACAGGGATTGACAGTGCTGACACAGACAGACAGTGCGGACAGAGACTGACAGTGCAGACAGAGACTGACAGTGCGGACATAGACTGGCAGTGCGGCCAGAGACTGACAGTTTGTGCAGAGACTGAAAACGCAGACAGAGACTGACAGTGCAGACAGAGACTGACAGTACCGACAGAGATTGACACTGTGGAAAGAGACGAACATTGCGAACAGAGACTGACAGTGCAGACAGAGACTGACAGTGCAGTCAGAGACTGACAGTGCGGACAGGGATTGACAGTGCGGACACAGACAGACAGTGAGGACAGAGACTCACAGTGAGGACAGAGACTGACAGTGCGGACAGAGACAAACAGTGCGGTCAGAGACTAACAGTGCGGGCAGAGACTAACAGTGCGGACAGAGACTAACAGTGCGGACAGAGACTGACAGCGCAGACAGAGACTGACAGTGAGGACAGAGACTGACAGTGAGGACAGAGACTGACAGAGCGGACAGAGAGTGACAGTGTGGACAGGGATTGACAGTGCTGACACAGACAGACAGTGCGGACAGAGACTGACAGTGCAGACAGAGACTGACAGTGCAGACAGAGACTGACAGTGCGGACATAGACTGGCAGTGCGGCCAGAGACTGAGAGTGCGGCCAGAGACTGACAGTGCGGCCAGAGACTGACAGTTTGTGCAGAGACTGAAAACGCAGACAGAGACTGACAGTGCGGACAGAGACTGACAGTGTGGACAGGGACTGACAGTGCGGACAGAGACTAACAGTACAGAAAGAGACTGACAGTGTGGAAAGAGATGAACATTGCGGACAGAGACTGACAGTGCAGACAGAGACTGACAGTGCGGACACAGACAGACAGTGCGGACAGAGACTGACAGTGCAGACAGAGACGAACATTGCTGACAGAGACTGACAGTGCAGACAGAGACTTTCAGTGTCGGACATAGACTGGCAGTGCGGCCAGAGACTGAAAGTGCGGCCAGAGACTGACAGTTTGTGCAGAGACTGAAAACGCAGACAGAGACTGACAGTGGAGACAGAGACGGACAATGCGGACAGAGACTGACAGTGCAGACAGGGATTGACAGTGCGGACAGGGATTGACAGTGCAGAGAGAGACTGACAGTGGAGACAGAGACGAACAGTGCGGACAGAGACTGACAGTGCAGACAGAGAATTTCAGTGCGGACATAGACTGGCAGTGCGGCCAGAGACTGACAGTTTGTGCAGAGACTGAAAACGCAGACAGAGACTGACAGTGCGGACAGAGACTGACAGTGCGGACAGAGACTCACATCGCGGACAGAGACAGACAGTGCGGACAGAGACTGACAGTGTGGACAGAGACTGACAGTGCGGACAGAGACTCACATCGCGGACAGAGACTGACAGTGCGGACAGAGACTGACAGTGCGGACAGAGACTGACAGTGCGGACAGAGACTGACAGTGAGGACAGAGACTGACAGTGACGACAGAGACTGACAGTGACGACAGAGACTGACAGTGAGGACAGAGACTGACAGTGCGGACAGAGACAGACAGTGGAGACAGAGACGAACAATGCGGACAGAGACTGACAGTGCAGACAGGGATTGACAGTGCAGACAGAGACTGGCAGTGGAGACAGAGACGAACAGTGCGGACAGAGACTGACAGTGCAGACAGAGAATTTCAGTGCGGACATCGACTGGCAGTGCGGCCAGAGACTGACAGTTTGTGCAGAGACTGAAAACGCAGACAGAGACTGACAGTGCGGACAGAGACTGACAGTGCGGACAGAGACTAACAGTGCGGACAGAGACTGACAGTGTGGAAAGAGACGAACATTGCGGACAGAGACTGACAGTGCAGACAGAGACTGACAGTGCGGACAGAGACTGACAGTGTGGACAGGGATTGACAGTGCAGACACAGACAGACAGTGCGGACAGAGACTGACAGTGCAGACAGAGACGAACATTGCTGACAGAGACTGACAGTGCAGACAGAGACTTTCAGTGCGGACATAGACTGGCAGTGCGGCCAGAGACTGATAGTTTGTGCAGAGACTGAAAACGCAGACAGAGACTGACAGTGCGGACAGAGACTGACAGTGCGGACAGAGACTAACAGTACGGACAGAGATTGACAGTGTGGAAAGAGACGAACATTGCGGACAGAGACTGACAGTGCGGTCAGAGACTGACAGTGCAGACAGGGATTGACCGTGCGGACACAGACAGACAGTGCGGACAGAGACCGACAGTGCGGTCAGAGACTAACAGTGCGGACAGAGACAAACAGTGCGGACAGAGACAGACAGCGCAGACAGAGACTGACAGTGAGGACAGAGACTGACAGTGAGGACAGAGACTGACAGTGCGGACAGAGAGTGACAGTGTGGACAGGGATTGACAGTGCTGACACAGACAGACAGTGCGGACAGAGACTGACAGTGCAGACAGAGACTGACAGTGCGGACATAGACTGGCAGTGCGGCCAGAGACTGACAGTGCGGCCAGAGACTGACAGTGCGGCCAGAGACTGACAGTTTGTGCAGAGACTGAAAACGCAGACAGAGACTGACAGTGCGGACAGAGACTGACAGTGCGGACAGAGACTGACAGTACCGACAGAGATTGACACTGTGGAAAGAGACGAACATTGCGAACAGAGACTGACAGTGCAGACAGAGACTGACAGTGCAGTCAGAGACTGACAGTGCGGACAGGGATTGACAGTGCGGACACAGACAGACAGTGAGGACAGAGACTCACAGTGAGGACAGAGACTGACAGTGCGGACAGAGACAAACAGTGCGGACAGAGACTAACAGTGCGGACAGAGACTGACAGCGCAGACAGAGACTGACAGTGAGGACAGAGACTGACAGTGAGGACAGAGACTGACAGAGCGGACAGAGAGTGACAGTGTGGACAGGGATTGACAGTGCTGACACAGACAGACAGTGCGGACAGAGACTGACAGTGCAGACAGAGACTGACAGTGCGGACATAGACTGGCAGTGCGGCCAGAGACTGACAGTGCGGCCAGAGACTGACAGTTTGTGCAGAGACTGAAAACGCAGACAGAGACTGACAGTGCGGACAGAGACTGACAGTGCGGACAGAGACTGACAGTGCGGACAGAGACTAACAGTACGGAAAGAGACTGACAGTGTGGAAAGAGATGAACATTGCGGACAGAGACTGACAGTGCAGACAGAGACTGACAGTGCGGACAGAGACTGACAGTGCGGACAGGGATTGACAGTGCGGACACAGACAGACAGTGAGGACAGAGACTCACAGTGAGGACAGAGACTGACAGTGCGGACAGAGACAAACAGTGCGGTCAGAGACTAACAGTGCGGACAGAGACTAACAGTGCGGACAGAGACTAACAGTGCGGACAGAGACTGACAGCGCAGACAGAGACTGACAGTGAGGACAGAGACTGACAGTGAGGACAGAGACTGACAGAGCGGACAGAGACTGACAGTGTGGACAGGGATTGACAGTGCTGACACAGACAGACAGTGCGGACAGAGACTGACAGTGCAGACAGAGACTGACAGTGCGGACATAGACTGGCAGTGCGGCCAGAGACTGACAGTGCGGCCAGAGACTGACAGTTTGTGCAGAGACTGAAAACGCAGACAGAGACTGACAGTGCGGACAGAGACTGACAGTGCGGACAGAGACTGACAGTGCGGACAGAGACAGACAGTACGGAAAGAGACTGACAGTGTGGAAAGAGATGAACATTGCGGACAGAGACTGACAGTGCAGACAGAGACTGACAGTGCGGACAGAGACTGACAGTGTGGACAGGGATTGACAGTGCGGACACAGACAGACAGTGCGGACAGAGACTGACAGTGCAGACAGAGACGAACATTGCTGACAGAGACTGACAGTGCAGACAGAGACTTTCAGTGTCGGACATAGACTGGCAGTGCGGCCAGAGACTGACAGTGCGGCCAGAGACTGACAGTTTGTGCAGAGACTGAAAGCACAGACAGAGACTGACAGTGCAGACAGAGACTGACAGTGGAGACAGAGACGAACAATGCGGACAGAGACTGACAGTGCAGACAGGGATTGACAGTGCGGACAGGGATTGACAGTGCAGAGAGAGACTGACAGTGGAGACAGAGACGAACAGTGCGGACAGAGACTGACAGTGCAGACAGAGAATTTCAGTGCGGACATAGACTGGCAGTGCGGCCAGAGACTGACAGTTTGTGCAGAGACTGAAAACGCAGACAGAGACTGACAGTGCGGACAGAGACTGACAGTGCGGACAGAGACTCACATCGCGGACAGAGACAGACAGTGCGGACAGAGACTGACAGTGTGGACAGAGACTGACAGTGCGGACAGAGACTGACAGTGCGGACAGAGACTGACAGTGCGGACAGAGACTAACAGTGCGGACAGAGACTGACAGTGTGGAAAGAGACGAACATTGCTGACAGAGACTGACAGTGCAGACAGAGACTTTCAGTGCGGACATAGACTGGCAGTGCGGCCAGAGACTGACAGTGCGGTCAGAGACTGACAGTTTGTGCAGAGACTGAAAACGCAGACAGAGACTGACAGTGCGGACAGAGACGGACAGTGCGGACAGAGACTAACAGTACGGACAGAGATTGACAGTGTGGAAAGAGACGAACATTGCGGACAGAGACTGACAGTGCGGTCAGAGACTGACAGTGCAGACAGGGATTGACCGTGCGGACACAGACAGACAGTGCGGACAGAGACCGACAGTGCGGTCAGAGACTAACAGTGCGGACAGAGACAAACAGTGCGGACAGAGACTGACAGTGAGGACAGAGACTGACAGTGAGGACAGAGACTGACAGTGCGGACAGAGAGTGACAGTGTGGACAGGGATTGACAGTGCTGACACAGACAGACAGTGCGGACAGAGACTGACAGTGCAGACAGAGACTGACAGTGCGGACATAGACTGGCAGTGCGGACATAGACTGGCAGTGCGGCCAGAGACTGACAGTGCGGCCAGAGACTGACAGTTTGTGCAGAGACTGAAAACGCAGACAGAGACTGACAGTGCAGACAGAGACTGACAGTACCGACAGAGATTGACACTGTGGAAAGAGACGAACATTGCGAACAGAGACTGACAGTGCAGACAGAGACTGACAGTGCAGTCAGAGACTGACAGTGCGGACAGGGATTGACAGTGCGGACACAGACAGACAGTGAGGACAGAGACTCACAGTGAGGACAGAGACTGACAGTGCGGACAGAGACAAACAGTGCGGTCAGAGACTAACAGTGCGGACAGAGACTAACAGTGCGGACAGAGACTAACAGTGCGGACAGAGACTAACAGTGCGGACAGAGACTGACAGCGCAGACAGAGACTGACAGTGAGGACAGAGACTGACAGTGAGGACAGAGACTGACAGAGCGGACAGAGAGTGACAGTGTGGACAGGGATTGACAGTGCTGACACAGACAGACAGTGCGGACAGAGACTGACAGTGCAGACAGAGACTGACAGTGCGGACATAGACTGGCAGTGCGGCCAGAGACTGACAGTGCGGACAGAGACTGACAGTGTGGACAGGGATTGACAGTGCAGACACAGACAGACAGTGCGGACAGAGACTGACAGTGCAGACAGAGACGAACATTGCTGACAGAGACTGACAGTGCAGACAGAGACTTTCAGTGCGGACATAGACTGGCAGTGCGGCCAGAGACTGACAGTGCGGTCAGAGACTGACAGTTTGTGCAGAGACTGAAAACGCAGACAGAGACTGACAGTGCGGACAGAGACGGACAGTGCGGACAGAGACTAACAGTACGGACAGAGATTGACAGTGTGGAAAGAGACGAACATTGCGGACAGAGACTGACAGTGCGGTCAGAGACTGACAGTGCAGACAGGGATTGACCGTGCGGACACAGACAGACAGTGCGGACAGAGACCGACAGTGCGGTCAGAGACTAACAGTGCGGACAGAGACAAACAGTGCGGACAGAGACTGACAGTGAGGACAGAGACTGACAGTGAGGACAGAGACTGACAGTGCGGACAGAGACAGACAGTGCGGACAGAGACAGACAGTGCGGACAGAGACTGACAGTGTGACAGAGACTGACAGTGCGGACAGAGACTGACAGTGCGGACAGAGACTGACAGTGCGGACAGAGACTAACAGTGCGGACAGAGACTGACAGTGTGGAAAGAGACGAACATTGCGGACAGAGACTGACAGTGCAGACAGAGACGGACAGTGCGGACAGAGACTGACAGTGTGGACAGGGATTGACAGTGCAGACACAGACAGACAGTGCGGACAGAGACTGACAGTGCAGACAGAGACGAACATTGCTGACAGAGACTGACAGTGCAGACAGAGACTTTCAGTGCGGACATAGACTGGCAGTGCGGCCAGAGACTGACAGTGCGGTCAGAGACTGACAGTTTGTGCAGAGACTGAAAACGCAGACAGAGACTGACAGTGCGGACAGAGACGGACAGTGCGGACAGAGACTAACAGTACGGACAGAGATTGACAGTGTGGAAAGAGACGAACATTGCGGACAGAGACTGACAGTGCGGTCAGAGACTGACAGTGCAGACAGGGACTGACCGTGCGGACACAGACAGACAGTGCGGACAGAGACCGACAGTGCGGTCAGAGACTAACAGTGCGGACAGAGACAAACAGTGCGGACAGAGACTGACAGTGAGGACAGAGACTGACAGTGAGGACAGAGACTGACAGTGCGGACAGAGAGTGACAGTGTGGACAGGGATTGACAGTGCTGACACAGACAGACAGTGCGGACAGAGACTGACAGTGCAGACAGAGACTGACAGTGCGGACATAGACTGGCAGTGCGGACATAGACTGGCAGTGCGGCCAGAGACTGACAGTGCGGCCAGAGACTGACAGTTTGTGCAGAGACTGAAAACGCAGACAGAGACTGACAGTGCAGACAGAGACTGACAGTACCGACAGAGATTGACACTGTGGAAAGAGACGAACATTGCGAACAGAGACTGACAGTGCAGAGAGAGACTGACAGTGCAGTCAGAGACTGACAGTGCGGACAGGGATTGACAGTGCGGACACAGACAGACAGTGAGGACAGAGACTCACAGTGAGGACAGAGACTGACAGTGCGGACAGAGACAAACAGTGCGGCCAGAGACTAACAGTGCGGACAGAGACTAACAGTGCGGACAGAGACTAACAGTGCGGACAGAGACTAGCAGTGCGGACAGAGACTGACAGCGCAGACAGAGACTGACAGTGAGGACAGAGACTGACAGTGAGGACAGAGACTGACAGAGCGGACAGAGAGTGACAGTGTGGACAGGGATTGACAGTGCTGACACAGACAGACAGTGCGGACAGAGACTGACAGTGCAGACAGAGACTGACAGTGCGGACATAGACTGGCAGTGCGGCCAGAGACTGACAGTGCGGCCAGAGACTGACAGTTTGTGCAGAGACTGAAAACGCAGACAGAGACTGACAGTGCGGACAGAGACTGACAGTGCGGACAGAGACTGACAGTGCGGACAGAGACTAACAGTACGGAAAGAGACTGACAGTGTGGAAAGAGATGAACATTGCGGACAGAGACTGACAGTGCAGACAGAGACTGACAGTGCGGACACAGACAGACAGTGCGGACAGAGACTGACAGTGCAGACAGAGACGAACATTGCTGACAGAGACTGACAGTGCAGACAGAGACTTTCAGTGTCGGACATCGACTGGCAGTGCGGCCAGAGACTGACAGTGCGGCCAGAGACTGACAGTTTGTGCAGAGACTGAAAACACAGACAGAGACTGACAGTGCGGACAGAGACTGACAGTGGAGACAGAGACGAACAATGCGGAAAGAGACTGACAGTGCAGACAGGGATTGACAGTGCGGACAGGGATTGACAGTGCAGAGAGAGACTGACAGTGGAGACAGAGACGAACAGTGCGGACAGAGACTGACAGTGCAGACAGAGAATTTCAGTGCGGACATAGACTGGCAGTGCGGCCAGAGACTGACAGTTTGTGCAGAGACTGAAAACGCAGACAGAGACTGACAGTGCGGACAGAGACTGACAGTGCGGACAGAGACTCACATCGCGGACAGAGACAGACAGCGCGGACAGAGACTGACAGTGTGGACAGAGACTGACAGTGCGGACAGAGACTGACAGTGTGGACAGAGACTGACAGTGCAGACAGAGACTGACAGTGCAGACAGAGACTGGCAGTGTGGACAGAGTTTGCCAGGGCGGACATTGATTGACAGTGTGGACAGAGATTGACAGTGTGAACAGAGTTTGTCAGTGCGGACAGAGATTGAGAGTAAAGACAGAGATTGATAGTGTGGACAGAAATTGACAGTGTGGACAGAAATTGACAGTGTGAACTGAGATTGACAGTGTGGACAAAGATTGACAGTGTGGACAGAAATTGACAGTGCGGACAGAAATTGACAGTGTGAACTGAGATTGACAGTGCGGACAAAGATTGACAGTGCAGACAGTGATTGACAGTGTGAACAGAGACTGACAGTGTGGACAGGCATTGACAGTGTGGACAGAGATTGACAGTGTGGACAGAGACTGACAGTGTGGACAGAGACAGACAGTGGGGACAGGGACTGGCAGTGCGGACAGAGACTGATAGTGTGGACAGAGATTGAGAGTGTGGTCAGAGACTAACAGTGCAGACAGAGACTAACAGTGCGGACAGAGACTAACAGTGCGGACGGAGACAAACTGTGCGGACAGAGACAAACAGTGCGGACAGAGACTGACAGTGCCGTCAGGGACTCACAGTGGGGACAGAGATTGACAGTGCGGACATAGATTGACAGTGCAGACAGAGACGAACAGTGCGGACAGGGATTGGCAGTGCAGACAGAGACTGACAGTGCGGACAGTGACTGACAGTGGAGACAGAGACGAACAATGCGGACAGAGACTGACAGTGCAGACAGGGATTGACAGTGCGGACAGGGATTGACAGTGCAGACAGAGACTGACAGTGGAGACAGAGACGAACAGTGCGGACAGAGACTGACAGTGCAGAGAGAGAATTTCAGTGCGGACATAGACTGGCAGTGCGGCCAGAGACTGACAGTTTGTGCAGAGACTGAAAACGCAGACAGAGACTGACAGTGCGGACAGAGACTGACATTGCGGACCGAGACTAACAGTGCGGACAGAGACTGACAGTGTGGAAAGAGACGAACATTGCAGACAGAGACTGACAGTGCAGACAGAGACTGACAGTGCGGACAGAGACTGACAGTGCAGACAGAGACAAACATTGCTGACAGAGACTGAAAGTGCAGACAGAGACTTTCAGTGTGGACATAGACTGGCAGTGCGGCCAGAGACTGACAGTGCGGCCAGAGACTGACAGTGCGGACAGGGATTGACAGTGCAGCAAGGGATTGACAGTGCGGACTGGGATTGACAGTGCGGACAGGGATTGACAGAGCGGACAGAGACAGACAGTGCGGACAGAGACAGACAGTCTGGACTGAGACTGACAACGCGGACAGAGACAGAATGGTATGGACTGAGACTAACAGTGCGGACAGAGACTAACAGTGTGGACAGAGACTGACAGTGCGGAGAGAGACTGAAAGTGTGGACAGAGACTGACAGTGCGGACAGAGACTGGTAGTGTGGACAGAGTTTGCCAGGGCGGACATTGATTGACAGTGTGAACAGAGTTTGTCAGTGTGAACTGAGATTGACAGTGTGGACAGAGACTGACAGTGTGGACAGAGACTGACAGTGTGGACAGAGACAGACAGTGGCGACAGGGACTGGCAGTGCGGACAGAGACTGACAGTGTGGACAGAGACTGACAGTGCGGACAGAGACTGACAGTGCAGACAGAGACCGACAGTGCGGACAGAGACCGACAGTGCGGACAGAGACTGACAGTGCGGACAGAGACTGGCAGTGTGGACAGAGTTTGCCAGGGCGGACATTGATTGACAGTGTGGACAGAGATTGACAGTGTGAACAGAGTTTGTCAGTGCGGACAGAGATTGAGAGTAAAGACAGAGATTGATAGTGTGGACAGAAATTGACAGTGTGGACAGAAATTGACAGTGTGAACTGAGATTGACAGTGCGGACAAAGATTGACAGTGCAGACAGTGATTGACAGTGTGAACAGAGACTGACAGTGTGGACAGGCATTGACAGTGTGGACAGAGATTGAGAGTGTGGACAGAGACTAACAGTGCAGACAGAGACCAGCAGTGCGGACAGAGACCAACAGTGCGGACAGAGACAAACAGTGCGGACAGAGACAAACAGTGCGGACAGAGACTGACAGTGCCGTCAGGGACTCACAGTGGGGACAGAGATTGACAGTGCGGACATAGACTGACAGTGCAGACTAGACTGACAGTGCAGACATAGACTAACATTGCGGACAGAGATTGACAGTGCAGACAGGGATTGACAGTGCGGACAGGGATTGACAGTGCAGACAGAGACTGACAGTGCGGACAGTGACTGACAGTGGAGACAGAGACGAACAATGCGGACAGAGACTGACAGTGCAGACAGGGATTGACAGTGCAGACAGGGATTGACAGTGCAGAGAGAGACTGACAGTGGAGACAGAGACGAATAGTGCGGACAGAGACTGACAGTGCAGACAGAGAATTTCAGTGCGGACATAGACTGGCAGTGCGGCCAGAGACTGACAGTTTGTGCAGAGACTGAAAACGCAGACAGAGACTGACAGTGCGGACAGAGACTGACATTGCGGACCGAGACTAACAGTGCGGACAGAGACTGACAGTGTGGAAAGAGACGAACATTGCAGACAGAGACTGACAGTGCAGACAGAGACTGACAGTGCGGACAGAGACTGACAGTGCAGACAGAGACAAACATTGCTGACAGAGACTGAAAGTGCAGACAGAGACTTTCAGTGTGGACATAGACTGGCAGTGCGGCCAGAGACTGACAGTGCGGCCAGAGACTGACAGTGCGGACAGGGATTGACAGTGCAGCAAGGGATTGACAGTGCGGACTGGGATTGACAGTGCGGACAGGGATTGACAGAGCGGACAGAGACAGACAGTGCGGACAGAGACAGACAGTCTGGACTGAGACTGACAACGCGGACAGAGACAGAATGGTATGGACTGAGACTAACAGTGCGGACAGAGACTAACAGTGTGGACAGAGACTGACAGTGCGGAGAGAGACTGAAAGTGTGGACAGAGACTGACAGTGCGGACAGAGACTGGTAGTGTGGACAGAGTTTGCCAGGGCGGACATTGATTGACAGTGTGAACAGAGTTTGTCAGTGTGAACTGAGATTGACAGTGTGGACAGAGACTGACAGTGTGGACAGAGACTGACAGTGTGGACAGAGACAGACAGTGGCGACAGGGACTGGCAGTGCGGACAGAGACTGACAGTGTGGACAGAGACTGACAGTGCGGACAGAGACTGACAGTGCAGACAGAGACCGACAGTGCGGACAGAGACCGACAGTGCGGACAGAGACTGACAGTGCGGACAGAGACTGGCAGTGTGGACAGAGTTTGCCAGGGCGGACATTGATTGACAGTGTGGACAGAGATTGACAGTGTGAACAGAGTTTGTCAGTGCGGACAGAGATTGAGAGTAAAGACAGAGATTGATAGTGTGGACAGAAATTGACAGTGTGGACAGAAATTGACAGTGTGAACTGAGATTGACAGTGCGGACAAAGATTGACAGTGCAGACAGTGATTGACAGTGTGAACAGAGACTGACAGTGTGGACAGGCATTGACAGTGTGGACAGAGATTGAGAGTGTGGACAGAGACTAACAGTGCAGACAGAGACCAGCAGTGCGGACAGAGACCAACAGTGCGGACAGAGACAAACAGTGCGGACAGAGACTGACAGTGCCGTCAGGGACTCACAGTGGGGACAGAGATTGACAGTGCGGACATAGACTGACAGTGCAGACTAGACTGACAGTGCAGACATAGACTAACATTGCGGACAGAGATTGACAGTGCAGACAGGGATTGACAGTGCGGACAGGGATTGACAGTGCAGACAGAGACTGACAGTGCGGACAGTGACTGACAGTGGAGACAGAGACGAACAATGCGGACAGAGACTGACAGTGCAGACAGGGATTGACAGTGCAGACAGGGATTGACAGTGCAGAGAGAGACTGACAGTGGAGACAGAGACGAATAGTGCGGACAGAGACTGACAGTGCAGACAGAGAATTTCAGTGCGGACATAGACTGGCAGTGCGGCCAGAGACTGACAGTTTGTGCAGAGACTGAAAACGCAGACAGAGACTGACAGTGCGGACAGAGACTGACATTGCGGACCGAGACTAACAGTGCGGACAGAGACTGACAGTGTGGAAAGAGACGAACATTGCAGACAGAGACTGACAGTGCAGACAGAGACTGACAGTGCGGACAGCGTCTGACAGTGTGGACAGAGTCTGACAGTGCGGACACAGACAGACAGTGCGGACAGAGACTGACAGTGCAGACAGAGACGAACAGTGCGGACAGAGACTGACAGTGCACGCAGAGAATTTCAGTGCGGACATAGACTGGCAGTGCGGCCAGAGACTGACAGTTTGTGCAGAGACTGAAAACGCAGACAGAGACTGACAGTGCGGACAGAGATTAACAGTGCAGACAGAGACTGACAGTGTGGAAAGAGATGAACATTGCAGACAGAGACTGACAGTGCAGGCAGAGACTGACAGTGCGGACAGAGACTGACAGTGTGGACAGGGATTGACAGTGCGGACACAGACAGACAGTGCGGACAGAGACAGACAGTGCGGACAGAGACAGACAGTCTGGACCGAGACTGACAACGTGGACAGAGACAGAATGGTATGGACTGAGACTAACAGTGCGCACAGAGACAAACAGTGCGGACAGAGACAGACAGTGCGGACAGAGACAGACAGTGCGGACAGAGACAGACAGTGCGGACGGAGACTAACAGTGCGGATGGAGACTAACAGTGCGGACAGACAGTGACAGTGCGGGGAGAGACTGACAGTGTGGACAGAGACTGACAGTGCGGACAGAGACTGGCAGTGTGTACAGAGTTTGCCAGGGCGGACATTGATTGACAGTGTGGACAGAGATTGACAGTGTGAACAGAGTTTGTCAGTGCGGACAGAGATTGAGAGTAAAGACAGAGATTGATAGTGTGGACAGAGACGAACAGTGCGGACAGAGACTAACAGTGCGGACAGAGACTAACAGTGCGGACGGAGACTAACAGTGCGGACTGAGACTAACAGTGCAGACAGAGACTGACAGTGTGGACAGTGACTGACAGTGGAGACAGAGACGAACAATGCGGACAGAGACTGATAGTGCAGACAGGGATTGACAGTGCGGACAGGGATTGACAGTGCAGACAGAGACTGACAGTGGAGACAGAGACGAACAGTGCGGACAGAGACTGACAGTGCAGGCAGAGAATTTCAGTGCGGACATAGACTGGCAGTGCGGCCAGAGACTGACAGTTTGTGCAGAGACTGAAAACGCAGACAGAGACTGACAGTGCGGACAGAGACTGACAGTGCGGACCGAGATCAACAGTGCGGACAGAGACTGACAGTGTGGAGAGAGACGAACATTGCAGACAGAGACTGACAGTGCGGACAGAGACTGACAGTGCGGACAGAGACTGACAGTGCGGACAGAGACTGACAGTGCGGAGAGAGACTGACAGTGTGGCCAGAGACTGACAGTGCGGACAGAGACTGGCAGTGTGAACAGAGTTTGTCAGTGCGGACAGAGATTGAGAGTAAAGACAGTGATTGATCGTGTGGACAGAAATTGACAGTGTGAACAGAGACTGACAGTGTGGACAGGCATTGACAGTGTGGACAGAGATTGACAGTGTGGACAGAGACTGACAGTGTGGACAGAGACAGATAGTGGGGACAGGGACTGGCAGTGCGGACAGAGACTGATACTGTGGACAGAGCTTGAGAGTGTGGACAGAGACTAACAGTGCAGACAGAGACTAACAGTGCGGACAGAGACTGACAGTGCAGACAGAGACTGACAGTGCGGACATAGACTGGCAGTGCGGACATAGACTGGCAGTGCGGCCAGAGACTGACAGTGCGGCCAGAGACTGACAGTTTGTGCAGAGACGGAAAACGCAGACAGAGACTGACAGTGCAGACAGAGACTGACAGTACCGACAGAGATTGACACTGTGGAAAGAGACGAACATTGCGAACAGAGACTGACAGTGCAGACAGAGACTGACAGTGCAGTCAGAGACTGACAGTGCGGACAGGGATTGACAGTGCGGACACAGACAGACAGTGAGGACAGAGACTCACAGTGAGGACAGAGACTGACAGTGCGGACAGAGACAAACAGTGCGGTCAGAGACTAACAGTGCGGACAGAGACTAACAGTGCGGACAGAGACTAACAGTGCGGACAGAGACTGACAGCGCAGACAGAGACTGACAGTGAGGACAGAGACTGACAGTGAGGACAGAGACTGACAGAGCGGACAGAGAGTGACAGTGTGGACAGGGATTGACAGTGCTGACACAGACAGACAGTGCGGACAGAGACTGACAGTGCAGACAGAGACTGACAGTGCGGACATAGACTGGCAGTGCGGCCAGAGACTGACAGTGCGGACAGAGACTGACAGTGTGGACAGGGATTGACAGTGCAGACACAGACAGACAGTGCGGACAGAGACTGACAGTGCAGACAGAGACGAACATTGCTGACAGAGACTGACAGTGCAGACAGAGACTTTCAGTGCGGACATAGACTGGCAGTGCGGCCAGAGACTGACAGTGCGGTCAGAGACTGACAGTTTGTGCAGAGACTGAAAACGCAGACAGAGACTGACAGTGCGGACAGAGACGGACAGTGCGGACAGAGACTAACAGTACGGACAGAGATTGACAGTGTGGAAAGAGACGAACATTGCGGACAGAGACTGACAGTGCGGTCAGAGACTGACAGTGCAGACAGGGATTGACCGTGCGGACACAGACAGACAGTGCGGACAGAGACCGACAGTGCGGTCAGAGACTAACAGTGCGGACAGAGACAAACAGTGCGGACAGAGACTGACAGTGAGGACAGAGACTGACAGTGAGGACAGAGACTGACAGTGCGGACAGAGAGTGACAGTGTGGACAGGGATTGACAGTGCTGACACAGACAGACAGTGCGGACAGAGACTGACAGTGCAGACAGAGACTGACAGTGCGGACATAGACTGGCAGTGCGGACATAGACTGGCAGTGCGGCCAGAGACTGACAGTGCGGCCAGAGACTGACAGTTTGTGCAGAGACTGAAAACGCAGACAGAGACTGACAGTGCAGACAGAGACTGACAGTACCGACAGAGATTGACACTGTGGAAAGAGACGAACATTGCGAACAGAGACTGACAGTGCAGAGAGAGACTGACAGTGCAGTCAGAGACTGACAGTGCGGACAGGGATTGACAGTGCGGACACAGACAGACAGTGAGGACAGAGACTCACAGTGAGGACAGAGACTGACAGTGCGGACAGAGACAAACAGTGCGGCCAGAGACTAACAGTGCGGACAGAGACTAACAGTGCGGACAGAGACTAACAGTGCGGACAGAGACTAACAGTGCGGACAGAGACTGACAGCGCAGACAGAGACTGACAGTGAGGACAGAGACTGACAGTGAGGACAGAGACTGACAGAGCGGACAGAGAGTGACAGTGTGGACAGGGATTGACAGTGCTGACACAGACAGACAGTGCGGACAGAGACTGACAGTGCAGACAGAGACTGACAGTGCGGACATAGACTGGCAGTGCGGCCAGAGACTGACAGTGCGGCCAGAGACTGACAGTTTGTGCAGAGACTGAAAACGCAGACAGAGACTGACAGTGCGGACAGAGACTGACAGTGCGGACAGAGACTGACAGTGCGGACAGAGACTAACAGTACGGAAAGAGACTGACAGTGTGGAAAGAGATGAACATTGCGGACAGAGACTGACAGTGCAGACAGAGACTGACAGTGCGGACACAGACAGACAGTGCGGACAGAGACTGACAGTGCAGACAGAGACGAACATTGCTGACAGAGACTGACAGTGCAGACAGAGACTTTCAGTGTCGGACATCGACTGGCAGTGCGGCCAGAGACTGACAGTGCGGCCAGAGACTGACAGTTTGTGCAGAGACTGAAAACACAGACAGAGACTGACAGTGCGGACAGAGAC
This sequence comes from Mustelus asterias, assembly GCF_964213995.1. Lineage (NCBI taxonomy): Eukaryota > Metazoa > Chordata > Chondrichthyes > Carcharhiniformes > Triakidae > Mustelus > Mustelus asterias. The sequence goes on along the minus strand of NC_135809.1, from coordinate 61,993,319 downwards.
TGACAGTGGAGACAGAGACGAACAATGCGGAAAGAGACTGACAGTGCAGACAGGGATTGACAGTGCGGACAGGGATTGACAGTGCAGAGAGAGACTGACAGTGGAGACAGAGACGAACAGTGCGGACAGAGACTGACAGTGCAGACAGAGAATTTCAGTGCGGACATAGACTGGCAGTGCGGCCAGAGACTGACAGTTTGTGCAGAGACTGAAAACGCAGACAGAGACTGACAGTGCGGACAGAGACTGACAGTGCGGACAGAGACTCACATCGCGGACAGAGACAGACAGCGCGGACAGAGACTGACAGTGTGGACAGAGACTGACAGTGCGGACAGAGACTGACAGTGCGGACAGAGACTGACAGTGCAGACAGAGACTGACAGTGCAGACAGAGACTGGCAGTGTGGACAGAGTTTGCCAGGGCGGACATTGATTGACAGTGTGGACAGAGATTGACAGTGTGAACAGAGTTTGTCAGTGCGGACAGAGATTGAGAGTAAAGACAGAGATTGATAGTGTGGACAGAAATTGACAGTGTGGACAGAAATTGACAGTGTGAACTGAGATTGACAGTGTGGACAAAGATTGACAGTGTGGACAGAAATTGACAGTGCGGACAGAAATTGACAGTGTGAACTGAGATTGACAGTGCGGACAAAGATTGACAGTGCAGACAGTGATTGACAGTGTGAACAGAGACTGACAGTGTGGACAGGCATTGACAGTGTGGACAGAGATTGACAGTGTGGACAGAGACTGACAGTGTGGACAGAGACAGACAGTGGGGACAGGGACTGGCAGTGCGGACAGAGACTGATAGTGTGGACAGAGATTGAGAGTGTGGTCAGAGACTAACAGTGCAGACAGAGACTAACAGTGCGGACAGACACTAACAGTGCGGATGGAGACAAACTGTGCGGACAGAGACAAACAGTGCGGACAGAGACTGACAGTGCCGTCAGGGACTCACAGTGGGGACAGAGATTGACAGTGCGGACATAGATTGACAGTGCAGACAGAGACGAACAGTGCGGACAGGGATTGGCAGTGCAGACAGAGACTGACAGTGCGGACAGTGACTGACAGTGGAGACAGAGACGAACAATGCGGACAGAGACTGATAGTGCAGACAGGGATTGACAGTGCGGACAGGGATTGACAGTGCAGACAGAGACTGACAGTGGAGACAGAGACGAACAGTGCGGACAGAGACTGACAGTGCAGACAGAGAATTTCAGTGCGGACATAGACTGGCAGTGCGGCCAGAGACTGACAGTTTGTGCAGAGACTGAAAACGCAGACAGAGACTGACAGTGCGGACAGAGACTGACATTGCGGACCGAGACTAACAGTGCGGACAGAGACTGACAGTGTGGAAAGAGACGAACATTGCAGACAGAGACTGACAGTGCAGACAGAGACTGACAGTGCGGACAGAGACTGACAGTGCAGACAGAGACAAACATTGCTGACAGAGACTGAAAGTGCAGACAGAGACTTTCAGTGTGGACATAGACTGGCAGTGCGGCCAGAGACTGACAGTGCGGCCAGAGACTGACAGTGCGGACAGGGATTGACAGTGCAGCAAGGGATTGACAGTGCGGACTGGGATTGACAGTGCGGACAGGGATTGACAGAGCGGACAGAGACAGACAGTGCGGACAGAGACAGACAGTCTGGACTGAGACTGACAACGCGGACAGAGACAGAATGGTATGGACTGAGACTAACAGTGCGGACAGAGACTAACAGTGTGGACAGAGACTGACAGTGCGGAGAGAGACTGAAAGTGTGGACAGAGACTGACAGTGCGGACAGAGACTGGTAGTGTGGACAGAGTTTGCCAGGGCGGACATTGATTGACAGTGTGAACAGAGTTTGTCAGTGTGAACTGAGATTGACAGTGTGGACAGAGACTGACAGTGTGGACAGAGACTGACAGTGTGGACAGAGACAGACAGTGGCGACAGGGACTGGCAGTGCGGACAGAGACTGACAGTGTGGACAGAGACTGACAGTGCGGACAGAGACTGACAGTGCAGACAGAGACCGACAGTGCGGACAGAGACCGACAGTGCGGACAGAGACTGACAGTGCGGACAGAGACTGGCAGTGTGGACAGAGTTTGCCAGGGCGGACATTGATTGACAGTGTGGACAGAGATTGACAGTGTGAACAGAGTTTGTCAGTGCGGACAGAGATTGAGAGTAAAGACAGAGATTGATAGTGTGGACAGAAATTGACAGTGTGGACAGAAATTGACAGTGTGAACTGAGATTGACAGTGCGGACAAAGATTGACAGTGCAGACAGTGATTGACAGTGTGAACAGAGACTGACAGTGTGGACAGGCATTGACAGTGTGGACAGAGATTGAGAGTGTGGACAGAGACTAACAGTGCAGACAGAGACCAGCAGTGCGGACAGAGACCAACAGTGCGGACAGAGACAAACAGTGCGGACAGAGACAAACAGTGCGGACAGAGACTGACAGTGCCGTCAGGGACTCACAGTGGGGACAGAGATTGACAGTGCGGACATAGACTGACAGTGCAGACTAGACTGACAGTGCAGACATAGACTAACATTGCGGACAGAGATTGACAGTGCAGACAGGGATTGACAGTGCGGACAGGGATTGACAGTGCAGACAGAGACTGACAGTGCGGACAGTGACTGACAGTGGAGACAGAGACGAACAATGCGGACAGAGACTGACAGTGCAGACAGGGATTGACAGTGCAGACAGGGATTGACAGTGCAGAGAGAGACTGACAGTGGAGACAGAGACGAATAGTGCGGACAGAGACTGACAGTGCAGACAGAGAATTTCAGTGCGGACATAGACTGGCAGTGCGGCCAGAGACTGACAGTTTGTGCAGAGACTGAAAACGCAGACAGAGACTGACAGTGCGGACAGAGACTGACATTGCGGACCGAGACTAACAGTGCGGACAGAGACTGACAGTGTGGAAAGAGACGAACATTGCAGACAGAGACTGACAGTGCAGACAGAGACTGACAGTGCGGACAGCGTCTGACAGTGTGGACAGAGTCTGACAGTGCGGACACAGACAGACAGTGCGGACAGAGACTGACAGTGCAGACAGAGACGAACATTGCAGACAGAGACTGACAGTGCGGACAGAGACTGACAGTGCGGACAGAGACTGACAGTGCGGACAGAGACTGACAGTGCGGAGAGAGACTGACAGTGTGGCCAGAGACTGACAGTGCGGACAGAGACTGGCAGTGTGAACAGAGTTTGTCAGTGCGGACAGAGATTGAGAGTAAAGACAGTGATTGATCGTGTGGACAGAAATTGACAGTGTGAACAGAGACTGACAGTGTGGACAGGCATTGACAGTGTGGACAGAGATTGACAGTGTGGACAGAGACTGACAGTGTGGACAGAGACAGATAGTGGGGACAGGGACTGGCAGTGCGGACAGAGACTGATACTGTGGACAGAGCTTGAGAGTGTGGACAGAGACTAACAGTGCAGACAGAGACTAACAGTGCGGACAGAGACTAACAGTGCGGACAGAGACTAACAGTGCGGACAGAGACTAACAGTGCGGACAGAGACAAACAGTGCGGACAGAGACAAACAGTGCGGACAGAGACTGACAGTGCCGTCAGGGACTCACAGTGGGGACAGAGATTGACAGTGCAGACATAGATTGACAGTGCAGACTAGACTGACAGTGCAGACATAGACTAACATTGCGGACAGAGATTGACAGTGCAGACAGGGATTGACAGTGCGGACAGGGATTGACAGTGCAGACAGAGACTGACAGTGCGGACAGTGACTGACAGTGGAGACAGAGACGAACAATGCGGACAGAGACTGATAGTGCAGACAGGGATTGACAGTGCGGACAGGGATTGACAGTGCAGACAGAGACTGACAGTGGAGACAGAGACGAACAGTGCGGACAGAGACTGACAGTGCAGACAGAGAATTTCAGTGCGGACACAGACTGGCAGTGCGGCCAGAGACTGACAGTTTGTGCAGAGACTGAAAACGCAGACAGAGACTGACAGTGCGGACAGAGACTGACAGTGCGGACAGAGACTAACAGTGCGGACAGAGACTGACAGTGTGGAAAGAGACGAACATTGCTGACAGAGACTGAAAGTGCAGACAGAGACAAACATTGCTGACAGAGACTGAAAGTGCAGACAGAGACTTTCAGTGCGGACATAGACTGGCAGTGCGGCCAGAGACTGACAGTGCGGCCAGAGACTGACAGTTTGTGCAGAGACTGAAAACGCAGACAGAGACTGACAGTGCGGACAGAGACTGACAGTGTGGACAGAGACTGATAGTGCGGACAGGGATTGACAGTGCGGACAGAGATTGATAGTGTGGACAGAAATTGACAGTGTGGACAGAAATTGACACTGTGAACTGAGATTGACAGTGTGGACAAAGATTGACAGTGCAGACAGTTATTGACAGTGTGAACAGAGACTGACAGTGTGGACAGAGATTGACAGTGTGGACAGAGACTGACAGTGTGGACAGAGACAGACAGTGGGGACAGGGACTGGCAGTGCGGACAGAGACTGATAGTGCGGACAGAGATTGAGAGTGTGGACAGAGACTGACAGTGCGGACAGAGACTGACTGTGCAGACAGAGACTGGCAGTGTGGACAGAGTTTGCCAGGGCGGACATTGATTGACAGTGTGGACAGAGATTGACAGTGTGAACAGAGTTTGTCAGTGCGGACAGAGATTGAGAGTAAAGACAGAGATTGATAGTGTGGACTGAAATTGACAGTGTGAACTGAGATTGACAGTGCGGACAAAGATTGACAGTGCAGACAGTGATTGACAGTGTGAACAGAGACTGACAGTGTGGACAGGCATTGACAGTGCAGACAGAGACTGACAGTGCGAACAGTGACTGACAGTGGAGACAGAGACGAACAATGCGGACAGAGACTGACAGTGCAGACAGGGATTGACAGTGCGGACAGGGATTGACAGTGCAGACAGAGACTGACAGTGGAGACAGAGACGAACAGTGCGGACAGAGACTGACAGTGCAGACAGAGAATTTCAGTGCGGACATGGACTGGCAGTGTGGCCAGAGACTGACAGTTTGTGCAGAGACTGAAAACGCAGACAGTGACTGACAGTGCGGACAGAGACTGACAGTGCGGACAGAGATTGACAGTGTGGACAGGGATTGACAGTGCGGACACAGACTGACAGTGCAGACAGAGACACACATTGCTGACAGAGACTGACAGTGCAGACAGAGACTTTCAGTGCAGACAGAGACTTTCAGTGCGGACATAGACTGGCAGTGCGGCCAGAGACTGCCAGTTTGTGCAGAGACTGAAAACGCAGACAGAGACTGACAGTGCGGATAGAGACTGACAGTGCGGACAGAGACTAACAGTACGGACAGAGACTGACAGTGTGGAAAGAGACGAACATTGCGGACAGAGACTGGCAGTGCAGACAGAGACTGACAGTGTGGACAGAGACTGACAGTGCGGACAGGGATTGACAGTGCGGACACAGACAGACAGTGCGGACAGAGACCGACAGTGCAGAAAGGGACGGCCAATGCAGACAGTGATTGACACTGCGGACAGGGTTTGAGAGTGCGGACTGGGATTTTCAGGGCAGCGAGGGACTGACAGTGCGGACAGGGATTGACAGTGCGGACCGGGATTGACAGTGCGGACAGGGATTGACAGTGCGGACTGGGATTTTCAGTGCAGCGAGGGAATGACAGTGTGGACAGGGATTGACAGTGCGGACAGGGATTGACAGTGCGGACAGGGATTGACAGTGCGGACAGGGATTGACAGTGCGGACAGGGATTGACAGTGCGGACAGAGAAAGACAGTGCGGACAGAGACAGACAGTGCGGACAGAGAAAGACAGTGCGGACGGAGACTAACAGTGCGGACAGAGACTAACAGTGTGGACAGAGACTGACAGTGCGGAGAGAGTCTAACAGTGTGGACAGAGACTGACAGTGCGGACAGAGACTGACAGTGCAGACAGAGACTGACAGTGCAGACAGAGACTGACAGTGCAGACAGAGACTGACAGTGCAGACAGAGACTGACAGTGCGGACAGAGACAGACATTGCTGACAGAGACTGACAGTGCAGACAGAGACTTTCAGTGCGGACATAGACTGGCAGTGCGGCCAGAGACTGACAGTGCGGCCAGAGACTGACAGTTTGTGCAGAGACTGAAAACGCAGACAGAGACTGACAGTGCGGACAGAGACTGACAGTGCAGACAGAGACTGACAGTGCGGACAGGGATTGACAGTGCGGACACAGACAGACAGTGCGGACAGAGACCGACAGTGCAGAAAGGGACGGCCAATGCAGACAGTGATTGACACTGCGGACAGGGTTTGAGAGTGCGGACTGGGATTTTCAGTGCAGCGAGGGATTGACAGTGCAGACAGGGATTGACAGTGAGGAAAGGGATTGACAGTGCGGACAGGGATTGACAGTGCGGACAGGGATTGACAGTGCGGACAGGGATTGACAGTGCGGACAGGGATTGACAGTGCGGACAGGGATTGACAGTGCGGACAGGGATTGACAGTGTGGACAGAGACTGACAGTGGAGACAGAGACGAACATTGCGGACAGAGACAGACAGTGCAGACAGAGACTGACAGTGCGGACATCGACTGGCAGTGGGCACAGAGACTGACAGTGCGGAAAGAGACAGACAGTGCGGACAGAGACAGACAGTGCAGACAGAGACAGACAGTCTGGACTGAGACTGACAACGCGGACAGAGACTGAAGAGCATGGACAGAGACTAACAGTGCAGACAGAGACTGACAGTGCGGACAGAGACAAACAGTGCGGACAGAGACTAACAGTGCGGACAGAGACTGACAGTGCCATCAGGGACTCACAGTGGGGACAGAGATTGACAGTGCGGACCTAGACTGACAGTGCAGACTAGACTGACAGTGCGGACAGAGACTAACAGTGCGGACAGATACTAACAGTGCGGACAGAGACTAACAGTGCGGACAGAGACTGACAGTGCTGTCAGGGACTCACAGTGGGGACAGAGATTGACAGTGCAGACATAGATTGACAGTGCAGACTAGACTGACAGTGCAGACATAGACTAACATTGCGGACAGAGATTGACAGTGCAGACAGGGATTGACAGTGCGGACAGGGATTGACAGTGCAGACAGAGACTGACAGTGCGAACAGTGACTGACAGTGGAGACAGAGACGAACAATGCGGACAGAGACTGACAGTGCAGACAGGGATTGACAGTGCGGACAGGGATTGACAGTGCAGACAGAGACTGACAGTGGAGACAGAGACGAACAGTGCGGACAGAGACTGACAGTGCAGACAGTGAATTTCAGTGCGGACATAGACTGGCAGTGCGGCCAGAGACTGACAGTTTGTGCAGAGACTGAAAACGCAGACAGAGACTGACAGTGCGGACAGAGACTGACAGTGCGGACAGAGACTAACAGTGCGGACAGAGACTGACAGTGTGGAAAGAGACGAACATTGCGGACAGAGACTGACAGTGCAGACAGAGACTGACAGTGCGGAAAGAGACTGACAGTGCGGACAGAGACTGACCGTGCAGACGGAGACGAACATTGCTGACAGAGACTGACAGTGCAGACAGAGACTTTCAGTGCGGACATAGACTGGCAGTGCGGCCAGAGACTGACGGTGCGGCCAGAGACTTACAGTTTGTGCAGAGACTGAAAACGCAGACAGAGACTGACAGTGCGGACAGAGACTGACAGTGCGGACAGAGACTAACAGTACGGACAGAGATTGACAGTGTGGAAGGAGACGAACATTGCGGACAGAGACTGACAGTGTGGACAGAGACTGACAGTGCGGACAGGGATTGACAGTGCGGACACAGACAGACAGTGCGGACAGAGACCGACAGTGCAGAAAGGGACGGCCAATGCAGACAGTGATTGACACTGCGGACAGGGTTTGAGAGTGCGGATTGGGATTTTCAGTGCAGCGAGGGATTGACAGTGCGGACAGGGAATGACAGTGCGGACAGGGATTGACAGTGCGGACAGGGATTGACAGTGCGGACAGGGATTGACAGTGCGGACAGGGATTGACAGTGCGCACAGGGATTGACAGTGCAGACAAGGATTGACAGTGCGGACAGAGACTGACAGTGGAGACAGAGACGAACATTGCGGACAGAGACAGACAGTGCAGACAGAGACTGACAGTGCGGACATAGACTGGCAGTGGGCACAGAGACTGACAGTGCGGAAAGAGACAGATAGTGCGGACAGAGACAGACAGTGCGGACAGAGACAGACAGTCTAGACTGAGACTGACAACGCGGACAGAGACTGAAGAGCATGGACAGAGACGAACAGTGCAGACAGAGACTGACAGTGCGGACAGAGACAAACAGTGCGGACAGAGACTAACAGTGCAGACAGAGACTGACAGTGCCATCAGGGACTCACAGTGGGGACAGAGATTGACAGTGCGGAAATGGATTGACAGTGCGGACAGGGATTGACAGTGCGGACAGGGATTGACAGTGCGGACAGAGACTGACAGTGGAGACAGAGACGAACATTGCGGACAGAGACAGAGAGTGCAGACAGAGACTGACAGTGCGGACATAGACTGGCAGTGGGCACAGAGACTGACAGTGCGGAAAGAGACAGACAGTGCGGACAGAGACAGACAGTGCGGACAGAGACAGACAGTCTGGACTGAGACTGACAACGCGGACAGAGACTGAAGAGCACGGACAGAGACTAACAGTGCAGACAGAGACTGACAGTGCAGACAGGGATTGACAGTGCGGACAGGGATTGACAGTGCAGACAGAGACTGACAGTGGAGACAGAGACGAACAGTGCGGACAGAGACTGACAGTGCAGACAGAGAATTTCAGTGCGGACATAGACTGGCAGTGCGGCCAGAGACTGACAGTTTGTGCAGAGACTGAAAACGCAGACAGAGACTGACAGTGCGGACAGAGACTGACAGTGCGGACAGAGACAGACATTGCTGACAGAGACTGACAGTGCAGACAGAGACTTTCAGTGCAGACATAGACTGGCAGTGCGGCCAGAGACTGACAGTGCGGCCAGAGACTTACAGTTTGTGCAGAGACTGAAAACGCAGACAGAGACTGACAGTGCGGACAGAGACTGACAGTGCAGACAGAGACTGACAGTGCGGACAGGGATTGACAGTGCGGACACAGACAGACAGTGCGGACAGAGACCGACAGTGCAGAAAGGGACGGCCAATGCAGACAGTGATTGACACTGCGGACAGGGTTTGAGAGTGCGGACTGGGATTTTCAGTGCAGCGAGGGATTGACAGTGCAGACAAGGATTGACAGTGAGGAAAGGGATTGACAGTGCGGACAGGGATTGACAGTGCGGACAGGGATTGACAGTGCGGACAGGGATTGACAGTGCGGACAGGGATTGACAGTGCGGACAGGGATTGACAGTGCGGACAGGGATTGACAGTGCGGACAGGGATTGACAGTGTGGACAGAGACTGACAGTGGAGACAGAGACGAACATTGCGGACAGAGACAGACAGTGCAGACAGAGACTGACAGTGCGGACATCGACTGGCAGTGGGCACAGAGACTGACAGTGCGGAAAGAGACAGACAGTGCGGACAGAGACAGACAGTGCGGACAGAGACAGACAGTCTGGACTGAGACTGACAACGCGGACAGAGACTGAAGAGCATGGACAGAGACTAACAGTGCAGACAGAGACTGACAGTGCGGACAGAGACAAACAGTGCGGACAGAGACTAACAGTGCGGACAGAGACTGACAGTGCCATCAGGGACTCACAGTGGGGACAGAGATTGACAGTGCGGACCTAGACTGACAGTGCAGACTAGACTGACAGTGCGGACAGAGACTAACAGTGCGGACAGATACTAACAGTGCGGACAGAGACTAACAGTGCGGACAGAGACTGACAGTGCTGTCAGGGACTCACAGTGGGGACAGAGATTGACAGTGCAGACATAGATTGACAGTGCAGACTAGACTGACAGTGCAGACATAGACTAACATTGCGGACAGAGATTGACAGTGCAGACAGGGATTGACAGTGCGGACAGGGATTGACAGTGCAGACAGAGACTGACAGTGCGAACAGTGACTGACAGTGGAGACAGAGACGAACAATGCGGACAGAGACTGACAGTGCAGACAGGGATTGACAGTGCGGACAGGGATTGACAGTGCAGACAGAGACTGACAGTGGAGACAGAGACGAACAGTGCGGACAGAGACTGACAGTGCAGACAGTGAATTTCAGTGCGGACATAGACTGGCAGTGCGGCCAGAGACTGACAGTTTGTGCAGAGACTGAAAACGCAGACAGAGACTGACAGTGCGGACAGAGACTGACAGTGCGGACAGAGACTAACAGTGCGGACAGAGACTGACAGTGTGGAAAGAGACGAACATTGCGGACAGAGACTGACAGTGCAGACAGAGACTGACAGTGCGGAAAGAGACTGACAGTGCGGACAGAGACTGACCGTGCAGACGGAGACGAACATTGCTGACAGAGACTGACAGTGCAGACAGAGACTTTCAGTGCGGACATAGACTGGCAGTGCGGCCAGAGACTGACGGTGCGGCCAGAGACTTACAGTTTGTGCAGAGACTGAAAACGCAGACAGAGACTGACAGTGCGGACAGAGACTGACAGTGCGGACAGAGACTAACAGTACGGACAGAGATTGACAGTGTGGAAGGAGACGAACATTGCGGACAGAGACTGACAGTGTGGACAGAGACTGACAGTGCGGACAGGGATTGACAGTGCGGACACAGACAGACAGTGCGGACAGAGACCGACAGTGCAGAAAGGGACGGCCAATGCAGACAGTGATTGACACTGCGGACAGGGTTTGAGAGTGCGGATTGGGATTTTCAGTGCAGCGAGGGATTGACAGTGCGGACAGGGAATGACAGTGCGGACAGGGATTGACAGTGCGGACAGGGATTGACAGTGCGGACAGGGATTGACAGTGCGGACAGGGATTGACAGTGCGCACAGGGATTGACAGTGCAGACAAGGATTGACAGTGCGGACAGAGACTGACAGTGGAGACAGAGACGAACATTGCGGACAGAGACAGACAGTGCAGACAGAGACTGACAGTGCGGACATAGACTGGCAGTGGGCACAGAGACTGACAGTGCGGAAAGAGACAGATAGTGCGGACAGAGACAGACAGTGCGGACAGAGACAGACAGTCTAGACTGAGACTGACAACGCGGACAGAGACTGAAGAGCATGGACAGAGACGAACAGTGCAGACAGAGACTGACAGTGCGGACAGAGACAAACAGTGCGGACAGAGACTAACAGTGCAGACAGAGACTGACAGTGCCATCAGGGACTCACAGTGGGGACAGAGATTGACAGTGCGGAAATGGATTGACAGTGCGGACAGGGATTGACAGTGCGGACAGGGATTGACAGTGCGGACAGAGACTGACAGTGGAGACAGAGACGAACATTGCGGACAGAGACAGAGAGTGCAGACAGAGACTGACAGTGCGGACATAGACTGGCAGTGGGCACAGAGACTGACAGTGCGGAAAGAGACAGACAGTGCGGACAGAGACAGACAGTGCGGACAGAGACAGACAGTCTGGACTGAGACTGACAACGCGGACAGAGACTGAAGAGCACGGACAGAGACTAACAGTGCAGACAGAGACTGACAGTGCAGACAGGGATTGACAGTGCGGACAGGGATTGACAGTGCAGACAGAGACTGACAGTGGAGACAGAGACGAACAGTGCGGACAGAGACTGACAGTGCAGACAGAGAATTTCAGTGCGGACATAGACTGGCAGTGCGGCCAGAGACTGACAGTTTGTGCAGAGACTGAAAACGCAGACAGAGACTGACAGTGCGGACAGAGACTGACAGTGCGGACAGAGACAGACATTGCTGACAGAGACTGACAGTGCAGACAGAGACTTTCAGTGCAGACATAGACTGGCAGTGCGGCCAGAGACTGACAGTGCGGCCAGAGACTTACAGTTTGTGCAGAGACTGAAAACGCAGACAGAGACTGACAGTGCGGACAGAGACTGACAGTGCAGACAGAGACTGACAGTGCGGACAGGGATTGACAGTGCGGACACAGACAGACAGTGCGGACAGAGACCGACAGTGCAGAAAGGGACGGCCAATGCAGACAGTGATTGACACTGCGGACAGGGTTTGAGAGTGCGGACTGGGATTTTCAGTGCAGCGAGGGATTGACAGTGCAGACAAGGATTGACAGTGAGGAAAGGGATTGACAGTGCGGACAGGGATTGACAGTGCGGACAGGGATTGACAGTGCGGACAGGGATTGACAGTGCGGACAGGGATTGACAGTGCGGACAGGGATTGACAGTGCGGACAGGGATTGACAGTGTGGACAGAGACTGACAGTGGAGACAGAGACGAACATTGCGGACAGAGACAGACAGTGCAGACAGAGACTGACAGTGCGGACATCGACTGGCAGTGGGCACAGAGACTGACAGTGCGGAAAGAGACAGACAGTGCGGACAGAGACAGACAGTGCAGACAGAGACAGACAGTCTGGACTGAGACTGACAACGCGGACAGAGACTGAAGAGCATGGACAGAGACTAACAGTGCAGACAGAGACTGACAGTGCGGACAGAGACAAACAGTGCGGACAGAGACTGACAGTGCCATCAGGGACTCACAGTGGGGACAGAGATTGACAGTGCGGACCTAGACTGACAGTGCAGACTAGACTGACAGTGCGGACAGAGACTAACAGTGCGGACAGATACTAACAGTGCGGACAGAGACTAACAGTGCGGACAGAGACTGACAGTGCCGTCAGGGACTCACAGTGGGGACAGAGATTGTCAGTGCAGACATATATTGACAGTGCAGACTAGACTGACAGTGCAGACATAGACTAACATTGCGGACAGAGATTGACAGTGCGGACAGGGATTGACAGTGCGGACAGGGATTGACAGTGCAGACAGAGACTGACAGTGCGAACAGTGACTGACAGTGGAGACAGAGACGAACAATGCGGACAGAGACTGACAGTGCAGACAGGGATTGACAGTGCGGACAGGGATTGACAGTGCAGACAGAGACTGACAGTGGAGACAGAGACGAACAGTGCGGACAGAGACTGACAGTGCAGACAGAGAGTTTCAGTGCGGACATAGACTGGCAGTGCGGCCAGAGACTGACAGTTTGTGCAGAGACTGAAAACGCAGACAGAGACTGACAGTGCGGACAGAGACTGACAGTGCGGACAGAGACTAACAGTGCGGACAGAGACTGACAGTGTGGAAAGAGACGAACATTGCGGACAGAGACTGACAGTGCAGACAGAGACTGACAGTGCGGAAAGAGACTGACAGTGCGGACAGAGACTGACCGTGCAGACGGAGACGAACATTGCTGACAGAGACTGACAGTGCAGACAGAGACTTTCAGTGCGGACATAGACTGGCAGTGCGGCCAGAGACTGACGGTGCGGCCAGAGACTTACAGTTTGTGCAGAGACTGAAAACGCAGACAGAGACTGACAGTGCGGACAGAGACTGACAGTGCAGACAGAGACTAACAGTACGGACAGAGATTGACAGTGTGGAAGGAGACGAACATTGCGGACAGAGACTGACAGTGTGGACAGAGACTGACAGTGCGGACAGGGATTGACAGTGCGGACACAGACAGACAGTGCGGACAGAGACCGACAGTGCAGAAAGGGACGGCCAATGCAGACAGTGATTGACACTGCGGACAGGGTTTGAGAGTGCGGACTGGGATTTTCAGTGCAGCGAGGGATTGACAGTGCAGACAAGGATTGACAGTGAGGAAAGGGATTGACAGTGCGGACAGGGATTGACAGTGCGGATTGGGATTTTCAGTGCAGCGAGGGATTGACAGTGCAGCGAGGGATTGACAGTGCGGACAGGGATTGACAGTGAGGAAAGGGATTGACAGTGCGGACAGGGATTGACAGTGCGGACAGGGATTGACAGTGCGGACAGGGATTGACAGTGCGGACAGGGATTGACAGTGCCGACAGGGATTGACAGTGCCGACAGGGATTGACAGTGCCGACAGGGATTGACAGTGCGGACAGGGATTGACAGTGCGGACAGGGATTGACAGTGCGGACAGGGATTGACAGTGCAGACAAGGATTGACAGTGCGGACAGAGACAAACAGTGCGGACAGAGATTAACAGTGCAGACAGAGACTGACAGTGCCATCAGGGACTCACAGTGGGGACAGAGATTGACAGTGCGGACATGGATTGACAGTGCGGACAGGGATTGACAGTGCGGACAGGGATTGACAGTGCGGACAGGGATTGACAGTGCGGACAGAGACTGACAGTGGAGACAGAGACGAACATTGCGGACAGAGACAGACAGTGCAGACAGAGACTGACAGTGCGGACATAGACTGGCAGTGGGCACAGAGACTGACAGTGCGGAAAGAGACAGACAGTGCGGACAGAGACAGACAGTGCGGACAGAGACAGACAGTCTGGACTGAGACTGACAACGCGGACAGAGACTGAAGAGCATGGACAGAGACTAACAGTGCAGACAGAGACCGACAGTGCGGACAGAGACAAACAGTGCGGACAGAGACTAACAGTGCGGACAGAGACTGACAGTGCGGCCAGAGACTGACAGTTTGTGCAGAGACTGAAAACGCAGACAGAGACTGACAGTGCGGACAGAGACTGACAGTGCAGACAGAGACTGACAGTGCGGACAGGGATTGACAGTGCGGACACAGACAGACAGTGCGGACAGAGACCGACAGTGCAGAAAGGGACGGCCAATGCAGACAGTGATTGACACTGCGGACAGGGTTTGAGAGTGCGGACTGGGATTTTCAGTGCAGCGAGGGATTGACAGTGCAGACAGGGATTGACAGTGAGGAAAGGGATTGACAGTGCGGACAGGGATTGACAGTGCGGACAGGGATTGACAGTGCGGACAGGGATTGACAGTGCGGACAGGGATTGACAGTGCGGACAGGGATTGACAGTGCGGACAGGGATTGACAGTGTGGACAGAGACTGACAGTGGAGACAGAGACGAACATTGCGGACAGAGACAGACAGTGCAGACAGAGACTGACAGTGCGGACATCGACTGGCAGTGGGCACAGAGACTGACAGTGCGGAAAGAGACAGACAGTGCGGACAGAGACAGACAGTGCAGACAGAGACAGACAGTCTGGACTGAGACTGACAACGCGGACAGAGACTGAAGAGCATGGACAGAGACTAACAGTGCAGACAGAGACTGACAGTGCGGACAGAGACAAACAGTGCGGACAGAGACTAACAGTGCGGACAGAGACTGACAGTGCCATCAGGGACTCACAGTGGGGACAGAGATTGACAGTGCGGACCTAGACTGACAGTGCAGACTAGACTGACAGTGCGGACAGAGACTAACAGTGCGGACAGATACTAACAGTGCGGACAGAGACTAACAGTGCGGACAGAGACTGACAGTGCTGTCAGGGACTCACAGTGGGGACAGAGATTGACAGTGCAGACATAGATTGACAGTGCAGACTAGACTGACAGTGCAGACATAGACTAACATTGCGGACAGAGATTGACAGTGCAGACAGGGATTGACAGTGCGGACAGGGATTGACAGTGCAGACAGAGACTGACAGTGCGAACAGTGACTGACAGTGGAGACAGAGACGAACAATGCGGACAGAGACTGACAGTGCAGACAGGGATTGACAGTGCGGACAGGGATTGACAGTGCAGACAGAGACTGACAGTGGAGACAGAGACGAACAGTGCGGACAGAGACTGACAGTGCAGACAGTGAATTTCAGTGCGGACATAGACTGGCAGTGCGGCCAGAGACTGACAGTTTGTGCAGAGACTGAAAACGCAGACAGAGACTGACAGTGCGGACAGAGACTGACAGTGCGGACAGAGACTAACAGTGCGGACAGAGACTGACAGTGTGGAAAGAGACGAACATTGCGGACAGAGACTGACAGTGCAGACAGAGACTGACAGTGCGGAAAGAGACTGACAGTGCGGACAGAGACTGACCGTGCAGACGGAGACGAACATTGCTGACAGAGACTGACAGTGCAGACAGAGACTTTCAGTGCGGACATAGACTGGCAGTGCGGCCAGAGACTGACGGTGCGGCCAGAGACTTACAGTTTGTGCAGAGACTGAAAACGCAGACAGAGACTGACAGTGCGGACAGAGACTGACAGTGCGGACAGAGACTAACAGTACGGACAGAGATTGACAGTGTGGAAGGAGACGAACATTGCGGACAGAGACTGACAGTGTGGACAGAGACTGACAGTGCGGACAGGGATTGACAGTGCGGACACAGACAGACAGTGCGGACAGAGACCGACAGTGCAGAAAGGGACGGCCAATGCAGACAGTGATTGACACTGCGGACAGGGTTTGAGAGTGCGGATTGGGATTTTCAGTGCAGCGAGGGATTGACAGTGCGGACAGGGAATGACAGTGCGGACAGGGATTGACAGTGCGGACAGGGATTGACAGTGCGGACAGGGATTGACAGTGCGGACAGGGATTGACAGTGCGCACAGGGATTGACAGTGCAGACAAGGATTGACAGTGCGGACAGAGACTGACAGTGGAGACAGAGACGAACATTGCGGACAGAGACAGACAGTGCAGACAGAGACTGACAGTGCGGACATAGACTGGCAGTGGGCACAGAGACTGACAGTGCGGAAAGAGACAGATAGTGCGGACAGAGACAGACAGTGCGGACAGAGACAGACAGTCTAGACTGAGACTGACAACGCGGACAGAGACTGAAGAGCATGGACAGAGACGAACAGTGCAGACAGAGACTGACAGTGCGGACAGAGACAAACAGTGCGGACAGAGACTAACAGTGCAGACAGAGACTGACAGTGCCATCAGGGACTCACAGTGGGGACAGAGATTGACAGTGCGGAAATGGATTGACAGTGCGGACAGGGATTGACAGTGCGGACAGGGATTGACAGTGCGGACAGAGACTGACAGTGGAGACAGAGACGAACATTGCGGACAGAGACAGAGAGTGCAGACAGAGACTGACAGTGCGGACATAGACTGGCAGTGGGCACAGAGACTGACAGTGCGGAAAGAGACAGACAGTGCGGACAGAGACAGACAGTGCGGACAGAGACAGACAGTCTGGACTGAGACTGACAACGCGGACAGAGACTGAAGAGCACGGACAGAGACTAACAGTGCAGACAGAGACTGACAGTGCAGACAGGGATTGACAGTGCGGACAGGGATTGACAGTGCAGACAGAGACTGACAGTGGAGACAGAGACGAACAGTGCGGACAGAGACTGACAGTGCAGACAGAGAATTTCAGTGCGGACATAGACTGGCAGTGCGGCCAGAGACTGACAGTTTGTGCAGAGACTGAAAACGCAGACAGAGACTGACAGTGCGGACAGAGACTGACAGTGCGGACAGAGACAGACATTGCTGACAGAGACTGACAGTGCAGACAGAGACTTTCAGTGCAGACATAGACTGGCAGTGCGGCCAGAGACTGACAGTGCGGCCAGAGACTTACAGTTTGTGCAGAGACTGAAAACGCAGACAGAGACTGACAGTGCGGACAGAGACTGACAGTGCAGACAGAGACTGACAGTGCGGACAGGGATTGACAGTGCGGACACAGACAGACAGTGCGGACAGAGACCGACAGTGCAGAAAGGGACGGCCAATGCAGACAGTGATTGACACTGCGGACAGGGTTTGAGAGTGCGGACTGGGATTTTCAGTGCAGCGAGGGATTGACAGTGCAGACAAGGATTGACAGTGAGGAAAGGGATTGACAGTGCGGACAGGGATTGACAGTGCGGACAGGGATTGACAGTGCGGACAGGGATTGACAGTGCGGACAGGGATTGACAGTGCGGACAGGGATTGACAGTGCGGACAGGGATTGACAGTGCGGACAGGGATTGACAGTGTGGACAGAGACTGACAGTGGAGACAGAGACGAACATTGCGGACAGAGACAGACAGTGCAGACAGAGACTGACAGTGCGGACATCGACTGGCAGTGGGCACAGAGACTGACAGTGCGGAAAGAGACAGACAGTGCGGACAGAGACAGACAGTGCAGACAGAGACAGACAGTCTGGACTGAGACTGACAACGCGGACAGAGACTGAAGAGCATGGACAGAGACTAACAGTGCAGACAGAGACTGACAGTGCGGACAGAGACAAACAGTGCGGACAGAGACTAACAGTGCGGACAGAGACTGACAGTGCCATCAGGGACTCACAGTGGGGACAGAGATTGACAGTGCGGACCTAGACTGACAGTGCAGACTAGACTGACAGTGCGGACAGAGACTAACAGTGCGGACAGATACTAACAGTGCGGACAGAGACTAACAGTGCGGACAGAGACTGACAGTGCTGTCAGGGACTCACAGTGGGGACAGAGATTGACAGTGCAGACATAGATTGACAGTGCAGACTAGACTGACAGTGCAGACATAGACTAACATTGCGGACAGAGATTGACAGTGCAGACAGGGATTGACAGTGCGGACAGGGATTGACAGTGCAGACAGAGACTGACAGTGCGAACAGTGACTGACAGTGGAGACAGAGACGAACAATGCGGACAGAGACTGACAGTGCAGACAGGGATTGACAGTGCGGACAGGGATTGACAGTGCAGACAGAGACTGACAGTGGAGACAGAGACGAACAGTGCGGACAGAGACTGACAGTGCAGACAGTGAATTTCAGTGCGGACATAGACTGGCAGTGCGGCCAGAGACTGACAGTTTGTGCAGAGACTGAAAACGCAGACAGAGACTGACAGTGCGGACAGAGACTGACAGTGCGGACAGAGACTAACAGTGCGGACAGAGACTGACAGTGTGGAAAGAGACGAACATTGCGGACAGAGACTGACAGTGCAGACAGAGACTGACAGTGCGGAAAGAGACTGACAGTGCGGACAGAGACTGACCGTGCAGACGGAGACGAACATTGCTGACAGAGACTGACAGTGCAGACAGAGACTTTCAGTGCGGACATAGACTGGCAGTGCGGCCAGAGACTGACGGTGCGGCCAGAGACTTACAGTTTGTGCAGAGACTGAAAACGCAGACAGAGACTGACAGTGCGGACAGAGACTGACAGTGCGGACAGAGACTAACAGTACGGACAGAGATTGACAGTGTGGAAGGAGACGAACATTGCGGACAGAGACTGACAGTGTGGACAGAGACTGACAGTGCGGACAGGGATTGACAGTGCGGACACAGACAGACAGTGCGGACAGAGACCGACAGTGCAGAAAGGGACGGCCAATGCAGACAGTGATTGACACTGCGGACAGGGTTTGAGAGTGCGGATTGGGATTTTCAGTGCAGCGAGGGATTGACAGTGCGGACAGGGAATGACAGTGCGGACAGGGATTGACAGTGCGGACAGGGATTGACAGTGCGGACAGGGATTGACAGTGCGGACAGGGATTGACAGTGCGCACAGGGATTGACAGTGCAGACAAGGATTGACAGTGCGGACAGAGACTGACAGTGGAGACAGAGACGAACATTGCGGACAGAGACAGACAGTGCAGACAGAGACTGACAGTGCGGACATAGACTGGCAGTGGGCACAGAGACTGACAGTGCGGAAAGAGACAGATAGTGCAGACAGAGACAGACAGTGCGGACAGAGACAGACAGTCTAGACTGAGACTGACAACGCGGACAGAGACTGAAGAGCATGGACAGAGACGAACAGTGCAGACAGAGACTGACAGTGCGGACAGAGACAAACAGTGCGGACAGAGACTAACAGTGCAGACAGAGACTGACAGTGCCATCAGGGACTCACAGTGGGGACAGAGATTGACAGTGCGGAAATGGATTGACAGTGCGGACAGGGATTGACAGTGCGGACAGGGATTGACAGTGCGGACAGAGACTGACAGTGGAGACAGAGACGAACATTGCGGACAGAGACAGAGAGTGCAGACAGAGACTGACAGTGCGGACATAGACTGGCAGTGGGCACAGAGACTGACAGTGCGGAAAGAGACAGACAGTGCGGACAGAGACAGACAGTGCGGACAGAGACAGACAGTCTGGACTGAGACTGACAACGCGGACAGAGACTGAAGAGCACGGACAGAGACTAACAGTGCAGACAGAGACTGACAGTGCAGACAGGGATTGACAGTGCGGACAGGGATTGACAGTGCAGACAGAGACTGACAGTGGAGACAGAGACGAACAGTGCGGACAGAGACTGACAGTGCAGACAGAGAATTTCAGTGCGGACATAGACTGGCAGTGCGGCCAGAGACTGACAGTTTGTGCAGAGACTGAAAACGCAGACAGAGACTGACAGTGCGGACAGAGACTGACAGTGCGGACAGAGACAGACATTGCTGACAGAGACTGACAGTGCAGACAGAGACTTTCAGTGCAGACATAGACTGGCAGTGCGGCCAGAGACTGACAGTGCGGCCAGAGACTTACAGTTTGTGCAGAGACTGAAAACGCAGACAGAGACTGACAGTGCGGACAGAGACTGACAGTGCAGACAGAGACTGACAGTGCGGACAGGGATTGACAGTGCGGACACAGACAGACAGTGCGGACAGAGACCGACAGTGCAGAAAGGGACGGCCAATGCAGACAGTGATTGACACTGCGGACAGGGTTTGAGAGTGCGGACTGGGATTTTCAGTGCAGCGAGGGATTGACAGTGCAGACAAGGATTGACAGTGAGGAAAGGGATTGACAGTGCGGACAGGGATTGACAGTGCGGACAGGGATTGACAGTGCGGACAGGGATTGACAGTGCGGACAGGGATTGACAGTGCGGACAGGGATTGACAGTGCGGACAGGGATTGACAGTGCGGACAGGGATTGACAGTGTGGACAGAGACTGACAGTGGAGACAGAGACGAACATTGCGGACAGAGACAGACAGTGCAGACAGAGACTGACAGTGCGGACATCGACTGGCAGTGGGCACAGAGACTGACAGTGCGGAAAGAGACAGACAGTGCGGACAGAGACAGACAGTGCAGACAGAGACAGACAGTCTGGACTGAGACTGACAACGCGGACAGAGACTGAAGAGCATGGACAGAGACTAACAGTGCAGACAGAGACTGACAGTGCGGACAGAGACAAACAGTGCGGACAGGGACTGACAGTGCCATCAGGGACTCACAGTGGGGACAGAGATTGACAGTGCGGACCTAGACTGACAGTGCAGACTAGACTGACAGTGCGGACAGAGACTAACAGTGCGGACAGATACTAACAGTGCGGACAGAGACTAACAGTGCGGACAGAGACTGACAGTGCCGTCAGGGACTCACAGTGGGGACAGAGATTGTCAGTGCAGACATATATTGACAGTGCAGACTAGACTGACAGTGCAGACATAGACTAACATTGCGGACAGAGATTGACAGTGCGGACAGGGATTGACAGTGCGGACAGGGATTGACAGTGCAGACAGAGACTGACAGTGCGAACAGTGACTGACAGTGGAGACAGAGACGAACAATGCGGACAGAGACTGACAGTGCAGACAGGGATTGACAGTGCGGACAGGGATTGACAGTGCAGACAGAGACTGACAGTGGAGACAGAGACGAACAGTGCGGACAGAGACTGACAGTGCAGACAGAGAATTTCAGTGCGGACATAGACTGGCAGTGCGGCCAGAGACTGACAGTTTGTGCAGAGACTGAAAACGCAGACAGAGACTGACAGTGCGGACAGAGACTGACAGTGCGGACAGAGACTAACAGTGCGGACAGAGACTGACAGTGTGGAAAGAGACGAACATTGCGGACAGAGACTGACAGTGCAGACAGAGACTGACAGTGCGGAAAGAGACTGACAGTGCGGACAGAGACTGACCGTGCAGACGGAGACGAACATTGCTGACAGAGACTGACAGTGCAGACAGAGACTTTCAGTGCGGACATAGACTGGCAGTGCGGCCAGAGACTGACGGTGCGGCCAGAGACTTACAGTTTGTGCAGAGACTGAAAACGCAGACAGAGACTGACAGTGCGGACAGAGACTGACAGTGCAGACAGAGACTAACAGTACGGACAGAGATTGACAGTGTGGAAGGAGACGAACATTGCGGACAGAGACTGACAGTGTGGACAGAGACTGACAGTGCGGACAGGGATTGACAGTGCGGACACAGACAGACAGTGCGGACAGAGACCGACAGTGCAGAAAGGGACGGCCAATGCAGACAGTGATTGACACTGCGGACAGGGTTTGAGAGTGCGGATTGGGATTTTCAGTGCAGCGAGGGATTGACAGTGCAGCGAGGGATTGACAGTGCGGACAGGGATTGACAGTGAGGAAAGGGATTGACAGTGCGGACAGGGATTGACAGTGCGGACAGGGATTGACAGTGCGGACAGGGATTGACAGTGCGGACAGAGACTAACAGTGCGGACAGAGACTGACAGTGCCATCAGGGACTCACAGTGCGGACAGAAATTGACAGTGCGGACATAGACTGACAGTGCGGACAGAGACTAACAGTGCGGACAGAGACTAACATTGCGGACAGAGACTAACAGTGCGGACAGAGACTAACAGTGCGGACAGAGACTAACAGTGCGGACAGAGACTAACAGTGCGGACAGAGACTGATAGTGCGGACAGAGACTGACAGTGCGGACAGAGACTGACAGTGCAGTGAGAGACAGACAGTGCAGACATACACTGACACTGCAGACATAGACTGACAGTGCGGACAGAGACTCACATCGCGGACAGAGACTGACAGTGCGGACAGAGACTGACTGTGCGGACAGAGATTGAGAGAAAAGACAGAGATTGATAATGTGGACAGAAATTGACAGGGTGGACAGAAATTGACAGTGTGAGCAGAGATTGACAGTGTGAACTGAGATTGACAGTGCGGACAATGATTGACAGTGCAGACAGTGACTGACAGTGTGAACAGAGACTGACAGTGTGGACAGAGATTGACAGTGTGGACAGAGATTGACAGTGTGGACAGAGACTGACAGTGCGGACAGAGACAGACAGTGCGGACAGAGACAGACAGTCTGGACTGAGACTGACAGTGCGGACAGAGACAGAATGGTATGGACTGAGACTAACAGTGCGGATAGAGACAAACAGTGCGGACAGAGACAGACAGTCTGGACTGAGACTGACAGTGCGGACAGAGACAGAATGGTATGGACTGAGACTAACAGTGCGGACGGAGACTAACAGTGCGGACAGAGACTAACAGTGCGGACAGAGACAAACAGTGCGGACAGAGACTAACAGTGTGGACAGAGACTGACAGTGCGGAGAGAGACTGACAGTGTGAACAGAGATAGAGAGTAAAGACAGAAATTGAAAGTGTGGACAGAAATTGACAGTGTGAACTGAGATTGACAGTGCGGACAAAGATTGACAGTGCAGACAGTGATTGACAGTGTGAACAGAGACTGACAGTGTGGACAGGCATTGACAGTGTGGACAGAGACTGACAGTGTGGACAGAGACTGACAGTGTGGACAGAGACAGACAGTGGGGACAGGGACTGGCAGTGCGGACAGAGACTGATAGTGTGGACAGAGATTGAGAGTGTGGACAGAGACTAACAGTGCAGACAGAGACTAACAGTGCGGACAGAGACTAACAGTGCGGACAGAGAAAAACAGTGCGGACAGAGACTGACAGTGCCGTCAGGGACTCACAGTGGGGACAGAGATTGACAGTGCGGACATAGATTGACAGTGCAGACTAGAATGACAGTGCGGACAGAGACTAACAGTGCGGACAGAGACTAACAGTGCGGACAGAGACTAACAGTGCGGACGGAGACTAACAGTGCGGACAGAGACTAACAGTGCGGACAGAGACTAACAGTGTGGACAGAGACTAACAGTGCGGACATAGACTAACAGTGTGGACAGAGACTGACAGTGCGGAGAGAGACTGACAGTGTGGACAGAGACTGACAGTGCGGACAGAGACTGGCAGTGCGGACAGAGTTTGCCAGGGCGGACATTGATTGACAGTATGGACAGAGATTGACAGTGTGAACAGAGTTTGTCAGTGCGGACAGAGATTGAGAGTAAAGACAGAGATTGATAGTGTGGACAGAAATTGACAGTGTGGACAGAAATTGACAGTGTGAACTGAGATTGACAGTGCGGACAAAGATTGACAGTGCAGTCAGTGATTGACAGTGTGAACAGAGACTGACAGTGTGGACAGGCATTGACAGTGTGGACAGAGACTGACAGTGTGGACAGAGACTGACAGTGGGGACAGAGACAGACAGTGGGGACAGGGATTGGCAGTGCGGACAGAGACTGATAGTGAGGACAGAGATTGAGAGTGTGGACAGAGACTAACAGTGCAGACAGAGACTAACAGTGCGGACAGAGACTAACAGTGCGGACAGAGACTAACAGTGCGGACAGAGACAAACAGTGCGGACAGAGACAAACAGTGCGGACAGAGACTGACAGTGCCGTCAGGGACTCACAGTGGGGACAGAGATTGACAGTGCAGACATAGATTGACAGTGCAGACTAGACTGACAGTGCAGACATAGACTAACATTGCGGACAGAGATTGACAGTGCAGACAGGGATTGACAGTGCGGACAGGGATTGACAGTGCAGACAGAGACTGACAGTGCGGACAGTGACTGACAGTGGAGACAGAGACGAACAATGCGGACAGAGAGTGACAGTGCAGACAGGGATTGACAGTGCGGACAGGGATTGACAGTGCAGACAGAGACTGACAGTGGAGACAGAGACGAACAGTGCGGACAGAGACTGACAGTGCAGACAGAGAATTTCAGTGCGGACATAGACTGACAGTGCGGCCAGAGACTGACAGTTTGTGCAGAGACTGAAAACGCAGACAGAGACTGACAGTGCGGACAGAGACTGACAGTGCGGACAGAGACTGACCGTGCAGACGGAGATGAACATTGCTGACAGAGACTGACAGTGCAGACAGAGACTGACAGTGCGGACATAGACTGGCAGTGCGGCCAGAGACTGAGAGTGCGGCCAGAGACTGACAGTGCGGCCAGAGACTGACAGTTTGTGCAGAGACTGAAAACACAGACAGAGACTGACAGTGCGGACAGAGACTGACAGTGCGGACAGGGACTGACAGTGCGGACAGAGACTAACAGTACAGAAAGAGACTGACAGTGTGGAAAGAGATGAACATTGCGGACAGAGACTGACAGTGCAGACAGAGACTGACAGTGCGGACACAGACAGACAGTGCGGACAGAGACTGACAGTGCAGACAGAGACGAACATTGCTGACAGAGACTGACAGTGCAGACAGAGACTTTCAGTGTCGGACATAGACTGGCAGTGCGGCCAGAGACTGACAGTGCGGCCAGAGACTGACAGTGCGGCCAGAGACTGACAGTTTGTGCAGAGACTGAAAACGCAGACAGAGACTGACAGTGCAGACAGGGATTGACAGTGCGGACAGGGATTGACAGTGCAGAGAGAGACTGACAGTGGAGACAGAGACGAACAGTGCGGACAGAGACTGACAGTGCAGACAGAGAATTTCAGTGCGGACATAGACTGGCAGTGCGGCCAGAGACTGACAGTTTGTGCAGAGACTGAAAACGCAGACAGAGACTGACAGTGCGGACAGAGACTGACAGTGCGGACAGAGACTCACATCGCGGACAGAGACAGACAGTGCGGACAGAGACTGACAGTGTGGACAGAGACTGACAGTGCGGACAGAGACTCACATCGCGGACAGAGACTGACAGTGCGGACAGAGACTGACAGTGCGGACAGAGACTGACAGTGCGGACAGAGACTGACAGTGAGGACAGAGACTGACAGTGACGACAGAGACTGACAGTGACGACAGAGACTGACAGTGAGGACAGAGACTGACAGTGCGGACAGAGACAGACAGTGGAGACAGAGACGAACAATGCGGACAGAGACTGACAGTGCAGACAGGGATTGACAGTGCAGACAGAGACTGGCAGTGGAGACAGAGACGAACAGTGCGGACAGAGACTGACAGTGCAGACAGAGAATTTCAGTGCGGACATCGACTGGCAGTGCGGCCAGAGACTGACAGTTTGTGCAGAGACTGAAAACGCAGACAGAGACTGACAGTGCGGACAGAGACTGACAGTGCGGACAGAGACTAACAGTGCGGACAGAGACTGACAGTGTGGAAAGAGACGAACATTGCGGACAGAGACTGACAGTGCAGACAGAGACTGACAGTGCGGACAGAGACTGACAGTGTGGACAGGGATTGACAGTGCAGACACAGACAGACAGTGCGGACAGAGACTGACAGTGCAGACAGAGACGAACATTGCTGACAGAGACTGACAGTGCAGACAGAGACTTTCAGTGCGGACATAGACTGGCAGTGCGGCCAGAGACTGATAGTTCGTGCAGAGACTGAAAACGCAGACAGAGACTGACAGTGCGGACAGAGACTGACAGTGCGGACAGAGACTAACAGTACGGACAGAGATTGACAGTGTGGAAAGAGACGAACATTGCGGACAGAGACTGACAGTGCGGTCAGAGACTGACAGTGCAGACAGGGATTGACCGTGCGGACACAGACAGACAGTGCGGACAGAGACCGACAGTGCGGTCAGAGACTAACAGTGCGGACAGAGACAAACAGTGCGGACAGAGACAGACAGCGCAGACAGAGACTGACAGTGAGGACAGAGACTGACAGTGAGGACAGAGACTGACAGTGCGGACAGAGAGTGACAGTGTGGACAGGGATTGACAGTGCTGACACAGACAGACAGTGCGGACAGAGACTGACAGTGCAGACAGAGACTGACAGTGCGGACATAGACTGGCAGTGCGGCCAGAGACTGACAGTGCGGCCAGAGACTGACAGTGCGGCCAGAGACTGACAGTTTGTGCAGAGACTGAAAACGCAGACAGAGACTGACAGTGCGGACAGAGACTGACAGTGCGGACAGAGACTGACAGTACCGACAGAGATTGACACTGTGGAAAGAGACGAACATTGCGAACAGAGACTGACAGTGCAGACAGAGACTGACAGTGCAGTCAGAGACTGACAGTGCGGACAGGGATTGACAGTGCGGACACAGACAGACAGTGAGGACAGAGACTCACAGTGAGGACAGAGACTGACAGTGCGGACAGAGACAAACAGTGCGGACAGAGACTAACAGTGCGGACAGAGACTGACAGCGCAGACAGAGACTGACAGTGAGGACAGAGACTGACAGTGAGGACAGAGACTGACAGAGCGGACAGAGAGTGACAGTGTGGACAGGGATTGACAGTGCTGACACAGACAGACAGTGCGGACAGAGACTGACAGTGCAGACAGAGACTGACAGTGCGGACATAGACTGGCAGTGCGGCCAGAGACTGACAGTGCGGCCAGAGACTGACAGTTTGTGCAGAGACTGAAAACGCAGACAGAGACTGACAGTGCGGACAGAGACTGACAGTGCGGACAGAGACTGACAGTGCGGACAGAGACTAACAGTACGGAAAGAGACTGACAGTGTGGAAAGAGATGAACATTGCGGACAGAGACTGACAGTGCAGACAGAGACTGACAGTGCGGACAGAGACTGACAGTGCGGACAGGGATTGACAGTGCGGACACAGACAGACAGTGAGGACAGAGACTCACAGTGAGGACAGAGACTGACAGTGCGGACAGAGACAAACAGTGCGGTCAGAGACTAACAGTGCGGACAGAGACTAACAGTGCGGACAGAGACTAACAGTGCGGACAGAGACTGACAGCGCAGACAGAGACTGACAGTGAGGACAGAGACTGACAGTGAGGACAGAGACTGACAGAGCGGACAGAGACTGACAGTGTGGACAGGGATTGACAGTGCTGACACAGACAGACAGTGCGGACAGAGACTGACAGTGCAGACAGAGACTGACAGTGCGGACATAGACTGGCAGTGCGGCCAGAGACTGACAGTGCGGCCAGAGACTGACAGTTTGTGCAGAGACTGAAAACGCAGACAGAGACTGACAGTGCGGACAGAGACTGACAGTGCGGACAGAGACTGACAGTGCGGACAGAGACAGACAGTACGGAAAGAGACTGACAGTGTGGAAAGAGATGAACATTGCGGACAGAGACTGACAGTGCAGACAGAGACTGACAGTGCGGACAGAGACTGACAGTGTGGACAGGGATTGACAGTGCGGACACAGACAGACAGTGCGGACAGAGACTGACAGTGCAGACAGAGACGAACATTGCTGACAGAGACTGACAGTGCAGACAGAGACTTTCAGTGTCGGACATAGACTGGCAGTGCGGCCAGAGACTGACAGTGCGGCCAGAGACTGACAGTTTGTGCAGAGACTGAAAGCACAGACAGAGACTGACAGTGCAGACAGAGACTGACAGTGGGGACAGAGACGAACAATGCGGACAGAGACTGACAGTGCAGACAGGGATTGACAGTGCGGACAGGGATTGACAGTGCAGAGAGAGACTGACAGTGGAGACAGAGACGAACAGTGCGGACAGAGACTGACAGTGCAGACAGAGAATTTCAGTGCGGACATAGACTGGCAGTGCGGCCAGAGACTGACAGTTTGTGCAGAGACTGAAAACGCAGACAGAGACTGACAGTGCGGACAGAGACTGACAGTGCGGACAGAGACTCACATCGCGGACAGAGACAGACAGTGCGGACAGAGACTGACAGTGTGGACAGAGACTGACAGTGCGGACAGAGACTGACAGTGCGGACAGAGACTGACAGTGCGGACAGAGACTAACAGTGCGGACAGAGACTGACAGTGTGGAAAGAGACGAACATTGCTGACAGAGACTGACAGTGCAGACAGAGACTTTCAGTGCGGACATAGACTGGCAGTGCGGCCAGAGACTGACAGTGCGGTCAGAGACTGACAGTTTGTGCAGAGACTGAAAACGCAGACAGAGACTGACAGTGCGGACAGAGACGGACAGTGCGGACAGAGACTAACAGTACGGACAGAGATTGACAGTGTGGAAAGAGACGAACATTGCGGACAGAGACTGACAGTGCGGTCAGAGACTGACAGTGCAGACAGGGATTGACCGTGCGGACACAGACAGACAGTGCGGACAGAGACCGACAGTGCGGTCAGAGACTAACAGTGTGGACAGAGACAAACAGTGCGGACAGAGACTGACAGTGAGGACAGAGACTGACAGTGAGGACAGAGACTGACAGTGCGGACAGAGAGTGACAGTGTGGACAGGGATTGACAGTGCTGACACAGACAGACAGTGCGGACAGAGACTGACAGTGCAGACAGAGACTGACAGTGCGGACATAGACTGGCAGTGCGGACATAGACTGGCAGTGCGGCCAGAGACTGACAGTGCGGCCAGAGACTGACAGTTTGTGCAGAGACTGAAAACGCAGACAGAGACTGACAGTGCAGACAGAGACTGACAGTACCGACAGAGATTGACACTGTGGAAAGAGACGAACATTGCGAACAGAGACTGACAGTGCAGACAGAGACTGACAGTGCAGTCAGAGACTGACAGTGCGGACAGGGATTGACAGTGCGGACACAGACAGACAGTGAGGACAGAGACTCACAGTGAGGACAGAGACTGACAGTGCGGACAGAGACAAACAGTGCGGTCAGAGACTAACAGTGCGGACAGAGACTAACAGTGCGGACAGAGACTAACAGTGCGGACAGAGACTAACAGTGCGGACAGAGACTGACAGCGCAGACAGAGACTGACAGTGAGGACAGAGACTGACAGTGAGGACAGAGACTGACAGAGCGGACAGAGAGTGACAGTGTGGACAGGGATTGACAGTGCTGACACAGACAGACAGTGCGGACAGAGACTGACAGTGCAGACAGAGACTGACAGTGCGGACATAGACTGGCAGTGCGGCCAGAGACTGACAGTGCGGACAGAGACTGACAGTGTGGACAGGGATTGACAGTGCAGACACAGACAGACAGTGCGGACAGAGACTGACAGTGCAGACAGAGACGAACATTGCTGACAGAGACTGACAGTGCAGACAGAGACTTTCAGTGCGGACATAGACTGGCAGTGCGGCCAGAGACTGACAGTGCGGTCAGAGACTGACAGTTTGTGCAGAGACTGAAAACGCAGACAGAGACTGACAGTGCGGACAGAGACGGACAGTGCGGACAGAGACTAACAGTACGGACAGAGATTGACAGTGTGGAAAGAGACGAACATTGCGGACAGAGACTGACAGTGCGGTCAGAGACTGACAGTGCAGACAGGGATTGACCGTGCGGACACAGACAGACAGTGCGGACAGAGACCGACAGTGCGGTCAGAGACTAACAGTGCGGACAGAGACAAACAGTGCGGACAGAGACTGACAGTGAGGACAGAGACTGACAGTGAGGACAGAGACTGACAGTGCGGACAGAGACTCACATCGCGGACAGAGACAGACAGTGCGGACAGAGACTGACAGTGTGGACAGAGACTGACAGTGCGGACAGAGACTGACAGTGCGGACAGAGACTGACAGTGCGGACAGAGACTAACAGTGCGGACAGAGACTGACAGTGTGGAAAGAGACGAACATTGCGGACAGAGACTGACAGTGCAGACAGAGACTGACAGTGCGGACAGAGACTGACAGTGTGGACAGGGATTGACAGTGCAGACACAGACAGACAGTGCGGACAGAGACTGACAGTGCAGACAGAGACGAACATTGCTGACAGAGACTGACAGTGCAGACAGAGACTTTCAGTGCGGACATAGACTGGCAGTGCGGCCAGAGACTGACAGTGCGGTCAGAGACTGACAGTTTGTGCAGAGACTGAAAACGCAGACAGAGACTGACAGTGCGGACAGAGACGGACAGTGCGGACAGAGACTAACAGTACGGACAGAGATTGACAGTGTGGAAAGAGACGAACATTGCGGACAGAGACTGACAGTGCGGTCAGAGACTGACAGTGCAGACAGGGATTGACCGTGCGGACACAGACAGACAGTGCGGACAGAGACCGACAGTGCGGTCAGAGACTAACAGTGCGGACAGAGACAAACAGTGCGGACAGAGACTGACAGTGAGGACAGAGACTGACAGTGAGGACAGAGACTGACAGTGCGGACAGAGAGTGACAGTGTGGACAGGGATTGACAGTGCTGACACAGACAGACAGTGCGGACAGAGACTGACAGTGCAGACAGAGACTGACAGTGCGGACATAGACTGGCAGTGCGGACATAGACTGGCAGTGCGGCCAGAGACTGACAGTGCGGCCAGAGACTGACAGTTTGTGCAGAGACTGAAAACGCAGACAGAGACTGACAGTGCAGACAGAGACTGACAGTACCGACAGAGATTGACACTGTGGAAAGAGACGAACATTGCGAACAGAGACTGACAGTGCAGACAGAGACTGACAGTGCAGTCAGAGACTGACAGTGCGGACAGGGATTGACAGTGCGGACACAGACAGACAGTGAGGACAGAGACTCACAGTGAGGACAGAGACTGACAGTGCGGACAGAGACAAACAGTGCGGTCAGAGACTAACAGTGCGGACAGAGACTAACAGTGCGGACAGAGACTAACAGTGCGGACAGAGACTGACAGCGCAGACAGAGACTGACAGTGAGGACAGAGACTGACAGTGAGGACAGAGACTGACAGAGCGGACAGAGAGTGACAGTGTGGACAGGGATTGACAGTGCTGACACAGACAGACAGTGCGGACAGAGACTGACAGTGCAGACAGAGACTGACAGTGCGGACATAGACTGGCAGTGCGGCCAGAGACTGACAGTGCGGACAGAGACTGACAGTGTGGACAGGGATTGACAGTGCAGACACAGACAGACAGTGCGGACAGAGACTGACAGTGCAGACAGAGACGAACATTGCTGACAGAGACTGACAGTGCAGACAGAGACTTTCAGTGCGGACATAGACTGGCAGTGCGGCCAGAGACTGACAGTGCGGTCAGAGACTGACAGTTTGTGCAGAGACTGAAAACGCAGACAGAGACTGACAGTGCGGACAGAGACGGACAGTGCGGACAGAGACTAACAGTACGGACAGAGATTGACAGTGTGGAAAGAGACGAACATTGCGGACAGAGACTGACAGTGCGGTCAGAGACTGACAGTGCAGACAGGGATTGACCGTGCGGACACAGACAGACAGTGCGGACAGAGACCGACAGTGCGGTCAGAGACTAACAGTGTGGACAGAGACAAACAGTGCGGACAGAGACTGACAGTGAGGACAGAGACTGACAGTGAGGACAGAGACTGACAGTGCGGACAGAGAGTGACAGTGTGGACAGGGATTGACAGTGCTGACACAGACAGACAGTGCGGACAGAGACTGACAGTGCAGACAGAGACTGACAGTGCGGACATAGACTGGCAGTGTGGACATAGACTGGCAGTGCGGCCAGAGACTGACAGTGCGGCCAGAGACTGACAGTTTGTGCAGAGACTGAAAACGCAGACAGAGACTGACAGTGCAGACAGAGACTGACAGTACCGACAGAGATTGACACTGTGGAAAGAGACGAACATTGCGAACAGAGACTGACAGTGCAGAGAGAGACTGACAGTGCAGTCAGAGACTGACAGTGCGGACAGGGATTGACAGTGCGGACACAGACAGACAGTGAGGACAGAGACTCACAGTGAGGACAGAGACTGACAGTGCGGACAGAGACAAACAGTGCGGCCAGAGACTAACAGTGCGGACAGAGACTAACAGTGCGGACAGAGACTAACAGTGCGGACAGAGACTAACAGTGCGGACAGAGACTAACAGTGCGGACAGAGACTGACAGCGCAGACAGAGACTGACAGTGAGGACAGAGACTGACAGTGAGGACAGAGACTGACAGAGCGGACAGAGAGTGACAGTGTGGACAGGGATTGACAGTGCTGACACAGACAGACAGTGCGGACAGAGACTGACAGTGCAGACAGAGACTGACAGTGCGGACATAGACTGGCAGTGCGGCCAGAGACTGACAGTGCGGCCAGAGACTGACAGTTTGTGCAGAGACTGAAAACGCAGACAGAGACTGACAGTGCGGACAGAGACTGACAGTGCGGACAGAGACTGACAGTGCGGACAGAGACTAACAGTACGGAAAGAGACTGACAGTGTGGAAAGAGATGAACATTGCGGACAGAGACTGACAGTGCAGACAGAGACTGACAGTGCGGACACAGACAGACAGTGCGGACAGAGACTGACAGTGCAGACAGAGACGAACATTGCTGACAGAGACTGACAGTGCAGACAGAGACTTTCAGTGTCGGACATCGACTGGCAGTGCGGCCAGAGACTGACAGTGCGGCCAGAGACTGACAGTTTGTGCAGAGACTGAAAACACAGACAGAGACTGACAGTGCGGACAGAGACTGACAGTGGAGACAGAGACGAACAATGCGGAAAGAGACTGACAGTGCAGACAGGGATTGACAGTGCGGACAGGGATTGACAGTGCAGAGAGAGACTGACAGTGGAGACAGAGACGAACAGTGCGGACAGAGACTGACAGTGCAGACAGAGAATTTCAGTGCGGACATAGACTGGCAGTGCGGCCAGAGACTGACAGTTTGTGCAGAGACTGAAAACGCAGACAGAGACTGACAGTGCGGACAGAGACTGACAGTGCGGACAGAGACTCACATCGCGGACAGAGACAGACAGCGCGGACAGAGACTGACAGTGTGGACAGAGACTGACAGTGCGGACAGAGACTGACAGTGCGGACAGAGACTGACAGTGCAGACAGAGACTGACAGTGCAGACAGAGACTGGCAGTGTGGACAGAGTTTGCCAGGGCGGACATTGATTGACAGTGTGGACAGAGATTGACAGTGTGAACAGAGTTTGTCAGTGCGGACAGAGATTGAGAGTAAAGACAGAGATTGATAGTGTGGACAGAAATTGACAGTGTGGACAGAAATTGACAGTGTGAACTGAGATTGACAGTGTGGACAAAGATTGACAGTGTGGACAGAAATTGACAGTGCGGACAGAAATTGACAGTGTGAACTGAGATTGACAGTGCGGACAAAGATTGACAGTGCAGACAGTGATTGATAGTGTGAACAGAGACTGACAGTGTGGACAGGCATTGACAGTGTGGACAGAGATTGACAGTGTGGACAGAGACTGACAGTGTGGACAGAGACAGACAGTGGGGACAGGGACTGGCAGTGCGGACAGAGACTGATAGTGTGGACAGAGATTGAGAGTGTGGTCAGAGACTAACAGTGCAGACAGAGACTAACAGTGCGGACAGAGACTAACAGTGCGGACGGAGACAAACTGTGCGGACAGAGACAAACAGTGCGGACAGAGACTGACAGTGCCGTCAGGGACTCACAGTGGGGACAGAGATTGACAGTGCGGACATAGATTGACAGTGCAGACAGAGACGAACAGTGCGGACAGGGATTGGCAGTGCAGACAGAGACTGACAGTGCGGACAGTGACTGACAGTGGAGACAGAGACGAACAATGCGGACAGAGACTGACAGTGCAGACAGGGATTGACAGTGCGGACAGGGATTGACAGTGCAGACAGAGACTGACAGTGGAGACAGAGACGAACAGTGCGGACAGAGACTGACAGTGCAGAGAGAGAATTTCAGTGCGGACATAGACTGGCAGTGCGGCCAGAGACTGACAGTTTGTGCAGAGACTGAAAACGCAGACAGAGACTGACAGTGCGGACAGAGACTGACATTGCGGACCGAGACTAACAGTGCGGACAGAGACTGACAGTGTGGAAAGAGACGAACATTGCAGACAGAGACTGACAGTGCAGACAGAGACTGACAGTGCGGACAGAGACTGACAGTGCAGACAGAGACAAACATTGCTGACAGAGACTGAAAGTGCAGACAGAGACTTTCAGTGTGGACATAGACTGGCAGTGCGGCCAGAGACTGACAGTGCGGCCAGAGACTGACAGTGCGGACAGGGATTGACAGTGCAGCAAGGGATTGACAGTGCGGACTGGGATTGACAGTGCGGACAGGGATTGACAGAGCGGACAGAGACAGACAGTGCGGACAGAGACAGACAGTCTGGACTGAGACTGACAACGCGGACAGAGACAGAATGGTATGGACTGAGACTAACAGTGCGGACAGAGACTAACAGTGTGGACAGAGACTGACAGTGCGGAGAGAGACTGAAAGTGTGGACAGAGACTGACAGTGCGGACAGAGACTGGTAGTGTGGACAGAGTTTGCCAGGGCGGACATTGATTGACAGTGTGAACAGAGTTTGTCAGTGTGAACTGAGATTGACAGTGTGGACAGAGACTGACAGTGTGGACAGAGACTGACAGTGTGGACAGAGACAGACAGTGGCGACAGGGACTGGCAGTGCGGACAGAGACTGACAGTGTGGACAGAGACTGACAGTGCGGACAGAGACTGACAGTGCAGACAGAGACCGACAGTGCGGACAGAGACCGACAGTGCGGACAGAGACTGACAGTGCGGACAGAGACTGGCAGTGTGGACAGAGTTTGCCAGGGCGGACATTGATTGACAGTGTGGACAGAGATTGACAGTGTGAACAGAGTTTGTCAGTGCGGACAGAGATTGAGAGTAAAGACAGAGATTGATAGTGTGGACAGAAATTGACAGTGTGGACAGAAATTGACAGTGTGAACTGAGATTGACAGTGCGGACAAAGATTGACAGTGCAGACAGTGATTGACAGTGTGAACAGAGACTGACAGTGTGGACAGGCATTGACAGTGTGGACAGAGATTGAGAGTGTGGACAGAGACTAACAGTGCAGACAGAGACCAGCAGTGCGGACAGAGACCAACAGTGCGGACAGAGACAAACAGTGCGGACAGAGACAAACAGTGCGGACAGAGACTGACAGTGCCGTCAGGGACTCACAGTGGGGACAGAGATTGACAGTGCGGACATAGACTGACAGTGCAGACTAGACTGACAGTGCAGACATAGACTAACATTGCGGACAGAGATTGACAGTGCAGACAGGGATTGACAGTGCGGACAGGGATTGACAGTGCAGACAGAGACTGACAGTGCGGA
Source organism: Mustelus asterias (assembly GCF_964213995.1). Classification (NCBI taxonomy): domain Eukaryota; kingdom Metazoa; phylum Chordata; class Chondrichthyes; order Carcharhiniformes; family Triakidae; genus Mustelus; species Mustelus asterias. The sequence goes on along the minus strand of NC_135809.1, from coordinate 61,957,069 downwards.
CAGTGACTGACAGTGGAGACAGAGACGAACAATGCGGACAGAGACTGACAGTGCAGACAGGGATTGACAGTGCAGACAGGGATTGACAGTGCAGAGAGAGACTGACAGTGGAGACAGAGACGAATAGTGCGGACAGAGACTGACAGTGCAGACAGAGAATTTCAGTGCGGACATAGACTGGCAGTGCGGCCAGAGACTGACAGTTTGTGCAGAGACTGAAAACGCAGACAGAGACTGACAGTGCGGAGAGAGACTGACATTGCGGACCGAGACTAACAGTGCGGACAGAGACTGACAGTGTGGAAAGAGACGAACATTGCAGACAGAGACTGACAGTGCAGACAGAGACTGACAGTGCGGACAGCGTCTGACAGTGTGGACAGAGTCTGACAGTGCGGACACAGACAGACAGTGCGGACAGAGACTGACAGTGCAGACAGAGACGAACAGTGCGGACAGAGACTGACAGTGCACGCAGAGAATTTCAGTGCGGACATAGACTGGCAGTGCGGCCAGAGACTGACAGTTTGTGCAGAGACTGAAAACGCAGACAGAGACTGACAGTGCGCACAGAGATTAACAGTGCAGACAGAGACTGACAGTGTGGAAAGAGATGAACATTGCAGACAGAGACTGACAGTGCAGGCAGAGACTGACAGTGCGGAAAGAGATGAACATTGCAGACAGAGACTGACAGTGCAGGCAGAGACTGACAGTGCGGACAGAGACAGACAGTGCGGACAGAGACAGACAGTGCGGACAGAGACAGACAGTCTGGACCGAGACTGACAACGTGGACAGAGACAGAATGGTATGGACTGAGACTAACAGTGCGCACAGAGACAAACAGTGCGGACAGAGACAGACAGTGCGGACAGAGACAGACAGTGCGGACAGAGACAGACAGTGCGGACGGAGACTAACAGTGCGGATGGAGACTAACAGTGCGGACAGACAGTGACAGTGCGGGGAGAGACTGACAGTGCGGAGAGAGACTGACAGTGTGGACAGAGACTGACAGTGCGGACAGAGACTGGCAGTGTGGACAGTGTTTGCCAGGGCGGACATTGATTGACAGTGTGGACAGAGATTGACAGTGTGAACAGAGTTTGTCAGTGCGGACAGAGATTGAGAGTAAAGACAGAGATTGATAGTGTGGACAGAGACGAACAGTGCGGACAGAGACTAACAGTGCGGACAGAGACTAACAGTGCGGACGGAGACTAACAGTGCGGACTGAGACTAACAGTGCAGACAGAGACTGACAGTGTGGACAGTGACTGACAGTGGAGACAGAGACGAACAATGCGGACAGAGACTGATAGTGCAGACAGGGATTGACAGTGCGGACAGGGATTGACAGTGCAGACAGAGACTGACAGTGGAGACAGAGACGAACAGTGCGGACAGAGACTGACAGTGCAGGCAGAGAATTTCAGTGCGGACATAGACTGGCAGTGCGGCCAGAGACTGACAGTTTGTGCAGAGACTGAAAACGCAGACAGAGACTGACAGTGCGGACAGAGACTGACAGTGCGGACCGAGATCAACAGTGCGGACAGAGACTGACAGTGTGGAGAGAGACGAACATTGCAGACAGAGACTGACAGTGCGGACAGAGACTGACAGTGCGGACAGAGACTGACAGTGCGGACAGAGACTGACAGTGCGGAGAGAGACTGACAGTGTGGCCAGAGACTGACAGTGCGGACAGAGACTGGCAGTGTGGACAGAGTTTGCCAGGGCGGACATTGATTGACAGTGTGAACAGAGTTTGTCAGTGCGGACAGAGATTGAGAGTAAAGACAGTGATTGATCGTGTGGACAGAAATTGACAGTGTGAACAGAGACTGACAGTGTGGACAGGCATTGACAGTGTGGACAGAGATTGACAGTGTGGACAGAGACTGACAGTGTGGACAGAGACAGATAGTGGGGACAGGGACTGGCAGTGCGGACAGAGACTGATACTGTGGACAGAGCTTGAGAGTGTGGACAGAGACTAACAGTGCAGACAGAGACTAACAGTGCGGACAGAGACTAACAGTGCGGACAGAGACAAACAGTGCGGACAGAGACAAACAGTGCGGACAGAGACAAACAGTGCGGACAGAGACTGACAGTGCCGTCAGGGACTCACAGTGGGGACAGAGATTGACAGTGCAGACATAGATTGACAGTGCAGACTAGACTGACAGTGCAGACATAGACTAACATTGCGGACAGAGATTGACAGTGCAGACAGGGATTGACAGTGCGGACAGGGATTGACAGTGCAGACAGAGACTGACAGTGCGGACAGTGACTGACAGTGGAGACAGAGACGAACAATGCGGACAGAGACTGATAGTGCAGACAGGGATTGACAGTGCGGACAGGGATTGACAGTGCAGACAGAGACTGACAGTGGAGACAGAGACGAACAGTGCGGACAGAGACTGACAGTGCAGACAGAGAATTTCAGTGCGGACACAGACTGGCAGTGCGGCCAGAGACTGACAGTTTGTGCAGAGACTGAAAACGCAGACAGAGACTGACAGTGCGGACAGAGACTGACAGTGCGGACAGAGACTAACAGTGCGGACAGAGACTGACAGTGTGGAAAGAGACGAACATTGCTGACAGAGACTGAAAGTGCAGACAGAGACAAACATTGCTGACAGAGACTGAAAGTGCAGACAGAGACTTTCAGTGCGGACATAGACTGGCAGTGCGGCCAGAGACTGACAGTGCGGCCAGAGACTGACAGTTTGTGCAGAGACTGAAAACGCAGACAGAGACTGACAGTGCGGACAGAGACTGACAGTGTGGACAGAGACTGATAGTGCGGACAGGGATTGACAGTGCGGACAGAGATTGATAGTGTGGACAGAAATTGACAGTGTGGACAGAAATTGACACTGTGAACTGAGATTGACAGTGTGGACAAAGATTGACAGTGCAGACAGTTATTGACAGTGTGAACAGAGACTGACAGTGTGGACAGAGATTGACAGTGTGGACAGAGACTGACAGTGTGGACAGAGACAGACAGTGGGGACAGGGACTGGCAGTGCGGACAGAGACTGATAGTGCGGACAGAGATTGAGAGTGTGGACAGAGACTGACAGTGCGGACAGAGACTGACTGTGCAGACAGAGACTGGCAGCGTGGACAGAGTTTGCCAGGGCGGACATTGATTGACAGTGTGGACAGAGATTGACAGTGTGAACAGAGTTTGTCAGTGCGGACAGAGATTGAGAGTAAAGACAGAGATTGATAGTGTGGACTGAAATTGACAGTGTGAACTGAGATTGACAGTGCGGACAAAGATTGACAGTGCAGACAGTGATTGACAGTGTGAACAGAGACTGACAGTGTGGACAGGCATTGACAGTGCAGACAGAGACTGACAGTGCGAACAGTGACTGACAGTGGAGACAGAGACGAACAATGCGGACAGAGACTGACAGTGCAGACAGGGATTGACAGTGCGGACAGGGATTGACAGTGCAGACAGAGACTGACAGTGGAGACAGAGACGAACAGTGCGGACAGAGACTGACAGTGCAGACAGAGAATTTCAGTGCGGACATGGACTGGCAGTGTGGCCAGAGACTGACAGTTTGTGCAGAGACTGAAAACGCAGACAGTGACTGACAGTGCGGACAGAGACTGACAGTGCGGACAGAGATTGACAGTGTGGACAGGGATTGACAGTGCGGACACAGACTGACAGTGCAGACAGAGACACACATTGCTGACAGAGACTGACAGTGCAGACAGAGACTTTCAGTGCAGACAGAGACTTTCAGTGCGGACATAGACTGGCAGTGCGGCCAGAGACTGCCAGTTTGTGCAGAGACTGAAAACGCAGACAGAGACTGACAGTGCGGATAGAGACTGACAGTGCGGACAGAGACTAACAGTACGGACAGAGACTGACAGTGTGGAAAGAGACGAACATTGCGGACAGAGACTGGCAGTGCAGACAGAGACTGACAGTGTGGACAGAGACTGACAGTGCGGACAGGGATTGACAGTGCGGACACAGACAGACAGTGCGGACAGAGACCGAAAGTGCAGAAAGGGACGGCCAATGCAGACAGTGATTGACACTGCGGACAGGGTTTGAGAGTGCGGACTGGGATTTTCAGTGCAGCGAGGGATTGACAGTGCGGACAGGGATTGACAGTGAGGAAGGGGATTGACAGTGCGGACAGGGATTGACAGTGCGGACAGGGATTGACAGTGCAGCGAGGGATTGACAGTGCAGACAGGGACTCATAGTGGGGACAGAGATTGACAGTGCAGACTAGACTGACAGTGCAGACATAGACTAACATTGCGGACAGAGATTGACAGTGCAGACAGGGATTGACAGTGGGGACAGGGATTGACAGTGCAGACAGAGACTGACAGTGCGGACAGTGACTGACAGTGGAGACAGAGACGAACAATGCGGACAGAGACTGACAGTGCGGACAGGGATTGACAGTGCAGACAGAGACTGACAGTGGAGACAGAGACGAACAGTGCGGACAGAGACTGACAGTGCAGACAGAGAATTTCAGTGCGGACAGTGACTGACAGTTTGTGCAGAGACTGAAAACGCAGACAGAGACTGACAGTGCGGACAGAGACTGACAGTGCGGACAGAGACTAACAGTACGGACAGAGACTGACAGTGTGGAAAGAGACGAACATTGCGGACAGAGACTGGCAGTGCAGACAGAGACTGACAGTGTGGACAGAGACTGACAGTGCGGACAGGGATTGACAGTGCGGACACAGACAGACAGTGCGGACAGAGACCGACAGTGCAGAAAGGGACGGCCAATGCAGACAGTGATTGACACTGCGGACAGGGTTTGAGAGTGCGGACTGGGATTTTCAGGGCAGCGAGGGACTGACAGTGCGGTCAGGGATTGACAATGCGGACCGGGATTGACAGTGCGGACAGGGATTGACAGTGCGGACTGGGATTTTCAGTGCAGCGAGGGAATGACAGTGTGGACAGGGATTGACAGTGCGGACAGGGATTGACAGTGCGGACAGGGATTGACAGTGCGGACAGGGATTGACAGTGCGGACAGGGATTGACAGTGCGGACAGAGAAAGACAGTGCGGACAGAGACAGACAGTGCGGACAGAGAAAGACAGTGCGGACGGAGACTAACAGTGCGGACAGAGACTAACAGTGTGGACAGAGACTGACAGTGCGGAGAGAGTCTAACAGTGTGGACAGAGACTGACAGTGCGGACAGAGACTGACAGTGCAGACAGAGACTGACAGTGCAGACAGAGACTGACAGTGCAGACAGAGACTGACAGTGCAGACAGAGACTGACAGTGCGGACAGAGACAGACATTGCTGACAGAGACTGACAGTGCAGACAGAGACTTTCAGTGCGGACATAGACTGGCAGTGCGGCCAGAGACTGACAGTGCGGCCAGAGACTGACAGTTTGTGCAGAGACTGAAAACGCAGACAGAGACTGACAGTGCGGACAGAGACTGACAGTGCAGACAGAGACTGACAGTGCGGACAGGGATTGACAGTGCGGACACAGACAGACAGTGCGGACAGAGATTGACAGTGCAGAAAGGGACGGCCAATGCAGACAGTGATTGACACTGCGGACAGGGTTTGAGAGTGCGGACTGGGATTTTCAGTGCAGCGAGGGATTGACAGTGCAGACAGGGATTGACAGTGAGGAAAGGGATTGACAGTGCGGACAGGGATTGACAGTGCGGACAGGGATTGACAGTGCGGACAGGGATTGACAGTGCGGACAGGGATTGACAGTGCGGACAGGGATTGACAGTGTGGACAGAGACTGACAGTGGAGACAGAGACGAACATTGCGGACAGAGACAGACAGTGCAGACAGAGACTGACAGTGCGGACATAGACTGGCAGTGGGCACAGAGACTGACAGTGCGGAAAGAGACAGACAGTGCGGACAGAGACAGACAGTGCAGACAGAGACAGACAGTCTGGACTGAGACTGACAACGCGGACAGAGACTGAAGAGCATGGACAGAGACTAACAGTGCAGACAGAGACTGACAGTGCGGACAGAGACAAACAGTGCGGACAGAGACTAACAGTGCGGACAGAGACTGACAGTGCCATCAGGGACTCACAGTGGGGACAGAGATTGACAGTGCGGACCTAGACTGACAGTGCAGACTAGACTGACAGTGCGGACAGAGACTAACAGTGCGGACAGATACTAACAGTGCGGACAGAGACTAACAGTGCGGACAGAGACTGACAGTGCTGTCAGGGACTCACAGTGGGGACAGAGATTGACAGTGCAGACATAGATTGACAGTGCAGACTAGACTGACAGTGCAGACATAGACTAACATTGCGGACAGAGATTGACAGTGCAGACAGGGATTGACAGTGCGGACAGGGATTGACAGTGCAGACAGAGACTGACAGTGCGAACAGTGACTGACAGTGGAGACAGAGACGAACAATGCGGACAGAGACTGACAGTGCAGACAGGGATTGACAGTGCAGACAGAGACTGACAGTGGAGACAGAGACGAACAGTGCGGACAGAGACTGACAGTGCAGACAGTGAATTTCAGTGCGGACATAGACTGGCAGTGCGGCCAGAGACTGACAGTTTGTGCAGAGACTGAAAACGCAGACAGAGACTGACAGTGCGGACAGAGACTGACAGTGCGGACAGAGACTAACAGTGCGGACAGAGACTGACAGTGTGGAAAGAGACGAACATTGCGGACAGAGACTGACAGTGCAGACAGAGACTGACAGTGCGGAAAGAGACTGACAGTGCGGACAGAGACTGACCGTGCAGACGGAGACGAACATTGCTGACAGAGACTGACAGTGCAGACAGAGACTTTCAGTGCGGACATAGACTGGCAGTGCGGCCAGAGACTGACGGTGCGGCCAGAGACTTACAGTTTGTGCAGAGACTGAAAACGCAGACAGAGACTGACAGTGCGGACAGAGACTGACAGTGCGGACAGAGACTAACAGTACGGACAGAGATTGACAGTGTGGAAGGAGACGAACATTGCGGACAGAGACTGACAGTGTGGACAGAGACTGACAGTGCGGACAGGGATTGACAGTGCGGACACTGACAGACAGTGCGGACAGAGACCGACAGTGCAGAAAGGGACGGCCAATGCAGACAGTGATTGACACTGCGGACAGGGTTTGAGAGTGCGGATTGGGATTTTCAGTGCAGCGAGGGATTGACAGTGCGGACAGGGAATGACAGTGCGGACAGGGATTGACAGTGCGGACAGGGATTGACAGTGCGGACAGGGATTGACAGTGCGGACAGGGATTGACAGTGCGCACAGGGATTGACAGTGCAGACAAGGATTGACAGTGCGGACAGAGACTGACAGTGGAGACAGAGACGAACATTGCGGACAGAGACAGACAGTGCAGACAGAGACTGACAGTGCGGACATAGACTGGCAGTGGGCACAGAGACTGACAGTGCGGAAAGAGACAGATAGTGCGGACAGAGACAGACAGTGCGGACAGAGACAGACAGTCTAGACTGAGACTGACAACGCGGACAGAGACTGAAGAGCATGGACAGAGACGAACAGTGCAGACAGAGACTGACAGTGCGGACAGAGACAAACAGTGCGGACAGAGACTAACAGTGCAGACAGAGACTGACAGTGCCATCAGGGACTCACAGTGGGGACAGAGATTGACAGTGCGGAAATGGATTGACAGTGCGGACAGGGATTGACAGTGCGGACAGGGATTGACAGTGCGGACAGAGACTGACAGTGGAGACAGAGACGAACATTGCGGACAGAGACAGAGAGTGCAGACAGAGACTGACAGTGCGGACATAGACTGGCAGTGGGCACAGAGACTGACAGTGCGGAAAGAGACAGACAGTGCGGACAGAGACAGACAGTGCGGACAGAGACAGACAGTCTGGACTGAGACTGACAACGCGGACAGAGACTGAAGAGCACGGACAGAGACTAACAGTGCAGACAGAGACTGACAGTGCAGACAGGGATTGACAGTGCGGACAGGGATTGACAGTGCAGACAGAGACTGACAGTGGAGACAGAGACGAACAGTGCGGACAGAGACTGACAGTGCAGACAGAGAATTTCAGTGCGGACATAGACTGGCAGTGCGGCCAGAGACTGACAGTTTGTGCAGAGACTGAAAACGCAGACAGAGACTGACAGTGCGGACAGAGACTGACAGTGCGGACAGAGACAGACATTGCTGACAGAGACTGACAGTGCAGACAGAGACTTTCAGTGCAGACATAGACTGGCAGTGCGGCCAGAGACTGACAGTGCGGCCAGAGACTTACAGTTTGTGCAGAGACTGAAAACGCAGACAGAGACTGACAGTGCGGACAGAGACTGACAGTGCAGACAGAGACTGACAGTGCGGACAGGGATTGACAGTGCGGACACAGACAGACAGTGCGGACAGAGACCGACAGTGCAGAAAGGGACGGCCAATGCAGACAGTGATTGACACTGCGGACAGGGTTTGAGAGTGCGGACTGGGATTTTCAGTGCAGCGAGGGATTGACAGTGCAGACAGGGATTGACAGTGAGGAAAGGGATTGACAGTGCGGACAGGGATTGACAGTGCGGACAGGGATTGACAGTGCGGACAGGGATTGACAGTGCGGACAGGGATTGACAGTGCGGACAGGGATTGACAGTGCGGACAGGGATTGACAGTGTGGACAGAGACTGACAGTGGAGACAGAGACGAACATTGCGGACAGAGACAGACAGTGCAGACAGAGACTGACAGTGCGGACATCGACTGGCAGTGGGCACAGAGACTGACAGTGCGGAAAGAGACAGACAGTGCGGACAGAGACAGACAGTGCAGACAGAGACAGACAGTCTGGACTGAGACTGACAACGCGGACAGAGACTGAAGAGCATGGACAGAGACTAACAGTGCAGACAGAGACTGACAGTGCGGACAGAGACAAACAGTGCGGACAGAGACTAACAGTGCGGACAGAGACTGACAGTGCCATCAGGGACTCACAGTGGGGACAGAGATTGACAGTGCGGACCTAGACTGACAGTGCAGACTAGACTGACAGTGCGGACAGAGACTAACAGTGCGGACAGATACTAACAGTGCGGACAGAGACTAACAGTGCGGACAGAGACTGACAGTGCCGTCAGGGACTCACAGTGGGGACAGAGATTGTCAGTGCAGACATATATTGACAGTGCAGACTAGACTGACAGTGCAGACATAGACTAACATTGCGGACAGAGATTGACAGTGCGGACAGGGATTGACAGTGCGGACAGGGATTGACAGTGCAGACAGAGACTGACAGTGCGAACAGTGACTGACAGTGGAGACAGAGACGAACAATGCGGACAGAGACTGACAGTGCAGACAGGGATTGACAGTGCGGACAGGGATTGACAGTGCAGACAGAGACTGACAGTGGAGACAGAGACGAACAGTGCGGACAGAGACTGACAGTGCAGACAGAGAATTTCAGTGCGGACATAGACTGGCAGTGCGGCCAGAGACTGACAGTTTGTGCAGAGACTGAAAACGCAGACAGAGACTGACAGTGCGGACAGAGACTGACAGTGCGGACAGAGACTAACAGTGCGGACAGAGACTGACAGTGTGGAAAGAGACGAACATTGCGGACAGAGACTGACAGTGCAGACAGAGACTGACAGTGCGGAAAGAGACTGACAGTGCGGACAGAGACTGACCGTGCAGACGGAGACGAACATTGCTGACAGAGACTGACAGTGCAGACAGAGACTTTCAGTGCGGACATAGACTGGCAGTGCGGCCAGAGACTGACGGTGCGGCCAGAGACTTACAGTTTGTGCAGAGACTGAAAACGCAGACAGAGACTGACAGTGCGGACAGAGACTGACAGTGCAGACAGAGACTAACAGTACGGACAGAGATTGACAGTGTGGAAGGAGACGAACATTGCGGACAGAGACTGACAGTGTGGACAGAGACTGACAGTGCGGACAGGGATTGACAGTGCGGACACAGACAGACAGTGCGGACAGAGACCGACAGTGCAGAAAGGGACGGCCAATGCAGACAGTGATTGACACTGCGGACAGGGTTTGAGAGTGCGGATTGGGATTTTCAGTGCAGCGAGGGATTGACAGTGCAGCGAGGGATTGACAGTGCGGACAGGGATTGACAGTGAGGAAAGGGATTGACAGTGCGGACAGGGATTGACAGTGCGGACAGGGATTGACAGTGCGGACAGGGATTGACAGTGCGGACAGGGATTGACAGTGCCGACAGGGATTGACAGTGCCGACAGGGATTGACAGTGCCGACAGGGATTGACAGTGCGGACAGGGATTGACAGTGCGGACAGGGATTGACAGTGCAGACAAGGATTGACAGTGCGGACAGAGACTGACAGTGGAGACAGAGACGAACATTGCGGACAGAGACAGACAGTGCAGACAGAGACTGACAGTGCGGACATAGACTGGCAGTGGGCACAGAGACTGACAGTGCGGAAAGAGACAGACAGTGCGGACAGAGACAGACAGTGCGGACAGAGACAGACAGTCTGGACTGAGACTGACAACGCGGACAGAGACTGAAGAGCATGGACAGAGACGAACAGTGCAGACAGAGACTGACAGTGCGGACAGAGACAAACAGTGCGGACAGAGACTAACAGTGCAGACAGAGACTGACAGTGCCATCAGGGACTCACAGTGGGGACAGAGATTGACAGTGCGGACATGGATTGACAGTGCGGACAGGGATTGACAGTGCGGACAGGGATTGACAGTGCGGACAGGGATTGACAGTGCGGACAGAGACTGACAGTGGAGACAGAGACGAACATTGCGGACAGAGACAGACAGTGCAGACAGAGACTGACAGTGCGGACATAGACTGGCAGTGGGCACAGAGACTGACAGTGCGGAAAGAGACAGACAGTGCGGACAGAGACAGACAGTGCGGACAGAGACAGACAGTCTGGACTGAGACTGACAACGCGGACAGAGACTGAAGAGCATGGACAGAGACTAACAGTGCAGACAGAGACCGACAGTGCGGACAGAGACAAACAGTGCGGACAGAGACTAACAGTGCGGACAGAGACAAACAGTGCGGACAGAGACTGACAGTGCGGACAGAGACAGACAGTCTGGACTGAGACTGACAACGCGGACAGAGACTGAAGAGCATGGACAGAGACTAACAGTGCAGACAGAGACCGACAGTGCGGACAGAGACTAACAGTGCAGACAGAGACCGACAGTGCGGACAGAGACAAACAGTGCGGACAGAGACTGACAGTGCCATCAGGGACTCACAGTGCGGACAGAAATTGACAGTGCGGACATAGACTGACAGTGCAGACTAGACTGACAGTGCGGACAGAGACTAACAGTGCGGACAGAGACTAACATTGCGGACAGAGACTAACAGTGCGGACAGAGACTAACAGTGCGGACAGAGACTAACAGTGCGGACAGAGACTAACAGTGCGGACAGAGACTGATAGTGCGGACAGAGACTGACAGTGCGGACAGAGACTGACAGTGCAGTGAGAGACAGACAGTGCAGACATACACTGACAGTGCAGACATAGACTGACAGTGCGGACAGAGACTCACATCGCGGACAGAGACTGACAGTGCGGACAGAGACTGACTGTGCGGACAGAGATTGAGAGAAAAGACAGAGATTGATAATGTGGACAGAAATTGACAGGGTGGACAGAAATTGACAGTGTGAGCAGAGATTGACAGTGTGAACTGAGATTGACAGTGCGGACAATGATTGACAGTGCAGACAGTGACTGACAGTGTGAACAGAGACTGACAGTGTGGACAGAGATTGACAGTGTGGACAGAGATTGACAGTGTGGACAGAGACTGACAGTGCGGACAGAGACAGACAGTGCGGACAGAGACAGACAGTCTGGACTGAGACTGACAGTGCGGACAGAGACAGAATGGTATGGACTGAGACTAACAGTGCGGATAGAGACAAACAGTGCGGACAGAGACAGACAGTCTGGACTGAGACTGACAGTGCGGACAGAGACAGAATGGTATGGACTGAGACTAACAGTGCGGACGGAGACTAACAGTGCGGACAGAGACTAACAGTGCGGACAGAGACTAACAGTGTGGACAGAGACAAACAGTGCGGACAGAGACTAACAGTGTGGACAGAGACTGACAGTGCGGAGAGAGACTGACAGTGTGAACAGAGATAGAGAGTAAAGACAGAAATTGAAAGTGTGGACAGAAATTGACAGTGTGAACTGAGATTGACAGTGCGGACAAAGATTGACAGTGCAGACAGTGATTGACAGTGTGAACAGAGACTGACAGTGTGGACAGGCATTGACAGTGTGGACAGAGACTGACAGTGTGGACAGAGACTGACAGTGTGGACAGAGACAGACAGTGGGGACAGGGACTGGCAGTGCGGACAGAGACTGATAGTGTGGACAGAGATTGAGAGTGTGGACAGAGACTAACAGTGCAGACAGAGACTAACAGTGCGGACAGAGACTAACAGTGCGGACAGAGAAAAACAGTGCGGACAGAGACTGACAGTGCCGTCAGGGACTCACAGTGGGGACAGAGATTGACAGTGCGGACATAGATTGACAGTGCAGACTAGAATGACAGTGCGGACAGAGACTAACAGTGCGGACAGAGACTAACAGTGCGGACAGAGACTAACAGTGCGGACGGAGACTAACAGTGCGGACAGAGACTAACAGTGCGGACAGAGACTAACAGTGTGGACAGAGACTAACAGTGCGGACATAGACTAACAGTGTGGACAGAGACTGACAGTGCGGAGAGAGACTGACAGTGTGGACAGAGACTGACAGTGCGGACAGAGACTGGCAGTGCGGACAGAGTTTGCCAGGGCGGACATTGATTGACAGTATGGACAGAGATTGACAGTGTGAACAGAGTTTGTCAGTGCGGACAGAGATTGAGAGTAAAGACAGAGATTGATAGTGTGGACAGAAATTGACAGTGTGGACAGAAATTGACAGTGTGAACTGAGATTGACAGTGCGGACAAAGATTGACAGTGCAGTCAGTGATTGACAGTGTGAACAGAGACTGACAGTGTGGACAGGCATTGACAGTGTGGACAGAGACTGACAGTGTGGACAGAGACTGACAGTGGGGACAGAGACAGACAGTGGGGACAGGGATTGGCAGTGCGGACAGAGACTGATAGTGAGGACAGAGATTGAGAGTGTGGACAGAGACTAACAGTGCAGACAGAGACTAACAGTGCGGACAGAGACTAACAGTGCGGACAGAGACTAACAGTGCGGACAGAGACAAACAGTGCGGACAGAGACAAACAGTGCGGACAGAGACTGACAGTGCCGTCAGGGACTCACAGTGGGGACAGAGATTGACAGTGCAGACATAGATTGACAGTGCAGACTAGACTGACAGTGCAGACATAGACTAACATTGCGGACAGAGATTGACAGTGCAGACAGGGATTGACAGTGCGGACAGGGATTGACAGTGCAGACAGAGACTGACAGTGCGGACAGTGACTGACAGTGGAGACAGAGACGAACAATGCGGACAGAGACTGACAGTGCAGACAGGGATTGACAGTGCGGACAGGGATTGACAGTGCAGACAGAGACTGACAGTGGAGACAGAGACGAACAGTGCGGACAGAGACTGACAGTGCAGACAGAGAATTTCAGTGCGGACATAGACTGACAGTGCGGCCAGAGACTGACAGTTTGTGCAGAGACTGAAAACGCAGACAGAGACTGACAGTGCGGACAGAGACTGACAGTGCGGACAGAGACTGACCGTGCAGACGGAGATGAACATTGCTGACAGAGACTGACAGTGCAGACAGAGACTTTCAGTGCGGACATAGACTGGCAGTGCGGCCAGAGACTGAAAGTGCGGCCAGAGACTTACAGTTTGTGCAGAGACTGAAAACGCAGACAGAGACTGACAGTGCGGACAGAGACTGACAGTGCAGACAGAGACTAACAGTACGGACAGAGATTGACAGTGTGGAAGGAGACGAACATTGCGGACAGAGACTGACAGTGCAGACAGAGACTGACAGTGTGGACAGAGACTGACAGTGCGGACAGGGATTGACAGTGCGGACACAGACAGACAGTGCGGACAGAGACCGACAGTGCAGAAAGGGACGGCCAATGCAGACAGTGATTGACACTGCGGACAGGGTTTGAGAGTGCGGACTGGGATTTTCAGTGCAGCCAGGGATTGACAGTGCAGCGAGGGATTGACAGTGCGGACAGGGATTGACAGTGCAGACAGGGATTGACAGTGAGGAAAGGGATTGACAGTGCGGACAGGGATTGACAGTGCGGACAGGGATTGACAGTGCAGACAGAGACTGACAGTGCAGAAAGGGATTGACAGTGCGGACACAGACAGACAGTGCGGACAGAGACCGACAGTGTAGAAAGGGACGGCAAATGCAGACAGTGATTGACACTGCGGACAGGGTTTGAGAGTGCGGACTGGGATTTTCAGTGCAGCGAGGGATTGACAGTGCAGCGGGGGATTGACAGTGCGGACAGGGATTGACAGTGAGGAAAGGGATTGACAGTGCGGACAGGGATTGACAGTGCGGACAGGGATTGACAGTGCGGACAGGGATTGACAGTGCGGACAGGGATTGACAGTGCGGACAGGGATTGACAGTGCGGACAAGGATTGACAGTGCGGACAGGGATTGACAGTGCGGACAGGGATTGACAGTGCGGACAGGGATTGACAGTGCGGACAGGGATTGACAGTGCGGACAGGGATTGACAGTGCGGACAGAGACTGACAGTCGAGACAGAGACGAACATTGCGGACAGAGACAGACAGTGCAGACAGAGACTGACAGTGCGGACATAGACTGGCAGTGGGCACAGAGACTGACAGTGCGGAAAGAGACAGACAGTGCGGACAGAGACAGACAGTGCGGACAGAGACAGACAGTCTGGACTGAGACTGACAACGCGGACAGAGACTGAAGAGCATGGACAGAGACTAACAGTGCAGACAGAGACTGACAGTGCGGACAGAGACAAACAGTGCGGACAGAG
The DNA here is from genome assembly GCF_964213995.1 of Mustelus asterias. Taxonomy (NCBI): domain Eukaryota; kingdom Metazoa; phylum Chordata; class Chondrichthyes; order Carcharhiniformes; family Triakidae; genus Mustelus; species Mustelus asterias. The sequence continues at coordinate 61,941,957 of NC_135809.1, read as the reverse complement.
ACTAACAGTGCGGACAGAGACTGACAGTGCCATCAGGGACTCACAGTGGGGACAGAGATTGACAGTGCGGACATAGACTGACAGTGCAGACTAGACTGACAGTGCGGTCAGAGACTAACAGTGCGGACAGAGACTGACAGTGCGGACACAGACAGACAGTGCAGACATAAACTGACAGTGCAGACATAGACTGACAGTGCAGACTACACTGACAGTGCAAACATAGAGTAACATTGCGGACAGAGATTGACAGTGCAGACAGGGATTGACAGTGCGGACAGGGATTGACAGTGCAGACAGAGACTGACAGTGCGGACGGTGACTGACAGTGGAGACAGAGACGAACAATGCGGACAGAGACTGACAGTGCAGACAGGGATTGACAGTGCGGACAGGGATTGACAGTGCAGACAGAGACTGACAGTGGAGACAGAGACTTTCAGTGCGGACATAGACTGGCAGTGCGGCCAGAGACTGACAGTGCGGACAGAGACTGACAGTGCCGTCAGGGACTGACAGTGCGGAGAGAGACTGACAGTGTGGCCAGAGACTGACAGTGCGGACAGAGACTGGCAGTGTGGACAGTGTTTGCCAGGGCGGACATTGATTGACAGTGTGAACAGAGTTTGTCAGTGCGGACAGAGATTGAGAGTAAAGACAGTGATTGATCGTGTGGACAGAAATTGACAGTGTGAACAGAGACTGACAGTGTGGACAGGCATTGACAGTGTGGACAGAGATTGACAGTGTGGACAGAGACTGACAGTGTGGACAGAGACAGATAGTGGGGACAGGGACTGGCAGTGCGGACAGAGACTGATAGTGAGGACAGAGACTAACAGTGCGGACAGAGACAAACAGTGCGGACAGAGACAAACAGTGCGGACAGAGACTGACAGTGCCGTCAGGGACTCACAGTGGGGACAGAGATTGACAGTGCAGACATAGATTGAGAGTGCAGACTAGACTGACAGTGCAGACATAGACTAACATTGCGGACAGAGATTGACAGTGCAGACAGGGATTGACAGTGCGGACAGGGATTGACAGTGCAGACAGAGACTGACAGTGCGGACAGTGACTGACAGTGGAGACAGAGACGAACAATGCGGACAGAGACTGATAGTGCAGACAGGGATTGACAGTGCGGACAGGGATTGACAGTGCAGACAGAGACTGACAGTGGAGACAGAGACGAACAGTGCGGACAGAGACTGACAGTGCAGACAGAGAATTTCAGTGCGGACATAGACTGGCAGTGCGGCCAGAGACTGATAGTGCAGACAGGGATTGACAGTGCGGACAGGGATTGACAGTGCAGACAGAGACTGACAGTGCGGCCAGAGACTTACAGTTTGTGCAGAGACTGAAAACGCACACAGAGACTGACAGTGCGGACAGAGACTGACAGTGCGGACAGAGACTAACAGTACGGACAGAGATTGACAGTGTGGAAAGAGACGAACATTGCGGACAGAGACTGGCAGTGCAGACAGAGACTGACAGTGTGGACAGAGACTGACAGTGCGGACAGGGATTGACAGTGCGGACGCAGACAGACAGTGCGGACAGAGACAGACAGTGCGGACAGAGACAGACAGTCTGGACCGAGACTGACAACGTGGACAGAGACAGAATGGTATGGACTGAGACTAACAGTGCGGACAGAGACAAACAGTGCAGACAGAGACAGACAGTGCGGACAGAGACAGACAGTGCGGACGGAGACTAACAGTGCGGACGGAAACTAACAGTGCGGACAGACAGTGACAGTGCGGGGAGAGACTGACAGTGTGGACAGAGACTGACAGTGCGGACAGAGACTGGCAGTGTGTACAGAGTTTGCCAGGGCGGACATTGATTGACAGTGTGGACAGAGATTGACAGTGTGAACAGAGTTTGTCAGTGCGGACAGAGATTGAGAGTAAAGACAGAGATTGATAGTGTGGACAGAGACGAACAGTGCGGACAGATACTAACAGTGCGGACAGAGACTGACAGTGTGGACAGTGACTGACAGTGGAGACAGAGACGAACAATGCGGACAGAGACTGATAGTGCAGACAGGGATTGACAGTGCGGACAGGGATTGACAGTGCAGACAGAGACTGACAGTGGAGACAGAGACGAACAGTGCGGACAGAGACTGACAGTGCAGGCAGAGAATTTCAGTGCGGACATAGACTGGCAGTGCGGCCAGAGACTGACAGTTTGTGCAGAGACTGAAAACGCAGACAGAGACTGACAGTGCGGACATAGACTGACAGTGCGGACATAGACTGACAGTGCGGACCGAGATCAACAGTGCGGACAGAGACTGACAGTGCGGACATAGACTGACAGTGCGGACCGAGATCAACAGTGCGGACAGAGACTGACAGTGTGGAAAGAGACGAACATTGCAGACAGAGACTGACAGTGCAGGCAGAGACTGTCAGTGTGGACAGAGACTGACAGTGCGGACAGAGACTGACAGTGCGGAGAGAGACTGACAGTGTGGCCAGAGACTGACAGTGCGGACAGAGACTGGCAGTGTGGACAGTGTTTGCCAGGGCGGACATTGATTGACAGTGTGAACAGAGTTTGTCAGTGCGGACAGAGATTGAGAGTAAAGACAGTGATTGATCGTGTGGACAGAAATTGACAGTGTGAACAGAGACTGACAGTGTGGACAGGCATTGACAGTGTGGACAGAGATTGACAGTGTGGACAGAGACTGACAGTGTGGACAGAGACAGATAGTGGGGACAGGGACTGGCAGTGCGGACAGAGACTGATAGTGTGGACAGAGACTAACAGTGCAGACAGAGACTAACAGTGAGGACAGAGACTAACAGTGCGGACAGAGACAAACAGTGCGGACAGAGACAAACAGTGCGGACAGAGACTGACAGTGCCGTCAGGGACTCACAGTGGGGACAGAGATTGACAGTGCAGACATAGATTGAGAGTGCAGACTAGACTGACAGTGCAGACATAGACTAACATTGCGGACAGAGATTGACAGTGCAGACAGGGATTGACAGTGCGGACAGGGATTGACAGTGCAGACAGAGACTGACAGTGCGGACAGTGACTGACAGTGGAGACAGAGACGAACAATGCGGACAGAGACTGATAGTGCAGACAGGGATTGACAGTGCGGACAGGGATTGACAGTGCAGACAGAGACTGACAGTGGAGACAGAGACGAACAGTGCGGACAGAGACTGACAGTGCAGACAGAGAATTTCAGTGCGGACATAGACTGGCAGTGCGGCCAGAGACTGACAGTTTGTGCAGAGACTGAAAACGCAGACAGAGACTGACAGTGCGGACAGAGACTGACATTGCGGACCGAGACGAACAGTGCGGACAGAGACTGACAGTGTGGAAAGAGACGAACATTGCAGACAGAGACTGACAGTGCAGACAGAGACTGACAGTGCAGACAGAGACTGACAGTGCAGACAGAGACAAACATTGCTGACAGAGACTGAAAGTGCAGACAGAGACTTTCAGTGCGGACATAGACTGGCAGTGCGGCCAGAGACTGACAGTGCGGCCAGAGACTGACAGTTTGTGCAGAGACTGAAAACGCAGACAGAGACTGACAGTGCGGACAGAGACTGACAGTGCGGACAGAGACTAACAGTACGGACAGAGATTGACAGTGTGGAAAGAGACGAACATTGCAGACAGAGACTGGCAGTGCAGACAGAGACTGACAGTGTGGACAGAGACTGACAGTGCGGACAGGGATTGACAGTGCGGACACAGACAGACAGTGCAGACAGAGACCGACAGTGCAGAAAGGGACGGCCAATGCAGACAGTGATTGACACTGCGGACAGGGTTTGAGAGTGCGGACTGGGATTTTCAGTGCAGCGAGGGATTGACAGTGTGGACAGGGATTGACAGTGCGGACAGGGATTGACAGTGCGGACAGGGATTGACAGTGCGGACAGGGATTGACAGTGCGGACAGTGATTGAGAGTGCGGACAGGGATTGACAGTGCGGACAGAGACAGACAGTGCGGACAGAGACAGACAGTGCGGACAGAGACAGACAGTGCGGACGGAGACTAACAGTGCGGACAGAGACTGACAGTGCGGAGAGAGACTGACAGTGTGGACAGAGACTGACAGTGCGGACAGAGACTGGCAGTGTGGACAGAGTTTGCCAGGGCGGGCATTGATTGACAGTGTGGACAGAGATTGACAGTGTGAACAGAGTTTGTCAGTGCGGACAGAGATTGAGAGTAAAGACAGAGATTGATAGTGTGGACAGAAATTGACAGTGTGGACAGAAATTGACAGTGTGAACTGAGATTGACAGTGCGGACAAAGATTGACAGTGCAGACAGTGATTGACAGTGTGAACAGAGACTGACAGTGTGGACAGGCATTGACAGTAAGGACAGAGACTGACATTGTGGACAGAGACTGACAGTGCAGACAGAGACTAACAGTGCGGACAGAGACAAACAGTGCGGACAGAGACAAACAGTGCGGACAGAGATTGACAGTGCGGACATAGATTGACAGTGCAGACTAGACTGACAGTGCAGACATAGACTAACATTGCGGACAGAGATTGACAGTGCAGACAGGGATTGACAGTGCGGACAGGGATTGACAGTGCAGACAGAGACTGACAGTGCGGACAGTGACTGACAGTGGAGACAGAGACGAACAATGCGGACAGAGACTGACAGTGCAGACAGGGATTGACAGTGCGGACAGGGATTGACAGTGCAGACAGAGACTGACAGTGCAGACAGAGACGAACAGTGCGGACAGAGACTGACAGTGCAGACAGAGAATTTCAGTGCGGACATAGACTGGCAGTGCGGCCAGAGACTGACAGTTTGTGCAGAGACTGAAAACGCAGACAGAGACTGACAGTGCGGACAGAGACTGACAGTGCGGACAGAGACTAACAGTGCGGACAGAGACTGACAGTGTGGAAAGAGACGAACATTGCGGTCAGAGACTGACAGTGCAGACAGAGACTGACAGTGCGGAAAGAGACTGACAGTGCGGACAGAGACTGACCGTGCAGACGGAGACGAACATTGCTGACAGAGACTGACAGTGCAGACAGAGACTTTCAGTGCGGACATAGACTGGCAGTGCGGCCAGAGACTGACGGTGCGGCCAGAGACTTACAGTTTGTGCAGAGACTGAAAACGCAGACAGAGACTGACAGTGCGGACAGAGACTGACAGTGCAGACAGAGACTAACAGTACGGACAGAGATTGACAGTGTGGAAGGAGACGAACATTGCGGACAGAGACTGACAGTGTGGACAGAGACTGACAGTGCGGACAGGGATTGACAGTGCGGACACAGACGGACAGTGCGGACAGAGACCGACAGTGCAGAAAGGGACGGCCAATGCAGACAGTGATTGACACTGCGGACAGGGTTTGAGAGTGCGGATTGGGATTTTCAGTGCAGCGAGGGATTGACAGTGCAGCGAGGGATTGACAGTGCGGTCAGGGATTGACAGTGAGGAAAGGGATTGACAGTGCGGACAGGGATTGACAGTGCGGACAGGGATTGACAGTGCGGACAGGGATTGACAGTGCGGACAGGGATTGACAGTGCGGACAGGGATTGACAGTGCGGACAGGGATTGACAGTGCGGACAGGGATTGACAGTGCGGACAGGGATTGACAGTGCGGACAGGGATTGACAGTGCAGACAAGGATTGACAGTGCGGACAGAGACTGACAGTGGAGACAGAGACGAACATTGCGGACAGAGACAGACAGTGCAGACAGAGACTGACAGTGCGGACATAGACTGGCAGTGGGCACAGAGACTGACAGTGCGGAAAGAGACAGACAGTGCGGACAGAGACAGACAGTGCGGACAGAGACAGACAGTCTGGACTGAGACTGACAACGCGGACAGAGACTGAAGAGCATGGACAGAGACTAACAGTGCAGACAGAGACTGACAGTGCGGACAGAGACAAACAGTGCGGACAGAGACTAACAGTGCGGACAGAGACTGACAGTGCCATCAGGGACTCACAGTGGGGACAGAGATTGACAGTGTGGACATAGACTGACAGTGCAGACTAGACTGACAGTGCGGACAGAGACTAACAGTGCGGACAGAGACTAACAGTGCGGACAGAGACTAACAGTGCGGACAGAGACTAACAGTGCGGACAGAGACTAACAGTGCGGACAGAGACTGACAGTGCGGACAGAGACTGACAGTGCGGACAGAGACTGACAGTGCGGACAGAGACTGACAGTGCGGTGAGAGACAGACAGTGCAGACATACACTGACAGTGCAGACATAGACTGACAGTGCGGACAGAGACTGACAGTGCGGACAGAGACTGACAGTGCGGACAGAGATTGAGAGAAAAGACAGAGATTGATAATGTGGACAGAAATTGACAGTGTGGACAGAAATTGACAGTGTGAGCAGAGATTGACAGTGTGAACTGAGATTGACAGTGCGGACAATGATTGACAGTGCAGACAGTGATTGACAGTGTGAACAGAGACTGACAGTGTGGACAGAGATTGACAGTGTGAACTGAGATTGACAGTGCGGACAATGATTGACAGTGCAGACAGTGATTGACAGTGTGAACAGAGACTGACAGTGTGGACAGAGATTGACAGTGTGGACAGAGACTGACAGTGCGGACAGAGACAGACAGTGCGGACAGAGACAGACAGTCTGGACTGAGACTAACAGTGCGGACGGAGACTAACAGTGCAGACAGAGACTAACAGTGCGGACAGAGACTAACAGTGCGGACAGAGACAGAATGGTATGGACTGAGACTAACAGTGCGGATAGAGACAAACAGTGCGGACAGAGACAGACAGTGCGGACAGAGACATACAGTGCGGACAGAGACTAACAGTGCGGACGGAGACTAACAGTGCGGACAGAGACTAACAGTGCGGACAGAGACTAACAGTGTGGACAGAGACTAACAGTGCGGACAGAGACTAACAGTGTGGACAGAGACTGACAGTGCGGAGAGAGACTGACAGTGTGGACAGAGACTGACAGTGCGGACAGAGACTGGCAGTGTGGACAGTGTTTGCCAGGGCGGACATTGATTGACAGTGTGGACAGAGATTGACAGTGTGAACAGAGTTTGTCAGTGCGGACAGAGATTGAGAGTAAAGACAGAGATTGATAGTGTGGACAGAAATTGACAGTGTGGACAGAAATTGACAGTGTGAACTGAGATTGACAGTGCGGACAAAGATTGACAGTGCAGACAGTGATTGACAGTGTGAACAGAGACTGACAGTGTGGACAGGCATTGACAGTGTGGACAGAGACTGACAGTGTGGACAGAGACTGACAGTGTGGACAGAGACAGACAGTGGGGACAGGGACTGGCAGTGCGGACAGAGACTGATAGTGTGGACAGAGATTGAGAGTGTGGACAGAGACTAACAGTGCAGACAGAGACTAACAGTGCGGACAGAGACTAACAGTGCGGACAGAGACTAACAGTGCGGACAGAGAAAAACAGTGCGGACAGAGACAAACAGTGCGGACAGAGACTGACAGTGCGGACAGAGACTAACAGTGCGGACAGAGACTGACAGTGTGGAAAGAGACGAACATTGCGGACAGAGACTGACAGTGCAGACAGAGACTGACAGTGCGGAAAGAGACTGACAGTGCGGACAGAGACTGACCGTGCAGACGGAGACGAACATTGCTGACAGAGACTGACAGTGCAGACAGAGACTTTCAGTGCGGACAGAGATTGAGAGTGTGGACAGAGACTAACAGTGCAGACAGAGACTAACAGTGCGGACAGAGACTAACAGTGCGGACAGAGACTAACAGTGCGGACAGAGAAAAACAGTGCGGACAGAGACAAACAGTGCGGACAGAGACTGACAGTGCGGACAGAGACTAACAGTGCGGACAGAGACTGACAGTGTGGAAAGAGACGAACATTGCGGACAGAGACTGACAGTGCAGACAGAGACTGACAGTGCGGAAAGAGACTGACAGTGCGGACAGAGACTGACCGTGCAGACGGAGACGAACATTGCTGACAGAGACTGACAGTGCAGACAGAGACTTTCAGTGCGGACATAGACTGGCAGTGCGGCCAGAGACTGACGGTGCGGCCAGAGACTTACAGTTTGTGCAGAGACTGAAAACGCAGACAGAGACTGACAGTGCGGACAGAGACTGACAGTGCAGACAGAGACTAACAGTACGGACAGAGATTGACAGTGTGGAAGGAGACGAACATTGCGGACAGAGACTGACAGTGTGGACAGAGACTGACAGTGCGGACAGGGATTGACAGTGCGGACACAGACGGACAGTGCGGACAGAGACCGACAGTGCAGAAAGGGACGGCCAATGCAGACAGTGATTGACACTGCGGACAGGGTTTGAGAGTGCGGATTGGGATTTTCAGTGCAGCGAGGGATTGACAGTGCAGCGAGGGATTGACAGTGCGGTCAGGGATTGACAGTGAGGAAAGGGATTGACAGTGCGGACAGGGATTGACAGTGCGGACAGGGATTGACAGTGCGGACAGGGATTGACAGTGCGGACAGGGATTGACAGTGCGGACAGGGATTGACAGTGCGGACAGGGATTGACAGTGCGGACAGGGATTGACAGTGCGGACAGGGATTGACAGTGCGGACAGGGATTGACAGTGCAGACAAGGATTGACAGTGCGGACAGAGACTGACAGTGGAGACAGAGACGAACATTGCGGACAGAGACAGACAGTGCAGACAGAGACTGACAGTGCGGACATAGACTGGCAGTGGGCACAGAGACTGACAGTGCGGAAAGAGACAGACAGTGCGGACAGAGACAGACAGTGCGGACAGAGACAGACAGTCTGGACTGAGACTGACAACGCGGACAGAGACTGAAGAGCATGGACAGAGACTAACAGTGCAGACAGAGACTGACAGTGCGGACAGAGACAAACAGTGCGGACAGAGACTAACAGTGCGGACAGAGACTGACAGTGCCATCAGGGACTCACAGTGGGGACAGAGATTGACAGTGTGGACATAGACTGACAGTGCAGACTAGACTGACAGTGCGGACAGAGACTAACAGTGCGGACAGAGACTAACAGTGCGGACAGAGACTAACAGTGCGGACAGAGACTAACAGTGCGGACAGAGACTGACAGTGCGGACAGAGACTGACAGTGCGGACAGAGACTGACAGTGCGGTGAGAGACAGACAGTGCAGACATACACTGACAGTGCAGACATAGACTGACAGTGCGGACAGAGACTGACAGTGCGGACAGAGATTGAGAGAAAAGACAGAGATTGATAATGTGGACAGAAATTGACAGGGTGGACAGAGATTGACAGTGTGAGCAGAGATTGACAGTGTGAACTGAGATTGACAGTGCGGACAATGATTGACAGTGCAGACAGTGATTGACAGTGTGAACAGAGACTGACAGTGTGGACAGAGATTGACAGTGTGGACAGAGACTGACAGTGCGGACAGAGACAGACAGTGCGGACAGAGACAGACAGTCTGGACTGAGACTGACAGTGCGGACAGAGACAAACAGTGCGGACAGAGACAGACAGTGCGGACAGAGAGATACAGTGCGGACAGAGACTAACAGTGCGGACGGAGACTAACAGTGCGGACAGAGACTAACAGTGCGGACAGAGACTAACAGTGTGGACAGAGACTAACAGTGCGGACAGAGACTAACAGTGTGGACAGAGACTGACAGTGCGGAGAGAGACTGACAGTGTGGACAGAGACTGACAGTGCGGACAGAGACTGGCAGTGTGGACAGTGTTTGCCAGGGCGGACATTGATAGACAGTGTGGACAGAGATTGACAGTGTGAACAGAGTTTGTCAGTGCGGACAGAGATTGAGAGTAAAGACAGAGATTGATAGTGCGGACAGAAATTGACAGTGTGGACAGAAATTGACAGTGTGAACTGAGATTGACAGTGCGGACAAAGATTGACAGTGCAGACAGTGATTGACAGTGTGAACAGAGACTGACAGTGTGGACAGGCATTGACAGTGTGGACAGAGACTGACAGTGTGGACAGAGACTGACAGTGTGGACAGAGACAGACAGTGGGGACAGGGACTGGCAGTGCGGACAGAGACTGATAGTGTGGACAGAGATTGAGAGTGTGGACAGAGACTAACAGTGCAGACAGAGACTAACAGTGCGGACAGAGACTAACAGTGCGGACAGAGACTAACAGTGCGGACAGAGACTAACAGTGCGGACAGAGACTAACAGTGTGGACAGAGACTGACAGTGCCGTCAGGGACTCACAGTGGGGACAGAGATTGACAGTGCGGACATAGATTGACAGTGCAGACTAGAATGACAGTGCGGACAGAGACTAACAGTGTGGACAGAGACTAACAGTGCGGACATAGACTAACAGTGTGGACAGAGACTGACAGTGCGGAGAGAGACTGACAGTGTGGAGAGAGACTGACAGTGTGGACAGAGACTGACAGTGTGGACAGAGACAGACAGTGGGGACAGGGACTGACAGTGCGGACATAGACTGACAGTGCAGACATAGACTGACAGTGCGGACAGAGACTCACATCGCGGACAGAGACTGACAGTGCGGACAGAGACTGACAGTGCGGACAGAGACTGACAGTGCGGACAGAGACTGACAGTGCGGACAGAGACTGGCAGTGTGGACAGAGTTTGCCAGGGCGGACATTGATTGACAGTGTGGACAGAGATGACAGTGTGAACAGAGTTTTTCAGTGCGGACAGAGATTGAGAGTAAAGACAGAGATTGAAAGTGTGGACAGAAATTGAGTGTGGACAGAAATTGACAGCGTGAGCAGAGATTGACAGTGTGAACTGAGATTGACAGTGCGGACAATGATTGACAGTGCAGACAGTGATCGACAGTGTGAACAGAGACTGACAGTGTGGACAGAGATTGACAGTGCGGACAGAGACTCACATCGCGGACAGAGACTGACAGGGCGGACAGAGACTGACAGTGCGGACAGAGACTGACAGTGCGGACAGAGTTTGCCAGGGCGGACATTGATTGACAGTGTGGACAGAGATTGACAGTGTGAACAGAGTTTGTCAGTGCGGACAGAGATTGAGAGTAAAGACAGAGATTGATAGTGTGGACAGAAATTGACAGTGTGGACAGAAATTGACAGTGTGAGCAGAGATTGACAGTGTGAACTGAGATTGACAGTGCGGACAATGATTGACAGTGCAGACAGTGATTGACAGTGTGAACAGAGACTGACAGTGTGGACAGAGATTGACAGTGTGGACAGAGACTGACAGTGCGGACAGAGACAGACAGTGCGGACAGAGACAGACAGTGCGGACAGAGACAGACAGTGCGGACAGAGACAGACAGTGCGGACAGAGACAGAGAGTCTGGACTGAGACTGACAACGCGGACAGAGACAGAATGGTATGGACTGAGACTAAAAGTGCGGACAGAGACAAACAGTGCGGACAGAGACAGACAGTGCGGACAGAGACAGACAGTGCGGACGGAGACTAACAGTGCGGACGGAGACTAACAGTGCGGACAGAGACTAACAGTGCGGACAGAGACTAACAGTGTGGACAGAGACTAACAGTGCGGACATTGACTAACAGTGTGGACAGAGACTGACAGTGCGGAGAGAGACTGACAGTGTGGACAGAGACTGACAGTGTGGACAGAGACTGGCAGTGCGGACAGAGTTTGCCAGGGCGGACATTGATTGACAGTGTGGACAGAGATTGACAGTGTGAACAGAGTTTGTCAGTGCGGACAGAGATTGAGAGTAAAGACAGAGATTGAGAGTAAAGACAGAGATTGACAGTGTGCACAGAAATTGACAGTGTGAACTGAGATTGACAGTGTGGACAAAGATTAGAACATAAGAACATAAGAAATAGGAGCAGGAGTAGGCCATCTAGCCCCTTGAGCCTGCCCCGCCATTCAATAAGATCATGGCTGATCTGACGTGGATCAGTACCACTTACCCGCCTGATCCCCATAACCCTTAATTCCCTTACCGATCAGGAATCCATCCATCCGCGCTTTAAACATATTCAGCGAGGTAGCCTCCACCACCTCAGTGGGCAGAGAATTCCAGAGATTCACCACCCTCTGGGAGAAGAAGTTCCTCCTCAACTCTGTCTTAAACCGACCCCCCTTTATTTTGAGGCTGTGTCCTCTAGTTTTAACTTCCTTACTAAGTGGAAAGAATCTCTCCGCCTCCACCCTATCCAGCCCCCGCATTATCTTATAAGTCTCCATAAGATCCCCCCTCATCCTTCTAAACTCCAACGAGTACAAACCCAATCTCCTCAGCCTCTCCTCATAATCCAAACCCCTCATCTCCGGTATCAACCTGGTGAACCTTCTCTGCACTCCCTCCAATGCCAATATATCCTTCCTCATATAAGGGGACCAATACTGCACACAGTATTCCAGCTGCGGCCTCACCAATGCCCTGTACAGGTGCATCAAGACATCCCTGCTTTTATATTCTATCCCCCTCGCGATATAGGCCAACATCCCATTTGCCTTCTTGATCACCTGTTGTACCTGCAGACTGGGCTTTTGCGTCTCATGCACAAGGACCCCCAGGTCCCTTTGCACGGTAGCATGTTTTAATTTGTTTCCATTGAGATAGTAATCCCATTTGTTATTATTTCCTCCAAAGTGTATAACCTCGCATTTCTCAACGTTATACTCCATTTGCCATATCCTCGCCCACTCACTCAGCCTGTCCAAATCTCTCTGCAGATCTTCTCCGTCCTCCACACGATTCACTTTTCCACTTATCTTTGTGTCGTCTGCAAACTTCGTTACCCTACACTCCGTCCCCTCCTCCAGATCATCTATATAAATGGTAAATAGTTGCGGCCCGAGTACCGATCCCTGTGGCACGCCACTAGTTACCTTCCTCCAACCGGAAAAACACCCATTTATTCCGACTCTTTGCTTCCTGTCGGATAGCCAGTCCCCAATCCACTTTAACACACTACCCCCAACTCCGTGTGCCCTAATCTTCTTCAGTAGCCTTTTATGGGGCACCTTATCAAACGCCTTTTGGAAATCCAAAAACACCGCATCCACCGGTTCTCCTCCATCAACCGCCCTAGTCACATCTTCATAAAAATCCAACATGTTCGTCAAGCACGACATTCCCCTCATGAATCCATGCTGCGTCTGATTGATCGAACCATTTCTATCCAGATGCCCTGCTATCTCCTCTTTAATAATGGATTCCAGCATTTTCCCTACTACAGACGTTAAGCAGATTGACAGTGCAGACAGTGATTGACAGTGTGAACAGAGACTGACAGTGTGGACAGGCATTGACAGTGTGGACAGAGACTGACAGTGTGGACAGGCATTGACAGTGTGGACAGAGACTGACAGTGTGGACAGAGACAGACATTGGGGACAGGGACTCGCAGTGCGGACAGAGACTGATAGTGTGGACAGAGATTGAGAGTGTGGACAGAGACTAACAGTGCAGACAGAGACTAACAGTGCGGACAGAGACTAACAGTGCGGACAGAGACTAACAGTGCAGACAGAGACAAACAGTGCGGACAGAGACAAACAGTGCGGACAGAGACTGACAGTGCCGTCAGGGACTCACAGTGGGGACAGAGATTGACAGTGCAGACATAGATTTACAGTGCAGACTAGACTGACAGTGCAGACATAGACGAACATTGCGGACGGAGATTGAAAGTGCAGACAGGGATTGACAGTGCGGACAGGGATTGACAGTGCAGACAGAGACTGACAGTGTGGACAGAGACTAACAGTGCAGACAGAGACTAACAGTGAGGACAGAGACTAACAGTGCGGACAGAGACAAACAGTGCGGACAGAGACAAACAGTGCGGACAGAGACTGACAGTGCCGTCAGGGACTCACAGTGGGGACAGAGATTGACAGTGCAGACATAGATTGAGAGTGCAGACTAGACTGACAGTGCAGACATAGACTAACATTGCGGACAGAGATTGACAGTGCAGACAGGGATTGACAGTGCGGACAGGGATTGACAGTGCAGACAGAGACTGACAGTGCGGACAGTGACTGACAGTGGAGACAGAGACGAACAATGCGGACAGAGACTGATAGTGCAGACAGGGATTGACAGTGCGGACAGGGATTGACAGTGCAGACAGAGACTGACAGTGGAGACAGAGACGAACAGTGCGGACAGAGACTGACAGTGCAGACAGAGAATTTCAGTGCGGACATAGACTGGCAGTGCGGCCAGAGACTGACAGTTTGTGCAGAGACTGAAAACGCAGACAGAGACTGACAGTGCGGACAGAGACTGACATTGCGGACCGAGACGAACAGTGCGGACAGAGACTGACAGTGTGGAAAGAGACGAACATTGCAGACAGAGACTGACAGTGCAGACAGAGACTGACAGTGCAGACAGAGACTGACAGTGCAGACAGAGACAAACATTGCTGACAGAGACTGAAAGTGCAGACAGAGACTTTCAGTGCGGACATAGACTGGCAGTGCGGCCAGAGACTGACAGTGCGGCCAGAGACTGACAGTTTGTGCAGAGACTGAAAACGCAGACAGAGACTGACAGTGCGGACAGAGACTGACAGTGCGGACAGAGACTAACAGTACGGACAGAGATTGACAGTGTGGAAAGAGACGAACATTGCAGACAGAGACTGGCAGTGCAGACAGAGACTGACAGTGTGGACAGAGACTGACAGTGCGGACAGGGATTGACAGTGCGGACACAGACAGACAGTGCAGACAGAGACCGACAGTGCAGAAAGGGACGGCCAATGCAGACAGTGATTGACACTGCGGACAGGGTTTGAGAGTGCGGACTGGGATTTTCAGTGCAGCGAGGGATTGACAGTGTGGACAGGGATTGACAGTGCGGACAGGGATTGACAGTGCGGACAGGGATTGACAGTGCGGACAGGGATTGACAGTGCGGACAGTGATTGAGAGTGCGGACAGGGATTGACAGTGCGGACAGAGACAGACAGTGCGGACAGAGACAGACAGTGCGGACAGAGACAGACAGTGCGGACGGAGACTAACAGTGCGGACAGAGACTGACAGTGCGGAGAGAGACTGACAGTGTGGACAGAGACTGACAGTGCGGACAGAGACTGGCAGTGTGGACAGAGTTTGCCAGGGCGGGCATTGATTGACAGTGTGGACAGAGATTGACAGTGTGAACAGAGTTTGTCAGTGCGGACAGAGATTGAGAGTAAAGACAGAGATTGATAGTGTGGACAGAAATTGACAGTGTGGACAGAAATTGACAGTGTGAACTGAGATTGACAGTGCGGACAAAGATTGACAGTGCAGACAGTGATTGACAGTGTGAACAGAGACTGACAGTGTGGACAGGCATTGACAGTAAGGACAGAGACTGACATTGTGGACAGAGACTGACAGTGCAGACAGAGACTAACAGTGCGGACAGAGACAAACAGTGCGGACAGAGACAAACAGTGCGGACAGAGATTGACAGTGCGGACATAGATTGACAGTGCAGACTAGACTGACAGTGCAGACATAGACTAACATTGCGGACAGAGATTGACAGTGCAGACAGGGATTGACAGTGCGGACAGGGATTGACAGTGCAGACAGAGACTGACAGTGCGGACAGTGACTGACAGTGGAGACAGAGACGAACAATGCGGACAGAGACTGACAGTGCAGACAGGGATTGACAGTGCGGACAGGGATTGACAGTGCAGACAGAGACTGACAGTGCAGACAGAGACGAACAGTGCGGACAGAGACTGACAGTGCAGACAGAGAATTTCAGTGCGGACATAGACTGGCAGTGCGGCCAGAGACTGACAGTTTGTGCAGAGACTGAAAACGCAGACAGAGACTGACAGTGCGGACAGAGACTGACAGTGCGGACAGAGACTAACAGTGCGGACAGAGACTGACAGTGTGGAAAGAGACGAACATTGCGGTCAGAGACTGACAGTGCAGACAGAGACTGACAGTGCGGAAAGAGACTGACAGTGCGGACAGAGACTGACCGTGCAGACGGAGACGAACATTGCTGACAGAGACTGACAGTGCAGACAGAGACTTTCAGTGCGGACATAGACTGGCAGTGCGGCCAGAGACTGACGGTGCGGCCAGAGACTTACAGTTTGTGCAGAGACTGAAAACGCAGACAGAGACTGACAGTGCGGACAGAGACTGACAGTGCAGACAGAGACTAACAGTACGGACAGAGATTGACAGTGTGGAAGGAGACGAACATTGCGGACAGAGACTGACAGTGTGGACAGAGACTGACAGTGCGGACAGGGATTGACAGTGCGGACACAGACGGACAGTGCGGACAGAGACCGACAGTGCAGAAAGGGACGGCCAATGCAGACAGTGATTGACACTGCGGACAGGGTTTGAGAGTGCGGATTGGGATTTTCAGTGCAGCGAGGGATTGACAGTGCAGCGAGGGATTGACAGTGCGGTCAGGGATTGACAGTGAGGAAAGGGATTGACAGTGCGGACAGGGATTGACAGTGCGGACAGGGATTGACAGTGCGGACAGGGATTGACAGTGCGGACAGGGATTGACAGTGCGGACAGGGATTGACAGTGCGGACAGGGATTGACAGTGCGGACAGGGATTGACAGTGCGGACAGGGATTGACAGTGCGGACAGGGATTGACAGTGCAGACAAGGATTGACAGTGCGGACAGAGACTGACAGTGGAGACAGAGACGAACATTGCGGACAGAGACAGACAGTGCAGACAGAGACTGACAGTGCGGACATAGACTGGCAGTGGGCACAGAGACTGACAGTGCGGAAAGAGACAGACAGTGCGGACAGAGACAGACAGTGCGGACAGAGACAGACAGTCTGGACTGAGACTGACAACGCGGACAGAGACTGAAGAGCATGGACAGAGACTAACAGTGCAGACAGAGACTGACAGTGCGGACAGAGACAAACAGTGCGGACAGAGACTAACAGTGCGGACAGAGACTGACAGTGCCATCAGGGACTCACAGTGGGGACAGAGATTGACAGTGTGGACATAGACTGACAGTGCAGACTAGACTGACAGTGCGGACAGAGACTAACAGTGCGGACAGAGACTAACAGTGCGGACAGAGACTAACAGTGCGGACAGAGACTAACAGTGCGGACAGAGACTAACAGTGCGGACAGAGACTGACAGTGCGGACAGAGACTGACAGTGCGGACAGAGACTGACAGTGCGGACAGAGACTGACAGTGCGGTGAGAGACAGACAGTGCAGACATACACTGACAGTGCAGACATAGACTGACAGTGCGGACAGAGACTGACAGTGCGGACAGAGACTGACAGTGCGGACAGAGATTGAGAGAAAAGACAGAGATTGATAATGTGGACAGAAATTGACAGTGTGGACAGAAATTGACAGTGTGAGCAGAGATTGACAGTGTGAACTGAGATTGACAGTGCGGACAATGATTGACAGTGCAGACAGTGATTGACAGTGTGAACAGAGACTGACAGTGTGGACAGAGATTGACAGTGTGAACTGAGATTGACAGTGCGGACAATGATTGACAGTGCAGACAGTGATTGACAGTGTGAACAGAGACTGACAGTGTGGACAGAGATTGACAGTGTGGACAGAGACTGACAGTGCGGACAGAGACAGACAGTGCGGACAGAGACAGACAGTCTGGACTGAGACTAACAGTGCGGACGGAGACTAACAGTGCAGACAGAGACTAACAGTGCGGACAGAGACTAACAGTGCGGACAGAGACAGAATGGTATGGACTGAGACTAACAGTGCGGATAGAGACAAACAGTGCGGACAGAGACAGACAGTGCGGACAGAGACATACAGTGCGGACAGAGACTAACAGTGCGGACGGAGACTAACAGTGCGGACAGAGACTAACAGTGCGGACAGAGACTAACAGTGTGGACAGAGACTAACAGTGCGGACAGAGACTAACAGTGTGGACAGAGACTGACAGTGCGGAGAGAGACTGACAGTGTGGACAGAGACTGACAGTGCGGACAGAGACTGGCAGTGTGGACAGTGTTTGCCAGGGCGGACATTGATTGACAGTGTGGACAGAGATTGACAGTGTGAACAGAGTTTGTCAGTGCGGACAGAGATTGAGAGTAAAGACAGAGATTGATAGTGTGGACAGAAATTGACAGTGTGGACAGAAATTGACAGTGTGAACTGAGATTGACAGTGCGGACAAAGATTGACAGTGCAGACAGTGATTGACAGTGTGAACAGAGACTGACAGTGTGGACAGGCATTGACAGTGTGGACAGAGACTGACAGTGTGGACAGAGACTGACAGTGTGGACAGAGACAGACAGTGGGGACAGGGACTGGCAGTGCGGACAGAGACTGATAGTGTGGACAGAGATTGAGAGTGTGGACAGAGACTAACAGTGCAGACAGAGACTAACAGTGCGGACAGAGACTAACAGTGCGGACAGAGACTAACAGTGCGGACAGAGAAAAACAGTGCGGACAGAGACAAACAGTGCGGACAGAGACTGACAGTGCGGACAGAGACTAACAGTGCGGACAGAGACTGACAGTGTGGAAAGAGACGAACATTGCGGACAGAGACTGACAGTGCAGACAGAGACTGACAGTGCGGAAAGAGACTGACAGTGCGGACAGAGACTGACCGTGCAGACGGAGACGAACATTGCTGACAGAGACTGACAGTGCAGACAGAGACTTTCAGTGCGGACAGAGATTGAGAGTGTGGACAGAGACTAACAGTGCAGACAGAGACTAACAGTGCGGACAGAGACTAACAGTGCGGACAGAGACTAACAGTGCGGACAGAGAAAAACAGTGCGGACAGAGACAAACAGTGCGGACAGAGACTGACAGTGCGGACAGAGACTAACAGTGCGGACAGAGACTGACAGTGTGGAAAGAGACGAACATTGCGGACAGAGACTGACAGTGCAGACAGAGACTGACAGTGCGGAAAGAGACTGACAGTGCGGACAGAGACTGACCGTGCAGACGGAGACGAACATTGCTGACAGAGACTGACAGTGCAGACAGAGACTTTCAGTGCGGACATAGACTGGCAGTGCGGCCAGAGACTGACGGTGCGGCCAGAGACTTACAGTTTGTGCAGAGACTGAAAACGCAGACAGAGACTGACAGTGCGGACAGAGACTGACAGTGCAGACAGAGACTAACAGTACGGACAGAGATTGACAGTGTGGAAGGAGACGAACATTGCGGACAGAGACTGACAGTGTGGACAGAGACTGACAGTGCGGACAGGGATTGACAGTGCGGACACAGATGGACAGTGCGGACAGAGACCGACAGTGCAGAAAGGGACGGCCAATGCAGACAGTGATTGACACTGCGGACAGGGTTTGAGAGTGCGGATTGGGATTTTCAGTGCAGCGAGGGATTGACAGTGCAGCGAGGGATTGACAGTGCGGTCAGGGATTGACAGTGAGGAAAGGGATTGACAGTGCGGACAGGGATTGACAGTGCGGACAGGGATTGACAGTGCGGACAGGGATTGACAGTGCGGACAGGGATTGACAGTGCGGACAGGGATTGACAGTGCGGACAGGGATTGACAGTGCGGACAGGGATTGACAGTGCGGACAGGGATTGACAGTGCGGACAGGGATTGACAGTGCAGACAAGGATTGACAGTGCGGACAGAGACTGACAGTGGAGACAGAGACGAACATTGCGGACAGAGACAGACAGTGCAGACAGAGACTGACAGTGCGGACATAGACTGGCAGTGGGCACAGAGACTGACAGTGCGGAAAGAGACAGACAGTGCGGACAGAGACAGACAGTGCGGACAGAGACAGACAGTCTGGACTGAGACTGACAACGCGGACAGAGACTGAAGAGCATGGACAGAGACTAACAGTGCAGACAGAGACTGACAGTGCGGACAGAGACAAACAGTGCGGACAGAGACTAACAGTGCGGACAGAGACTGACAGTGCCATCAGGGACTCACAGTGGGGACAGAGATTGACAGTGTGGACATAGACTGACAGTGCAGACTAGACTGACAGTGCGGACAGAGACTAACAGTGCGGACAGAGACTAACAGTGCGGACAGAGACTAACAGTGCGGACAGAGACTAACAGTGCGGACAGAGACTGACAGTGCGGACAGAGACTGACAGTGCGGACAGAGACTGACAGTGCGGTGAGAGACAGACAGTGCAGACATACACTGACAGTGCAGACATAGACTGACAGTGCGGACAGAGACTGACAGTGCGGACAGAGATTGAGAGAAAAGACAGAGATTGATAATGTGGACAGAAATTGACAGGGTGGACAGAGATTGACAGTGTGAGCAGAGATTGACAGTGTGAACTGAGATTGACAGTGCGGACAATGATTGACAGTGCAGACAGTGATTGACAGTGTGAACAGAGACTGACAGTGTGGACAGAGATTGACAGTGTGGACAGAGACTGACAGTGCGGACAGAGACAGACAGTGCGGACAGAGACAGACAGTCTGGACTGAGACTGACAGTGCGGACAGAGACAAACAGTGCGGACAGAGACAGACAGTGCGGACAGAGAGATACAGTGCGGACAGAGACTAACAGTGCGGACGGAGACTAACAGTGCGGACAGAGACTAACAGTGCGGACAGAGACTAACAGTGTGGACAGAGACTAACAGTGCGGACAGAGACTAACAGTGTGGACAGAGACTGACAGTGCGGAGAGAGACTGACAGTGTGGACAGAGACTGACAGTGCGGACAGAGACTGGCAGTGTGGACAGTGTTTGCCAGGGCGGACATTGATAGACAGTGTGGACAGAGATTGACAGTGTGAACAGAGTTTGTCAGTGCGGACAGAGATTGAGAGTAAAGACAGAGATTGATAGTGCGGACAGAAATTGACAGTGTGGACAGAAATTGACAGTGTGAACTGAGATTGACAGTGCGGACAAAGATTGACAGTGCAGACAGTGATTGACAGTGTGAACAGAGACTGACAGTGTGGACAGGCATTGACAGTGTGGACAGAGACTGACAGTGTGGACAGAGACTGACAGTGTGGACAGAGACAGACAGTGGGGACAGGGACTGGCAGTGCGGACAGAGACTGATAGTGTGGACAGATATTGAGAGTGTGGACAGAGACTAACAGTGCAGACAGAGACTAACAGTGCGGACAGAGACTAACAGTGCGGACAGAGACTAACAGTGCGGACAGAGACTAACAGTGCGGACAGAGACTAACAGTGTGGACAGAGACTGACAGTGCCGTCAGGGACTCACAGTGGGGACAGAGATTGACAGTGCGGACATAGATTGACAGTGCAGACTAGAATGACAGTGCGGACAGAGACTAACAGTGTGGACAGAGACTAACAGTGCGGACATAGACTAACAGTGTGGACAGAGACTGACAGTGCGGAGAGAGACTGACAGTGTGGAGAGAGACTGACAGTGTGGACAGAGACTGACAGTGTGGACAGAGACAGACAGTGGGGACAGGGACTGACAGTGCGGACATAGACTGACAGTGCAGACATAGACTGACAGTGCGGACAGAGACTCACATCGCGGACAGAGACTGACAGTGCGGACAGAGACTGACAGTGCGGACAGAGACTGACAGTGCGGACAGAGACTGACAGTGCGGACAGAGACTGGCAGTGTGGACAGAGTTTGCCAGGGCGGACATTGATTGACAGTGTGGACAGAGATGACAGTGTGAACAGAGTTTTTCAGTGCGGACAGAGATTGAGAGTAAAGACAGAGATTGAAAGTGTGGACAGAAATTGAGTGTGGACAGAAATTGACAGCGTGAGCAGAGATTGACAGTGTGAACTGAGATTGACAGTGCGGACAATGATTGACAGTGCAGACAGTGATCGACAGTGTGAACAGAGACTGACAGTGTGGACAGAGATTGACAGTGCGGACAGAGACTCACATCGCGGACAGAGACTGACAGGGCGGACAGAGACTGACAGTGCGGACAGAGACTGACAGTGCGGACAGAGTTTGCCAGGGCGGACATTGATTGACAGTGTGGACAGAGATTGACAGTGTGAACAGAGTTTGTCAGTGCGGACAGAGATTGAGAGTAAAGACAGAGATTGATAGTGTGGACAGAAATTGACAGTGTGGACAGAAATTGACAGTGTGAGCAGAGATTGACAGTGTGAACTGAGATTGACAGTGCGGACAATGATTGACAGTGCAGACAGTGATTGACAGTGTGAACAGAGACTGACAGTGTGGACAGAGATTGACAGTGTGGACAGAGACTGACAGTGCGGACAGAGACAGACAGTGCGGACAGAGACAGACAGTGCGGACAGAGACAGACAGTGCGGACAGAGACAGACAGTGCGGACAGAGACAGAGAGTCTGGACTGAGACTGACAACGCGGACAGAGACAGAATGGTATGGACTGAGACTAAAAGTGCGGACAGAGACAAACAGTGCGGACAGAGACAGACAGTGCGGACAGAGACAGACAGTGCGGACGGAGACTAACAGTGCGGACGGAGACTAACAGTGCGGACAGAGACTAACAGTGCGGACAGAGACTAACAGTGTGGACAGAGACTAACAGTGCGGACATTGACTAACAGTGTGGACAGAGACTGACAGTGCGGAGAGAGACTGACAGTGTGGACAGAGACTGACAGTGTGGACAGAGACTGGCAGTGCGGACAGAGTTTGCCAGGGCGGACATTGATTGACAGTGTGGACAGAGATTGACAGTGTGAACAGAGTTTGTCAGTGCGGACAGAGATTGAGAGTAAAGACAGAGATTGAGAGTAAAGACAGAGATTGACAGTGTGCACAGAAATTGACAGTGTGAACTGAGATTGACAGTGTGGACAAAGATTAGAACATAAGAACATAAGAAATAGGAGCAGGAGTAGGCCATCTAGCCCCTTGAGCCTGCCCCGCCATTCAATAAGATCATGGCTGATCTGACGTGGATCAGTACCACTTACCCGCCTGATCCCCATAACCCTTAATTCCCTTACCGATCAGGAATCCATCCATCCGCGCTTTAAACATATTCAGCGAGGTAGCCTCCACCACCTCAGTGGGCAGAGAATTCCAGAGATTCACCACCCTCTGGGAGAAGAAGTTCCTCCTCAACTCTGTCTTAAACCGACCCCCCTTTATTTTGAGGCTGTGTCCTCTAGTTTTAACTTCCTTACTAAGTGGAAAGAATCTCTCCGCCTCCACCCTATCCAGCCCCCGCATTATCTTATAAGTCTCCATAAGATCCCCCCTCATCCTTCTAAACTCCAACGAGTACAAACCCAATCTCCTCAGCCTCTCCTCATAATCCAAACCCCTCATCTCCGGTATCAACCTGGTGAACCTTCTCTGCACTCCCTCCAATGCCAATATATCCTTCCTCATATAAGGGGACCAATACTGCACACAGTATTCCAGCTGCGGCCTCACCAATGCCCTGTACAGGTGCATCAAGACATCCCTGCTTTTATATTCTATCCCCCTCGCGATATAGGCCAACATCCCATTTGCCTTCTTGATCACCTGTTGTACCTGCAGACTGGGCTTTTGCGTCTCATGCACAAGGACCCCCAGGTCCCTTTGCACGGTAGCATGTTTTAATTTGTTTCCATTGAGATAGTAATCCCATTTGTTATTATTTCCTCCAAAGTGTATAACCTCGCATTTCTCAACGTTATACTCCATTTGCCATATCCTCGCCCACTCACTCAGCCTGTCCAAATCTCTCTGCAGATCTTCTCCGTCCTCCACACGATTCACTTTTCCACTTATCTTTGTGTCGTCTGCAAACTTCGTTACCCTACACTCCGTCCCCTCCTCCAGATCATCTATATAAATGGTAAATAGTTGCGGCCCGAGTACCGATCCCTGTGGCACGCCACTAGTTACCTTCCTCCAACCGGAAAAACACCCATTTATTCCGACTCTTTGCTTCCTGTCGGATAGCCAGTCCCCAATCCACTTTAACACACTACCCCCAACTCCGTGTGCCCTAATCTTCTTCAGTAGCCTTTTATGGGGCACCTTATCAAACGCCTTTTGGAAATCCAAAAACACCGCATCCACCGGTTCTCCTCCATCAACCGCCCTAGTCACATCTTCATAAAAATCCAACATGTTCGTCAAGCACGACATTCCCCTCATGAATCCATGCTGCGTCTGATTGATCGAACCATTTCTATCCAGATGCCCTGCTATCTCCTCTTTAATAATGGATTCCAGCATTTTCCCTACTACAGACGTTAAGCAGATTGACAGTGCAGACAGTGATTGACAGTGTGAACAGAGACTGACAGTGTGGACAGGCATTGACAGTGTGGACAGAGACTGACAGTGTGGACAGGCATTGACAGTGTGGACAGAGACTGACAGTGTGGACAGAGACAGACATTGGGGACAGGGACTCGCAGTGCGGACAGAGACTGATAGTGTGGACAGAGATTGAGAGTGTGGACAGAGACTAACAGTGCAGACAGAGACTAACAGTGCGGACAGAGACTAACAGTGCGGACAGAGACTAACAGTGCAGACAGAGACAAACAGTGCGGACAGAGACAAACAGTGCGGACAGAGACTGACAGTGCCGTCAGGGACTCACAGTGGGGACAGAGATTGACAGTGCAGACATAGATTTACAGTGCAGACTAGACTGACAGTGCAGACATAGACGAACATTGCGGACGGAGATTGAAAGTGCAGACAGGGATTGACAGTGCGGACAGGGATTGACAGTGCAGACAGAGACTGACAGTGTGGACAGTGACTGACAGTGGAGACAGAGACGAACAATGCGGACAGAGACTGACAGTGCAGACAGGGATTGACAGTGCGGACAGGGATTGACAGTGCAGACAGAGACTGACAGTGGAGACAGAGACGAACAGTGCGGACAGAGACTGACAGTGCAGACAGAGAATTTCAGTGCGGACATAGACTGGCAGTGCGGCCAGAGACTGACAGTTTGTGCAGAGACTGAAAACGCAGACAGAGACTGACAGTGCGGACAGAGACTGACAGTGCGGACAGAGACTAACAGTGCGGACAGAGACTGACAGTGTGGAAAGAGACGAACATTGCGGACAGAGACTGACAGTGCAGACAGAGACTGACAGTGTGGACAGAGACTGACAGTGCGGACAGAGACTGGCAGTGTGGACAGTGTTTGCCAGGGCGGACATTGATAGACAGTGTGGACAGAGATTGACAGTGTGAACAGAGTTTGTCAGTGCGGACAGAGATTGAGAGTAAAGACAGAGATTGATAGTGCGGACAGAAATTGACAGTGTGGACAGAAATTGACAGTGTGAACTGAGATTGACAGTGCGGACAAAGATTGACAGTGCAGACAGTGATTGACAGTGTGAACAGAGACTGACAGTGTGGACAGGCATTGACAGTGTGGACAGAGACTGACAGTGTGGACAGAGACTGACAGTGTGGACAGAGACAGACAGTGGGGACAGGGACTGGCAGTGCGGACAGAGACTGATAGTGTGGACAGAGATTGAGAGTGTGGACAGAGACTAACAGTGCAGACAGAGACTAACAGTGCGGACAGAGACTAACAGTGCGGACAGAGACTAACAGTGCGGACAGAGACTAACAGTGCGGACAGAGACTAACAGTGTGGACAGAGACTGACAGTGCCGTCAGGGACTCACAGTGGGGACAGAGATTGACAGTGCGGACATAGATTGACAGTGCAGACTAGAATGACAGTGCGGACAGAGACTAACAGTGTGGACAGAGACTAGCAGTGCGGACATAGACTAACAGTGTGGACAGAGACTGACAGTGCGGAGAGAGACTGACAGTGTGGAGAGAGACTGACAGTGTGGACAGAGACTGACAGTGTGGACAGAGACAGACAGTGGGGACAGGGACTGACAGTGCGGACATAGACTGACAGTGCAGACATAGACTGACAGTGCGGACAGAGACTCACATCGCGGACAGAGACTGACAGTGCGGACAGAGACTGACAGTGCGGACAGAGACTGACAGTGCGGACAGAGACTGACAGTGCGGACAGAGACTGGCAGTGTGGACAGAGTTTGCCAGGGCGGACATTGATTGACAGTGTGGACAGAGATGACAGTGTGAACAGAGTTTTTCAGTGCGGACAGAGATTGAGAGTAAAGACAGAGATTGAAAGTGTGGACAGAAATTGAGTGTGGACAGAAATTGACAGCGTGAGCAGAGATTGACAGTGTGAACTGAGATTGACAGTGCGGACAATGATTGACAGTGCAGACAGTGATCGACAGTGTGAACAGAGACTGACAGTGTGGACAGAGATTGACAGTGCGGACAGAGACTCACATCGCGGACAGAGACTGACAGGGCGGACAGAGACTGACAGTGCGGACAGAGACTGACAGTGCGGACGGAGTTTGCCAGGGCGGACATTGATTGACAGTGTGGACAGAGATTGACAGTGTGAACAGAGTTTGTCAGTGCGGACAGAGATTGAGAGTAAAGACAGAGATTGATAGTGTGGACAGAAATTGACAGTGTGGACAGAAATTGACAGTGTGAGCAGAGATTGACAGTGTGAACTGAGATTGACAGTGCGGACAATGATTGACAGTGCAGACAGTGATTGACAGTGTGAACAGAGACTGACAGTGTGGACAGAGATTGACAGTGTGGACAGAGACTGACAGTGCGGACAGAGACAGACAGTGCGGACAGAGACAGACAGTGCGGACAGAGACAGACAGTGCGGACAGAGACAGACAGTGCGGACAGAGACAGAGAGTCTGGACTGAGACTGACAACGCGGACAGAGACAGAATGGTATGGACTGAGACTAACAGTGCGGACAGAGACAAACAGTGCGGACAGAGACAGACAGTGCGGACAGAGACAGACAGTGCGGACGGAGACTAACAGTGCGGACGGAGACTAACAGTGCGGACAGAGACTAACAGTGCGGACAGAGACTAACAGTGTGGACAGAGACTAACAGTGCGGACATTGACTAACAGTGTGGACAGAGACTGACAGTGCGGAGAGAGACTGACAGTGTGGACAGAGACTGACAGTGTGGACAGAGACTGGCAGTGCGGACAGAGTTTGCCAGGGCGGACATTGATTGACAGTGTGGACAGAGATTGACAGTGTGAACAGAGTTTGTCAGTGCGGACAGAGATTGAGAGTAAAGACAGAGATTGAGAGTAAAGACAGAGATTGACAGTGTGCACAGAAATTGACAGTGTGAACTGAGATTGACAGTGTGGACAAAGATTAGAACATAAGAACATAAGAAATAGGAGCAGGAGTAGGCCATCTAGCCCCTTGAGCCTGCCCCGCCATTCAATAAGATCATGGCTGATCTGACGTGGATCAGTACCACTTACCCGCCTGATCCCCATAACCCTTAATTCCCTTACCGATCAGGAATCCATCCATCCGCGCTTTAAACATATTCAGCGAGGTAGCCTCCACCACCTCAGTGGGCAGAGAATTCCAGAGATTCACCACCCTCTGGGAGAAGAAGTTCCTCCTCAACTCTGTCTTAAACCGACCCCCCTTTATTTTGAGGCTGTGTCCTCTAGTTTTAACTTCCTTACTAAGTGGAAAGAATCTCTCCGCCTCCACCCTATCCAGCCCCCGCATTATCTTATAAGTCTCCATAAGATCCCCCCTCATCCTTCTAAACTCCAACGAGTACAAACCCAATCTCCTCAGCCTCTCCTCATAATCCAAACCCCTCATCTCCGGTATCAACCTGGTGAACCTTCTCTGCACTCCCTCCAATGCCAATATATCCTTCCTCATATAAGGGGACCAATACTGCACACAGTATTCCAGCTGCGGCCTCACCAATGCCCTGTACAGGTGCATCAAGACATCCCTGCTTTTATATTCTATCCCCCTCGCGATATAGGCCAACATCCCATTTGCCTTCTTGATCACCTGTTGTACCTGCAGACTGGGCTTTTGCGTCTCATGCACAAGGACCCCCAGGTCCCTTTGCACGGTAGCATGTTTTAATTTGTTTCCATTGAGATAGTAATCCCATTTGTTATTATTTCCTCCAAAGTGTATAACCTCGCATTTCTCAACGTTATACTCCATTTGCCATATCCTCGCCCACTCACTCAGCCTGTCCAAATCTCTCTGCAGATCTTCTCCGTCCTCCACACGATTCACTTTTCCACTTATCTTTGTGTCGTCTGCAAACTTCGTTACCCTACACTCCGTCCCCTCCTCCAGATCATCTATATAAATGGTAAATAGTTGCGGCCCGAGTACCGATCCCTGTGGCACGCCACTAGTTACCTTCCTCCAACCGGAAAAACACCCATTTATTCCGACTCTTTGCTTCCTGTCGGATAGCCAGTCCCCAATCCACTTTAACACACTACCCCCAACTCCGTGTGCCCTAATCTTCTTCAGTAGCCTTTTATGGGGCACCTTATCAAACGCCTTTTGGAAATCCAAAAACACCGCATCCACCGGTTCTCCTCCATCAACCGCCCTAGTCACATCTTCATAAAAATCCAACATGTTCGTCAAGCACGACATTCCCCTCATGAATCCATGCTGCGTCTGATTGATCGAACCATTTCTATCCAGATGCCCTGCTATCTCCTCTTTAATAATGGATTCCAGCATTTTCCCTACTACAGACGTTAAGCAGATTGACAGTGCAGACAGTGATTGACAGTGTGAACAGAGACTGACAGTGTGGACAGGCATTGACAGTGTGGACAGAGACTGACAGTGTGGACAGGCATTGACAGTGTGGACAGAGACTGACAGTGTGGACAGAGACAGACATTGGGGACAGGGACTCGCAGTGCGGACAGAGACTGATAGTGTGGACAGAGATTGAGAGTGTGGACAGAGACTAACAGTGCAGACAGAGACTAACAGTGCGGACAGAGACTAACAGTGCGGACAGAGACTAACAGTGCAGACAGAGACAAACAGTGCGGACAGAGACAAACAGTGCGGACAGAGACTGACAGTGCCGTCAGGGACTCACAGTGGGGACAGAGATTGACAGTGCAGACATAGATTTACAGTGCAGACTAGACTGACAGTGCAGACATAGACGAACATTGCGGACGGAGATTGAAAGTGCAGACAGGGATTGACAGTGCGGACAGGGATTGACAGTGCAGACAGAGACTGACAGTGTGGACAGTGACTGACAGTGGAGACAGAGACGAACAATGCGGACAGAGACTGACAGTGCAGACAGGGATTGACAGTGCGGACAGGGATTGACAGTGCAGACAGAGACTGACAGTGGAGACAGAGACGAACAGTGCGGACAGAGACTGACAGTGCAGACAGAGAATTTCAGTGCGGACATAGACTGGCAGTGCGGCCAGAGACTGACAGTTTGTGCAGAGACTGAAAACGCAGACAGAGACTGACAGTGCGGACAGAGACTGACAGTGCGGACAGAGACTAACAGTGCGGACAGAGACTGACAGTGTGGAAAGAGACGAACATTGCGGACAGAGACTGACAGTGCAGACAGAGACTGACAGTGCGGACAGAGACAGACAGTGCGGACAGAGGCTGACCGTGCAGACGGAGACGAACATTGCTGACAGAGACTGACAGTGCAGACAGAGACTTTCAGTGCGGACATAGACTGGCAGCGCGGCCAGAGACTGACAGTGCGGCCAGAGACTAACAGTTTGTGCAGAGACTGAAAACGCAGACAGAGACTGACAGTGCGGACAGAGACTGACAGTGCAGACAGAGACGAACAGTACGGACAGAGATTGACATTGTGGAAGGAGACGAACATTGCGGACAGAGACTGCCAGTGCGGACAGAGACTGACAGTGCGGACAGGGATTGACAGTGCGGACACAGACAGACAGTGCGGACAGAGATTGACAGCGTGGAAGGAGATGAACATTGCGGACAGAGACTGACAGTGTGGACAGAGACTGACAGTGCGGACAGGGATTGACAGTGCGGACACAGACAGACAGTGCAGACAGAGACCGACAGTGCAGAAAGGGACGGCCAATGCAGACAGTGATTGACACTGCGGACAGGGTTTGAGAGTGCGGACTGGGATTTTCAGTGCAGCGAGGGATTGACAGTGTGGACAGGGATTGACAGTGCGGACAGGGATTGACAGTGCGGACAGGGATTGACAGTGCGGACAGGGATTGACAGTGCGGACAGGGATTGACAGTGCGGACAGGGATTGACAGTGCGGACAGGGATTGACAGTGCGGACAGGGATTGACAGTGCGGAAAGGGATTGACAGTGCGGACAGGGATTGACAGTGCGGACAGGGATTGACAGTGCGGACAGGGATTGACAGTGCGGACAGGGATTGACAGTGCGGACAGGGATTGACAGTGCGGACAGAGACTGACAGTGGAGACAGAGACGAACATTGCGGACAGAGACAGACAGTGCAGACAGAGACTGACAGTGCGGACATAGACTGGCAGTGGGCACAGAGACTGAGAGTGCGGAAAGAGACAGACAGTGCGGACAGAGACAGACAGTGCGGACAGAGACAGACAGTCTGGACTGAGACTGACAACGCGGACAGAGACTGAAGAGCATGGACAGAGACTAACAGTGCAGACAGAGACCGACAGTGCGGACAGAGACAAACAGTGCGGACAGAGACTAACAGTGCGGACAGAGACTGACAGTGCCATCAGGGACTCACAGTGGGGACAGAGATTGACAGTGCGGACATAGACTGACAGTGCAGACTAGACTGACAGTGCGGACAGAGACTAACAGTGTGGACAGAGACTAACAGTGCGGACAGAGACTAACAGTGCGGACAGAGACTAACAGTGCGGACAGAGACTAACAGTGCGGACAGAGACTAACAGTGCGGACAGAGACTAACAGTGCGGACAGAGACTGATAGTGCGGACAGAGACTGACAGTGCGGACAGAGACTGACAGTGCAGTGAGAGACAGACAGTGCAGACATACACTGACAGTGCAGACATAGACTGACAGTGCGGACAGAGACTCACATCGCGGACAGAGACTGACAGTGCGGACAGAGACTGACAGTGCGGACAGAGATTGAGAGAAAAGACAGAGATTGATAATGTGGACAGAAATTGACAGTGTGGACAGAAATTGACAGTGTGAGCAGAGATTGACAGTGTGAACTGAGATTGACAGTGCGGACAATGATTGACAGTGCAGACAGTGACTGACAGTGTGAACAGAGACTGACAGTGTGGACAGAGATTGACAGTGTGGACAGAGATTGACAGTGTGGACAGAGACTGACAGTGCGGACAGAGACAGACAGTGCGGACAGAGACAGACAGTCTGGACTGAGACTGACAGTGCGGACAGAGACAGACAGTCTGGACTGAGACTGACAGTGCGGACAGAGACAGAATGGTATGGACTGAGACTAACAGTGCGGATAGAGACAAACAGTGCGGACAGAGACAGACAGTGCGGACAGAGACAGACAGTGTGGACGGAGACTAACAGTGCGGACGGAGACTAACAGTGTGGACAGAGACAAACAGTGCGGACAGAGACTAACAGTGTGGACAGAGACTGACAGTGCGGAGAGAGACTGACAGTGTGGACAGGCATTGACAGTGTGGACAGAGACTGACAGTGTGGACAGAGACTGACAGTGTGGACAGAGACTAACAGTGCAGACAGAGACTAACAGTGCGGACAGAGACGAACAGTGCGGACAGAGAAAAACAGTGCGGACAGAGACAAACAGTGCGGACAGAGACTGACAGTGCCATCAGGGACTCACAGTGGGGACAGAGATTGACAGTGCGGACATAGATTGACAGTGCAGACTAGAATGACAGTGCGGACAGAGACTAACAGTGCGGACAGAGACTAACAGTGCGGACAGAGACTAACAGTGCGGACGGAGACTAACAGTGCGGCAGAGACTAACAGTGCAGACAGAGACTGACAGTGTGGACAGTGACTGACAGTGGAGACAGAGACGAACAATGCGGACAGAGACTGACAGTGCAGTCAGGGATTGACAGTGCGGACAGGGATTGACAGTGCAGACAGAGACTGACAGTGGAGACAGAGACGAACAGTGCGGACAGAGACTGACAGTGCAGACAGAGAATTTCAGTGCGGACATAGACTGGCAGTGCGGCCAGAGACTGACAGTTTGTGCAGAGACTGAAAACGCAGACAGAGACTGACAGTGCGGACAGAGACTGACAGTGCGGACAGAGACTAACAGTGCGGACAGAGACTGACAGTGTGGAAAGAGACGAACATTGCGGACAGAGACTGACAGTGCAGACAGAGACTGACAGTGCGGACAGAGACAGACAGTGCGGACAGAGGCTGACCGTGCAGACGGAGCCGAACATTGCAGACAGAGACTTTCAGTGCGGACATAGACTGGCAGCGCGGCCTGAGACTGACAGTGCGGCCAGAGACTTACAGTTTGTGCAGACAGAGACTAACAGTACGGACAGAGATTGACATTGTGGAAGGAGACGAACATTGCGGACAGAGACTGCCAGTGCGGACAGAGACTGACAGTGCGGACAGGGATTGACAGTGCGGACACAGACAGACTGTGCGGACAGAGATTGACAGTGCGGAAGGAGATGAACATTGCGGACAGAGACTGACAGTGTGGACAGAGACTGACAGTGCGGACAGGGATTGACAGTGCGGACACAGACAGACAGTGCGGACAGAGACCGACAGTGCAGAAAGGGATGGCCAATGCAGACAGTGATTGACACTGCGGACAGGGTTTGAGAGTGCGGACTGGGATTTTCAGTGCAGCGAGGGATTGACAGTGCAGACAGGGATTGACAGTGAGGAAAGGGATTGACAGTGCGGACAGGGATTGACAGTGCGGACAGGGATTGACAGTGCGGACAGGGATTGACAGTGCGGACAGGGATTGACAGTGTGGACAGGGATTGACAGTGCGGACAGGGATTGATAGTGCGGACAGGGATTGACAGTGCGGACAGGGATTGACAGTGCGGACAGGGATTGACAGTGCGGACAGGGATTGACAGTGTGGACAGGGATTGACAGTGCGGACAGAGACTGACAGTGGAGACAGAGACGAACATTGCGGACAGAGACAGACAGTGCAGACAGAGACTGACAGTGCGGACAGAGACAGACAGTGCGGACAGAGACAGACAGTCTGGACTGAGACTGACAACGCGGACAGAGACTGAAGAGCATGGACAGAGACTAACAGTGCGGACAGAGACTAACAGTGCGGACAGAGACTAACAGTGCGGACAGAGACTAACAGTGCGGACAGAGACTAACAGTGCGGACAGAGACTAACAGTGCGGACAGAGACTGATAGTGCGGACAGAGACTGACAGTGCGGACAGAGACTGACAGTGCAGTGAGAGACAGACAGTGCAGACATACACTGACAGTGCAGACATAGACTGACAGTGCGGACAGAGACTCACATCGCGGACAGAGACTGACAGTGCGGACAGAGACTGACAGTGCGGACAGAGATTGAGAGAAAAGACAGAGATTGATAATGTGGACAGAAATTGACAGGGTGGACAGAAATTGACAGTGTGAGCAGAGATTGACAGTGTGAACTGAGATTGACAGTGCGGACAATGATTGACAGTGCAGACAGTGACTGACAGTGTGAACAGAGACTGACAGTGTGGACAGAGATTGACAGTGTGGACAGAGATTGACAGTGTGGACAGAGACTGACAGTGCGGAGAGAGACAGACAGTGCGGACAGAGACAGACAGTCTGGACTGAGACTGACAGTGCGGACAGAGACAGAATGGTATGGACTGAGACTTACAGTGCGGATAGAGACAAACAGTGCGGACAGAGACAGACAGTCTGGACTGAGACTGACAGTGCGGACAGAGACAGAATGGTATGGACTGAGACTAACAGTGCGGACGGAGACTAACAGTGCGGACAGAGACTAACAGTGCGGACAGAGACTAACAGTGTGGACAGAGACAAACAGTGCGGACAGAGACTAACAGTGTGGACAGAGACTGACAGTGCGGAGAGAGACTGACAGTGTGGACAGAGACTGACAGTGCGGACAGAGACTGGCAGTGTGGACAGAGATTGACAGTGTGAACAGAGTTTGTCAGTGCGGACAGAGATAGAGAGTAAAGACAGAGATTGATACTGTGGACAGAAATTGACAGTGTGAACTGAGATTGACAGTGCGGACAAAGATTGACAGTGCAGACAGTGATTGACAGTGTGAACAGAGACTGACAGTGTGGACAGGCATTGACAGTGTGGACAGAGACTGACAGTGTGGACAGAGACTGACAGTGTGGACAGAGACTGACAGTGTGGACAGAGACTGACAGTGTGGACAGAGACTGACAGTGGGGACAGGGACTGGCAGTGCGGACAGAGACTGATAGTGTGGACAGAGATTGAGAGTGTGGACAGAGACTAACAGTGCAGACAGAGACTAACAGTGCGGACAGAGACTAACAGTGCGGACAGAGACTAACAGTGCGGACAGAGACTAACAGTGCGGACAGAAAAAAACAGTGCGGACAGAGACAAACAGTGCGGACAGAGACTGACAGTGCGGACAGAGACTGACAGTGCCGTCAGGGACTCACAGTGGGGACAGAGATTGACAGTGCGGACATAGATTGACAGTGCAGACTAGAATGACAGTGCGGACAGAGACTAACAGTGCGGACAGAGACTAACAGTGCGGACAGAGACTAACAGTGCGGACGGAGACTAACAGTGTGGACAGAGACTAACAGTGCGGACATAGACTAACAGTGCGGACAGAGACTAACAGTGCGGACAGAGACTAACAGTGCGGACAGAGACTAACAGTGTGGACAGAGACTAACAGTGCGGACAGAGACAGGCAGTGTGGACAGAGTTTGCCAGGGCGGACATTGATTGACAGTATGGACAGAGATTGACAGTGTGGAAGGAGACGAACATTGCGGACAGAGACTGACAGTGCAGACAGAGACTGACAGTGTGGACAGAGACTGACAGTGCGGACAGGGATTGACAGTGCGGACAGGGATTGACAGTGCAGACAGAGACTGACAGTGGAGACAGAGACTTTCAGTGCGGACATAGACTGGCAGTGCGACCAGAGACTGACAGTGCGGCCAGAGACTTACAGTTTGTGCAGAGACTGAAAACGCAGACAGAGACTGACAGTGCGGACAGAGACTGACAGTGCAGACAGAGACTAACAGTACGGACAGAGATTGACAGTGTGGAAGGAGACGAACATTGCGGACAGAGACTGACAGTGCAGACAGAGACTGACAGTGTGGACAGAGACTGACAGTGCGGACAGGGATTGACAGTGCGGACAGGGTTTCAGAGTGCGGACTGGAATTTTCAGTGCAGCGAGGGATTGACAGTGCAGCGGGGGATTGACAGTGCGGACAGGGATTGACAGTGAGGAAAGGGATTGACAGTGCGGACAGGGATTGACAGTGCGGACAGGGATTGACAGTGCGGACAGGGATTGATAGTGCGGACAGGGATTGACAGTGCGGACAGGGATTGACAGTGCGGACAGAGACTGACAGTGGAGACAGAGACGAACATTGTGGACAGAGACAGACAGTGCAGACAGAGACTGACAGTGCGGACATAGACTGGCAGTGGGAACAGAGACTGACAGTGCGGAAAGAGACAGACAGTGCGGACAGAGACAGACAGTGCGGACAGAGACAGACAGTCTGGACTGAGACTGACAACGCGGACAGAGACTGAAGAGCATGGACAGAGACTAACAGTGCAGACAGAGACGGACAGTGCGGACAGAGACTAACAGTGCGGACAGAGACTGACAGTGCCATCAGGGACTCACAGTGGGGACAGAGATTGACAGTGCGGACATAGACTGACAGTGCAGACTAGACTGACAGTGCGGACAGAGACTAACAGTGCGGACAGAGACTAACAGTGCGGACAGAGACTAACAGTGCGGACAGAGACTAACAGTGCGGACAGAGACTGATAGTGCGGACAGAGACTGACAGTGTGGACAGAGACTGACAGTGCGGTGAGAGACAGACAGTGCAGACATACACTGACAGTGCAGACATAGACTGACAGTGCGGACAGAGACTCACATCGCGGACAGAGACTGACAGTGCGGACAGAGACTGACAGTGCGGACAGAGACTGACAGTGCGGACAGAGATTGTGAGAAAAGACAGAGATTGATAATGTGGACAGAAATTGACAGTGTGGACAGAAATTGACAGTGTGAGCAGAGATTGACAGTGTGAACTGAGATTGACAGTGCGGACAATGATTGACAGTGCAGACAGTGATTGACAGTGTGGACAGAGATTGACAGTGTGGACAGAGATTGACAGTGTGGACAGAGACTGACAGTGCGGACAGAGACAGACAGTGCGGACTGAGACTGACAGTCTGGACTGAGACTGACAGTGCGGACAGAGACAGAATGGTATGGACTGAGACTAACAGTGCGGATAGAGACAAACAGTGCGGACAGAGACAGACAGTGCGGACAGAGACAGACAGTGCGGACGGAGACTAACAGTGCGGAAGGAGACTAACAGTGCGGACAGAGACTAACAGTGTGGACAGAGACTAACAGTGTGGACAGAGACTAACAGTGTGGACAGAGACTAACAGTGCGGACAGAGACTAACAGTGTGGACAGAGACTGACAGTGCGGAGAGAGACTGACAGTGTGGACAGAGACTGACAGTGCGGACAGAGACTGGCAGTGCGGACAGAGTTTGCCAGGGCGGACATTGATTGACAGTGTGGACAGAGATTGACAGTGTGAACAGAGTTTGTCAGTGCGGACAGAGATTGAGAGTAAAGACAGAGATTGATAGTGTGGACAGAAATTGACAGTGTGAACTGAGATTGACAGTGCGGACAAAGATTGACAGTGCAGTCAGTGATTGACAGTGTGAACAGAGACTGACAGTGTGGACAGGCATTGACAGTGTGGACAGAGACTGACAGTGCGGACAGAGACTAACAGTGCGGACAGGGATAACAGTGCGGACAGAGACTAACAGTGCGGACAGAGACTAACAGTGCGGACAGAGACTAGCAGTGCGGACAGAGACTAACAGTGCGGACAGAGACGAACAGTGCGGACAGAGACTGACAGTGAGAACAGAGACTGACAGTGAGGACAGAGACTGACAGTGCGGACAGAGACAGACAGTGCGGACAGAGACAAACAGTGCGGTCAGAGACTAACAGTGCAGACAGAGACTGACAGTGCGGACAGAGACAGACAGTGCAGACATAGACTGACAGTGCAGACATAGACTGACAGTGCAGACTACCCTGACAGTGCAAACATAGACTAACATTGCGGACAGAGATTGACAGTGCAGACAGGGATTGACAGTGCGGACAGGGATTGACAGTGCAGACAGAGACTGACAGTGCGGACAGGGATTGACAGTGCAGACAGAGACTGACAGTGGAGACAGAGACGAACAGTGCGGACAGAGACTGACAGTGCAGACAGAGAATTTCAGTGCGGACATAGACTGGCAGTGCGGCCAGAGACTGACAGTGCAGACAGGGATTGACAGTGCGGACACAGACAGACAGTGCGGACAGAGACCGACAGTGCAGAAAGGGACGGCCAATGCAGACAGTGATTGACACTGCGGACAGGGAATGACAGTGCGGACTGGGATTTTCAGTGCAGCGAGGGATTGACAGTGCCGACAGGGATTGACAGTGCGGACAGGGATTGACAGTGAGGAAAGGGATTGACAGTGCGGACAGGGATTGACAGTGCGGACAGGGATTGACAGTGCGGACAGGGATTGACAGTGCGGACAGGGATTGACAGTGCGGACAGGGATTGACAGTGCCGACAGGGATTGACAGTGCGGACAGGGATTGACAGTGCGGACAGAGACTGACAGTGGAGACAGAGACGAACATTGTGGACAGAGACAGACAGTGCAGACAGAGACTGACAGTGCGGACATAGACTGGCAGTGGGAACAGAGACTGACAGTGCGGAAAGAGACAGACAGTGCGGACAGAGACAGACAGTGCGGACAGAGACAGACAGTCTGGACTGAGACTGACAACGCGGACAGAGACTGAACAGCATGGACAGAGACTAACAGTGCAGACAGAGAAGGACAGTGCGGACAGAGACTAACAGTGCGGACAGAGACTGACAGTGCCATCAGGGACTCACAGTGGGGACAGAGATTGACAGTGCGGACATAGACTGACAGTGCAGACTAGACTGACAGTGCGGACAGAGACTAACAGTGCGGACAGAGACTAACAGTGCGGACAGAGACTAACAGTGCGGACAGAGACTAACAGTGCGGACAGAGACTGATAGTGCGGACAGAGACTGACAGTGTGGACAGAGACTGACAGTGCGGTGAGAGACAGACAGTGCAGACATACACTGACAGTGCAGACATAGACTGACAGTGCGGACAGAGACTCACATCGCAGACAGAGACTGACAGTGCGGACAGAGACTGACAGTGCGGACAGAGACTGACAGTGCGGACAGAGATTGTGAGAAAAGACAGAGATTGATAATGTGGTCAGAAATTGACAGTGTGGACAGAAATTGACAGTGTGAGCAGAGATTGACAGTGTGAACTGAGATTGACAGTGCGGACAATGATTGACAGTGCAGACAGTGATTGACAGTGTGGACAGAGATTGACAGTGTGGACAGAGATTGACAGTGTGGACAGAGACTGACAGTGCGGACAGAGACAGACAGTGCGGACAGAGACAGACAGTCTGGACTGAGACTAACAGTGTGGACAGAGACTAACAGTGTGGACAGAGACTAACAGTGCGGACAGAGACTAACAGTGTGGACAGAGACTGACAGTGCGGAGAGAGACTGACAGTGTGGACAGAGACTGACAGTGCAGACAGAGACTGGCAGTGCGGACAGAGTTTGCCAGGGCGGACATTGATTGACAGTGTGGACAGAGATTGACAGTGTGAACAGAGTTTGTCAGTGCGGACAGAGATTGAGAGTAAAGACAGAGATTGATAGTGTGGACAGAAATTGACAGTGTGAACTGAGATTGACAGTGCGGACAAAGATTGACAGTGCAGTCAGTGATTGACAGTGTGAACAGAGACTGACAGTGTGGACAGGCATTGACAGTGTGGACAGAGACTGACAGTGCGGACAGAGACTAACAGTGCGGACAGGGATAACAGTGCGGACAGAGACTAACAGTGCGGACAGAGACTAACAGTGCGGACAGAGACTAACAGTGCGGACAGAGACTAACAGTGCGGACAGAGACGAACAGTGCGGACAGAGACTGACAGTGAGAACAGAGACTGACAGTGAGGACAGAGACTGACAGTGCGGACAGAGACAGACAGTGCGGACAGAGACAAACAGTGCGGTCAGAGACTAACAGTGCAGACAGAGACTGACAGTGCGGACAGAGACAGACAGTGCAGACATAGACTGACAGTGCAGACATAGACTGACAGTGCAGACTACACTGACAGTGCAAACATAGACTAACATTGCGGACAGAGATTGACAGTGCAGACAGGGATTGACAGTGCGGACAGAGATTGACAGTGCAGACAGAGACTGACAGTGCAGACAGGGATTGACAGTGCGGACAGGGATTGACAGTGCAGACAGAGACTGACAGTGGAGACAGAGACGAACAGTGCGGACAGAGACTGACAGTGCAGACAGAGAATTTCAGTGCGGACATAGACTGGCAGTGCGGCCAGAGACTGACAGTTTGTGCAGAGACTGAAAACGCAGACAGAGACTGACAGTGCGGACAGAGACTGACAGTGCGGACAGAGACTAACAGTGCGGACAGAGACTGACAGTGTGGAAAGAGACGAACATTGCGGACAGAGACTGACAGTGCAGACAGAGACTGACAGTGCGGACAGAGACAGACAGTGCGGACAGAGGCTGACCGTGCAGACGGAGACGAACTTTGCTGACAGAGACTGACAGTGCAGACAGAGACTTTCAGTGCGGACGTAGACTGGCAGCGCGGCCAGAGACTGACAGTGCGGCCAGAGACTAACAGTTTGTGCAGAGACTGAAAACGCAGACAGAGACTGACAGTGCGGACAGAGACTGGCAGTGCAGACAGAGACGAACAGTACGGACAGAGATTGACATTGTGGAAGGAGACGAACATTGCGGACAGAGACTGCCAGTGCGGACAGAGACTCACAGTGCGGACAGGGATTGACAGTGCGGACACAGACAGACAGTGCGGACAGAGATTGACAGCGTGGAAGGAGATGAACATTGCGGACAGAGACTGACAGTGTGGACAGAGACTGACAGTGCGGACAGGGATTGACAGTGCGGACACAGACAGACAGTGCGGACAGAGACCGACAGTGCAGAAAGGGACGGCCAATGCAGACAGTGATTGACACTGCGGACAGGGTTTGAGAGTGCGGACTGGGATTTTCAGTGCAGCGAGGGATTGACAGTGCAGACAGGGATTGACAGTGAGGAAAGGGATTGACAGTGCGGACAGGGATTGACAGTGCGGACAGGGATTGACAGTGCGGACAGGGATTGACAGTGCGGACAGGGATTGACAGTGCGGAAAGGGATTGACAGTGCGGACAGGGATTGACAGTGCGGACAGGGATTGACAGTGCGGACAGGGATTGACAGTGCGGACAGAGACTGACAGTCGAGACAGAGACGAACATTGCGGACAGAGACAGACAGTGCAGACAGAGACTGACAGTGCGGACATAGACTGGCAGTGGGCACAGAGACTGACAGTGCGGAAAGAGACAGACAGTGCGGACAGAGACAGACAGTGCGGACAGAGACAGACAGTCTGGACTGAGACTGACAACGCGGACAGAGACTGAAGAGCATGGACAGAGACTAACAGTGCAGACAGAGACTGACAGTGCGGACTGAGACAAACAGTGCGGACAGAGACTAACAGTGCAGACAGAGACTGACAGTGCCATCAGGGACTCACAGTGGGGACAGAGATTGACAGTGCAGACTAGACTGACAGTGCGGTCAGAGACTAACAGTGCGGACAGAGACTGACAGTGCGGACAGAGACAGACAGTGCAGACATAGACTGACAGTGCAGACATAGACTGACAGTGCAGACTACACTGACAGTGCAAACATGGACTAACATTGCGGACAGAGATTGACAGTGCAGACAGGGATTGACAGTGCGGACAGGGATTGACAGTGCAGACAGAGACTGACAGTGGAGACAGAGACTTTCAGTGCGGACAGAGACTAACAGTGCGGACAGAGACTAACAGTGTGGACAGAGACTGACAGTGCGGAGAGAGACTGACAGTGCGGACAGTGACTGACAGTGGAGACAGAGACGAACAATGCGGACAGAGACTGACAGTGCAGACAGGGATTGACAGTGCGGACAGGGATTGACAGTGCAGACAGAGACTGACAGTGGAGACAGAGACTGTCAGTGCGGACATAGACTGGCAGTGCGGCCAGAGACTGACAGTGCGGCCAGAGACTTACAGTTTGTGCAGAGACTGAAAACGCAGACAGAGTCTGACAGTGCGGACAGAGACTGACAGTGCAGACAGAGACTAAGAGTACGGACAGAGATTGACAGTGTGGAAGGAGACGAACATTGCGGACAGAGACTGACAGTGCAGACAGAGACTGACAGTGTGGACAGAGACTGACAGTGCGGACAGGGATTGACAGTGCGGACAGGGTTTCAGAGTGCGGACTGGGATTTTCAGTGCAGCGAGGGATTGACAGTGCAGCGGGGGATTGACAGTGCGGACAGGGATTGACAGTGAGGAAAGGGATTGACAGTGCGGACAGGGATTGACAGTGCGGACAGGGATTGACAGTGCAGACAGGGATTGACAGTGCGGACAGGGATTGACAGTGCGGACAGGGATTGACAGTGCGGACAGGGATTGACAGTGCGGACAGGGATTGACAGTGCGGACAGGGATTGACAGTGCGGACAGGGATTGACAGTGCGGACAGAGACTGACAGTGGAGACAGAGACGAACATTGTGGACAGAGACAGACAGTGCAGACAGAGACTGACAGTGCGGACATAGACTGGCAGTGGGAACAGAGACTGACAGTGCGGAAAGAGACAGACAGTGCGGACAGAGACAGACAGTGCGGACAGAGACAGACAGTCTGGACTGAGACTGACAACGCGGACAGAGACTGAAGAGCATGGACAGAGACTAACAGTGCAGACAGAGACGGACAGTGCGGACAGAGACTAACAGTGCGGACAGAGACTGACAGTGCCATCAGGGACTCACAGTGGGGACAGAGATTGACAGTGCGGACATAGACCGACAGTGCAGACTAGACTGACAGTGCGGACAGAGACTAACAGTGCGGACAGAGACTAACAGTGCGGACAGAGACTAACAGTGCGGACAGAGACTAACAGTGCGGACAGAGACTGATAGTGCGGACAGAGACTGACAGTGTGGACAGAGACTGACAGTGCGGTGAGAGACAGACAGTGCAGACATACACTGACAGTGCAGACATAGACTGACAGTGCGGACAGAGACTCACATCGCGGACAGAGACTGACAGTGCGGACAGAGACTGACAGTGCGGACAGAGACTGACAGTGCGGACAGAGATTGTGAGAAAAGACAGAGATTGATAATGTGGACAGAAATTGACAGTGTGGACAGAAATTGACAGTGTGAGCAGAGATTGACAGTGTGAACTGAGATTGACAGTGCGGACAATGATTGACAGTGCAGACAGTGATTGACAGTGTGGACAGAGATTGACAGTGTGGACAGAGATTGACAGTGTGGACAGAGACTGACAGTGCGGACAGAGACAGACAGTGCGGACAGAGACAGACAGTCTGGACTGAGACTGACAGTGCGGACAGAGACAGAATGGTATGGACTGAGACTAACAGTGCGGATAGAGACAAACAGTGCGGACAGAGACAGACAGTGCGGACAGAGACAGACAGTGCGGACGGAGACTAACAGTGCGGACGGAGACTAACAGTGCGGACAGAGACTAACAGTGCGGACAGAGACTAACAGTGTGGACAGAGACTAACAGTGTGGACAGAGACTAACAGTGCGGACAGAGACTAACAGTGTGGACAGAGACTGACAGTGCGGAGAGAGACTGACAGTGTGGACAGAGACTGACAGTGCGGACAGAGACTGGCAGTGCGGACAGAGTTTGCCAGGGCGGACATTGATTGACAGTGTGGACAGAGATTGACAGTGTGAACAGAGTTTGTCAGTGCGGACAGAGATTGAGAGTAAAGACAGAGATTGATAGTGTGGACAGAAATTGACAGTGTGAACTGAGATTGACAGTGCGGACAAAGATTGACAGTGCAGTCAGTGATTGACAGTGTGAACAGAGACTGACAGTGTGGACAGGCATTGACAGTGTGGACAGAGACTGACAGTGCAGACAGAGACTGACAGTGTGGACAGAGACTGACAGTGCGGACAGGGATTGACAGTGCGGACAGGGTTTCAGAGTGCGGACTGGGATTTTCAGTGCAGCGAGGGATTGACAGTGCAGCGGGGGATTGACAGTGCGGACAGGGATTGACAGTGAGGAAAGGGATTGACAGTGCGGACAGGGATTGACAGTGCGGACAGGGATTGACAGTGCAGACAGGGATTGACAGTGCGGACAGGGATTGACAGTGCGGACAGGGATTGACAGTGCGGACAGGGATTGACAGTGCGGACAGGGATTGACAGTGCGGACAGAGACTGACAGTGGAGACAGAGACGAACATTGTGGACAGAGACAGACAGTGCAGACAGAGACTGACAGTGCGGACATAGACTGGCAGTGGGAACAGAGACTGACAGTGCGGAAAGAGACAGACAGT
This sequence comes from Mustelus asterias, assembly GCF_964213995.1. NCBI lineage: Eukaryota > Metazoa > Chordata > Chondrichthyes > Carcharhiniformes > Triakidae > Mustelus > Mustelus asterias. Next base: position 61,898,052 of record NC_135809.1, on the reverse strand, counting down.
GCGGACAGAGACAGACAGTGCGGACAGAGACAGACAGTCTGGACTGAGACTGACAACGCGGACAGAGACTGAAGAGCATGGACAGAGACTAACAGTGCAGACAGAGACGGACAGTGCGGACAGAGACTGACAGTGCGGACAGAGACTGACAGTGCCATCAGGGACTCACAGTGGGGACAGAGATTGACAGTGCGGACATAGACTGACAGTGCAGACTAGACTGACAGTGCGGACAGAGACTAACAGTGCGGACAGAGACTAACAGTGCGGACAGAGACTAACAGTGCGGACAGAGACTAACAGTGCGGACAGAGACGGATAGTGCGGACAGAGACTGACAGTGTGGACAGAGACTGACAGTGCGGTGAGAGACAGACAGTGCAGACATACACTGACAGTGCAGACATAGACTGACAGTGCGGACAGAGACTCACATCGCGGACAGAGACTGACAGTGCGGACAGAGACTGACAGTGCGGACAGAGACTGACAGTGCGGACAGAGACTAACAGTGCGGACAGGGATAACAGTGCGGACAGAGACTAACAGTGCGGACAGAGACTAACAGTGCGGACAGAGACTAACAGTGCGGACAGAGACTAACAGTGCGGACAGAGACGAACAGTGCGGACAGAGACTGACAGTGAGAACAGAGACTGACAGTGAGGACAGAGACTGACAGTGCGGACAGAGACAGACAGTGCGGACAGAGACAAACAGTGCGGTCAGAGACTAACAGTGCAGACAGAGACTGACAGTGCGGACAGAGACAGACAGTGCAGACATAGACTGACAGTGCAGACATAGACTGACAGTGCAGACTACACTGACAGTGCAAACATAGACTAACATTGCGGACAGAGATTGACAGTGCAGACAGGGATTGACAGTGCGGACAGAGATTGACAGTGCAGACAGAGACTGACAGTGCGGACAGGGATTGACAGTGCAGACAGAGACTGACAGTGGAGACAGAGACGAACAGTGCGGACAGAGACTGACAGTGCAGACAGAGAATTTCAGTGCGGACATAGACTGGCAGTGCGGCCAGAGACTGACAGTTTGTGCAGAGACTGAAAACGCAGACAGAGACTGACAGTGCGGACAGAGACTGACAGTGCGGACAGAGACTAACAGTGCGGACAGAGACTGACAGTGTGGAAAGAGACGAACATTGCGGACAGAGACTGACAGTGCAGACAGAGACTGACAGTGCGGACAGAGACAGACAGTGCGGACAGAGGCTGACCGTGCAGACGGAGACGAACTTTGCTGACAGAGACTGACAGTGCAGACAGAGACTTTCAGTGCGGACGTAGACTGGCAGCGCGGCCAGAGACTGACAGTGCGGCCAGAGACTAACAGTTTGTGCAGAGACTGAAAACGCAGACAGAGACTGACAGTGCGGACAGAGACTGGCAGTGCAGACAGAGACGAACAGTACGGACAGAGATTGACATTGTGGAAGGAGACGAACATTGCGGACAGAGACTGCCAGTGCGGACAGAGACTCACAGTGCGGACAGGGATTGACAGTGCGGACACAGACAGACAGTGCGGACAGAGATTGACAGCGTGGAAGGAGATGAACATTGCGGACAGAGACTGACAGTGTGGACAGAGACTGACAGTGCGGACAGGGATTGACAGTGCGGACACAGACAGACAGTGCGGACAGAGACCGACAGTGCAGAAAGGGACGGCCAATGCAGACAGTGATTGACACTGCGGACAGGGTTTGAGAGTGCGGACTGGGATTTTCAGTGCAGCGAGGGATTGACAGTGCAGACAGGGATTGACAGTGAGGAAAGGGATTGACAGTGCGGACAGGGATTGACAGTGCGGACAGGGATTGACAGTGCGGACAGGGATTGACAGTGCGGACAGGGATTGACAGTGCGGAAAGGGATTGACAGTGCGGACAGGGATTGACAGTGCGGACAGGGATTGACAGTGCGGACAGGGATTGACAGTGCGGACAGAGACTGACAGTCGAGACAGAGACGAACATTGCGGACAGAGACAGACAGTGCAGACAGAGACTGACAGTGCGGACATAGACTGGCAGTGGGCACAGAGACTGACAGTGCGGAAAGAGACAGACAGTGCGGACAGAGACAGACAGTGCGGACAGAGACAGACAGTCTGGACTGAGACTGACAACGCGGACAGAGACTGAAGAGCATGGACAGAGACTAACAGTGCAGACAGAGACTGACAGTGCGGACTGAGACAAACAGTGCGGACAGAGACTAACAGTGCAGACAGAGACTGACAGTGCCATCAGGGACTCACAGTGGGGACAGAGATTGACAGTGCAGACTAGACTGACAGTGCGGTCAGAGACTAACAGTGCGGACAGAGACTGACAGTGCGGACAGAGACAGACAGTGCAGACATAGACTGACAGTGCAGACATAGACTGACAGTGCAGACTACACTGACAGTGCAAACATGGACTAACATTGCGGACAGAGATTGACAGTGCAGACAGGGATTGACAGTGCGGACAGGGATTGACAGTGCAGACAGAGACTGACAGTGGAGACAGAGACTTTCAGTGCGGACAGAGACTAACAGTGCGGACAGAGACTAACAGTGTGGACAGAGACTGACAGTGCGGAGAGAGACTGACAGTGCGGACAGTGACTGACAGTGGAGACAGAGACGAACAATGCGGACAGAGACTGACAGTGCAGACAGGGATTGACAGTGCGGACAGGGATTGACAGTGCAGACAGAGACTGACAGTGGAGACAGAGACTGTCAGTGCGGACATAGACTGGCAGTGCGGCCAGAGACTGACAGTGCGGCCAGAGACTTACAGTTTGTGCAGAGACTGAAAACGCAGACAGAGTCTGACAGTGCGGACAGAGACTGACAGTGCAGACAGAGACTAAGAGTACGGACAGAGATTGACAGTGTGGAAGGAGACGAACATTGCGGACAGAGACTGACAGTGCAGACAGAGACTGACAGTGTGGACAGAGACTGACAGTGCGGACAGGGATTGACAGTGCGGACAGGGTTTCAGAGTGCGGACTGGGATTTTCAGTGCAGCGAGGGATTGACAGTGCAGCGGGGGATTGACAGTGCGGACAGGGATTGACAGTGAGGAAAGGGATTGACAGTGCGGACAGGGATTGACAGTGCGGACAGGGATTGACAGTGCAGACAGGGATTGACAGTGCGGACAGGGATTGACAGTGCGGACAGGGATTGACAGTGCGGACAGGGATTGACAGTGCGGACAGGGATTGACAGTGCGGACAGGGATTGACAGTGCGGACAGAGACTGACAGTGGAGACAGAGACGAACATTGTGGACAGAGACAGACAGTGCAGACAGAGACTGACAGTGCGGACATAGACTGGCAGTGGGAACAGAGACTGACAGTGCGGAAAGAGACAGACAGTGCGGACAGAGACAGACAGTGCGGACAGAGACAGACAGTCTGGACTGAGACTGACAACGCGGACAGAGACTGAAGAGCATGGACAGAGACTAACAGTGCAGACAGAGACGGACAGTGCGGACAGAGACTAACAGTGCGGACAGAGACTGACAGTGCCATCAGGGACTCACAGTGGGGACAGAGATTGACAGTGCGGACATAGACCGACAGTGCAGACTAGACTGACAGTGCGGACAGAGACTAACAGTGCGGACAGAGACTAACAGTGCGGACAGAGACTAACAGTGCGGACAGAGACTAACAGTGCGGACAGAGACTGATAGTGCGGACAGAGACTGACAGTGTGGACAGAGACTGACAGTGCGGTGAGAGACAGACAGTGCAGACATACACTGACAGTGCAGACATAGACTGACAGTGCGGACAGAGACTCACATCGCGGACAGAGACTGACAGTGCGGACAGAGACTGACAGTGCGGACAGAGACTGACAGTGCGGACAGAGATTGTGAGAAAAGACAGAGATTGATAATGTGGACAGAAATTGACAGTGTGGACAGAAATTGACAGTGTGAGCAGAGATTGACAGTGTGAACTGAGATTGACAGTGCGGACAATGATTGACAGTGCAGACAGTGATTGACAGTGTGGACAGAGATTGACAGTGTGGACAGAGATTGACAGTGTGGACAGAGACTGACAGTGCGGACAGAGACAGACAGTGCGGACAGAGACAGACAGTCTGGACTGAGACTGACAGTGCGGACAGAGACAGAATGGTATGGACTGAGACTAACAGTGCGGATAGAGACAAACAGTGCGGACAGAGACAGACAGTGCGGACAGAGACAGACAGTGCGGACGGAGACTAACAGTGCGGACGGAGACTAACAGTGCGGACAGAGACTAACAGTGCGGACAGAGACTAACAGTGTGGACAGAGACTAACAGTGTGGACAGAGACTAACAGTGCGGACAGAGACTAACAGTGTGGACAGAGACTGACAGTGCGGAGAGAGACTGACAGTGTGGACAGAGACTGACAGTGCGGACAGAGACTGGCAGTGCGGACAGAGTTTGCCAGGGCGGACATTGATTGACAGTGTGGACAGAGATTGACAGTGTGAACAGAGTTTGTCAGTGCGGACAGAGATTGAGAGTAAAGACAGAGGTTGATAGTGTGGACAGAAATTGACAGTGTGAACTGAGATTGACAGTGCGGACAAAGATTGACAGTGCAGTCAGTGATTGACAGTGTGAACAGAGACTGACAGTGTGGACAGGCATTGACAGTGTGGACAGAGACTGACAGTGCAGACAGAGACTGACAGTGTGGACAGAGACTGACAGTGCGGACAGGGATTGACAGTGCGGACAGGGTTTCAGAGTGCGGACTGGGATTTTCAGTGCAGCGAGGGATTGACAGTGCAGCGGGGGATTGACAGTGCGGACAGGGATTGACAGTGAGGAAAGGGATTGACAGTGCGGACAGGGATTGACAGTGCGGACAGGGATTGACAGTGCAGACAGGGATTGACAGTGCGGACAGGGATTGACAGTGCGGACAGGGATTGACAGTGCGGACAGGGATTGACAGTGCGGACAGGGATTGACAGTGCGGACAGAGACTGACAGTGGAGACAGAGACGAACATTGTGGACAGAGACAGACAGTGCAGACAGAGACTGACAGTGCGGACATAGACTGGCAGTGGGAACAGAGACTGACAGTGCGGAAAGAGACAGACAGTGCGGACAGAGACAGACAGTGCGGACAGAGACAGACAGTCTGGACTGAGACTGACAACGCGGACAGAGACTGAAGAGCATGGACAGAGACTAACAGTGCAGACAGAGACGGACAGTGCGGACAGAGACTGACAGTGCGGACAGAGACTGACAGTGCCATCAGGGACTCACAGTGGGGACAGAGATTGACAGTGCGGACATAGACTGACAGTGCAGACTAGACTGACAGTGCGGACAGAGACTAACAGTGCGGACAGAGACTAACAGTGCGGACAGAGACTAACAGTGCGGACAGAGACTAACAGTGCGGACAGAGACTGATAGTGCGGACAGAGACTGACAGTGTGGACAGAGACTGACAGTGCGGTGAGAGACAGACAGTGCAGACATACACTGACAGTGCAGACATAGACTGACAGTGCGGACAGAGACTCACATCGCGGACAGAGACTGACAGTGCGGACAGAGACTGACAGTGCGGACAGAGACTGACAGTGCGGACGGAGATTGTGAGAAAAGACAGAGATTGATAATGTGGACAGAAATTGACAGTGTGGACAGAAATTGACAGTGTGAGCAGAGATTGACAGTGTGAACTGAGATTGACAGTGCGGACAATGATTGACAGTGCAGACAGTGATTGACAGTGTGGACAGAGATTGACAGTGTGGACAGAGATTGACAGTGTGGACAGAGACTGACAGTGCGGACAGAGACAGACAGTGCGGACAGAGACAGACAGTCTGGACTGAGACTGACAGTGCGGACAGAGACAGAATGGTATGGACTGAGACTAACAGTGCGGATAGAGACAAACAGTGCGGACAGAGACAGACAGTGCGGACAGAGACAGACAGTGCGGACGGAGACTAACAGTGCGGACGGAGACTAACAGTGCGGACAGAGACTAACAGTGCGGACAGAGACTAACAGTGTGGACAGAGACTAACAGTGTGGACAGAGACTAACAGTGCAGACAGAGACTAACAGTGTGGACAGAGACTGACAGTGCGGAGAGAGACTGACAGTGTGGACAGAGACTGACAGTGCGGACAGAGACTGGCAGTGCGGACAGAGTTTGCCAGGGCGGACATTGATTGACAGTGTGGACAGAGATTGACAGTGTGAACAGAGTTTGTCAGTGCGGACAGAGATTGAGAGTAAAGACAGAGATTGATAGTGTGGACAGAAATTGACAGTGTGAACTGAGATTGACAGTGCGGACAAAGATTGACAGTGCAGTCAGTGATTGACAGTGTGAACAGAGACTGACAGTGTGGACAGGCATTGACAGTGTGGACAGAGACTGACAGTGCGGACAGAGACTAACAGTGCGGACAGGGATAACAGTGCGGACAGAGACTAACAGTGCGGACAGAGACTAACAGTGCGGACAGAGACTAACAGTGCGGACAGAGACGAACAGTGCGGACAGAGACTGACAGTGAGAACAGAGACTGACAGTGAGGACAGAGACTGACAGTGCGGACAGAGACAGACAGTGCGGACAGAGACAAACAGTGCGGTCAGAGACTAACAGTGCAGACAGAGACTGACAGTGCGGACAGAGACAGACAGTGCAGACATAGACTGACAGTGCAGACATAGACTGACAGTGCAGACTACCCTGACAGTGCAAACATAGACTAACATTGCGGACAGAGATTGACAGTGCAGACAGGGATTGACAGTGCGGACAGGGATTGACAGTGCAGACAGAGACTGACAGTGCGGACAGGGATTGACAGTGCAGACAGAGACTGACAGTGGAGACAGAGACGAACAGTGCGGACAGAGACTGACAGTGCAGACAGAGAATTTCAGTGCGGACATAGACTGGCAGTGCGGCCAGAGACTGACAGTGCAGACAGGGATTGACAGTGCGGACACAGACAGACAGTGCGGACAGAGACCGACAGTGCAGAAAGGGACGGCCAATGCAGACAGTGATTGACACTGCGGACAGGGAATGACAGTGCGGACTGGGATTTTCAGTGCAGCGAGGGATTGACAGTGCCGACAGGGATTGACAGTGCGGACAGGGATTGACAGTGAGGAAAGGGATTGACAGTGCGGACAGGGATTGACAGTGCGGACAGGGATTGACAGTGCGGACAGGGATTGACAGTGCGGACAGGGATTGACAGTGCGGACAGGGATTGACAGTGCCGACAGGGATTGACAGTGCGGACAGGGATTGACAGTGCAGACAGAGACTGACAGTGGAGACAGAGACGAACATTGTGGACAGAGACAGACAGTGCAGACAGAGACTGACAGTGCGGACATAGACTGGCAGTGGGAACAGAGACTGACAGTGCGGAAAGAGACAGACAGTGCGGACAGAGACAGACAGTGCGGACAGAGACAGACAGTCTGGACTGAGACTGACAACGCGGACAGAGACTGAAGAGCATGGACAGAGACTAACAGTGCAGACAGAGACGGACAGTGCGGACAGAGACTAACAGTGCGGACAGAGACTGACAGTGCCATCAGGGACTCACAGTGGGGACAGAGATTGACAGTGCGGACATAGACTGACAGTGCAGACTAGACTGACAGTGCGGACAGAGACTAACAGTGCGGACAGAGACTAACAGTGCGGACAGAGACTAACAGTGCGGACAGAGACTAACAGTGCGGACAGAGACTGATAGTGCAGACAGAGACTGACAGTGTGGACAGAGACTGACAGTGCGGTGTGAGACAGACAGTGCAGACATACACTGACAGTGCAGACATAGACTGACAGTGCGGACAGAGACTCACATCGCAGACAGAGACTGACAGTGCGGACAGAGACTGACAGTGCGGACAGAGACTGACAGTGCGGACAGAGATTGTGAGAAAAGACAGAGATTGATAATGTGGTCAGAAATTGACAGTGTGGACAGAAATTGACAGTGTGAGCAGAGATTGACAGTGTGAACTGAGATTGACAGTGCGGACAATGATTGACAGTGCAGACAGTGATTGACAGTGTGGACAGAGATTGACAGTGTGGACAGAGATTGACAGTGTGGACAGAGACTGACAGTGCGGACAGAGACAGACAGTGCGGACAGAGACAGACAGTCTGGACTGAGACTGACAGTGCGGACAGAGACAGAATGGTATGGACTGAGACTAACAGTGCGGATAGAGACAAACAGTGCGGACAGAGACAGACAGTGCGGACAGAGACTAACAGTGCGGACGGAGACTAACAGTGCGGACAGAGACTAACAGTGCGGACAGAGACTAACAGTGTGGACAGAGACTAACAGTGTGGACAGAGACTAACAGTGCGGACAGAGACTAACAGTGTGGACAGAGACTGACAGTGCGGAGAGAGACTGACAGTGTGGACAGAGACTGACAGTGCAGACAGAGACTGGCAGTGCGGACAGAGTTTGCCAGGGCGGACATTGATTGACAGTGTGGACAGAGATTGACAGTGTGAACAGAGTATGTCAGTGCGGACAGAGATTGAGAGTAAAGACAGAGATTGATAGTGTGGACAGAAATTGACAGTGTGAACTGAGATTGACAGTGCGGACAAAGATTGACAGTGCAGTCAGTGATTGACAGTGTGAACAGAGACTGACAGTGTGGACAGGCATTGACAGTGTGGACAGAGACTGACAGTGCGGACAGAGACTAACAGTGCGGACAGGGATAACAGTGCGGACAGAGACTAACAGTGCGGACAGAGACTAACAGTGCGGACAGAGACTAACAGTGCGGACAGAGACGAACAGTGCGGACAGAGACTGACAGTGAGAACAGAGACTGACAGTGAGGACAGAGACTGACAGTGCGGACAGAGACAGACAGTGCGGACAGAGACAAACAGTGCGGTCAGAGACTAACAGTGCAGACAGAGACTGACAGTGCGGACAGAGACAGACAGTGCAGACATAGACTGACAGTGCAGACATAGACTGACAGTGCAGACTACACTGACAGTGCAAACATAGACTAACATTGCGGACAGAGATTGACAGTGCAGACAGGGATTGACAGTGCGGACAGAGATTGACAGTGCAGACAGAGACTGACAGTGCGGACAGGGATTGACAGTGCAGACAGAGACTGACAGTGGAGACAGAGACGAACAGTGCGGACAGAGACTGACAGTGCAGACAGAGAATTTCAGTGCGGACATAGACTGGCAGTGCGGCCAGAGACTGACAGTGCAGACAGAGACTAACAGTACGGACAGAGACTGACAGTGTGGACAGAAACTGACAGTGCGGACAGAGACTGACAGTTTGTGCAGAGACTGAAAACGCAGACAGAGACTGACAGTGCGGACAGAGACTGACAGTGCAGACAACGACTGACAGTGTGGACAGAGACTGACAGTGCGGACAGGGATTGACAGTGCGGACACAGACAGACAGTGCGGACAGAGACCGACAGTGCAGAAAGGGACGGCCAATGCAGACAGTGATTGACACTGCGGACAGGGAATGACAGTGCGGACTGGGATTTTCAGTGCAGCGAGGGATTGACAGTGCCGACAGGGATTGACAGTGCGGACAGGGATTGACAGTGAGGAAAGGGATTGACAGTGCGGACAGGGATTGACAGTGCGGACAGGGATTGACAGTGCCGACAGGGATTGACAGTGCGGACAGGGATTGACAGTGCGGACAGGGATTGACAGTGCGGACAGGGATTGACAGTGCGGACAGGGATTGACAGTGCCGACAGGGATTGACAGTGCGGACAGGGATTGACAGTGCGGACAGGGATTGACAGTGCGGACATAGACTGACAGTGCAGACGAGACTGACAGTGCGGACAGAGACTAACAGTGCGGACAGAGACTAACAGTGCGGACAGAGACTAACAGTGCGGACAGAGACTAACAGTGCGGACAGAGACTAACAGTGCAGACAGAGACTGATAGTGCGGACAGAGACTGACAGTGTGGACAGAGACTGACAGTGCGGTGAGAGACAGACAGTGCAGACATACACTGACAGTGCAGACATAGACTGACAGTGCGGACAGAGACTCACATCGCGGACAGAGACTGACAGTGCGGACAGAGACTGACAGTGCGGACAGAGACTGACAGTGCGGACAGAGATTGTGAGAAAAGACAGAGATTGATAATGTGGACAGAAATTGACAGTGTGGACAGAAATTGACAGTGTGAGCAGAGATTGACAGTGTGAACTGAGATTGACAGTGCGGACAATGATTGACAGTGCAGACAGTGATTGACAGTGTGGACAGAGATTGACAGTGTGGACAGAGATTGACAGTGTGGACAGAGACTGACAGTGCGGACAGAGACAGACAGTGCGGACAGAGACAGACAGTCTGGACTGAGACTGACAGTGCGGACAGAGACAGAATGGTATGGACTGAGACTAACAGTGCGGATAGAGACAAACAGTGCGGACAGAGACAGACAGTGCGGACAGAGACAGACAGTGCGGACGGAGACTAACAGTGCGGACGGAGACTAACAGTGCGGACAGAGACTAACAGTGCGGACAGAGACTAACAGTGTGGACAGAGACTAACAGTGTGGACAGAGACTAACAGTGCGGACAGAGACTAACAGTGTGGACAGAGACTGACAGTGCGGAGAGAGACTGACAGTGTGGACAGAGACTGACAGTGCGGACAGAGACTGGCAGTGCGGACAGAGTTTGCCAGGGCGGACATTGATTGACAGCGTGGACAGAGATTGACAGTGTGAACAGAGTTTGTCAGTGCGGACAGAGATTGAGAGTAAAGACAGAGGTTGATAGTGTGGACAGAAATTGACAGTGTGAACTGAGATTGACAGTGCGGACAAAGATTGACAGTGCAGTCAGTGATTGACAGTGTGAACAGAGACTGACAGTGTGGACAGGCATTGACAGTGTGGACAGAGACTGACAGTGCGGACAGAGACTAACAGTGCGGACAGGGATAACAGTGCGGACAGAGACTAACAGTGCGGACAGAGACTAACAGTGCGGACAGAGACTAACAGTGCGGACAGAGACTAACAGTGCGGACAGAGACGAACAGTGCGGACAGAGACTGACAGTGAGAACAGAGACTGACAGTGAGGACAGAGACTGACAGTGCGGACAGAGACAGACAGTGCGGACAGAGACAAACAGTGCGGTCAGAGACTAACAGTGCAGACAGAGACTGACAGTGCGGACAGAGACAGACAGTGCAGACATAGACTGACAGTGCAGACATAGACTGACAGTGCAGACTACCCTGACAGTGCAAACATAGACTAACATTGCGGACAGAGATTGACAGTGCAGACAGGGATTGACAGTGCGGACAGGGATTGACAGTGCAGACAGAGACTGACAGTGCGGACAGGGATTGACAGTGCAGACAGAGACTGACAGTGGAGACAGAGACGAACAGTGCGGACAGAGACTGACAGTGCAGACAGAGAATTTCAGTGCGGACATAGACTGGCAGTGCGGCCAGAGACTGACAGTGCAGACAGGGATTGACAGTGCGGACACAGACAGACAGTGCGGACAGAGACCGACAGTGCAGAAAGGGACGGCCAATGCAGACAGTGATTGACACTGCGGACAGGGAATGACAGTGCGGACTGGGATTTTCAGTGCAGCGAGGGATTGACAGTGCCGACAGGGATTGACAGTGCGGACAGGGATTGACAGTGAGGAAAGGGATTGACAGTGCGGACAGGGATTGACAGTGCGGACAGGGATTGACAGTGCGGACAGGGATTGACAGTGCGGACAGGGATTGACAGTGCGGACAGGGATTGACAGTGCCGACAGGGATTGACAGTGCGGACAGGGATTGACAGTGCAGACAGAGACTGACAGTGGAGACAGAGACGAACATTGTGGACAGAGACAGACAGTGCAGACAGAGACTGACAGTGCGGACATAGACTGGCAGTGGGAACAGAGACTGACAGTGCGGAAAGAGACAGACAGTGCGGACAGAGACAGACAGTGCGGACAGAGACAGACAGTCTGGACTGAGACTGACAACGCGGACAGAGACTGAAGAGCATGGACAGAGACTAACAGTGCAGACAGAGACGGACAGTGCGGACAGAGACTAACAGTGCGGACAGAGACTGACAGTGCCATCAGGGACTCACAGTGGGGACAGAGATTGACAGTGCGGACATAGACTGACAGTGCAGACTAGACTGACAGTGCGGACAGAGACTAACAGTGCGGACAGAGACTAACAGTGCGGACAGAGACTAACAGTGCGGACAGAGACTAACAGTGCGGACAGAGACTGATAGTGCAGACAGAGACTGACAGTGTGGACAGAGACTGACAGTGCGGTGTGAGACAGACAGTGCAGACATACACTGACAGTGCAGACATAGACTGACAGTGCGGACAGAGACTCACATCGCAGACAGAGACTGACAGTGCGGACAGAGACTGACAGTGCGGACAGAGACTGACAGTGCGGACAGAGATTGTGAGAAAAGACAGAGATTGATAATGTGGTCAGAAATTGACAGTGTGGACAGAAATTGACAGTGTGAGCAGAGATTGACAGTGTGAACTGAGATTGACAGTGCGGACAATGATTGACAGTGCAGACAGTGATTGACAGTGTGGACAGAGATTGACAGTGTGGACAGAGATTGACAGTGTGGACAGAGACTGACAGTGCGGACAGAGACAGACAGTGCGGACAGAGACAGACAGTCTGGACTGAGACTGACAGTGCGGACAGAGACAGAATGGTATGGACTGAGACTAACAGTGCGGATAGAGACAAACAGTGCGGACAGAGACAGACAGTGCGGACAGAGACTAACAGTGCGGACGGAGACTAACAGTGCGGACAGAGACTAACAGTGCGGACAGAGACTAACAGTGTGGACAGAGACTAACAGTGTGGACAGAGACTAACAGTGCGGACAGAGACTAACAGTGTGGACAGAGACTGACAGTGCGGAGAGAGACTGACAGTGTGGACAGAGACTGACAGTGCAGACAGAGACTGGCAGTGCGGACAGAGTTTGCCAGGGCGGACATTGATTGACAGTGTGGACAGAGATTGACAGTGTGAACAGAGTTTGTCAGTGCGGACAGAGATTGAGAGTAAAGACAGAGATTGATAGTGTGGACAGAAATTGACAGTGTGAACTGAGATTGACAGTGCGGACAAAGATTGACAGTGCAGTCAGTGATTGACAGTGTGAACAGAGACTGACAGTGTGGACAGGCATTGACAGTGTGGACAGAGACTGACAGTGCGGACAGAGACTAACAGTGCGGACAGGGATAACAGTGCGGACAGAGACTAACAGTGCGGACAGAGACTAACAGTGCGGACAGAGACTAACAGTGCGGACAGAGACTAACAGTGCGGACAGAGACGAACAGTGCGGACAGAGACTGACAGTGAGAACAGAGACTGACAGTGAGGACAGAGACTGACAGTGCGGACAGAGACAGACAGTGCGGACAGAGACAAACAGTGCGGTCAGAGACTAACAGTGCAGACAGAGACTGACAGTGCGGACAGAGACAGACAGTGCAGACATAGACTGACAGTGCAGACATAGACTGACAGTGCAGACTACACTGACAGTGCAAACATAGACTAACATTGCGGACAGAGATTGACAGTGCAGACAGGGATTGACAGTGCGGACAGAGATTGACAGTGCAGACAGAGACTGACAGTGCGGACAGGGATTGACAGTGCAGACAGAGACTGACAGTGGAGACAGAGACGAACAGTGCGGACAGAGACTGACAGTGCAGACAGAGAATTTCAGTGCGGACATAGACTGGCAGTGCGGCCAGAGACTGACAGTTTGTGCAGAGACTGAAAACGCAGACAGAGACTGACAGTGCGGACAGAGACTGACAGTGCGGACAGAGACTAACAGTGCGGACAGAGACTGACAGTGTGGAAAGAGACGAACATTGCGGACAGAGACTGACAGTGCAGACAGAGACTGACAGTGCGGACAGAGACAGACAGTGCGGACAGAGGCTGACCGTGCAGACGGAGACGAACTTTGCTGACAGAGACTGACAGTGCAGACAGAGACTTTCAGTGCGGACGTAGACTGGCAGCGCGGCCAGAGACTGACAGTGCGGCCAGAGACTAACAGTTTGTGCAGAGACTGAAAACGCAGACAGAGACTGACAGTGCGGACAGAGACTGGCAGTGCAGACAGAGACGAACAGTACGGACAGAGATTGACATTGTGGAAGGAGACGAACATTGCGGACAGAGACTGCCAGTGCGGACAGAGACTCACAGTGCGGACAGGGATTGACAGTGCGGACACAGACAGACAGTGCGGACAGAGATTGACAGCGTGGAAGGAGATGAACATTGCGGACAGAGACTGACAGTGTGGACAGAGACTGACAGTGCGGACAGGGATTGACAGTGCGGACACAGACAGACAGTGCGGACAGAGACCGACAGTGCAGAAAGGGACGGCCAATGCAGACAGTGATTGACACTGCGGACAGGGTTTGAGAGTGCGGACTGGGATTTTCAGTGCAGCGAGGGATTGACAGTGCAGACAGGGATTGACAGTGAGGAAAGGGATTGACAGTGCGGACAGGGATTGACAGTGCGGACAGGGATTGACAGTGAGGAAAGGGATTGACAGTGCGGACAGGGATTGACAGTGCGGACAGGGATTGACAGTGCCGACAGGGATTGACAGTGCGGACAGGGATTGACAGTGCGGACAGGGATTGACAGTGCGGACAGGGATTGACAGTGCGGACAGGGATTGACAGTGCCGACAGGGATTGACAGTGCGGACAGGGATTGACAGTGCGGACAGGGATTGACAGTGCGGACATAGACTGACAGTGCAGACGAGACTGACAGTGCGGACAGAGACTAACAGTGCGGACAGAGACTAACAGTGCGGACAGAGACTAACAGTGCGGACAGAGACTAACAGTGCGGACAGAGACTAACAGTGCAGACAGAGACTGATAGTGCGGACAGAGACTGACAGTGTGGACAGAGACTGACAGTGCGGTGAGAGACAGACAGTGCAGACATACACTGACAGTGCAGACATAGACTGACAGTGCGGACAGAGACTCACATCGCGGACAGAGACTGACAGTGCGGACAGAGACTGACAGTGCGGACAGAGACTGACAGTGCGGACAGAGATTGTGAGAAAAGACAGAGATTGATAATGTGGACAGAAATTGACAGTGTGGACAGAAATTGACAGTGTGAGCAGAGATTGACAGTGTGAACTGAGATTGACAGTGCGGACAATGATTGACAGTGCAGACAGTGATTGACAGTGTGGACAGAGATTGACAGTGTGGACAGAGATTGACAGTGTGGACAGAGACTGACAGTGCGGACAGAGACAGACAGTGCGGACAGAGACAGACAGTCTGGACTGAGACTGACAGTGCGGACAGAGACAGAATGGTATGGACTGAGACTAACAGTGCGGATAGAGACAAACAGTGCGGACAGAGACAGACAGTGCGGACAGAGACAGACAGTGCGGACGGAGACTAACAGTGCGGACGGAGACTAACAGTGCGGACAGAGACTAACAGTGCGGACAGAGACTAACAGTGTGGACAGAGACTAACAGTGTGGACAGAGACTAACAGTGCGGACAGAGACTAACAGTGTGGACAGAGACTGACAGTGCGGAGAGAGACTGACAGTGTGGACAGAGACTGACAGTGCGGACAGAGACTGGCAGTGCGGACAGAGTTTGCCAGGGCGGACATTGATTGACAGCGTGGACAGAGATTGACAGTGTGAACAGAGTTTGTCAGTGCGGACAGAGATTGAGAGTAAAGACAGAGGTTGATAGTGTGGACAGAAATTGACAGTGTGAACTGAGATTGACAGTGCGGACAAAGATTGACAGTGCAGTCAGTGATTGACAGTGTGAACAGAGACTGACAGTGTGGACAGGCATTGACAGTGTGGACAGAGACTGACAGTGCGGACAGAGACTAACAGTGCGGACAGGGATAACAGTGCGGACAGAGACTAACAGTGCGGACAGAGACTAACAGTGCGGACAGAGACTAACAGTGCGGACAGAGACTAACAGTGCGGACAGAGACGAACAGTGCGGACAGAGACTGACAGTGAGAACAGAGACTGACAGTGAGGACAGAGACTGACAGTGCGGACAGAGACAGACAGTGCGGACAGAGACAAACAGTGCGGTCAGAGACTAACAGTGCAGACAGAGACTGACAGTGCGGACAGAGACAGACAGTGCAGACATAGACTGACAGTGCAGACATAGACTGACAGTGCAGACTACCCTGACAGTGCAAACATAGACTAACATTGCGGACAGAGATTGACAGTGCAGACAGGGATTGACAGTGCGGACAGGGATTGACAGTGCAGACAGAGACTGACAGTGCGGACAGGGATTGACAGTGCAGACAGAGACTGACAGTGGAGACAGAGACGAACAGTGCGGACAGAGACTGACAGTGCAGACAGAGAATTTCAGTGCGGACATAGACTGGCAGTGCGGCCAGAGACTGACAGTGCAGACAGGGATTGACAGTGCGGACACAGACAGACAGTGCGGACAGAGACCGACAGTGCAGAAAGGGACGGCCAATGCAGACAGTGATTGACACTGCGGACAGGGAATGACAGTGCGGACTGGGATTTTCAGTGCAGCGAGGGATTGACAGTGCCGACAGGGATTGACAGTGCGGACAGGGATTGACAGTGAGGAAAGGGATTGACAGTGCGGACAGGGATTGACAGTGCGGACAGGGATTGACAGTGCGGACAGGGATTGACAGTGCGGACAGGGATTGACAGTGCGGACAGGGATTGACAGTGCCGACAGGGATTGACAGTGCGGACAGGGATTGACAGTGCAGACAGAGACTGACAGTGGAGACAGAGACGAACATTGTGGACAGAGACAGACAGTGCAGACAGAGACTGACAGTGCGGACATAGACTGGCAGTGGGAACAGAGACTGACAGTGCGGAAAGAGACAGACAGTGCGGACAGAGACAGACAGTGCGGACAGAGACAGACAGTCTGGACTGAGACTGACAACGCGGACAGAGACTGAAGAGCATGGACAGAGACTAACAGTGCAGACAGAGACGGACAGTGCGGACAGAGACTAACAGTGCGGACAGAGACTGACAGTGCCATCAGGGACTCACAGTGGGGACAGAGATTGACAGTGCGGACATAGACTGACAGTGCAGACTAGACTGACAGTGCGGACAGAGACTAACAGTGCGGACAGAGACTAACAGTGCGGACAGAGACTAACAGTGCGGACAGAGACTAACAGTGCGGACAGAGACTGATAGTGCAGACAGAGACTGACAGTGTGGACAGAGACTGACAGTGCGGTGTGAGACAGACAGTGCAGACATACACTGACAGTGCAGACATAGACTGACAGTGCGGACAGAGACTCACATCGCAGACAGAGACTGACAGTGCGGACAGAGACTGACAGTGCGGACAGAGACTGACAGTGCGGACAGAGATTGTGAGAAAAGACAGAGATTGATAATGTGGTCAGAAATTGACAGTGTGGACAGAAATTGACAGTGTGAGCAGAGATTGACAGTGTGAACTGAGATTGACAGTGCGGACAATGATTGACAGTGCAGACAGTGATTGACAGTGTGGACAGAGATTGACAGTGTGGACAGAGATTGACAGTGTGGACAGAGACTGACAGTGCGGACAGAGACAGACAGTGCGGACAGAGACAGACAGTCTGGACTGAGACTGACAGTGCGGACAGAGACAGAATGGTATGGACTGAGACTAACAGTGCGGATAGAGACAAACAGTGCGGACAGAGACAGACAGTGCGGACAGAGACTAACAGTGCGGACGGAGACTAACAGTGCGGACAGAGACTAACAGTGCGGACAGAGACTAACAGTGTGGACAGAGACTAACAGTGTGGACAGAGACTAACAGTGCGGACAGAGACTAACAGTGTGGACAGAGACTGACAGTGCGGAGAGAGACTGACAGTGTGGACAGAGACTGACAGTGCAGACAGAGACTGGCAGTGCGGACAGAGTTTGCCAGGGCGGACATTGATTGACAGTGTGGACAGAGATTGACAGTGTGAACAGAGTTTGTCAGTGCGGACAGAGATTGAGAGTAAAGACAGAGATTGATAGTGTGGACAGAAATTGACAGTGTGAACTGAGATTGACAGTGCGGACAAAGATTGACAGTGCAGTCAGTGATTGACAGTGTGAACAGAGACTGACAGTGTGGACAGGCATTGACAGTGTGGACAGAGACTGACAGTGCGGACAGAGACTAACAGTGCGGACAGGGATAACAGTGCGGACAGAGACTAACAGTGCGGACAGAGACTAACAGTGCGGACAGAGACTAACAGTGCGGACAGAGACTAACAGTGCGGACAGAGACGAACAGTGCGGACAGAGACTGACAGTGAGAACAGAGACTGACAGTGAGGACAGAGACTGACAGTGCGGACAGAGACAGACAGTGCGGACAGAGACAAACAGTGCGGTCAGAGACTAACAGTGCAGACAGAGACTGACAGTGCGGACAGAGACAGACAGTGCAGACATAGACTGACAGTGCAGACATAGACTGACAGTGCAGACTACACTGACAGTGCAAACATAGACTAACATTGCGGACAGAGATTGACAGTGCAGACAGGGATTGACAGTGCGGACAGAGATTGACAGTGCAGACAGAGACTGACAGTGCGGACAGGGATTGACAGTGCAGACAGAGACTGACAGTGGAGACAGAGACGAACAGTGCGGACAGAGACTGACAGTGCAGACAGAGAATTTCAGTGCGGACATAGACTGGCAGTGCGGCCAGAGACTGACAGTGCAGACAGAGACTAACAGTACGGACAGAGACTGACAGTGTGGACAGAAACTGACAGTGCGGACAGAGACTGACAGTTTGTGCAGAGACTGAAAACGCAGACAGAGACTGACAGTGCGGACAGAGACTGACAGTGCAGACAACGACTGACAGTGTGGACAGAGACTGACAGTGCGGACAGGGATTGACAGTGCGGACACAGACAGACAGTGCGGACAGAGACCGACAGTGCAGAAAGGGACGGCCAATGCAGACAGTGATTGACACTGCGGACAGGGAATGACAGTGCGGACTGGGATTTTCAGTGCAGCGAGGGATTGACAGTGCCGACAGGGATTGACAGTGCGGACAGGGATTGACAGTGAGGAAAGGGATTGACAGTGCGGACAGGGATTGACAGTGCGGACAGGGATTGACAGTGCCGACAGGGATTGACAGTGCGGACAGGGATTGACAGTGCGGACAGGGATTGACAGTGCGGACAGGGATTGACAGTGTGGACAGGGATTGACAGTGCCGATAGGGATTGACAGTGCGGACAGGGATTGACAGTGCGGACAGGGATTGACAGTGCGGACATAGACTGACAGTGCAGACGAGACTGACAGTGCGGACAGAGACTAACAGTGCGGACAGAGACTAACAGTGCGGACAGAGACTAACAGTGCGGACAGAGACTAACAGTGCAGACAGAGACTGATAGTGCGGACAGAGACTGACAGTGTGGACAGAGACTGACAGTGCGGTGAGAGACAGACAGTGCAGACATACACTGACAGTGCAGACATAGACTGACAGTGCGGACAGAGACTCACATCGCGGACAGAGACTGACAGTGCGGACAGAGACTGACAGTGCGGACAGAGACTGACAGTGCGGACAGAGATTGTGAGAAAAGACAGAGATTGATAATGTGGACAGAAATTGACAGTGTGGACAGAAATTGACAGTGTGAGCAGAGATTGACAGTGTGAACTGAGATTGACAGTGCGGACAATGATTGACAGTGCAGACAGTGATTGACAGTGTGGACAGAGATTGACAGTGTGGACAGAGATTGACAGTGTGGACAGAGACTGACAGTGCGGACAGAGACAGACAGTGCGGACAGAGACAGACAGTCTGGACTGAGACTGACAGTGCGGACAGAGACAGAATGGTATGGACTGAGACTAACAGTGCGGATAGAGACAAACAGTGCGGACAGAGACAGACAGTGCGGACAGAGACAGACAGTGCGGACGGAGACTAACAGTGCGGACGGAGACTAACAGTGCGGACAGAGACTAACAGTGCGGACAGAGACTAACAGTGTGGACAGAGACTAACAGTGTGGACAGAGACTAACAGTGCGGACAGAGACTAACAGTGTGGACAGAGACTGACAGTGCGGAGAGAGACTGACAGTGTGGACAGAGACTGACAGTGCGGACAGAGACTGGCAGTGCGGACAGAGTTTGCCAGGGCGGACATTGATTGACAGCGTGGACAGAGATTGACAGTGTGAACAGAGTTTGTCAGTGCGGACAGAGATTGAGAGTAAAGACAGAGGTTGATAGTGTGGACAGAAATTGACAGTGTGAACTGAGATTGACAGTGCGGACAAAGATTGACAGTGCAGTCAGTGATTGACAGTGTGGACAGGCATTGACAGTGTGGACAGAGACTGACAGTGCGGACAGAGACTAACAGTGCGGACAGGGATAACAGTGCGGACAGAGACTAACAGTGCGGACAGAGACTAACAGTGCGGACAGAGACTAACAGTGCGGACAGAGACTAACAGTGCGGACAGAGACTAACAGTGCGGACAGAGACGAACAGTGCGGACAGAGACTGACAGTGAGAACAGAGACTGACAGTGAGGACAGAGACTGACAGTGCGGACAGAGACAGACAGTGCGGACAGAGACAAACAGTGCGGTCAGAGACTAACAGTGCAGACAGAGACTGACAGTGCGGACAGAGACAGACAGTGCAGACATAGACTGACAGTGCAGACATAGACTGACAGTGCAGACTACCCTGACAGTGCAAACATAGACGAACATTGCGGACAGAGATTGACAGTGCAGACAGGGATTGACAGTGCGGACAGGGATTGACAGTGCAGACAGAGACTGACAGTGCGGACAGGGATTGACAGTGCAGACAGAGACTGACAGTGCAGACAGAGAATTTCAGTGCGGACATAGACTGGCAGTGCGGCCAGAGACTGACAGTGCGGACAGGGATTGACAGTGCGGACACAGACAGACAGTGCGGACAGAGACCGACAGTGCAGAAAGGGACGGCCAATGCAGACAGTGATTGACACTGCGGACAGGGAATGACAGTGCGGACTGGGATTTTCAGTGCAGCGAGTGATTGACAGTGCCGACAGGGATTGACAGTGCGGACAGGGATTGACAGTGAGGAAAGGGATTGACAGTGCGGACAGGGATTGACAGTGCGGACAGGGATTGACAGTGCGGACAGGGATTGACAGTGCCGACAGGGATTGACAGTGCGGACAGGGATTGACAGTGCGGACAGAGAATTTCAGTGCGGACATAGACTGGCAGTGCGGCCAGAGACTGACAGTGCGGACAGGGATTGACAGTGCGGACACAGACAGACAGTGCGGACAGAGACCGACAGTGCAGAAAGGGACGGCCAATGCAGACAGTGATTGACACTGCGGACAGGGAATGACAGTGCGGACTGGGATTTTCAGTGCAGCGAGTGATTGACAGTGCCGACAGGGATTGACAGTGCGGACAGGGATTGACAGTGAGGAAAGGGATTGACAGTGCAGACAGAGACTGACAGTGCGGACATAGACTGGCAGTGGGCACAGAGACTGACAGTGCGGAAAGAGACAGACAGTGCGGACAGAGACAGACAGTGCGGACAGAGACAGACAGTCTGGACTGAGACTGACAACGCGGACAGAGACTGAAGAGCATGGACAGAGACTAACAGTGCGGACAGAGACTAACAGTGCGGACAGAGACGAACAGTGCGGACAGAGACTGACAGTGAAATCAGAGACTGACAGTGAGGACAGAGACTGACAGTGCGGACAGAGACAGACAGTGCGGACAGAGACAAACAGTGCGGTCAGAGACTAACAGTGCGGTCAGAGACTGACAGTGCGGACAGAGACAGACAGTGCAGACATAGACTGACAGTGCAGACATAGACTGACAGTGCAGACTACACTGACAGTGCAAACATAGACTAACATTGCGGACAGAGATTGACAGTGCAGACAGGGATTGACAGTGCGGACAGGGATTGACAGTGCAGACAGAGACTGACAGTGCGGACAGTGACTGACAGTGGAGACAGAGACGAACAATGCGGACAGAGACTGACAGTGCAGACAGGGATTGACAGTGCGGACAGGGATTGACAGTGCAGACAGAGACTGACAGTGG
Organism: Mustelus asterias; assembly: GCF_964213995.1. NCBI lineage: Eukaryota > Metazoa > Chordata > Chondrichthyes > Carcharhiniformes > Triakidae > Mustelus > Mustelus asterias. Next base: position 61,875,623 of record NC_135809.1, on the reverse strand, counting down.
AGACAGAGACGAACAGTGCGGACAGAGACTGACAGTGCAGACAGAGAATTTCAGTGCGGACATAGACTGGCAGTGCGGCCAGAGACTGACAGTTTGTGCAGAGACTGAAAACGCAGACAGAGACTGACAGTGCGGACAGAGACTGACAGTGCGGACAGAGACTGACAGTGTGGAAAGAGATGAACACTGCGGACAGAGACTGACAGTGCAGACAGAGACTGACAGTGCGGACAGAGACAGACAGTGCGGACAAAGACTGACCGTGCAGACGGAGACGAACATTGCTGACAGAGACTGACAGTGCAGACAGAGACTTTCAGTGCGGACATAGACTGGCAGTGCGGCCAGAGACTGACAGTGCGGCCAGAGACTTACAGTTTGTGCAGAGACTGAAAACGCAGACAGAGACTGACAGTGCGGACAGAGACTGACAGTGCAGACAGAGACTAACAGTACGGACAGAGACTGACAGTGTGGACAGAAACTGACAGTGCGGACAGAGACTGACAGTGAGATCAGAGACTGACAGTGAGGACAGAGACTGACAGTGCGGACAGAGACAGACAGTGCGGACAGAGACAAACAGTGCGGTCAGAGACTAACAGTGCAGACAGAGACTGACAGTGCGGACAGAGACAGACAGTGCAGACATAGACTGACAGTGCAGACATAGACTGACAGTGCAGACTACACTGACAGTGCAAACATAGACTAACATTGCGGACAGAGATTGACAGTGCAGACAGGGATTGACAGTGCGGACAGGGATTGACAGTGCAGACAGAGACTGACAGTGCGGACAGTGACTGACAGTGGAGACAGAGACGAACAATGCGGACAGAGACTGACAGTGCAGACAGGGATTGACAGTGCGGACAGGGATTGACAGTGCAGACAGAGACTGACAGTGGAGACAGAGACGAACAGTGCGGACAGAGACTGACAGTGCAGACAGAGAATTTCAGTGCGGACATAGACTGGCAGTGCGGCCAGAGACTGACAGTTTGTGCAGAGACTGAAAACGCAGACAGAGACTGACAGTGCGGACAGAGACTGACAGTGCGGACAGAGACTGACAGTGCGGACAGAGACTGACAGTGTGGAAAGTGATGAACACTGCGGACAGAGACTGACAGTGCAGACAGAGACTGACAGTGCGGACAGAGACTGACAGTTTGTGCAGAGACTGACCGTGCAGACGGAGACGAACATTGCTGACAGAGACTGACAGTGCAGACAGAGACTTTCAGTGCGGACATAGACTGGCAGTGCGGCCAGAGACTGACAGTGCGGCCAGAGACTGACAGTTTGTGCAGAGACTGAAAACGCAGACAGAGACTGACAGTGCGGACAGAGACTGACAGTGCAGACAGAGACTAACAGTACGGACAGAGACTGACAGTGTGGACAGAAACTGACAGTGCGGACAGAGACTGACAGTTTGTGCAGAGACTGAAAACGCAGACATAGACTGACAGTGCGGACAGAGACTGACAGTGCAGACAGAGACTAACAGTACGGACAGAGACTGACAGTGTGGACAGAAACTGACAGTCCGGACAGAGACTGACAGTGCGGACAGAGACTGACAGTGCGGACAGAGACTGACAGTGCGGACAGAGACTGACAGTGCAGACAGAGACTAACAGTACGGACAGAGGTTGACAGTGTGGAAGGAGACGAACATTGCGGACAGAGACTGACAGTGCAGACAGAGACTGACAGTGTGGACAGAGACTGACAGTGCGGACAGGGATTGACAGTGCGGACACAGACAGACAGTGCGGACAGAGACCGACAGTGCAGAAAGGGACGGCCAATGCAGACAGTGATTGACACTGCGGACAGGGTTTGAGAGTGCGGACTGGGATTTTCAGTGCAGCCAGGGATTGACAGTGCCGATAGGGATTGACAGTGCGGACAGGGATTGACAGTGAGGAAAGGGATTGACAGTGCGGACAGGGATTGACAGTGCGGACAGGGATTGACAGTGCGGACAGGGATTGACAGTGCGGACAGGGATTGACAGTGCGGACAGGGATTGACAGTGCGGACAGGGATTGACAGTGCGGACAGGGATTGACAGTGCGGACAGGGATTGACAGTGCGGACAGGGATTGACAGTGCCGACAGGGATTGACAGTGCGGACAGGGATTGACAGTGCCGATAGGTATTGACAGTGCGGACAGGGATTGACAGTGAGGAAAGGGATGGACAGTGCGGACAGGGATTGACAGTGCGGACAGAGATTGACAGTGCGGACAGGGATTGACAGTGCGGACAGGGATTGACAGTGCGGACAGGGATTGACAGTGCCGACAGGGATTGACAGTGCGGACAGAGACTGACAGTGGAGACAGAGACGAACATTGTGGACAGAGACAGACAGTGCAGACAGAGACTGACAGTGCGGACATAGACTGGCAGTGGGCACAGAGACTGACAGTGGGGAAAGAGACAGACAGTGCGGACAGAGACAGATAGTCTGGACTGAGACTGACAACGCGGACAGAGACTGAAGAGCATGGACAGAGACTAACAGTGCGGACAGAGACTAACAGTGCGGACAGAGACGAACAGTGCGGACAGAGACTGACAGTGAGAACAGAAACTGACAGTGAGGACAGAGACTGACAGTGCGGACAGAGACAGACAGTGCGGACAGAGACAAACAGTGCGGTCAGAGACTAACAGTGCGGACAGAGACTGACAGTGCGGACAGAGACAGACAGTGCAGACATAGACTGACAGTGAAGACATTGACTGACAGTGCAGACTACACTGACAGTGCAAACATAGACTAACATTGCGGACAGAGATTGACAGTGCAGACAGGGATTGACAGTGCAGACAGAGACTGACAGTGCGGACAGTGACTGACAGTGGAGACAGAGACGAACAATGCGGACAGAGACTGACAGTGCAGACAGGGATTGACAGTGCGGACAGGGATTGACAGTGCAGACAGAGACTGACAGTGGAGACAGAGACGAACAGTGCGGACAGAGACTGACAGTGCAGACAGAGAATTTCAGTGCGGACATAGACTGGCAGTGCGGCCAGAGACTGACAGTTTGTGCAGAGACTGAAAACGCAGACAGAGACTGACAGTGCGGACAGAGACTGACAGTTTGAGCAGAGACTGAACACGCAGACAGAGACTGACAGTGCGGACAGAGACTGACAGTGCGGACAGAGATTGACAGTGCGGACAGGGATTGACAGTGCGGACAGGGATTGACAGTGCGGACAGGGATTGACAGTGCGGACAGGGATTGACAGTGCGGACAGGGATTGACAGTGCGGACAGGGATTGACAGTGCGGACAGGGATTGACAGTGCGGACAGGGATTGACAGTGCGGACAGGGATTGACAGTGCGGACAGGGATTGACAGTGCGGACAGGGATTGACAGTGCGGACAGGGATTGACAGTGCGGACAGGGATTGACAGTGCCGACAGAGACTGACAGTGGACACAGAGACGAACATTGTGGACAGAGACAGACAGTGCAGACAGAGACTGACAGTGCGGACATAGACAGGCAGTGGGCACAGAGACTGACAGTGCGGAAAGAGACAGACAGTGCGGACAGAGACAGACAGTGCGGACAGAGACAGACAGTCTGGACTGAGACTGACAACGCGGACAGAGACTGAAGAGCATGGACAGAGACTAACAGTGCAGACAGAGACTGACAGTGCGGACAGAGACTAACAGTGCGGACAGAGACAGACAGTGCCATCAGGGACTCACAGTGGGGAGAGAGATTGACAGTGCGGACAGAGACTAACAGTGCGGACAGAGACTAACAGTGCGGACAGAGACTAACAGTGCGGACAGAGACTGACAGTGCAGACAGAGACTAACAGTACGGACAGAGACTGACAGTGTGGACAGAAACTGACAGTGCGGACAGAGACTGACAGTTTGTGCAGAGACTGAAAACGCAGACAGAGACTGACAGTGCGGACAGAGACTGACAGTGCAGACAGAGACTGACAGTGTGGACAGAGACTGACAGTGCGGACAGGGATTGACAGTGCGGACACAGACAGACAGTGCGGACAGAGACCGACAGTGCAGAAAGGGACGGCCAATGCAGACAGTGATTGACACTGCGGACAGGGTTTGAGAGTGCGGACTGGGATTTTCAGTGCAGCCAGGGATTGACAGTGCCGATAGGGATTGACAGTGCGGACAGGGATTGACAGTGAGGAAAGGGATTGACAGTGCGGACAGGGATTGACAGTGCGGACAGGGATTGACAGTGCGGACAGGGATTGACAGTGCCGACAGGGATTGACAGTGCCGACAGGGATTGACAGTGCGGACAGGGATTGACAGTGCCGATAGGTATTGACAGTGCAAACAGGGATTGACAGTGAGGAAAGGGATGGACAGTGCGGACAGGGATTGACAGTGCGGACAGTGATTGACAGTGCGGACAGGGATTGACAGTGCGGACAGGGATTGACAGTGCGGACAGGGATTGACAGTGCGGACAGGGATTGACAGTGCGGACAGGGATTGACAGTGCGGACAGGGATTGACAGTGCGGACAGGGATTGACAGTGCCGACAGGGATTGACAGTGCCGACAGGGATTGACAGTGCCGACAGGGATTGACAGTGCGGACAGGGATTGACAGTGCCGATAGGTATTGACAGTGCGGACAGGGATTGACAGTGAGGAAAGGGATGGACAGTGCGGACAGGGATTGACAGTGCGGACAGTGATTGACAGTGCGGACAGGGATTGACAGTGCGGACAGGGATTGACAGTGCGGACAGGGATTGACAGTGCCGACAGGGATTGACAGTGCGGACAGAGACTGACAGTGGAGACAGAGACGAACATTGTGGACAGAGACAGACAGTGCAGACAGAGACTGACAGTGCGGACATAGACTGGCAGTGGGCACAGAGACTGACAGTGAGGAAAGAGACAGACAGTGCGGACAGAGACAGACAGTCTGGACTGAGACTGACAACGCGGACAGAGACTGAAGAGCATGGACAGAGACTAACAGTGCGGACAGAGACTAACAGTGCGGACAGAGACGAACAGTGCGGACAGAGACTGACAGTGAGAACAGAAACTGACAGTGAGGACAGAGACTGACAGTGCGGACAGAGACAGACAGTGCGGACAGAGACAAACAGTGCGGTCAGAGACTAACAGTGCGGACAGAGACTGACAGTGCGGACAGAGACAGACAGTGCAGACATAGACTGACAGTGCAGACATTGACTGACAGTGCAGACTACACTGACAGTGCAAACATAGACTAACATTGCGGGCAGAGATTGACAGTGCAGACAGGGATTGACAGTGCGGACAGGGATTGACGGTGCAGACAGAGACTGTCAGTGCGGACATAGACTGGCAGTGCGGCCAGAGACTGACAGTTTGAGCAGAGACTGAAAACGCAGACAGAGACTGACAGTGCGGACAGAGACTGACAGTGCAGACAGGGATTGACAGTGCGGACAGGGATTGACAGTGAGGAAAGGGATTGACAGTGCGGACAGGGATTGACAGTGCGGACAGGGATTGACAGTGCGGACAGGGATTGACAGTGCGGACAGGGATTGACAGTGAGGAAAGGGATTGACAGTGAGGAAAGGGATTGACAGTGCGGACAGGGATTGACAGTGCGGACAGGGATTGACAGTGCGGACAGGGATTGACAGTGCGGACAGGGATTGACAGTGCGGACAGGGATTGACAGTGCGGACAGGGATTGACAGTGCGGACAGGGATTGACAGTGCGGACAGGGATTGACAGTGCGGACAGGAATTGACAGTGCGGACAGGGATTGACAGTGCGGACAGGGATTGACAGTGCGGACAGGGATTGACAGTGCGGACAGGGATTGACAGTGCGGACAGGGATTGACAGTGCGGACAGAGACTGACAGTGGACACAGAGACGAACATTGTGGACAGAGACAGACAGTGCAGACAGAGACTGACAGTGCGGACAAAGACAGGCAGTGGGCACAGAGACTGACAGTGCAGACAGAGACTGACAGTGCGGACAGAGACAGACAGTGCGGACAGAGACAGACAGTCTGGACTGAGACTGACAACGCGGACAGAGACTGAAGAGCATGGACAGAGACTAACAGTGCAGACAGAGACTGACAGTGCGGACAGAGACTAACAGTGCGGACAGAGACAGACAGTGCCATCAGGGACTCACAGTGGGGACAGAGATTGACAGTGCGGACAGAGACTAACAGTGCGGACAGAGACTAACAGTGCGGACAGAGACTAACAGTGCGGACAGAGACTAACAGTGCGGACAGAGACTAACAGTGCGGACAGAGACTGATAGTGCGGACATAGTCTGACAGTGCGGACAGAGACTGACAGTGCGGTGAGAGACAGACAGTGCAGACATACACTGACAGTGCAGACATAGACTGACAGTGCGGACAGAGACTCACATCGCGGACAGAGACTGACAGTGCGGACAGAGACTGACAGTGCGGACAGAGATTGAGAGAAAAGACAGAGATTGATAATGTGGACAGAAATTGACAGGGTGGACAGAAATTGACAGTGTGAGCAGAGATTGACAGTGTGAACTGAGATTGACAGTGCGGACAATGATTGACAGTGCAGACAGTGATTGACAGTGTGAACAGAGACTGACAGTGTGGACAGAGATTGACAGTGTGGACAGAGACTGACAGTGCGGACAGAGACTGACAGTGCGGACAGAGACTGACAGTGCGGACAGAGACAGACAGTGCGGACAGAGACAGACAGTCTGGACTGAGACTGACAGTGCGGACAGAGACAGAATGGTAAGGACTGAGACTAACAGTGCGGATAGAGACAAACAGTGCGGACAGAGACAGACAGTGCGGACAGAGACAGACAGTGCGGACGGAGACTAACAGTGCGGACAGAGACTAACAGTGCGGACAGAGACTAACAGTGCGGACAGAGACTAACAGTGCGGACAGAGACTAACAGTGTGGACAGAGACTGACAGTGCGGACAGAGACTGACAGTGCGGACAGAGACAGACAGTGCGGACAGAGACAAACAGTGCGGTCAGAGACTAACAGTGCGGACAGAGACTGACAGTGCAGACAGAGACAGACAGTGCAGACATAGACTGACAGTGCAGACATAGACTGACAGTGCAGACTACACTGACAGTGCAAACATAGACTAACATTGCGGACAGAGATTGACAGTGCAGACAGGGATTGACAGTGCGGACAGGGATTGACAGTGCAGACAGAGACTGACAGTGCGGACAGTGACTGACAGTGGAGACAGAGACGAACAATGCGGACAGAGACTGACAGTGCAGACAGGGATTGACAGTGCGGACAGGGATTGACAGTGCAGACAGAGACTGACAGTGGAGACAGAGACGAACAGTGCGGACAGAGACTGACAGTGCAGACAGAGAATTTCAGTGCGGACATAGACTGGCAGTGCGGCCAGAGACTGACAGTTTGTGCAGAGACTGAAAACGCAGACAGAGACTGACAGTGCGGACAGAGACTGACAGTGCGGACAGAGACTGACAGTGTGGAAAGAGATGAACACTGCGGACAGAGACTGACAGTGCAGACAGAGACTGACAGTGCGGACAGAGACAGACAGTGCGGACAAAGACTGACCGTGCAGACGGAGACGAACATTGCTGACAGAGACTGACAGTGCAGACAGAGACTTTCAGTGCGGACATAGACTGGCAGTGCGGCCAGAGACTGACAGTGCGGCCAGAGACTTACAGTTTGTGCAGAGACTGAAAACGCAGACAGAGACTGACAGTGCGGACAGAGACTGACAGTGCAGACAGAGACTAACAGTACGGACAGAGACTGACAGTGTGGACAGAAACTGACAGTGCGGACAGAGACTGACAGTGAGATCAGAGACTGACAGTGAGGACAGAGACTGACAGTGCGGACAGAGACAGACAGTGCGGACAGAGACAAACAGTGCGGTCAGAGACTAACAGTGCAGACAGAGACTGACAGTGCGGACAGAGACAGACAGTGCAGACATAGACTGACAGTGCAGACATAGACTGACAGTGCAGACTACACTGACAGTGCAAACATAGACTAACATTGCGGACAGAGATTGACAGTGCAGACAGGGATTGACAGTGCGGACAGGGATTGACAGTGCAGACAGAGACTGACAGTGCGGACAGTGACTGACAGTGGAGACAGAGACGAACAATGCGGACAGAGACTGACAGTGCAGACAGGGATTGACAGTGCGGACAGGGATTGACAGTGCAGACAGAGACTGACAGTGGAGACAGAGACGAACAGTGCGGACAGAGACTGACAGTGCAGACAGAGAATTTCAGTGCGGACATAGACTGGCAGTGCGGCCAGAGACTGACAGTTTGTGCAGAGACTGAAAACGCAGACAGAGACTGACAGTGCGGACAGAGACTGACAGTGCGGACAGAGACTGACAGTGCGGACAGAGACTGACAGTGTGGAAAGTGATGAACACTGCGGACAGAGACTGACAGTGCAGACAGAGACTGACAGTGCGGACAGAGACAGACAGTGCGGACAGAGACTGACCGTGCAGACGGAGACGAACATTGCTGACAGAGACTGACAGTGCAGACAGAGACTTTCAGTGCGGACATAGACTGGCAGTGCGGCCAGAGACTGACAGTGCGGCCAGAGACTGACAGTTTGTGCAGAGACTGAAAACGCAGACAGAGACTGACAGTGCGGACAGAGACTGACAGTGCAGACAGAGACTAACAGTACGGACAGAGACTGACAGTGTGGACAGAAACTGACAGTGCGGACAGAGACTGACAGTTTGTGCAGAGACTGAAAACGCAGACAGAGACTGACAGTGCGGACAGAGACTGACAGTGCAGACAGAGACTAACAGTACGGACAGAGACTGACAGTGTGGACAGAAACTGACAGTCCGGACAGAGACTGACAGTGCGGACAGAGACTGACAGTGCGGACAGAGACTGACAGTGCGGACAGAGACTGACAGTGCAGACAGAGACTAACAGTACGGACAGAGGTTGACAGTGTGGAAGGAGACGAACATTGCGGACAGAGACTGACAGTGCAGACAGAGACTGACAGTGTGGACAGAGACTGACAGTGCGGACAGGGATTGACAGTGCGGTCACAGACAGACAGTGCGGACAGAGACCGACAGTGCAGAAAGGGACGGCCAATGCAGACAGTGATTGACACTGCGGACAGGGTTTGAGAGTGCGGACTGGGATTTTCAGTGCAGCCAGGGATTGACAGTGCCGATAGGGATTGACAGTGCGGACAGGGATTGACAGTGAGGAAAGGGATTGACAGTGCGGACAGGGATTGACAGTGCGGACAGGGATTGACAGTGCGGACAGGGATTGACAGTGCGGACAGGGATTGACAGTGCGGACAGGGATTGACAGTGCGGACAGGGATTGACAGTGCGGACAGGGATTGACAGTGCGGACAGGGATTGACAGTGCGGACAGGGATTGACAGTGCCGACAGGGATTGACAGTGCGGACAGGGATTGACAGTGCCGATAGGTATTGACAGTGCGGACAGGGATTGACAGTGAGGAAAGGGATGGACAGTGCGGACAGGGATTGACAGTGCGGACAGAGATTGACAGTGCGGACAGGGATTGACAGTGCGGACAGGGATTGACAGTGCGGACAGGGATTGACAGTGCCGACAGGGATTGACAGTGCGGACAGAGACTGACAGTGGAGACAGAGACGAACATTGTGGACAGAGACAGACAGTGCAGACAGAGACTGACAGTGCGGACATAGACTGGCAGTGGGCACAGAGACTGACAGTGGGGAAAGAGACAGACAGTGCGGACAGAGACAGATAGTCTGGACTGAGACTGACAACGCGGACAGAGACTGAAGAGCATGGACAGAGACTAACAGTGCGGACAGAGACTAACAGTGCGGACAGAGACGAACAGTGCGGACAGAGACTGACAGTGAGAACAGAAACTGACAGTGAGGACAGAGACTGACAGTGCGGACAGAGACAGACAGTGCGGACAGAGACAAACAGTGCGGTCAGAGACTAACAGTGCGGACAGAGACTGACAGTGCGGACAGAGACAGACAGTGCAGACATAGACTGACAGTGAAGACATTGACTGACAGTGCAGACTACACTGACAGTGCAAACATAGACTAACATTGCGGACAGAGATTGACAGTGCAGACAGGGATTGACAGTGCAGACAGAGACTGACAGTGCGGACAGTGACTGACAGTGGAGACAGAGACGAACAATGCGGACAGAGACTGACAGTGCAGACAGGGATTGACAGTGCGGACAGGGATTGACAGTGCAGACAGAGACTGACAGTGGAGACAGAGACGAACAGTGCGGACAGAGACTGACAGTGCAGACAGAGAATTTCAGTGCGGACATAGACTGGCAGTGCGGCCAGAGACTGACAGTTTGTGCAGAGACTGAAAACGCAGACAGAGACTGACAGTGCGGACAGAGACTGACAGTTTGAGCAGAGACTGAACACGCAGACAGAGACTGACAGTGCGGACAGAGACTGACAGTGTGGACAGAGACTGACAGTGCGGACAGGGATTGACAGTGCGGACACAGACAGACAGTGCGGACAGAGACCGACAGTGCAGAAAGGGACGGCCAATGCAGACAGTGATTGACACTGCGGACAGGGTTTGAGAGTGCGGACTGGGATTTTCAGTGCAGCCAGGGATTGACAGTGCCGATAGGGATTGACAGTGCGGACAGGGATTGACAGTGAGGAAAGGGATTGACAGTGCGGACAGGGATTGACAGTGCGGACAGGGATTGACAGTGCGGACAGGGATTGACAGTGCCGACAGGGATTGACAGTGCCGACAGGGATTGACAGTGCGGACAGGGATTGACAGTGCCGATAGGTATTGACAGTGCAAACAGGGATTGACAGTGAGGAAAGGGATGGACAGTGCGGACAGGGATTGACAGTGCGGACAGTGATTGACAGTGCGGACAGGGATTGACAGTGCGGACAGGGATTGACAGTGCGGACAGGGATTGACAGTGCGGACAGGGATTGACAGTGCGGACAGGGATTGACAGTGCGGACAGGGATTGACAGTGCGGACAGGGATTGACAGTGCCGACAGGGATTGACAGTGCCGACAGGGATTGACAGTGCCGACAGGGATTGACAGTGCGGACAGGGATTGACAGTGCCGATAGGTATTGACAGTGCGGACAGGGATTGACAGTGAGGAAAGGGATGGACAGTGCGGACAGGGATTGACAGTGCGGACAGTGATTGACAGTGCGGACAGGGATTGACAGTGCGGACAGGGATTGACAGTGCGGACAGGGATTGACAGTGCCGACAGGGATTGACAGTGCGGACAGAGACTGACAGTGGAGACAGAGACGAACATTGTGGACAGAGACAGACAGTGCAGACAGAGACTGACAGTGCGGACATAGACTGGCAGTGGGCACAGAGACTGACAGTGAGGAAAGAGACAGACAGTGCGGACAGAGACAGACAGTCTGGACTGAGACTGACAACGCGGACAGAGACTGAAGAGCATGGACAGAGACTAACAGTGCGGACAGAGACTAACAGTGCGGACAGAGACGAACAGTGCGGACAGAGACTGACAGTGAGAACAGAAACTGACAGTGAGGACAGAGACTGACAGTGCGGACAGAGACAGACAGTGCGGACAGAGACAAACAGTGCGGTCAGAGACTAACAGTGCGGACAGAGACTGACAGTGCGGACAGAGACAGACAGTGCAGACATAGACTGACAGTGCAGACATTGACTGACAGTGCAGACTACACTGACAGTGCAAACATAGACTAACATTGCGGGCAGAGATTGACAGTGCAGACAGGGATTGACAGTGCGGACAGGGATTGACGGTGCAGACAGAGACTGTCAGTGCGGACATAGACTGGCAGTGCGGCCAGAGACTGACAGTTTGAGCAGAGACTGAAAACGCAGACAGAGACTGACAGTGCGGACAGAGACTGACAGTGCAGACAGGGATTGACAGTGCGGACAGGGATTGACAGTGAGGAAAGGGATTGACAGTGCGGACAGGGATTGACAGTGCGGACAGGGATTGACAGTGCGGACAGGGATTGACAGTGCGGACAGGGATTGACAGTGAGGAAAGGGATTGACAGTGAGGAAAGGGATTGACAGTGCGGACAGGGATTGACAGTGCGGACAGGGATTGACAGTGCGGACAGGGATTGACAGTGCGGACAGGGATTGACAGTGCGGACAGGGATTGACAGTGCGGACAGGGATTGACAGTGCGGACAGGGATTGACAGTGCGGACAGGGATTGACAGTGCGGACAGGAATTGACAGTGCGGACAGGGATTGACAGTGCGGACAGGGATTGACAGTGCGGACAGGGATTGACAGTGCGGACAGGGATTGACAGTGCGGACAGGGATTGACAGTGCGGACAGAGACTGACAGTGGACACAGAGACGAACATTGTGGACAGAGACAGACAGTGCAGACAGAGACTGACAGTGCGGACAAAGACAGGCAGTGGGCACAGAGACTGACAGTGCAGACAGAGACTGACAGTGCGGACAGAGACAGACAGTGCGGACAGAGACAGACAGTCTGGACTGAGACTGACAACGCGGACAGAGACTGAAGAGCATGGACAGAGACTAACAGTGCAGACAGAGACTGACAGTGCGGACAGAGACTAACAGTGCGGACAGAGACAGACAGTGCCATCAGGGACTCACAGTGGGGACAGAGATTGACAGTGCGGACAGAGACTAACAGTGCGGACAGAGACTAACAGTGCGGACAGAGACTAACAGTGCGGACAGAGACTAACAGTGCGGACAGAGACTAACAGTGCGGACAGAGACTGATAGTGCGGACATAGTCTGACAGTGCGGACAGAGACTGACAGTGCGGTGAGAGACAGACAGTGCAGACATACACTGACAGTGCAGACATAGACTGACAGTGCGGACAGAGACTCACATCGCGGACAGAGACTGACAGTGCGGACAGAGACTGACAGTGCGGACAGAGATTGAGAGAAAAGACAGAGATTGATAATGTGGACAGAAATTGACAGGGTGGACAGAAATTGACAGTGTGAGCAGAGATTGACAGTGTGAACTGAGATTGACAGTGCGGACAATGATTGACAGTGCAGACAGTGATTGACAGTGTGAACAGAGACTGACAGTGTGGACAGAGATTGACAGTGTGGACAGAGACTGACAGTGCGGACAGAGACTGACAGTGCGGACAGAGACTGACAGTGCGGACAGAGACAGACAGTGCGGACAGAGACAGACAGTCTGGACTGAGACTGACAGTGCGGACAGAGACAGAATGGTAAGGACTGAGACTAACAGTGCGGATAGAGACAAACAGTGCGGACAGAGACAGACAGTGCGGACAGAGACAGACAGTGCGGACGGAGACTAACAGTGCGGACAGAGACTAACAGTGCGGACAGAGACTAACAGTGCGGACAGAGACTAACAGTGCGGACAGAGACTAACAGTGTGGACAGAGACTGACAGTGCGGACAGAGACTGACAGTGCGGACAGAGACAGACAGTGCGGACAGAGACAAACAGTGCGGTCAGAGACTAACAGTGCGGACAGAGACTGACAGTGCGGACAGAGACAGACAGTGCAGACATAGACTGACAGTGAAGACATTGACTGACAGTGCAGACTACACTGACAGTGCAAACATAGACTAACATTGCGGACAGAGATTGACAGTGCAGACAGGGATTGACAGTGCGGACAGGGATTGACAGTGCAGACAGAGACTGACAGTGCGGACAGTGACTGACAGTGGAGACAGAGACGAACAATGCGGACAGAGACTGACAGTGCAGACAGGGATTGACAGTGCGGACAGGGATTGACAGTGCAGACAGAGACTGACAGTGGAGACAGAGACGAACAGTGCGGACAGAGACTGACAGTGCAGACAGAGAATTTCAGTGCGGACATAGACTGGCAGTGCGGCCAGAGACTGACAGTTTGAGCAGAGACTGAAAACGCAGACAGAGACTGACAGTGCGGACAGAGACTGACAGTGCGGACAGAGATTGACAGTGCAGACAGGGATTGACAGTGCGGACAGGGATTGACAGTGCGGACAGGGATTGACAGTGCGGACAGGGAGTGACAGTGCGGACAGGGATTGACAGTGCGGACAGGGATTGACAGTGAGGAAAGGGATTGACAGTGCGGACAGGGATTGACAGTGCGGACAGGGATTGACAGTGCGGACAGGGATTGACAGTGCGGACAGGGATTGACAGTGAGGAAAGGGATTGACAGTGCGGACAGGGATTGACAGTGCGGACAGGGATTGACAGTGCGGACAGGGATTGACAGTGCGGACAGGGATTGACAGTGAGGAAAGGGATTGACAGTGAGGAAAGGGATTGACAGTGCGGACAGGGATTGACAGTGCGGACAGGGATTGACAGTGCGGACAGGGATTGACAGTGCGGACAGGGATTGACAGTGAGGAAAGGGATTGACAGTGCGGACAGGGATTGACAGTGCGGACAGGGATTGACAGTGCGGACAGGGATTGACAGTGCGGACAGGGATTGACAGTGCGGACAGGGATTGACAGTGCGGACAGGAATTGACAGTGCGGACAGGGATTGACAGTGCGGACAGGGATTGACAGTGCGGACAGGGATTGACAGTGCGGACAGGGATTGACAGTGCGGACAGGGATTGACAGTGCGGACAGAGACTGACAGTGGACACAGAGACGAACATTGTGGACAGAGACAGACAGTGCAGACAGAGACTGACAGTGCGGACATAGACAGGCAGTGGGCACAGAGACTGACAGTGCAGACAGAGACTGACAGTGCGGACAGAGACAGACAGTGCGGACAGAGACAGACAGTCTGGACTGAGACTGACAACGCGGACAGAGACTGAAGAGCATGGACAGAGACTAACAGTGCAGACAGAGACTGACAGTGCGGACAGAGACTAACAGTGCGGACAGAGACAGACAGTGCCATCAGGGACTCACAGTGGGGACAGAGATTGACAGTGCGGACAGAGACTAACAGTGCGGACAGAGACTAACAGTGCGGACAGAGACTAACAGTGCGGACAGAGACTAACAGTGCGGACAGAGACTAACAGTGCGGACAGAGACTAACAGTGCGGACAGAGACTGATAGTGCGGACATAGTCTGACAGTGCGGACAGAGACTGACAGTGCAGACAGAGACTGACAGTGTGGACAGAGACTGACAGTGCGGACAGGGATTGACAGTGCGGACACAGACAGACAGTGCGGACAGAGACCGACAGTGCAGAAAGGGACGGCCAATGCAGACAGTGATTGACACTGCGGACAGGGTTTGAGAGTGCGGACTGGGATTTTCAGTGCAGCCAGGGATTGACAGTGCCGATAGGGATTGACAGTGCGGACAGGGATTGACAGTGAGGAAAGGGATTGACAGTGCGGACAGGGATTGACAGTGCGGACAGGGATTGACAGTGCGGACAGGGATTGACAGTGCGGACAGGGATTGACAGTGCGGACAGGGATTGACAGTGCGGACAGGGATTGACAGTGCGGACAGGGATTGACAGTGCGGACAGGGATTGACAGTGCGGACAGGGATTGACAGTGCCGACAGGGATTGACAGTGCGGACAGGGATTGACAGTGCCGATAGGTATTGACAGTGCGGACAGGGATTGACAGTGAGGAAAGGGATGGACAGTGCGGACAGGGATTGACAGTGCGGACAGAGATTGACAGTGCGGACAGGGATTGACAGTGCGGACAGGGATTGACAGTGCGGACAGGGATTGACAGTGCCGACAGGGATTGACAGTGCGGACAGAGACTGACAGTGGAGACAGAGACGAACATTGTGGACAGAGACAGACAGTGCAGACAGAGACTGACAGTGCGGACATAGACTGGCAGTGGGCACAGAGACTGACAGTGGGGAAAGAGACAGACAGTGCGGACAGAGACAGATAGTCTGGACTGAGACTGACAACGCGGACAGAGACTGAAGAGCATGGACAGAGACTAACAGTGCGGACAGAGACTAACAGTGCGGACAGAGACGAACAGTGCGGACAGAGACTGACAGTGAGAACAGAAACTGACAGTGAGGACAGAGACTGACAGTGCGGACAGAGACAGACAGTGCGGACAGAGACAAACAGTGCGGTCAGAGACTAACAGTGCGGACAGAGACTGACAGTGCGGACAGAGACAGACAGTGCAGACATAGACTGACAGTGAAGACATTGACTGACAGTGCAGACTACACTGACAGTGCAAATATAGACTAACATTGCGGACAGAGATTGACAGTGCAGACAGGGATTGACAGTGCAGACAGAGACTGACAGTGCGGACAGTGACTGACAGTGGAGACAGAGACGAACAATGCGGACAGAGACTGACAGTGCAGACAGGGATTGACAGTGCGGACAGGGATTGACAGTGCAGACAGAGACTGACAGTGGAGACAGAGACGAACAGTGCGGACAGAGACTGACAGTGCAGACAGAGAATTTCAGTGCGGACATAGACTGGCAGTGCGGCCAGAGACTGACAGTTTGTGCAGAGACTGAAAACGCAGACAGAGACTGACAGTGCGGACAGAGACTGACAGTTTGAGCAGAGACTGAACACGCAGACAGAGACTGACAGTGCGGACAGAGACTGACAGTGCGGACAGAGATTGACAGTGCGGACAGGGATTGACAGTGCGGACAGGGATTGACAGTGCGGACAGGGATTGACAGTGCGGACAGGGATTGACAGTGCGGACAGGGATTGACAGTGCGGACAGGGATTGACAGTGCGGACAGGGATTGACAGTGCGGACAGGGATTGACAGTGCGGACAGGGATTGACAGTGCGGACAGGGATTGACAGTGCGGACAGGGATTGACAGTGCGGACAGGGATTGACAGTGCGGACAGGGATTGACAGTGCGGACAGGGATTGACAGTGCGGACAGGGATTGACAGTGCCGACAGAGACTGACAGTGGACACAGAGACGAACATTGTGGACAGAGACAGACAGTGCAGACAGAGACTGACAGTGCGGACATAGACAGGCAGTGGGCACAGAGACTGACAGTGCGGAAAGAGACAGACAGTGCGGACAGAGACAGACAGTGCGGACAGAGACAGACAGTCTGGACTGAGACTGACAACGCGGACAGAGACTGAAGAGCATGGACAGAGACTAACAGTGCAGACAGAGACTGACAGTGCGGACAGAGACTAACAGTGCGGACAGAGACAGACAGTGCCATCAGGGACTCACAGTGGGGACAGAGATTGACAGTGCGGACAGAGACTAACAGTGCGGACAGAGACTAACAGTGCGGACAGAGACTAACAGTGCGGACAGAGACTAACAGTGCGGACAGAGACTAACAGTGCGGACAGAGACTGACAGTGCAGACAGAGACTAACAGTACGGACAGAGACTGACAGTGTGGACAGAAACTGACAGTGCGGACAGAGACTGACAGTTTGTGCAGAGACTGAAAACGCAGACAGAGACTGACAGTGCGGACAGAGACTGACAGTGCAGACAGAGACTGACAGTGTGGACAGAGACTGACAGTGCGGACAGGGATTGACAGTGCGGACACAGACAGACAGTGCGGACAGAGACCGACAGTGCAGAAAGGGACGGCCAATGCAGACAGTGATTGACACTGCGGACAGGGTTTGAGAGTGCGGACTGGGATTTTCAGTGCAGCCAGGGATTGACAGTGCCGATAGGGATTGACAGTGCGGACAGGGATTGACAGTGAGGAAAGGGATTGACAGTGCGGACAGGGATTGACAGTGCGGACAGGGATTGACAGTGCGGACAGGGATTGACAGTGCGGACAGGGATTGACAGTGCCGACAGGGATTGACAGTGCCGACAGGGATTGACAGTGCCGATAGGTATTGACAGTGCGGACAGGGATTGACAGTGAGGAAAGGGATGGACAGTGCGGACAGGGATTGACAGTGCGGACAGTGATTGACAGTGCGGACAGGGATTGACAGTGCGGACAGGGATTGACAGTGCGGACAGGGATTGACAGTGAGGAAAGGGATGGACAGTGCGGACAGGGATTGACAGTGCGGACAGAGATTGACAGTGCGGACAGGGATTGACAGTGCGGACAGGGATTGACAGTGCGGACAGGGATTGACAGTGCCGACAGGGATTGACAGTGCGGACAGAGACTGACAGTGGAGACAGAGACGAACATTGTGGACAGAGACAGACAGTGCAGACAGAGACTGACAGTGCGGACATAGACTGGCAGTGGGCACAGAGACTGACAGTGGGGAAAGAGACAGACAGTGCGGACAGAGACAGATAGTCTGGACTGAGACTGACAACGCGGACAGAGACTGAAGAGCATGGACAGAGACTAACAGTGCGGACAGAGACTAACAGTGCGGACAGAGACGAACAGTGCGGACAGAGACTGACAGTGAGAACAGAAACTGACAGTGAGGACAGAGACTGACAGTGCGGACAGAGACAGACAGTGCGGACAGAGACAAACAGTGCGGTCAGAGACTAACAGTGCGGACAGAGACTGACAGTGCGGACAGAGACAGACAGTGCAGACATAGACTGACAGTGAAGACATTGACTGACAGTGCAGACTACACTGACAGTGCAAACATAGACTAACATTGCGGACAGAGATTGACAGTGCAGACAGGGATTGACAGTGCAGACAGAGACTGACAGTGCGGACAGTGACTGACAGTGGAGACAGAGACGAACAATGCGGACAGAGACTGACAGTGCAGACAGGGATTGACAGTGCGGACAGGGATTGACAGTGCAGACAGAGACTGACAGTGGAGACAGAGACGAACAGTGCGGACAGAGACTGACAGTGCAGACAGAGAATTTCAGTGCGGACATAGACTGGCAGTGCGGCCAGAGACTGACAGTTTGTGCAGAGACTGAAAACGCAGACAGAGACTGACAGTGCGGACAGAGACTGACAGTTTGAGCAGAGACTGAACACGCAGACAGAGACTGACAGTGCGGACAGAGACTGACAGTGCGGACAGAGATTGACAGTGCGGACAGGGATTGACAGTGCGGACAGGGATTGACAGTGCGGACAGGGATTGACAGTGCGGACAGGGATTGACAGTGTGGACAGGGATTGACAGTGCGGACAGGGATTGACAGTGCGGACAGGGATTGACAGTGCGGACAGGGATTGACAGTGCGGACAGGGATTGACAGTGCGGACAGGGATTGACAGTGCGGACAGGGATTGACAGTGCGGACAGGGATTGACAGTGCGGACAGGGATTGACAGTGCCGACAGAGACTGACAGTGGACACAGAGACGAACATTGTGGACAGAGACAGACAGTGCAGACAGAGACTGACAGTGCGGACATAGACAGGCAGTGGGCACAGAGACTGACAGTGCGGAAAGAGACAGACAGTGCGGACAGAGACAGACAGTGCGGACAGAGACAGACAGTCTGGACTGAGACTGACAACGCGGACAGAGACTGAAGAGCATGGACAGAGACTAACAGTGCAGACAGAGACTGACAGTGCGGACAGAGACTAACAGTGCGGACAGAGACAGACAGTGCCATCAGGGACTCACAGTGGGGACAGAGATTGACAGTGCGGACAGAGACTAACAGTGCGGACAGAGACTAACAGTGCGGACAGAGACTAACAGTGCGGACAGAGACTGACAGTGCAGACAGAGACTAACAGTACGGACAGAGACTGACAGTGTGGACAGAAACTGACAGTGCGGACAGAGACTGACAGTTTGTGCAGAGACTGAAAACGCAGACAGAGACTGACAGTGCGGACAGAGACTGACAGTGCAGACAGAGACTGACAGTGTGGACAGAGACTGACAGTGCGGACAGGGATTGACAGTGCGGACACAGACAGACAGTGCGGACAGAGACCGACAGTGCAGAAAGGGACGGCCAATGCAGACAGTGATTGACACTGCGGACAGGGTTTGAAAGTGCGGACTGGGATTTTCAGTGCAGCCAGGGATTGACAGTGCCGATAGGGATTGACAGTGCGGACAGGGATTGACAGTGAGGAAAGGGATTGACAGTGCGGACAGGGATTGACAGTGCGGACAGGGATTGACAGTGCGGACAGGGATTGATAGTGCGGACAGGGATTGACAGTGCCGACAGGGATTGACAGTGCCGACAGGGATTGACAGTGCCGACAGGGATTGACAGTGCGGACAGGGATTGACAGTGCCGATAGGTATTGACAGTGCGGACAGGGATTGACAGTGAGGAAAGGGATGGACAGTGCGGACAGGGATTGACAGTGCGGACAGTGATTGACAGTGCGGACAGGGATTGACAGTGCGGACAGGGATTGACAGTGCGGACAGGGATTGACAGTGCCGACAGGGATTGACAGTGCGGACAGAGACTGACAGTGGAGACAGAGACGAACATTGTGGACAGAGACAGACAGTGCAGACAGAGACTGACAGTGCGGACATAGACTGGCAGTGGGCACAGAGACTGACAGTGAGGAAAGAGACAGACAGTGCGGACAGAGACAGACAGTCTGGACTGAGACTGACAACGCGGACAGAGACTGAAGAGCATGGACAGAGACTAACAGTGCGGACAGAGACTAACAGTGCGGACAGAGACGAACAGTGCGGACAGAGACTGACAGTGAGAACAGAAACTGACAGTGAGGACAGAGACTGACAGTGCGGACAGAGACAGACAGTGCGGACAGAGACAAACAGTGCGGTCAGAGACTAACAGTGCGGACAGAGACTGACAGTGCGGACAGAGACAGACAGTGCAGACATAGACTGACAGTGCAGACATTGACTGACAGTGCAGACTACACTGACAGTGCAAACATAGACTAACATTGCGGGCAGAGATTGACAGTGCAGACAGGGATTGACAGTGCGGACAGGGATTGACGGTGCAGACAGAGACTGTCAGTGCGGACATAGACTGGCAGTGCGGCCAGAGACTGACAGTTTGAGCAGAGACTGAAAACGCAGACAGAGACTGACAGTGCGGACAGAGACTGACAGTGCAGACAGGGATTGACAGTGCGGACAGGGATTGACAGTGAGGAAAGGGATTGACAGTGCGGACAGGGATTGACAGTGCGGACAGGGATTGACAGTGCGGACAGGGATTGACAGTGCGGACAGGGATTGACAGTGAGGAAAGGGATTGACAGTGAGGAAAGGGATTGACAGTGCGGACAGGGATTGACAGTGCGGACAGGGATTGACAGTGCGGACAGGGATTGACAGTGCGGACAGGGATTGACAGTGCGGACAGGGATTGACAGTGCGGACAGGGATTGACAGTGCGGACAGGGATTGACAGTGCGGACAGGAATTGACAGTGCGGACAGGGATTGACAGTGCGGACAGGGATTGACAGTGCGGACAGGGATTGACAGTGCGGACAGGGATTGACAGTGCGGACAGGGATTGACAGTGCGGACAGAGACTGACAGTGGACACAGAGACGAACATTGTGGACAGAGACAGACAGTGCAGACAGAGACTGACAGTGCGGACAAAGACAGGCAGTGGGCACAGAGACTGACAGTGCAGACAGAGACTGACAGTGCGGACAGAGACAGACAGTGCGGACAGAGACAGACAGTCTGGACTGAGACTGACAACGCGGACAGAGACTGAAGAGCATGGACAGAGACTAACAGTGCAGACAGAGACTGACAGTGCGGACAGAGACTAACAGTGCGGACAGAGACAGACAGTGCCATCAGGGACTCACAGTGGGGACAGAGATTGACAGTGCGGACAGAGACTAACAGTGCGGACAGAGACTAACAGTGCGGACAGAGACTAACAGTGCGGACAGAGACTAACAGTGCGGACAGAGACTAACAGTGCGGACAGAGACTGATAGTGCGGACATAGTCTGACAGTGCGGACAGAGACTGACAGTGCGGTGAGAGACAGACAGTGCAGACATACACTGACAGTGCAGACATAGACTGACAGTGCGGACAGAGACTCACATCGCGGACAGAGACTGACAGTGCGGACAGAGACTGACAGTGCGGACAGAGATTGAGAGAAAAGACAGAGATTGATAATGTGGACAGAAATTGACAGGGTGGACAGAAATTGACAGTGTGAGCAGAGATTGACAGTGTGAACTGAGATTGACAGTGCGGACAATGATTGACAGTGCAGACAGTGATTGACAGTGTGAACAGAGACTGACAGTGTGGACAGAGATTGACAGTGTGGACAGAGACTGACAGTGCGGACAGAGACTGACAGTGCGGACAGAGACTGACAGTGCGGACAGAGACAGACAGTGCGGACAGAGACAGACAGTCTGGACTGAGACTGACAGTGCGGACAGAGACAGAATGGTAAGGACTGAGACTAACAGTGCGGATAGAGACAAACAGTGCGGACAGAGACAGACAGTGCGGACAGAGACAGACAGTGCGGACGGAGACTAACAGTGCGGACAGAGACTAACAGTGCGGACAGAGACTAACAGTGCGGACAGAGACTAACAGTGCGGACAGAGACTCACAGTGTGGACAGAGACTGACAGTGCGGACAGAGACTGACAGTGCGGACAGAGACAGACAGTGCGGACAGAGACAAACAGTGCGGTCAGAGACTAACAGTGCGGACAGAGACTGACAGTGCGGACAGAGACAGACAGTGCAGACATAGACTGACAGTGAAGACATTGACTGACAGTGCAGACTACACTGACAGTGCAAACATAGACTAACATTGCGGACAGAGATTGACAGTGCAGACAGGGATTGACAGTGCGGACAGGGATTGACAGTGCAGACAGAGACTGACAGTGCGGACAGTGACTGACAGTGGAGACAGAGACGAACAATGCGGACAGAGACTGACAGTGCAGACAGGGATTGACAGTGCGGACAGGGATTGACAGTGCAGACAGAGACTGACAGTGGAGACAGAGACGAACAGTGCCGACAGAGACTGACAGTGCAGACAGAGAATTTCAGTGCGGACATAGACTGGTAGTGCGGCCAGAGACTGACAGTTTGAGCAGACACTGAAAACGCAGACAGAGACTGACAGTGCGGACAGAGACTGACAGTGCGGACAGAGATTGACAGTGCAGACAGGGATTGACAGTGCGGACAGGGATTGACAGTGCGGACAGGGATTGACAGTGCGGACAGGGATTGACAGTGCGGACAGGGATTGACAGTGCGGACAGGGATTGACAGTGAGGAAAGGGATTGACAGTGCGGACAGGGATTGACAGTGCGGACAGGGATTGACAGTGCGGACAGGGATTGACAGTGCGGACAGGGATTGACAGTGAGGAAAGGGATTGACAGTGCGGACAGGGATTGACAGTGCGGACAGGGATTGACAGTGCGGACAGGGATTGACAGTGCGGACAGGGATTGACAGTGAGGAAAGGGATTGACAGTGAGGAAAGGGATTGACAGTGCGGACAGGGATTGACAGTGCGGACAGGGATTGACAGTGCGGACAGGGATTGACAGTGCGGACAGGGATTGACAGTGCGGACAGGGATTGACAGTGCGGACAGGGATTGACAGTGCGGACAGGGATTGACAGTGCGGACAGGGATTGACAGTGCGGACAGGGATTGACAGTGCGGACAGGGATTGACAGTGCGGACAGGGATTGACAGTGCGGACAGGGATTGACAGTGCGGACAGAGACTGACAGTGGACACAGAGACGAACATTGTGGACAGAGACAGACAGTGCAGACAGAGACTGACAGTGCGGACATAGACAGGCAGTGGGCACAGAGACTGACAGTGCAGACAGAGACTGACAGTGCGGACAGAGACAGACAGTGCGGACAGAGACAGACAGTCTGGACTGAGACTGACAACGCGGACAGAGACTGAAGAGCATGGACAAAGACTAACAGTGCAGACAGAGACTGACAGTGCGGACAGAGACTAACAGTGCGGACAGAGACAGACAGTGCCATCAGGGACTCACAGTGGGGACAGAGATTGACAGTGCGGACAGAGACTAACAGTGCGGACAGAGACTAACAGTGCGGACAGAGACTAACAGTGCGGACAGAGACTAACAGTGCGGACAGAGACTAACAGTGCGGACAGAGACTAACAGTGCGGACAGAGACTGATAGTGCGGACATAGTCTGACAGTGCGGACAGAGACTGACAGTGCGGTGAGAGACAGACAGTGCAGACGTACACTGACAGTGCAGACATAGACTGACAGTGCGGACAGAGACTCACATCGCGGACAGAGACTGACAGTGCGGACAGAGACTGACAGTGCGGACAGAGATTGAGAGAAAAGACAGAGATTGATAATGTGGACAGAAATTGACAGGGTGGACAGAAATTGACAGTGTGAGCAGAGATTGACAGTGTGAACTGAGATTGACAGTGCGGACAATGATTGACAGTGCAGACAGTGATTGACAGTGTGAACAGAGACTGACAGTGTGGACAGAGATTGACAGTGTGGACAGAGACTGACAGTGCGGACAGAGACTGACAGTGCGGACAGAGACTGACAGTGCGGACAGAGACAGACAGTGCGGACAGAGACAGACAGTCTGGACTGAGACTGACAGTGCGGACAGAGACAGAATGGTAAGGACTGAGACTAACAGTGCGGATAGAGACAAACAGTGCGGACAGAGACAGACAGTGCGGACAGAGACAGACAGTGCGGACGGAGACTAACAGTGCGGACAGAGACTAACAGTGCGGACAGAGACTAACAGTGCGGACAGAGACTAACAGTGCGGACAGAGACTAACAGTGTGGACAGAGACTGACAGTGCGGACAGAGACTGACAGTGCGGACAGAGACAGACAGTGCGGACAGAGACAAACAGTGCGGTCAGAGACTAACAGTGCGGACAGAGACTGACAGTGCGGACAGAGACAGACAGTGCAGACATAGACTGACAGTGAAGACATTGACTGACAGTGCAGACTACACTGACAGTGCAAACATAGACTAACATTGCGGACAGAGATTGACAGTGCAGACAGGGATTGACAGTGCGGACAGGGATTGACAGTGCAGACAGAGACTGACAGTGCGGACAGTGACTGACAGTGGAGACAGAGACGAACAATGCGGACAGAGACTGACAGTGCAGACAGGGATTGACAGTGCGGACAGGGATTGACAGTGCAGACAGAGACTGACAGTGGAGACAGAGACGAACAGTGCGGACAGAGACTGACAGTGCAGACAGAGAATTTCAGTGCGGACATAGACTGGTAGTGCGGCCAGAGACTGACAGTTTGAGCAGAGACTGAAAACTCAGACAGAGACTGACAGTGCGGACAGAGACTGACAGTGCGGACAGAGATTGACAGTGCAGACAGGGATTGACAGTGCGGACAGGGATTGACAGTGCGGACAGGGATTGACAGTGCGGACAGGGATTGACAGTGCGGACAGGGATTGACAGTGCGGACAGGGATTGACAGTGAGGAAAGGGATTGACAGTGCGGACAGGGATTGACAGTGCGGACAGGGATTGACAGTGCGGACAGGGATTGACAGTGCGGACAGGGATTGACAGTGAGGAAAGGGATTGACAGTGCGGACAGGGATTGACAGTGCGGACAGGGATTGACAGTGCGGACAGGGATTGACAGTGCGGACAGGGATTGACAGTGAGGAAAGGGATTGACAGTGAGGAAAGGGATTGACAGTGCGGACAGGGATTGACAGTGCGGACAGGGATTGACAGTGCGGACAGGGATTGACAGTGCGGACAGGGATTGACAGTGCGGACAGGGATTGACAGTGCGGACAGGGATTGACAGTGCGGACAGGGATTGACAGTGCGGACAGGAATTGACAGTGCGGACAGGGATTGACAGTGCGGACAGGGATTGACAGTGCGGACAGGGATTGACAGTGCGGACAGGGATTGACAGTGCGGACAGGGATTGACAGTGCGGACAGAGACTGACAGTGGACACAGAGACGAACATTGTGGACAGAGACAGACAGTGCAGACAGAGACTGACAGTGCGGACATAGACAGGCAGTGGGCACAGAGACTGACAGTGCAGACAGAGACTGACAGTGCGGACAGAGACAGACAGTGCGGACAGAGACAGACAGTCTGGACTGAGACTGACAACGCGGACAGAGACTGAAGAGCATGGACAGAGACTAACAGTGCAGACAGAGACTGACAGTGCGGACAGAGACTAACAGTGCGGACAGAGACAGACAGTGCCATCAGGGACTCACAGTGGGGACAGAGATTGACAGTGCGGACAGAGACTAACAGTGCGGACAGAGACTAACAGTGCGGACAGAGACTAACAGTGCGGACAGAGACTAACAGTGCGGACAGAGACTAACAGTGCGGACAGAGACTAACAGTGCGGACAGAGACTGATAGTGCGGACATAGTCTGACAGTGCGGACAGAGACTGACAGTGCGGTGAGAGACAGACAGTGCAGACATACACTGACAGTGCAGACATAGACTGACAGTGCGGACAGAGACTCACATCGCCGACAGAGACTGACAGTGCGGACAGAGACTGACAGTGCGGACAGAGATTGAGAGAAAAGACAGAGATTGATAATGTGGACAGAAATTGACAGGGTGGACAGAAATTGAGAGTGTGAGCAGAGATTGACAGTGTGAACTGAGATTGACAGTGCGGACAATGATTGACAGTGCAGACAGTGATTGACAGTGTGAACAGAGACTGACAGTGTGGACAGAGATTGACAGTGTGGACAGAGACTGACAGTGCGGACAGAGACTGACAGTGCGGACAGAGACTGACAGTGCGGACAGAGACAGACAGTGCGGACAGAGACAGACAGTCTGGACTGAGACTGACAGTGCGGACAGAGACAGAATGGTAAGGACTGAGACTAACAGTGCGGATAGAGACAAACAGTGCGGACAGAGACAGACAGTGCGGACAGAGACAGACAGTGCGGACGGAGACTAACAGTGCGGACAGAGACTAACAGTGCGGACAGAGACTAACAGTGCGGACAGAGACTAACAGTGCGGACAGAGACTAACAGTGTGGACAGAGACTGACAGTGCGGACAGAGACTGACAGTGCGGACAGAGACAGACAGTGCGGACAGAGACAAACAGTGCGGTCAGAGACTAAGAGTGCGGACAGAGACTGACAGTGCGGACAGAGACAGACAGTGCAGACATAGACTGACAGTGAAGACATTGACTGACAGTGCAGACTACACTGACAGTGCAAACATAGACTAACATTGCGGACAGAGATTGACAGTGCAGACAGGGATAGACAGTGCGGACAGGGATTGACAGTGCAGACAGAGACTGACAGTGCGGACAGTGACTGACAGTGGAGACA
Source organism: Mustelus asterias (assembly GCF_964213995.1). NCBI lineage: Eukaryota > Metazoa > Chordata > Chondrichthyes > Carcharhiniformes > Triakidae > Mustelus > Mustelus asterias. Next base: position 61,848,156 of record NC_135809.1, on the reverse strand, counting down.
GAGACGAACAATGCGGACAGAGACTGACAGTGCAGACAGGGATTGACAGTGCGGACAGAGACAGACAGTCTGGACTGAGACTGACAGTGCGGACAGAGACAGAATGGTAAGGACTGAGACTAACAGTGCGGATAGAGACAAACAGTGCGGACAGAGACAGACAGTGCGGACAGAGACAGACAGTGCGGACGGAGACTAACAGTGCGGACAGAGACTAACAGTGCGGACAGAGACTAACAGTGCGGACAGAGACTAACAGTGCGGACAGAGACTAACAGTGTGGACAGAGACTGACAGTGCGGACAGAGACTGACAGTGCGGACAGAGACAGACAGTGCGGACAGAGACAAACAGTGCGGTCAGAGACTAACAGTGCGGTCAGAGACTAACAGTGCGGACAGAGACTGACAGTGCGGACAGAGACAGACAGTGCAGACATAGACTGACAGTGAAGACATTGACTGACAGTGCAGACTACACTGACAGTGCAAACATAGACTAACATTGCGGACAGAGATTGACAGTGCAGACAGGGATTGACAGTGCCGACAGGGATTGACAGTGCAGACAGAGACTGACAGTGCGGACAGTGACTGACAGTGGAGACAGAGACGAACAATGCGGACAGAGACTGACAGTGCAGACAGGGATTGACAGTGCGGACAGGGATTGACAGTGCAGACAGAGACTGACAGTGGAGACAGAGACGAACAGTGCGGACAGAGACTGACAGTGCAGACAGAGAATTTCAGTGCGGACATAGACTGGCAGTGCGGCCAGAGACTGACAGTTTGAGCAGAGACTGAAAACGCAGACAGAGACTGACAGTGCGGACAGAGATTGACAGTGCAGACAGGGATTGACAGTGCGGACAGGGATTGACAGTGCGGACAGGGATTGACAGTGCGGACAGGGATTGACAGTGCGGACAGGGATTGACAGTGCGGACAGGGATTGACAGTGCGGACAGGGATTGACAGTGAGGAAAGGGATTGACAGTGCGGACAGGGATTGACAGTGCGGACAGGGATTGACAGTGCGGACAGGGATTGACAGTGCGGACAGGGATTGACAGTGAGAAAAGGGATTGACAGTGCGGACAGGGATTGACAGTGCGGACAGGGATTGACAGTGCGGACAGGGATTGACAGTGCGGACAGGGATTGACAGTGAGGAAAGGGATTGACAGTGAGGAAAGGGATTGACAGTGAGGAAAGGGATTGACAGTGCGGACAGGGATTGACAGTGCGGACAGGGATTGACAGTGCGGACAGGGATTGACAGTGCGGACAGGAATTGACAGTGCGGACAGGGATTGACAGTGCGGACAGGGATTGACAGTGCGGACAGGGATTGACAGTGCGGACAGGGATTGACAGTGCGGACAGGAATTGACAGTGCGGACAGGGATTGACAGTGCGGACAGGGATTGACAGTGCGGACAGGGATTGACAGTGCGGACAGGGATTGACAGTGCGGACAGGGATTGACAGTGCGGACAGAGACTGACAGTGGACACAGAGACGAACATTGTGGACAGAGACAGACAGTGCAGACAGGGACTGACAGTGCGGACATAGACAGGCAGTGGGCACAGAGACTGACAGTGCAGACAGAGACTGACAGTGCGGACAGAGACAGACAGTGCGGACAGAGACAGACAGTCTGGACTGAGACTGACAACGCGGACAGAGACTGAAGAGCATGGACAGAGACTAACAGTGCAGACAGAGACTGACAGTGCGGACAGAGACTAACAGTGCGGACAGAGACAGACAGTGCCATCAGGGACTCACAGTGGGGACAGAGATTGACAGTGCGGACAGAGACAGACAGTGCGGACAGAGACTAACAGTGCGGACAGAGACTAACAGTGCGGACAGAGACTAACAGTGCGGACAGAGACTAACAGTGCGGACAGAGACTAACAGTGCGGACAGAGACTGATAGTGCGGACATAGTCTGACAGTGCGGACAGAGACTGACAGTGCGGTGAGAGACAGACAGTGCAGACATACACTGACAGTGCAGACATAGACTGACAGTGCGGACAGAGACTCACATCGCGGACAGAGACTGACAGTGCGGACAGAGACTGACAGTGCGGACAGAGATTGAGAGAAAAGACAGAGATTGATAATGTGGACAGAAATTGACAGGGTGGACAGAAATTGACAGTGTGAGCAGAGATTGACAGTGTGAACTGAGATTGACAGTGCGGACAATGATTGACAGTGCAGACAGTGATTGACAGTGTGAACAGAGACTGACAGTGTGGACAGAGACTCACATCGCGGACAGAGACTGACAGTGCGGACAGAGACTGACAGTGCGGACAGAGACTGACAGTGCGGACAGAGACAGACAGTGCGGACAGAGACAGACAGTCTGGACTGAGACTGAAAGTGCGGACAGAGACAGAATGGTAAGGACTGAGACTAACAGTGCGGATAGAGACAAACAGTGCGGACAGAGACAGACAGTGCGGACAGAGACAGACAGTGCGGACGGAGACTAACAGTGCGGACAGAGACTAACAGTGCGGACAGAGACTAACAGTGCGGACAGAGACTAACAGTGCGGACAGAGACTAACAGTGTGGACAGAGACTGACAGTGCGGACAGAGACTGACAGTGCGGACAGAGACTGACAGTGCGGACAGAGACAAACAGTGCGGTCAGAGACTAACAGTGCGGACAGAGACTGACAGTGCGGACAGAGACAGACAGTGCAGACATAGACTGACAGTGAAGACATTGACTGACAGTGCAGACTACACTGACAGTGCAAACATAGACTAACATTGCGGACAGAGATTGACAGTGCAGACAGGGATAGACAGTGCGGACAGGGATTGACAGTGCAGACAGAGACTGACAGTGCGGACAGTGACTGACAGTGGAGACAGAGACGAACAATGCGGACAGAGACTGACAGTGCAGACAGGGATTGACAGTGCGGACAGGGATTGACAGTGCAGACAGAGACTGACTGTGGAGACAGAGACGAACAGTGCGGACAGAGACTGACAGTGCAGACAGAGAATTTCAGTGCGGACATAGACTGGCAGTGCGGCCAGAGACTGACAGTTTGAGCAGAGACTGAAAACGCAGACAGAGACTGACAGTGCGGACAGAGACTGACAGTGCGGACAGAGATTGACAGTGCAGACAGGGATTGACAGTGCGGACAGGGATTGACAGTGCGGACAGGGATTGACAGTTCGGACAGGGATTGACAGTGCGGACAGGGATTGACAGTGCGGACAGGGATTGACAGTGCGGACAGGGATTGACAGTGCGGACAGGGATTGACAGTGCGGACAGAGACTGACAGTGGACACAGAGACGAACATTGTGGACAGAGACAGACAGTGCAGACAGAGACTGACAGTGCGGACATAGACAGGCAGTGGGCACAGAGACTGACAGTGCGGAAAGAGACAGACAGTGCGGACAGAGACAGACAGTGCGGACAGAGACAGACAGTCTGGACTGAGACTGACAACGCGGACAGAGACTGAAGAGCATGGACAGAGACTAACAGTGCAGACAGAGACTGACAGTGCGGACAGAGACTAACAGTGCGGACAGAGACAGACAGTGCCATCAGGGACTCACAGTGGGGACAGAGATTGACAGTGCGGACAGAGACTAACAGTGCGGACAGAGACTAACAGTGCGGACAGAGACTAACAGTGCGGACAGAGACTGACAGTGCAGACAGAGACTAACAGTACGGACAGAGACTGACAGTGTGGACAGAAACTGACAGTGCGGACAGAGACTGACAGTTTGTGCAGAGACTGAAAACGCAGACAGAGACTGACAGTGCGGACAGAGACTGACAGTGCAGACAGAGACTGACAGTGTAGACAGAGACTGACAGTGCGGACAGTGACTGACAGTGGAGACAGAGCCGAACAATGCGGACAGAGACTGACAGTGCAGACAGGGATTGACAGTGCGGACAGGGATTCACAGTGCAGACAGAGACTGACAGTGGAGACAGAGACGAACAGTGCGGACAGAGACTGACAGTGCAGACAGAGAATTTCAGTGCGGACATAGACTGGCAGTGCGGCCAGAGACTGACAGTTTGAGCAGAGACTGAAAACGCAGACAGAGACTGACAGTGCGGACAGAGACTGACAGTGCGGACAGAGATTGACAGTGCAGACAGGGATTGACAGTGCGGACAGGGATTGACAGTGCGGACAGGGATTGACAGTGCGGACAGGGATTGACAGTGCGGACAGGGATTGACAGTGCGGACAGGGATTGACAGTGCGGACAGGGATTGACAGTGCGGACAGGGCTTGACAGTGCGGACAGGGATTGACAGTGCGGACAGGGATTGACAGTGCGGACAGAGACTGACAGTGGACACAGAGACGAACATTGTGGACAGAGACAGACAGTGCAGACAGAGACTGACAGTGCGGACATAGACAGGCAGTGGGCACAGAGACTGACAGTGCGGAAAGAGACAGACAGTGCGGACAGAGACAGACAGTGCGGACAGAGACAGACAGTCTGGACTGAGACTGACAAGGCGGACAGAGACTGAAGAGCATGGACAGAGACTAACAGTGCAGACAGAGACTGACAGTGCGGACGGAGACTAACAGTGCAGACAGAGACAGACAGTGCCATCAGGGACTCACAGTGGGGACAGAGATTGACAGTGCGGACAGAGACTAACAGTGCGGACAGAGACTAACAGTGCGGACAGAGACTAACAGTGCGGACAGAGACTAACAGTGCGGACAGAGACTGACAGTGCAGACAGAGACTAACAGTACGGACAGAGACTGACAGTGTGGACAGAAACTGACAGTGTGGACAGAAACTGACAGTGCGGACAGAGACTGACAGTTTGTGCTGAGACTGAAAACGCAGACAGAGACTGACAGTGCGGACAGAGACTGACAGTGCAGACAGAGACTGACAGTGTGGACAGAGACTGACAGTGCGGACAGGGATTGTCAGTGCGGACACAGACAGACAGTGCGGACAGAGACCGACAGTGCAGAAAGGGACGGCCAATGCAGACAGTGATTGACACTGCGGACAGGGTTTGAAAGTGCGGACTGGGATTTTCAGTGCAGCCAGGGATTGACAGTGCCGATAGGGATTGACAGTGCGGACAGGGATTGACAGTGAGGAAAGGGATTGACAGTGCGGACAGGGATTGACAGTGCGGACAGGGATTGACAGTGCCGATAGGTATTGACAGTGCGGACAGGGATTGACAGTGAGGAAAGGGATGGACAGTGCGGACAGGGATTGACAGTGCGGACAGTGATTGACAGTGCGGACAGGGATTGACAGTGCGGACAGGGATTGACAGTGCGGACAGGGATTGACAGTGCGGACAGAGACTGACAGTGGAGACAGAGACGAACATTGTGGACAGAGACAGACAGTGCAGACAGAGACTGACAGTGCGGACATAGACTGGCAGTGGGCACAGAGACTGACAGTGAGGAAAGAGACAGACAGTGCGGACAGAGACAGACAGTCTGGACTGAGACTGACAACGCGGACAGAGACTGAAGAGCATGGACAGAGACTAACAGTGCGGACAGAGACTAACAGTGCGGACAGAGACGAACAGTGCGGACAGAGACTGACAGTGAGAACAGAAACTGACAGTGAGGACAGAGACTGACAGTGCGGACAGAGACAGACAGTGCGGACAGAGACAAACAGTGCGGTCAGAGACTAACAGTGCGGACAGAGACTGACAGTGCGGACAGAGACAGACAGTGCAGACATAGACTGACAGTGCAGACATTGACTGACAGTGCAGACTACACTGACAGTGCAAACATAGACTAACATTGCGGACAGAGATTGACAGTGCAGACAGGGATTGACAGTGCGGACAGGAATTGACAGTGCAGACAGAGACTGACAGTGCGGACAGTGACTGACAGTGGAGACAGAGACGAACAATGCGGACAGAGACTGACAGTGCAGACAGGGATTGACAGTGCGGACAGGGATTGACAGTGCAGACAGAGACTGACAGTGGAGACAGAGACGAACAGTGCGGACAGAGACTGACAGTGCAGACAGAGAATTTCAGTGCGGACATAGACTGACAGTGCGGACAGAGACTGACAGTGCGGACAGAGATTGACAGTGCAGACAGGGATTGACAGTGCGGACAGGGATTGACAGTGCGGACAGGGATTGACAGTGCGGACAGGGATTGACAGTGCGGACAGGGATTGACAGTGCGGACAGGGATTGACAGTGCGGACAGGGATTGACAGTGCGGACAGGGATTGACAGTGCGGACAGGGATTGACAGTGCGGACAGGGATTGACAGTGCGGACAGGGATTGACAGTGCGGACAGGGATTGACAGTGCGGACAGAGACTGACAGTGGACACAGAGACGAACATTGTGGACAGAGACAGACAGTGCAGACAGAGACTGACAGTGCGGACATAGACAGGCAGTGGGCACAGAGACTGACAGTGCGGAAAGAGACAGACAGTGCGGACAGAGACAGACAGTGCGGACAGAGACAGACAGTCTGGACTGAGACTGACAACGCGGACAGAGACTGAAGAGCATGGACAGAGACTAACAGTGCAGACAGAGACTGACAGTGCGGACAGAGACTAACAGTGCGGACAGAGACTAACAGTGCGGACAGAGACTAACAGTGCGGACAGAGACTAACAGTGCGGACAGAGACTGATAGTACGGACATAGTCTGACAGTGCGGACAGAGACTGACAGTGCGGTGAGAGACAGACAGTGCAGACATACACTGACAGTGCAGACATAGACTGACAGTGCGGACAGAGACTCACATCGCGGACAGAGACTGACAGTGCGGACAGAGACTGACAGTGCGGACAGAGATTGAGAGAAAAGACAGAGATTGATAATGTGGACAGAAATTGACAGGGTGGACAGAAATTGACAGTGTGAGCAGAGATTGACAGTGTGAACTGAGATTGACAGTGCGGACAATGATTGACAGTGCAGACAGTGATTGACAGTGTGAACAGAGACTGACAGTGTGGACAGAGATTGACAGTGTGGACAGAGACTGACAGTGCGGACAGAGACTGACAGTGCGGACAGAGACAGACAGTGCGGACAGAGACAGACAGTCTGGACTGAGACTGACAGTGCGGACAGAGACAGAATGGTATGGACTGAGACTAACAGTGCGGATAGAGACAAACAGTGCGGACAGAGACAGACAGTGCGGACGGAGACTAACAGTGCGGACAGAGACTAACAGTGCGGACAGAGACTAACAGTGCGGACAGAGACTAACAGTGCGGACAGAGACTAACAGTGTGGACAGAGACTGACAGTGCGGAGAGAGACTGACAGTGTGGACAGAGACTGACAGTGTGGACAGAGACTGGCAGTGTGGACAGAGTTTGCCAGGGCAGACATTGATTGACAGTGTGGACAGAGATTGACAGTGTGAACAGAGTTTGTCAGTGCGGACAGAGATTGAGAGTAAAGACAGAGATTGATAGTGTGGACAGAAATTGACAGCGTGAACTGAGATTGACAGTGCGGACAAAGATTGACAGTGCAGACAGTGATTGACAGTGTGAACCGAGACTGACAGTGTGGACAGGCATTGACAGTGTGGACAGAGATTGACAGTGTGGACAGAGACTGACAGTGTGGACAGAGACTGACAGTGTGGACAGAGACAGACAGTGGGGACAGGGACTGGCAGTGCGGACAGAGACTGATAGTGTGGACAGAGATTGAGAGTGTGGACAGAGACTAACAGTGCAGACAGAGACTAACAGTGCGGACAGAGACTAACAGTGCGGACAGAGACTAACAGTGCGGACAGAGACTAACAGTGCGGACAGAGACAAACAGTGCGGACAGAGACAAACAGTGCGGACAGAGACTGACAGTGCCGTCAGGGACTCACAGTGGGGACAGAGATTGACAGTGCGGACATAGATTGACAGTGCAGACTAGACTGACAGTGCAGACATAGACTAACATTGCTGACAGAGACTGACAGTGCAGACAGAGACTTTCAGTGCGGACATAGACTGGCAGTGCGGCCAGAGACTGACAGTGCGGCCAGAGACTTACAGTGCAGACATAGACTAACAGTACGGACAAAGATTGACAGTGTGGAAGGAGTCGAACATTGCGGACAGAGACTGACAGTGTGGACAGAGATTGACAGTGTGGACAGAGTTTGTCAGTGCGGACAGAGATTGAGAGTAAAGACAGATTGAAAGTGTGGACAGAAATTGACAGTGTGGACAGAAATTGACAGTGTGAACTGAGATTGACAGTGCGGACAAAGATTGACAGTGCAGACAGTGATTGACAGTGTGAACAGAGACTGACAGTGTGGACAGGCATTGACAGTGTGGACAGAGACTGACAGTGTGGACAGAGACAGACAGTGGGGACAGGGACTGGCAGTGGAGACAGAGACGAACAATGCGGACAGAGACTGACAGTGCAGACAGGGATTGACAGTGCGGACAGGGATTGACAGTGCAGACAGAGACTGACAGTGGAGACAGAGACGAACAGTGCGGACAGAGACTGACAGTGCAGACAGAGAATTTCAGTGCGGACGGAGACTAACAGTGCGGACGGAGACTAACAGTGCGGACAGAGACTAACAGTGCGGACAGAGACTGACAGTGCAGACAGAGACTAACAGTACGGACAGAGACTGACAGTGTGGACAGAAACTGACAGTGCGGACAGAGACTGACAGTTTGTGCTGAGACTGAAAACGCAGACAGAGACTGACAGTGCGGACAGAGACTGACAGTGCAGACAGAGACTGACAGTGTGGACAGAGACTGACAGTGCGGACAGGGATTGACAGTGCGGACACAGACAGACAGTGCGGACAGAGACCGACAGTGCAGAAAGGGACGGCCAATGCAGACAGTGATTGACACTGCGGACAGGGTTTGAGAGTGCGGACTGGGATTTTCAGTGCAGCGAGGGATTGACAGTGTGGACAGAGACTGACAGTGTGGACAGAGACAGACAGTGGGGACAGGGACTGGCAGTGCGGACAGAGACTGATAGTGTGGACAGAGATTGAGAGTGTGGACAGAGACTAACAGTGCAGACAGAGACTAACAGTGCGGACAGAGACTAACAGTGCGGACAGAGACTAACAGTGCGGACAGAGACTAACAGTGCGGACAGAGACAAACAGTGCGGACAGAGACAAACAGTGCGGACAGAGACTGACAGTGCCGTCAGGGACTCACAGTGGGGACAGAGATTGACAGTGCGGACATAGATTGACAGTGCAGACTAGACTGACAGTGCAGACATAGACTAACATTGCTGACAGAGACTGACAGTGCAGACAGAGACTTTCAGTGCGGACATCGAGTGGCAGCGCGGCCAGAGGCTGACAGTGCGGCCAGAGACTTACAGTTTGTGCAGAGACTGAAAACGCAGACAGAGATTGACAGTGCGGACAGAGACTGACAGTGCAGACAGAGACTAACAGTACGGACAGAGATTGACAGTGTGGAAGGAGACGAACATTGCGGACAGAGACTGACAGTGTGGACAGAGATTGACAGTGTGAACAGAGTTTGTCAGTGCGGACAGAGACTGACAGTGCGGACAGAGACTGACAGTGCGGACAGAGACTGACAGTGCGGACAGAGACTGACAGTGCGGACAGAGACTGGCAGTGTGGACAGAGTTTGCCAGGGCGGACATTGATTGACAGTGTGGACAGAGATTGACAGTGTGAACAGAGTTTGTCAGTGTGGACAGAGATTGACAGTGTGAACTGAGATTGCTTTAACCTGGTGTTGTTAAACTTCTTACTGAACTGAGATTGACAGTGCAGACAAAGATTGACAGTGCAGACAGTGATTGACAGTGTGAACAGAGACTGACAGTGTGGACAGGCATTGACAGTGTGGACAGAGACTGACAGTGTGGACAGAGACTGACAGTGCGGACAGAGACTGACAGTGTGGACAGAGACTGACAGTGTGGACAGAGACAGACAGTGGGGAAAGGGACTGGCAGTGCGGACACAGACAGACAGTGTGGACAGAGACTGACAGTGCGGACAGGGATTGACAGTGCGGACAGGAATTGACAGTGCGGACAGGGATTGACAGTGCGGACAGGGATTGACAGTGCGGACAGGGATTGACAGTGCGGACAGGGATTGACAGTGCAGACAGTGATTGACAGTGTGGACAGAGACTGACAGTGTGGACAGAGACAGACAGTGGGGACAGGGACTGGCAGTGCGGACACAGACAGACAGTGCGGACAGAGACCGACAGTGCAGAAAGGGACGGCCAATGCAGACAGTGATTGACACTGCGGACAGGGTTTGAGAGTGCGGACTGGGATTTTCAGTGCAGCGAGGGATTGACAGTGCAGCGGGGGATTGACAGTGCGGACAGGGATTGACAGTGCGGACAGGGATTGACAATGCAGCGGGGGATTGACAGTGCGGACAGGGATTGACAGTGAGGAAAGGGATTGACAGTGCGGACAGGGATTGACAGTGCGGACAGGGATTGACAGTGCGGAGAGGGATTGACAGTGCGGACAGGGATTGACAGTGCGGACAGGGATTGACAGTGCGGACAGGGATTGACAGTGCGGACAGAGACTGACAGTGGAGACAGAGACGAACATTGTGGACAGAGACAGACAGTGCAGACAGAGACTGACAGTGCGGACAGAGACTGGCAGTGGGCACAGAGACTGAGAGTGCGGAAAGAGACAGACAGTGCGGACAGAGACAGACAGTGCGGACAGAGACAGACAGTGCGGACAGAGACAGACAGTCTGGACTGAGACTGACAACACGGACAGAGACTGAAGAGCATGGACAGAGACTAACAGTGCAGACAGAGACTGACAGTGCGGACAGAGACTAACAGTGCGGACAGAGACTGACAGTGCCATCAGGGACTCACAGTGGGGACAGAGATTGACAGTGCGGACAGAGACAGACAGTGCGGACAGAGACAGACAGTCTGGACTGAGACTGACAACGCGGACTGAGACTGAAGAGCATGGACAGAGACTAACAGTGCGGACAGAGACTAACAGTGCGGACAGAGACTAACAGTGCGGACAGAGACAAACAGTGCGGACAGAGACTGACAGTGCCGTCAGGGACTCACAGTGGGGACAGAGATTGACAGTGCGGACATAGATTGACAGTGCAGACTAGACTGACAGTGCAGACATAGACTAACATTGCTGACAGAGACTGACAGTGCAGACAGAGACTTTCAGTGCGGACATCGAGTGGCAGCGCGGCCAGAGACTGACAGTGCGGCCAGAGACTTACAGTTTGTGCAGAGACTAAAAACGCAGACAGAGATTGACAGTGCGGACAGAGACTGACAGTGCAGACAGAGACTAACAGTACGGACAGAGATTGACAGTGTGGAAGGAGACGAACATTGCGGACAGAGACTGACAGTGTGGACAGAGATTGACAGTGTGAACAGAGTTTGTCAGTGCGGACAGAGACTGACAGTGCGGACAGAGACTGACAGTGCGGACAGAGACTGACAGTGCGGACAGAGACTGACAGTGCGGACAGAGACTGGCAGTGTGGACAGAGTTTGCCAGGGCGGACATTGATTGACAGTGTGGACAGAGATTGACAGTGTGAACAGAGTTTGTCAGTGTGGACAGAGATTGACAGTGTGAACTGAGATTGACAGTGCGGACAAAGATTGACAGTGCAGACAGTGATTGACAGTGTGAACAGAGACTGACAGTGTGGACAGGCATTGACAGTGTGGACAGAGACTGACAGTGCGGACAGAGACTGACAGTGCGGACAGAGACTGACAGTGCGGTGAGAGACAGACAGTGCAGTCATACACTGACACTGCAGACATAGACTGACAGTGCGGACAGAGACTCACATCGCGGACAGAGACTGACAGTGCGGACAGAGACTGACAGTGCGGACAGAGATTGAGAGAAAAGACAGAGATTGATAATGTGGACAGAAATTGACAGTGTGGACAGAAATTGACAGTGTGAGCAGAGATTGACAGTGTGAACTGAGATTGACAGTGCGGACAATGATTGACAGTGCAGACAGTGATTGACAGTGTGAACAGAGACTGACAGTGTGGACAGAGATTGACAGTGTGGGCAGAGACAAACAGTGCGGACAGAGACAGACAGTGCGGACAGAGACAGACAGTGCGGACGGAGACTAACAGTGCGGACGGAGACTAACAGTGCGGACAGAGACTAACAGTGCGGACAGAGACTGACAGTGCAGACAGAGACTAACAGTACGGACAGAGACTGACAGTGTGGACAGAAACTGACAGTGCGGACAGAGACTGACAGTGTGGACAGAGACTGACAGTGCGGACAGGGATTGTCAGTGCGGACACAGACAGACAGTGCGGACAGAGACCGACAGTGCAGAAAGGGACGGCCAATGCAGACAGTGATTGACACTGCGGACAGGGTTTGAAAGTGCGGACTGGGATTTTCAGTGCAGCCAGGGATTGACAGTGCCGATAGGGATTGACAGTGCGGACAGGGATTGACAGTGAGGAAAGGGATTGACAGTGCGGACAGGGATTGACAGTGCGGACAGGGATTGACAGTGCCGATAGGTATTGACAGTGCGGACAGGGATTGACAGTGAGGAAAGGGATGGACAGTGCGGACAGGGATTGACAGTGCGGACAGTGATTGACAGTGCGGACAGGGATTGACAGTGCGGACAGGGATTGACAGTGCGGACAGGGATTGACAGTGCGGACAGGGATTGACAGTGCCGACAGGGATTGACAGTGCGGACAGAGACTGACAGTGGAGACAGAGACGAACATTGTGGACAGAGACAGACAGTGCAGACAGAGACTGACAGTGCGGACATAGACTGGCAGTGGGCACAGAGACTGACAGTGAGGAAAGAGACAGACAGTGCGGACAGAGACAGACAGTCTGGACTGAGACTGACAACGCGGACAGAGACTGAAGAGCATGGACAGAGACTAACAGTGCGGACAGAGACTAACAGTGCGGACAGAGACGAACAGTGCGGACAGAGACTGACAGTTAGAACAGAAACTGACAGTGAGGACAGAGACTGACAGTGCGGACAGAGACAGACAGTGCGGACAGAGACAAACAGTGCGGTCAGAGACTAACAGTGCGGACAGAGACTGACAGTGCGGACAGAGACAGACAGTGCAGACATAGACTGACAGTGCAGACATTGACTGACAGTGCAGACTACACTGACAGTGCAAACATAGACTAACATTGCGGACAGAGATTGACAGTGCAGACAGGGATTGACAGTGCGGACAGGGATTGACAGTGCAGACAGAGACTGACAGTGCGGACAGTGACTGACAGTGGAGACAGAGACGAACAATGCGGACAGAGACTGACAGTGCAGACAGGGATTGACAGTGCGGACAGGGATTGACAGTGCAGACAGAGACTGACAGTGGAGACAGAGACGAACAGTGCGGACAGAGACTGACAGTGCAGACAGAGAATTTCAGTGCGGACATAGACTGACAGTGCGGACAGAGACTGACAGTGCGGACAGAGATTGACAGTGCAGACAGGGATTGACAGTGCGGACAGGGATTGACAGTGCGGACAGGGATTGACAGTGCGGACAGGGATTGACAGTGCGGACAGGGATTGACAGTGCGGACAGGGATTGACAGTGCGGACAGGGATTGACAGTGCGGACAGGGATTGACAGTGCGGACAGGGATTGACAGTGCGGACAGGGATTGACAGTGCGGACAGAGACTGACAGTGGACACAGAGACGAACATTGTGGACAGAGACAGACAGTGCAGACAGAGACTGACAGTGCGGACATAGACAGGCAGTGGGCACAGAGACTGACAGTGCGGAAAGAGACAGACAGTGCGGACAGAGACAGACAGTGCGGACAGAGACAGACAGTCTGGACTGAGACTGACAACGCGGACAGAGACTGAAGAGCATGGACAGAGACTAACAGTGCAGACAGAGACTGACAGTGCGGACAGAGACTAACAGTGCGGACAGAGACAGACAGTGCCATCAGGGACTCACAGTGGGGACAGAGATTGACAGTGCGGACAGAGACTAACAGTGCGGACAGAGACTAACAGTGCGGACAGAGACTAACAGTGCGGACAGAGACTAACAGTGCGGACAGAGACTAACAGTGCGGACAGAGACTGATAGTGCGGACATAGTCTGACAGTGCGGACAGAGACTGACAGTGCGGTGAGAGACAGACAGTGCAGACATACACTGACAGTGCAGACATAGACTGACAGTGCGGACAGAGACTCACATCGCGGACAGAGACTGACAGTGCGGACAGAGACTGACAGTGCGGACAGAGATTGAGAGAAAAGACAGAGATTGATAATGTGGACAGAAATTGACAGGGTGGACAGAAATTGACAGTGTGAGCAGAGATTGACAGTGTGAACTGAGATTGACAGTGCGGACAATGATTGACAGTGCAGACAGTGATTGACAGTGTGAACAGAGACTGACAGTGTGGACAGAGATTGACAGTGTGGACAGAGACTGACAGTGCGGACAGAGACTGACAGTGCGGACAGAGACAGACAGTGCGGACAGAGACAGACAGTCTGGACTGAGACTGACAGTGCGGACAGAGACAGAATGGTATGGACTGAGACTAACAGTGCGGATAGAGACAAACAGTGCGGACAGAGACAGACAGTGCGGACAGAGACAGACAGTGCGGACGGAGACTAACAGTGCGGACAGAGACTAACAGTGCGGACAGAGACTAACAGTGCGGACAGAGACTAACAGTGCGGACAGAGACAAACAGTGCGGACAGAGACTGACAGTGCCGTCAGGGACTCACAGTGGGGACAGAGATTGACAGTGCGGACATAGATTGACAGTGCAGACTAGACTGACAGTGCAGACATAGACTAACATTGCTGACAGAGACTGACAGTGCAGACAGAGACTTTCAGTGCGGACATCGAGTGGCAGCGCGGCCAGAGACTGACAGTGCGGCCAGAGACTTACAGTTTGTGCAGAGACTAAAAACGCAGACAGAGATTGACAGTGCGGACAGAGACTGACAGTGCAGACAGAGACTAACAGTACGGACAGAGATTGACAGTGTGGAAGGAGACGAACATTGCGGACAGAGACTGACAGTGTGGACAGAGATTGACAGTGTGAACAGAGTTTGTCAGTGCGGACAGAGACTGACAGTGCGGACAGAGACTGACAGTGCGGACAGAGACTGACAGTGCGGACAGAGACTGACAGTGCGGACAGAGACTGGCAGTGTGGACAGAGTTTGCCAGGGCGGACATTGATTGACAGTGTGGACAGAGATTGACAGTGTGAACAGAGTTTGTCAGTGTGGACAGAGATTGACAGTGTGAACTGAGATTGACAGTGCGGACAAAGATTGACAGTGCAGACAGTGATTGACAGTGTGAACAGAGACTGACAGTGTGGACAGGCATTGACAGTGTGGACAGAGACTGACAGTGCGGACAGAGACTGACAGTGCGGACAGAGACTGACAGTGCGGACAGAGACTGACAGTGCGGACAGAGACTGACAGTGCGGTGAGAGACAGACAGTGCAGTCATACACTGACACTGCAGACATAGACTGACAGTGCGGACAGAGACTCACATCGCGGACAGAGACTGACAGTGCGGACAGAGACTGACAGTGCGGACAGAGATTGAGAGAAAAGACAGAGATTGATAATGTGGACAGAAATTGACAGTGTGGACAGAAATTGACAGTGTGAGCAGAGATTGACAGTGTGAACTGAGATTGACAGTGCGGACAATGATTGACAGTGCAGACAGTGATTGACAGTGTGAACAGAGACTGACAGTGTGGACAGAGATTGACAGTGTGGGCAGAGACAAACAGTGCGGACAGAGACAGACAGTGCGGACAGAGACAGACAGTGCGGACGGAGACTAACAGTGCGGACGGAGACTAACAGTGCGGACAGAGACTAACAGTGCGGACAGAGACTGACAGTGCAGACAGAGACTAACAGTACGGACAGAGACTGACAGTGTGGACAGAAACTGACAGTGCGGACAGAGACTGACAGTTTGTGCTGAGACTGAAAACGCAGACAGAGACTGACAGTGCGGACAGAGACTGACAGTGCAGACAGAGACTGACAGTGTGGACAGAGACTGACAGTGCGGACAGGGATTGACAGTGCGGACACAGACAGACAGTGCGGACAGAGACCGACAGTGCAGAAAGGGACGGCCAATGCAGACAGTGATTGACACTGCGGACAGGGTTTGAAAGTGCGGACTGGGATTTTCAGTGCAGCCAGGGATTGACAGTGCCGATAGGGATTGACAGTGCGGACAGGGATTGACAGTGAGGAAAGGGATTGACAGTGCGGACAGGGATTGACAGTGCGGACAGGGATTGACAGTGCCGATAGGTATTGACAGTGCGGACAGGGATTGACAGTGAGGAAAGGGATGGACAGTGCGGACAGGGATTGACAGTGCGGACAGTGATTGACAGTGCGGACAGGGATTGACAGTGCGGACAGGGATTGACAGTGCGGACAGGGATTGACAGTGCCGACAGGGATTGACAGTGCGGACAGAGACTGACAGTGGAGACAGAGACGAACATTGTGGACAGAGACAGACAGTGCAGACAGAGACTGACAGTGCGGACATAGACTGGCAGTGGGCACAGAGACTGACAGTGAGGAAAGAGACAGACAGTGCGGACAGAGACAGACAGTCTGGACTGAGACTGACAACGCGGACAGAGACTGAAGAGCATGGACAGAGACTAACAGTGCGGACAGAGACTAACAGTGCGGACAGAGACGAACAGTGCGGACAGAGACTGACAGTGAGAACAGAAACTGACAGTGAGGACAGAGACTGACAGTGCGGACAGAGACAGACAGTGCGGACAGAGACAAACAGTGCGGTCAGAGACTAACAGTGCGGACAGAGACTGACAGTGCGGACAGAGACAGACAGTGCAGACACAGACTGACAGTGCAGACATTGACTGACAGTGCAGACTACACTGACAGTGCAAACATAGACTAACATTGCGGACAGAGATTGACAGTGCAGACAGAGATTGACAGTGCGGACAGGGATTGACAGTGCAGACAGAGACTGACAGTGCGGACAGTGACTGACAGTGGAGACAGAGACGAACAATGCGGACAGAGACTGACAGTGCAGACAGGGATTGACAGTGCGGACAGGGATTGACAGTGCAGACAGAGACTGACAGTGGAGACAGAGACGGACAGTGCGGACAGAGACTGACAGTGCAGACAGAGAATTTCAGTGCGGACAGAGACTGACAGTGCGGACAGAGACTGACAGTGCGGACAGAGATTGACAGTGCGGACAGGGATTGACAGTGCGGACAGGGATTGACAGTGCGGACAGGGATTGACAGTGCGGACAGGGATTGACAGTGCGGACAGGGATTGACAGTGCGGACAGGGATTGACAGTGCGGACAGGGATTGACAGTGCGGACAGGGATTGACAGTGCGGACAGGGATTGACAGTGCGGACAGGGATTGACAGTGCGGACAGGGATTGACAGTGCGGACAGGGATTGACAGTGCGGACAGGGATTGACAGTGCGGACAGGGATTGACAGTGCGGACAGAGACTGACAGTGGACACAGAGACGAACATTGTGGACAGAGACAGACAGTGCAGACAGAGACTGACAGTGCGGACATAGACAGGCAGTGGGCACAGAGACTGACAGTGCGGAAAGAGACAGACAGTGCGGACAGAGACAGACAGTGCGGACAGAGACAGACAGTCTGGACTGAGACTGACAATGCGGACAGAGACTGAAGAGCATGGACAGAGACTAACAGTGCAGACAGAGACTGACAGTGCGGACAGAGACTAACAGTGCGGACAGAGACAGACAGTGCCATCAGGGACTCACAGTGGGGACAGAGATTGACAGTGCGGACAGAGACTAACAGTGCGGACAGAGACTAACAGTGCGGACAGAGACTAACAGTGCGGACAGAGACTAACAGTGCGGACAGAGACTAACAGTGCGGACAGAGACTGATAGTGCGGACATAGTCTGACAGTGCGGACAGAGACTGACAGTGCGGTGAGAGACAGACAGTGCAGACATACACTGACAGTGCAGACATAGACTGACAGTGCGGACAGAGACTCACATCGCGGACAGAGACTGACAGTGCGGACAGAGACTGACAGTGCGGACAGAGATTGAGAGAAAAGACAGAGATTGATAATGTGGACAGAAATTGACAGGGTGGACAGAAATTGACAGTGTGAGCAGAGATTGACAGTGTGAACTGAGATTGACAGTGCGGACAATGATTGACAGTGCAGACAGTGATTGACAGTGTGAACAGAGACTGACAGTGTGGACAGAGATTGACAGTGTGGACAGAGACTGACAGTGCGGACAGAGACTGACAGTGCGGACAGAGACAGACAGTGCGGACAGAGACAGACAGTCTGGACTGAGACTGACAGTGCGGACAGAGACAGAATGGTATGGACTGAGACTAACAGTGCGGATAGAGACAAACAGTGCGGACAGAGACAGACAGTGCGGACAGAGACAGACAGTGCGGACGGAGACTAACAGTGCGGACAGAGACTAACAGTGCGGACAGAGACTAACAGTGCGGACAGAGACTAACAGTGCGGACAGAGACTAACAGTGTGGACAGAGACTGACAGTGCGGAGAGAGACTGACAGTGTGGACAGAGACTGACAGTGTGGACAGAGACTGGCAGTGTGGACAGAGTTTGCCAGGGCAGACATTGATTGACAGTGTGGACAGAGATTGACAGTGTGAACAGAGTTTGTCAGTGCGGACAGAGATTGAGAGTAAAGACAGAGATTGATAGTGTGGACAGAAATTGACAGCGTGGACAGAAATTGACAGTGTGAACTGAGATTGACAGTGCGGACAAAGATTGACAGTGCAGACAGTGATTGACAGTGTGAACCGAGACTGACAGTGTGGACAGGCATTGACAGTGTGGACAGAGATTGACAGTGTGGACAGAGACTGACAGTGTGGACAGAGACTGACAGTGTGGACAGAGACTGACAGTGTGGACAGAGACAGACAGTGGGGACTGGGACTGGCAGTGCGGACAGAGACTGATAGTGTGGACAGAGATTGAGAGTGTGGACAGAGACTGACAGTGCAGACAGAGACTAACAGTGCGGACAGGGACTAACAGTGCGGACAGAGACTAACAGTGCGGACAGAGACTAACAGTGCGGACAGAGACTAACAGTGCGGACAGAGACAAACAGTGCGGACAGAGACAAACAGTGCGGACAGAGACTGACAGTGCCGTCAGGGACTCACAGTGGGGACAGAGATTGACAGTGCGGACATAGATTGACAGTGCAGACTAGACTGACAGTGCAGACATAGACTAACATTGCTGACAGAGACTGACAGTGCAGACAGAGACTTTCAGTGCGGACATAGACTGGCAGTGCGGCCAGAGACTGACAGTGCGGCCAGAGACTTACAGTGCAGACAGAGACTAACAGTACGGACAAAGATTGACAGTGTGGAAGGAGTCGAACATTGCGGACAGAGACTGACAGTGTGGACAGAGATTGACAGTGTGGACAGAGTTTGTCAGTGCGGACAGAGATTGAGAGTAAAGACAGATTGAAAGTGTGGACAGAAATTGACAGTGTGGACAGAAATTGACAGTGTGAACTGAGATTGACAGTGCGGACAAAGATTGACAGTGCAGACAGTGATTGACAGTGTGAACAGAGACTGACAGTGTGGACAGGCATTGACAGTGTGGACAGAGACTGACAGTGTGGACAGAGACAGACAGTGGGGACAGGGACTGGCAGTGCGGACACAGACAGACAGTGCGGACAGAGACCGACAGTGCAGAAAGGGACGGCCAATGCAGACAGTGATTGACACTGCGGACAGGGTTTGAGAGTGCGGACTGGGATTTTCAGTGCAGCGAGGGATTGACAGTGCAGACAGGGATTGACAGTGTGGACAGAGACTGACAGTGTGGACAGAGACAGACAGTGGGGACAGGGACTGGCAGTGCGGACAGAGACTGATAGTGTGGACAGAGATTGAGAGTGTGGACAGAGACTAACAGTGCAGACAGAGACTAACAGTGCGGACAGAGACTAACAGTGCGGACAGAGACTAACAGTGCGGACAGAGACAAACAGTGCGGACAGAGACAAACAGTGCGGACAGAGACTGACAGTGCCGTCAGGGACTCACAGTGGGGACAGAGATTGACAGTGCGGACATAGATTGACAGTGCAGACTAGACTGACAGTGCAGACATAGACTAACATTGCTGACAGAGACTGACAGTGCAGACAGAGACTTTCAGTGCGGACATCGAGTGGCAGCGCGGCCAGAGGCTGACAGTGCGGCCAGAGACTTACAGTTTGTGCAGAGACTGAAAACGCAGACAGAGATTGACAGTGCGGACAGAGACTGACAGTGCAGACAGAGACTAACAGTACGGACAGAGATTGACAGTGTGGAAGGAGACGAACATTGCGGACAGAGACTGACAGTGTGGACAGAGATTGACAGTGTGAACAGAGTTTGTCAGTGCGGACAGAGACTGACAGTGCGGACAGAGACTGACAGTGCGGACAGAGACTGACAGTGCGGACAGAGACTGACAGTGCGGACAGAGACTGGCAGTGTGGACAGAGTTTGCCAGGGCGGACATTGATTGACAGTGTGGACAGAGATTGACAGTGTGAACAGAGTTTGTCAGTGTGGACAGAGATTGACAGTGTGAACTGAGATTGCTTTAACCTGGTGTTGTTAAACTTCTTACTGAACTGAGATTGACAGTGCAGACAAAGATTGACAGTGCAGACAGTGATTGACAGTGTGAACAGAGACTGACAGTGTGGACAGGCATTGACAGTGTGGACAGAGACTGACAGTGTGGACAGAGACTGACAGTGCGGACAGAGACTGACAGTGTGGACAGAGACTGACAGTGTGGACAGAGACAGACAGTGGGGAAAGGGACTGGCAGTGCGGACACAGACAGACAGTGTGGACAGAGACTGACAGTGCGGACAGGGATTGACAGTGCGGACAGGGATTGACAGTGCGGACAGGGATTGACAGTGCGGACAGGGATTGACAGTGCGGACAGGGATTGACAGTGCAGACAGTGATTGACAGTGTGGACAGAGACTGACAGTGTGGACAGAGACAGACAGTGGGGACAGGGACTGGCAGTGCGGACACAGACAGACAGTGCGGACAGAGACCGACAGTGCAGAAAGGGACGGCCAATGCAGACAGTGATTGACACTGCGGACAGGGTTTGAGAGTGCGGACTGGGATTTTCAGTGCAGCGAGGGATTGACAGTGCAGCGGGGGATTGACAGTGCGGACAGGGATTGACAGTGAGGAAAGGGATTGACAGTGCGGACAGGGATTGACAATGCAGCGGGGGATTGACAGTGCGGACAGGGATTGACAGTGAGGAAAGGGATTGACAGTGCGGACAGGGATTGACAGTGCGGACAGGGATTGACAGTGCGGACAGGGATTGACAGTGCGGACAGGGATTGACAGTGCGGACAGGGATTGACAGTGCGGACAGGGATTGACAGTGCGGACAGAGACTGACAGTGGAGACAGAGACGAACATTGTGGACAGAGACAGACAGTGCAGACAGAGACTGACAGTGCGGACATAGACTGGCAGTGGGCACAGAGACTGAGAGTGCGGAAAGAGACAGACAGTGCGGACAGAGACAGACAGTGCGGACAGAGACAGACAGTGCGGACAGAGACAGACAGTCTGGACTGAGACTGACAACACGGACAGAGACTGAAGAGCATGGACAGAGACTAACAGTGCAGACAGAGACTGACAGTGCGGACAGAGACTAACAGTGCGGACAGAGACTGACAGTGCCATCAGGGACTCACAGTGGGGACAGAGATTGACAGTGCGGACAGAGACTGACAGTGCGGACAGAGACAGACAGTCTGGACTGAGACTGACAACGCGGACTGAGACTGAAGAGCATGGACAGAGACTAACAGTGCGGACAGAGACTAACAGTGCGGACAGAGACTAACAGTGCGGACAGAGACTAACAGTGCGGACAGAGACTAACAGTGCGGACAGAGACTAACAGTGCGGACAAAGACTAACAGTGTGTACAGAGACTGACAGTGCGGACAGGCATTGACAGTGTGGACAGAGATTGACAGTGTGGACAGAGACTGACAGTGTGGACAGAGACAGACAGTGGGGACAGGGACTGGCAGTGCAGACAGAGACTGATAGTGTGGACAGAGATTGAGAGTGTGGACAGAGACTAACAGTGCAGACAGAGACTAACAGTGCGGACAGAGACTAACAGTGCGGACAGAGACAAACAGTGCGGACAGAGACAAACAGTGCGGACAGAGACTGACAGTGCCGTCAGGGACTCACAGTGTGGACAGAGATTGACAGTGCGGACATAGATTGACAGTGCAGACTAGACTGACAGTGCAGACATAGACTAACATTGCTGACAGAGACTGACAGTGCAGACAGAGACTTTCAGTGCGGACATAGACTGGCAGTGCGGCCAGAGACTGACAGTGCGGCCAGAGACTTACAGTGCAGACAGAGACTAACAGTACGGACAAAGATTGACAGTGTGGAAGGAGTCGAACATTGCGGACAGAGACTGACAGTGTGGACAGAGATTGACAGTGTGGACAGAGTTTGTCAGTGCGGACAGAGATTGAGAGTAAAGACAGAGATTGAAAGTGTGGACAGAAATTGACAGTGTGAACTGAGATTGACAGTGCGGACAAAGATTGACAGTGCAGACAGTGATTGACAGTGTGAACAGAGACTGACAGTGTGGACAGGCATTGACAGTGTGGACAGAGACTGACAGTGTGGACAGAGACAGACAGTGGGGACAGGGACTGGCAGTGCGGACAGAGACTGATAGTGTGGACAGAGATTGAGAGTGTGGACAGAGACTAACAGTGCAGACAGAGACTAACAGTGCGGACAGAGACTAACAGTGCGGACAGAGACTAACAGTGCGGACAGAGACAAACAGTGCGGACAGAGACAAACAGTGCGGACAGAGACTGACAGTGCCGTCAGGGACTCACAGTGGGGACAGAGATTGACAGTGCGGACATAGATTGACAGTGCAGACTAGACTGACAGTGCAGACATAGACTAACATTGCTGACAGAGACTGACAGTGCAGACAGAGACTTTCAGTGCGGACATCGAGTGGCAGCGCGGCCAGAGACTGACAGTGCGGCCAGAGACTTACAGTTTGTGCAGAGACTAAAAACGCAGACAGAGATTGACAGTGCGGACAGAGACTGACAGTGCAGACAGAGACTAACAGTACGGACAGAGATTGACAGTGTGGAAGGAGACGAACATTGCGGACAGAGACTGACAGTGTGGACAGAGATTGACAGTGTGAACAGAGTTTGTCAGTGCGGACAGAGACTGACAGTGCGGACAGAGACTGACAGTGCGGACAGAGACTGACAGTGCGGACAGAGACTGACAGTGCGGACAGAGACTGGCAGTGTGGACAGAGTTTGCCAGGGCGGACATTGATTGACAGTGTGGACAGAGATTGACAGTGTGAACAGAGTTTGTCAGTGTGGACAGAGATTGACAGTGTGAACTGAGATTGACAGTGCGGACAAAGATTGACAGTGCAGACAGTGATTGACAGTGTGAACAGAGACTGACAGTGTGGACAGGCATTGACAGTGTGGACAGAGACTGACAGTGCGGACAGAGACTGACAGTGCGGACAGAGACTGACAGTGCGGTGAGAGACAGACAGTGCAGTCATACACTGACACTGCAGACATAGACTGACAGTGCGGACAGAGACTCACATCGCGGACAGAGACTGACAGTGCGGACAGAGACTGACAGTGCGGACAGAGATTGAGAGAAAAGACAGAGATTGATAATGTGGACAGAAATTGACAGTGTGGACAGAAATTGACAGTGTGAGCAGAGATTGACAGTGTGAACTGAGATTGACAGTGCGGACAATGATTGACAGTGCAGACAGTGATTGACAGTGTGAACAGAGACTGACAGTGTGGACAGAGATTGACAGTGTGGGCAGAGACAAACAGTGCGGACAGAGACAGACAGTGCGGACAGAGACAGACAGTGCGGACGGAGACTAACAGTGCGGACGGAGACTAACAGTGCGGACAGAGACTAACAGTGCGGACAGAGACTAACAGTGCGGACAGAGACTAACAGTGCGGACAGAGACTAACAGTGCGGACAGAGACTAACAGTGTGTACAGAGACTGACAGTGCGGACAGGCATTGACAGTGTGGACAGAGATTGACAGTGTGGACAGAGACTGACAGTGTGGACAGAGACAGACAGTGGGGACAGGGACTGGCAGTGCAGACAGAGACTGATAGTGTGGACAGAGATTGAGAGTGTGGACAGAGACTAACAGTGCAGACAGAGACTAACAGTGCGGACAGAGACTAACAGTGCGGACAGAGACAAACAGTGCGGACAGAGACAAACAGTGCGGACAGAGACTGACAGTGCCGTCAGGGACTCACAGTGTGGACAGAGATTGACAGTGCGGACATAGATTGACAGTGCAGACTAGACTGACAGTGCAGACATAGACTAACATTGCTGACAGAGACTGACAGTGCAGACAGAGACTTTCAGTGCGGACATAGACTGGCAGTGCGGCCAGAGACTTACAGTGCAGACAGAGACTAACAGTACGGACAAAGATTGACAGTGTGGAAGGAGTCGAACATTGCGGACAGAGACTGACAGTGTGGACAGAGATTGACAGTGTGGACAGAGTTTGTCAGTGCGGACAGAGATTGAGAGTAAAGACAGAGATTGAAAGTGTGGACAGAAATTGACAGTGTGAACTGAGATTGACAGTGCGGACAAAGATTGACAGTGCAGACAGTGATTGACAGTGTGAACAGAGACTGACAGTGTGGACAGGCATTGACAGTGTGGACAGAGACTGACAGTGTGGACAGAGACAGACAGTGGGGACAGGGACTGGCAGTGCGGACAGAGACTGATAGTGTGGACAGAGATTGAGAGTGTGGACAGAGACTAACAGTGCAGACAGAGACTAACAGTGCGGACAGAGACTAACAGTGCGGACAGAGACTAACAGTGCGGACAGAGACAAACAGTGCGGACAGAGACAAACAGTGCGGACAGAGACTGACAGTGCCGTCAGGGACTCACAGTGGGGACAGAGATTGACAGTGCGGACATAGATTGACAGTGCAGACTAGACTGACAGTGCAGACATAGACTAACATTGCTGACAGAGACTGACAGTGCAGACAGAGACTTTCAGTGCGGACATCGAGTGGCAGCGCGGCCAGAGACTGACAGTGCGGCCAGAGACTTACAGTTTGTGCAGAGACTAAAAACGCAGACAGAGATTGACAGTGCGGACAGAGACTGACAGTGCAGACAGAGACTAACAGTACGGACAGAGATTGACAGTGTGGAAGGAGACGAACATTGCGGACAGAGACTGACAGTGTGGACAGAGATTGACAGTGTGAACAGAGTTTGTCAGTGCGGACAGAGACTGACAGTGCGGACAGAGACTGACAGTGCGGACAGAGACTGACAGTGCGGACAGAGACTGGCAGTGTGGACAGAGTTTGCCAGGGCGGACATTGATTGACAGTGTGGACAGAGATTGACAGTGTGAACAGAGTTTGTCAGTGTGGACAGAGATTGACAGTGTGAACTGAGATTGACAGTGCGGACAAAGATTGACAGTGCAGACAGTGATTGACAGTGTGAACAGAGACTGACAGTGTGGACAGGCATTGACAGTGTGGACAGAGACTGACAGTGCGGACAGAGACTGACAGTGCGGACAGAGACTGACAGTGCGGTGAGAGACAGACAGTGCAGTCATACACTGACACTGCAGACATAGACTGACAGTGCGGACAGAGACTCACATCGCGGACAGAGACTGACAGTGCGGACAGAGACTGACAGTGCGGACAGAGATTGAGAGAAAAGACAGAGATTGATAATGTGGACAGAAATTGACAGTGTGGACAGAAATTGACAGTGTGAGCAGAGATTGACAGTGTGAACTGAGATTGACAGTGCGGACAATGATTGACAGTGCAGACAGTGATTGACAGTGTGAACAGAGACTGACAGTGTGGACAGAGATTGACAGTGTGGGCAGAGACAAACAGTGCGGACAGAGACAGACAGTGCGGACAGAGACAGACAGTGCGGACGGAGACTAACAGTGCGGACGGAGACTAACAGTGCGGACAGAGACTAACAGTGCGGACAGAGACTAACAGTGCGGACAGAGACTAACAGTGCGGACAGAGACAAACAGTGCGGACAGAGACAAACAGTGCGGACAGAGACTGACAGTGCCGTCAGGGACTCACAGTGTGGACAGAGATTGACAGTGCGGACATAGATTGACAGTGCAGACTAGACTGACAGTGCAGACATAGACTAACATTGCTGACAGAGACTGACAGTGCAGACAGAGACTTTCAGTGCGGACATAGACTGGCAGTGCGGCCAGAGACTTACAGTGCAGACAGAGACTAACAGTACGGACAAAGATTGACAGTGTGGAAGGAGTCGAACATTGCGGACAGAGACTGACAGTGTGGACAGAGATTGACAGTGTGGACAGAGTTTGTCAGTGCGGACAGAGATTGAGAGTAAAGACAGAGATTGAAAGTGTGGACAGAAATTGACAGTGTGAACTGAGATTGACAGTGCGGACAAAGATTGACAGTGCAGACAGTGATTGACAGTGTGAACAGAGACTGACAGTGTGGACAGGCATTGACAGTGTGGACAGAGACTGACAGTGTGGACAGAGACTGACAGTGTGGACAGAGACTGACAGTGTGGACAGAGACAGACAGTGGGGACAGGGACTGGCAGTGCGGACAGAGACTGATAGTGTGGACAGAGATTGAGAGTGTGGACAGAGACTAACAGTGCAGACAGAGACTAACAGTGCGGACAGAGACTAACAGTGCGGACAGAGACTAACAGTGCGGACAGTGACAAACAGTGCGGACAGAGACAAACAGTGCGGACAGAGACTGACAGTGCCGTCAGGGACTCACAGTGGGGACAGAGATTGACAGTGCGGACATAGATTGACAGTGCAGACTAGACTGACAGTGCAGACATAGACTAACATTGCTGACAGAGACTGACAGTGCAGACAGAGACTTTCAGTGCGGACATCGAGTGGCAGCGCGGCCAGAGACTGACAGTGCGGCCAGAGACTTACAGTTTGTGCAGAGACTAAAAACGCAGACAGAGATTGACAGTGCGGACAGAGACTGACAGTGCAGACAGAGACTAACAGTACGGACAGAGATTGACAGTGTGGAAGGAGACGAACATTGCGGACAGAGACTGACAGTGTGGACAGAGATTGACAGTGTGAACAGAGTTTGTCAGTGCGGACAGAGACTGACAGTGCGGACAGAGACTGACAGTGCGGACAGAGACTGACAGTGCGGACAGAGACTGGCAGTGTGGACAGAGTTTGCCAGGGCGGACATTGATTGACAGTGTGGACAGAGATTGACAGTGTGAACAGAGTTTGTCAGTGTGGACAGAGATTGACAGTGTGAACTGAGATTGACAGTGCGGACAAAGATTGACAGTGCAGACAGTGATTGACAGTGTGAACAGAGACTGACAGTGTGGACAGGCATTGACAGTGTGGACAGAGACTGACAGTGTGGACAGAGACTGACAGTGTGGACAGAGACAGACAGTGGGGACAGGGACTGGCAGTGCGGACACAGACAGACAGTGTGGACAGAGACTGACAGTGCGGACAGGGATTGACAGTGCGGACAGGGATTGACAGTGCAGACAGGGATTGACAGTGCGGACAGGGATTGACAGTGCGGACAGGGATTGACAGTGCGGACAGGGATTGACAGTGCGGACAGGGATTGACAGTGCGGACAGGGATTGACAGTGCGGACAGGGATTGACAGTGCGGACAGAGACTGACAGTGTGGAAGGAGACGAACATTGCGGACAGAGACTGACAGTGCAGACAGAGACTGACAGTGTGGACAGAGACTGACAGTGCGGACAGGGATTGACAGTGTGGGCAGGGATTGACAGTGCGGACAGGGATTGACAGTGCGGACAGGGATTGACAGTGCGGACACAGACAGACAGTGCGGACAGAGACCGACAGTGCAGAAATGGACTGACAATGCAGACAGTGATTGACACTGCGGACAGGGTTTGAGAGTGCGGACTGGGATTTTCAGTGCAGCGAGGGATTGACAGTGCGGACAGGGATTGACAGTGTGGACAGGGATTGACAGTGAGGAAAGGGATTGAAAGTGCGGACAGGGATTGACAGTGCGGACAGGGATTGACAGTGCGGACAGGGATTGACAGTGCGGACAGGGATTGACAGTGCGGACAGGGATTGAAAGTGCGGACAGAGACTGACAGTGGAGACAGAGACGAACATTGCGGACAGAGACAGACAGTGCAGACAGAGACTGACAGTGCGGACATAGACTGGCAGTGGGCACAGAGACTGACAGTGCGGAAAGAGACAGACAGTGCGGACAGAGACAGACAGTGCGGACAGAGACAGACAGTCTGGACTGAGACGAACATTGCGGACAGAGACTGACAGTGCAGACAGAGACTGACAGTGTGGACAGAGACTGACAGTGCGGACAGGGATTGACAGTGTGGGCAGGGATTGACAGTGCGGACAGGGATTGACAGTGCGGACAGGGATTGACAGTGCGGACACAGACAGACAGTGCGGACAGAGACCGACAGTGCAGAAATGGACTGACAATGCAGACAGTGATTGACACTGCGGACAGGGTTTGAGAGTGCGGACTGGGATTTTCAGTGCAGCCAGGGATTGACAGTGTGGACAGGGATTGACAGTGAGGAAAGGGATTGACAGTGCGGACAGGGATTGACAGTGTGGACAGGGATTGACAGTGAGGAAAGGGATTGACAGTGAGGAAAGGGATTGACAGTACAGACAGGGATTGACAGTGCGGACAGGGATTGAAAGTGCGGACAGAGACTGACAGTGGAGACAGAGACGAACATTGCGGACAGAGACAGACAGTGCAGACAGAGACTGACAGTGCGGACATAGACTGGCAGTGGGCACAGAGACTGACAGTGCGGAAAGAGACAGACAGTGCGGACAGAGACAGACAGTGCGGACAGAGACAGACAGTCTGGACTGAGACGAACATTGCGGACAGAGACTGACAGTGCAGACAGAGACTGACAGTGTGGACAGAGACTGACAGTGCGGACAGGGATTGACAGTGTGGGCAGGGATTGACAGTGCGGACAGGGATTGACAGTGCGGACAGGGATTGACAGTGCGGACACAGACAGACAGTGCGGACAGAGACCGACAGTGCAGAAATGGACTGACAATGCAGACAGTGATTGACACTGCGGACAGGGTTTGAGAGTGCGGACTGGGATTTTCAGTGCAGCCAGGGATTGACAGTGTGGACAGGGATTGACAGTGAGGAAAGGGATTGACAGTGCGGACAGGGATTGACAGTGTGGACAGGGATTGACAGTGAGGAAAGGGATTGACAGTGAGGAAAGGGATTGACAGTACAGACAGGGATTGACAGTGCGGACAGGGATTGACAGTGCGGACAGGGATTGACAGTGCGGACAGGGATTGACAGTGCGGACAGGGATTGAAAGTGCGGACAGAGACTGACAGTGGAGACAGAGACGAACATTGCGGACAGAGACAGACAGTGCAGACAGAGACTGACAGTGCGGACATAGACTGGCAGTGGGCACAGAGACTGACAGTGCGGAAAGAGACAGACAGTGCGGACAGAGACAGACAGTGCGGACAGAGACAGACAGTCTGGACTGAGACTGACAACGCGGACAGAGACTGAAGAGCATGGACAGAGACGAACAGTGCAGACAGAGACTGACAGTGCGGACAGAGACAAACAGTGCGGACAGAGACTAACAGTGCGGACAGAGACTGACAGTGCCATCAGGGACTCACAGTGGGGACAGAGATTGACAGTGCGGACATAGACTGACAGTGCAGACTAGACTGACAGTGCGGACAGAGACTAACAATGCGGACAGAGACTAACAGTGCGGACAGAGACTAACAGTGCGGACAGAGACTGACAGTGCGGACAGAGACTGACAGTGCGGACAGAGACTGACAGTGCGGACAGAGACTGACAGTGCGGACAGAGACTGACAGTGCGGACAGAGACTGACAGTGCGGACAGAGACCGACAGTGCAGAAAGGGATTGACAGTGCGGACACAGACAGACAGTGCGGACAGAGACCGACAGTGCAGAAAGGGACGGCCAATGCAGACAGTGATTGACACTGCGGACAGGGTTTGAGAGTGCGGACTGGGATTTTCAGTGCAGCGAGGGATTGACAGTGCGGACAGGGATTGACAGTGAGGAAAGGTATTGACAGTGCGGACAGGGATTGACAATGCAGCGGGGGATTGACAGTGCGGACAGGGATTGACAGTGAGGAAAGGGATTGACAGTGCGGACAGGGATTGACAATGCAGCGGGGGATTGACAGTGCGGACAGGGATTGACAGTGAGGAAAGGGATTGACAGTGCGGACAGGGATTGACAGTGCGGACAGGGATTGACAGTGCGGAGAGGGATTGACAGTGCGGACAGGGATTGACAGTGCGGACAGGGATTGACAGTGCGGACAGGGATTGACAGTGCGGACAGAGACTGACAGTGGAGACAGAGACGAACATTGTGGACAGAGACAGACAGTGCAGACAGAGACTGACAGTGCGGACATAGACTGGCAGTGGGCACAGAGACTGACAGTGCGGAAAGAGACAGACAGTGCGGACAGAGACAGACAGTGTGGACAGAGACAGACAGTGCGGACAGAGACAGACAGTCTGGACTGAGACTGACAACGCGGACAGAGACTGAAGAGCATGGACAGAGACTAACAGTGCGGACAGAGACTAACAGTGCGGACAGAGACTAACAGTGCGGACAGAGACTGACAGTGCGGACAGAGACTGACAGTGCGGACAGAGACTGACAGTGCGGACAGAGACTGACAGTGCGGTGAGAGACAGACAGTGCAGACATACACTGACACTGCAGACATAGACTGACAGTGCGGACAGAGACTCACATCGCGGACAGAGACTGACAGTGCGGACAGAGACTGACAGTGCGGACAGAGATTGAGAGAAAAGACAGAGATTGATAATGTGGACAGAAATTGACAGTGTGGACAGAAATTGACAGTGTGAGCAGAGATTGACAGTGTGAACTGAGATTGACAGTGCGGACAATGATTGACAGTGCAGACAGTGATTGACAGTGTGAACAGAGACTGACAGTGTGGACAGAGATTGACAGTGTGGGCAGAGACAAACAGTGCGGACAGAGACAGACAGTGCGGACAGAGACAGACAGTGCGGACGGAGACTAACAGTGCGGACGGAGACTAACAGTGCGGACAGAGACTAACAGTGCGGACAGAGACTAACAGTGCGGACAGAGACTAACAGTGCGGACAGAGACTAACAGTGTGTACAGAGACTGACAGTGCGGACAGGCATTGACAGTGTGGACAGAGATTGACAGTGTGGACAGAGACTGACAGTGTGGACAGAGACAGACAGTGGGGACAGGGACTGGCAGTGCGGACAGAGACTGATAGTGTGGACAGAGATTGAGAGTGTGGACAGAGACTAACAGTGCAGACAGAGACTAACTGTGCGGACAGAGACTAACAGTGCGGACAGAGACTAACAGTGCGGACAGAGACAAACAGTGCGGACAGAGACAAACAGTGCGGACAGAGACTGACAGTGCCGTCAGGGACTCACAGTGGGGACAGAGATTGACAGTGCGGACATAGATTGACAGTGCAGACTAGACTGACAGTGCAGACATAGACTAACATTGCTGACAGAGACTGACAGTGCAGACAGAGACTTTCAGTGCGGACATCGACTGGCAGTGCGGCCAGAGACTGACAGTGCGGCCAGAGACTTACAGTGCAGACAGAGACTAACAGTACGGACAAAGATTGACAGTGTGGAAGGAGTCGAACATTGCGGACAGAGACTGACAGTGTGGACAGAGATTGACAGTGTGGACAGAGTTTGTCAGTGCGGACAGAGATTGAGAGTAAAGACAGAGATTGAAAGTGTGGACAGAAATTGACTGTGTGGACAGAAATTGACAGTGTGAACTGAGATTGACAGTGCGGACAAAGATTGACAGTGCAGACAGTGATTGACAGTGTGGACAGAGACTGACAGTGTGGACAGAGACAGACAGTGGGGACAGGGACTGGCAGTGCGGACACAGACAGACAGTGCGGACAGAGACCGACAGTGCAGAAAGGGACGGCCAATGCAGACAGTGATTGACACTGCGGACAGGGTTTGAGAGTGCGGACTGGGATTTTCAGTGCAGCGAGGGATTGACAGTGTGGACAGAGACTGACAGTGTGGACAGAGACAGACAGTGGGGACAGGGACTGGCAGTGCGGACAGAGACTGATAGTGTGGACAGAGATTGAGAGTGTGGACAGAGACTAACAGTGCAGACAGAGACTAACAGTGCGGACAGAGACTAACAGTGCGGACAGAGACTAACAGTGCGGACAGAGACAAACAGTGCGGACAGAGACAAACAGTGCGGACAGAGACAAACAGTGCGGACAGAGACTGACAGTGCCGTCAGGGACTCACAGTGGGGACAGAGATTGACAGTGCGGACATAGATTGACAGTGCAGACTAGACTGACAGTGCAGACATAGACTAACATTGCTGACAGAGACTGACAGTGCAGACAGAGACTTTCAGTGCGGACATCGAGTGGCAGCGCGGCCAGAGACTGACAGTGCGGCCAGAGACTTACAGTTTGTGCAGAGACTGAAAACGCAGACAGAGATTGACAGTGCGGACAGAGACTGACAGTGCAGACAGAGACTAACAGTACGGACAGAGATTGACAGTGTGGAAGGAGACGAACATTGCGGACAGAGACTGACAGTGTGGACAGAGATTGACAGTGTGAACAGAGTTTGTCAGTGCGGACAGAGACTGACAGTGCGGACAGAGACTGACAGTGCGGACAGAGACTGACAGTGCGGACAGAGACTGGCAGTGTGGACAGAGTTTGCCAGGGCGGACATTGATTGACATTGTGGACAGAGATTGACAGTGTGAACAGAGTTTGTCAGTGTGGACAGAGATTGACAGTGTGAACTGAGATTGACAGTGCGGACAAAGATTGACAGTGCAGACAGTGATTGACAGTGTGAACAGAGACTGACAGTGTGGACAGGCATTGACAGTGTGGACAGAGACTGACAGTGTGGACAGAGACTGACAGTGTGGACAGAGACAGACAGTGGGGACAGGGACTGGCAGTGCGGACACAGACAGACAGTGTGGACAGAGACTGACAGTGCGGACAGGGATTGACAGTGCGGACAGGGATTGACAGTGCGGACAGGGATTGACAGTGCGGACAGGGATTGACAGTGCGGACAGGGATTGACAGTGCGGAGAGAGACTGACAGTGGAGACAGAGACTGACAGTGCGGAAAGAGACTGACAGTGTGGAAGGAGACGAACATTGCGGACAGAGACTGACAGTGCAGACAGAGACTGACAGTGTGGACAGAGACTGACAGTGCGGACAGGGATTGACAGTGTGGGCAGGGATTGACAGTGCGGACAGGGATTGACAGTGCGGACAGGGATTGACAGTGCGGACACAGACAGACAGTGCGGACAGAGACCGACAGTGCAGAAATGGACTGACAATGCAGACAGTGATTGACACTGCGGACAGGGTTTGAGAGTGCGGACTGGGATTTTCAGTGCAGCGAGGGATTGACAGTGCGGACAGGGATTGACAGTGTGGACAGGGATTGACAGTGAGGAAAGGGATTGACAGTGCGGACAGGGATTGACAGTGCGGACAGGGATTGACAGTGCGGACAAGGATTGACAGTGCGGACAGGGATTGACAGTGCGGACAGGGATTGACAGTGCGGACAGGGATAGACAGTGCGGACAGAGACTGACAGTGGAGACAGAGACTGACAGTGGAGACAGAGACTGACAGTGCGGAAGGAGACGAACATTGCGGACAGAGACTGACAGTGCAGACAGAGACTGACAGTGTGGACAGAGACTGACAGTGCGGACAGGGAGTGACAGTGCGGACACAGACAGACAGTGCGGACAGAGACCGACAGTGCAGAAAGGGACGGCCAATGCAGACAGTGATTGACACTGCGGACAGGGTTTGAGAGTGCGGACTGGGATTTTCAGTGCAGCGAGGGATTGACAGTGCAGCGAGGGATTGACAGTGCGGACAGGGATTGACAGTGAGGAAAGGGATTGACAGTGCGGACAGGGATTGACAGTGCGGACAGGGATTGACAGTGCGGACAAGGATTGACAGTGCGGACAGGGTTTGAAAGTGCGGACAGAGACTGACAGTGGAGACAGAGACGAACATTGCGGACAGAGACAGACAGTGCAGACAGAGACTGACAGTGCGGACATAGACTGGCAGCGGGCACAGAGACTGACAGTGCGGAAAGAGACAGACAGTGCGGACAGAGACAGACAGTGCGGACAGAGACTGACAGTGCCATCAGGGACTCACAGTGGGGACAGAGATTGACAGTGCGGACATAGACTGACAGTGCAGACTAGACTGACAGTGCGGACAGAGACTAACAATGCGGACAGAGACTAACAGTGCGGACAGAGACTAACAGTGCGGACAGAGACTAACAGTGCGGACAGAGACTGACAGTGCGGACAGAGACTGACAGTGCGGACAGAGACTGGAAGTGTGGACAGAGTTTGCCAGGGCGGACATTGATTGACAGTGTGGACAGAGATTGACAGTGTGAACAGAGTTTGTCAGTGCGGACAGAGATTGAGAGTAAAGACAGAGATTGATAGTGTGGACAGATATTGACAGTGTGGACAGAAATTGACAGAGTGAGCAGAGATTGACAGTGTGAACAGAGACTGACAGTGTGGACAGAGATTGACAGTGTGGACAGAGACTGACAACGCGGACAGAGGCAGAATGGTATGGACTGAGACTAACAGTGCGGACAGAGACAAACAGTGCGGACAGAGACAGACAGTGCAGACAGGGACAGACAGTGCGGACGGAGACTAACAGTGCGGACAGAGACTAACAGTGCGGACAGAGACTAACAGTGTGGACAGAGACTAACAGTGCGGACAGAGACAGGCAGTGTGGACAGAGTTTGCCAGGGTGGACATTGATTGACAGTGTGGACAGAGATTGACAGTGTGAACAGAGTTTGTCAGTGCGGACAGAGATTGAGAGGAAATACAGAGATTGAAAGTGTGGACAGAAATTGACAGTGTGGACAGAAATTGACAGTGTGAACTGAGATTGACAGAGCGGACAAAGATTGACAGTGCAGACAGTGATTGACAGTGTGAACAGAGACTGACAGTGTGGACAGAGACAGACAGTGGGGACAGGGACTGGCAGTGCGGACACAGACAGACAGTGCGGACAGAGACCGACAGTGCAGAAAGGGACGGCCAATGCAGACAGTGATTGACACTGCGGACAGGGTTTGAGAGGGCGGACAGGGATTGACAGTGAGGAAAGGGATTGACAGTGCGGACAGGGATTGACAGTGAGGAAAGGGATTGACAGTGCGGACAGGGATTGACAGTGAGGAAAGGGATTGACAGTGCGGACAGGGATTGACAGTGAGGAAAGGGATTGACAGTGCGGACAGGGATTGACAGTGCGGACAGGGATTGACAGTGCGGACAGGGATTGACAGTGCGGACAGGGATTGACAGTGCGGACAGGGATTGACAGTGCGGACAGGGATTGATAGTGCGGACAGGGATTGACAGTGCGGACAGGGATTGACAGTGCGGACAGAGACTGACAGTGGAGACAGAGACTGACAGTGCGGAAAGAGACTGACAGTGTGGAAGGAGACGAACATTGCAGACAGAGACTGACAGTGCAGACAGAGACTGACAGTGTGGACAGAGACTGACAGTGCGGACAGGGATTGACAGTGCGGACTGGGATTTTCAGTGCAGCGAGGGATTGACAGTGCCGATAGGGATTGACAGTGCGGACAGGGATTGACAGTGCGGACACAGACAGACTGTGTTGACAGAGATCGACAGTGCAGAAAGGGACTGACAATGCAGACAGTGATTGACACTGCGGACAGGGTTTGAGAGTGCGGACTGGGATTTTCAGTGCGGACAGGGATTGACAGTGCCGATAGGGATTGACAGTGCGGACAGGGATTGACAGTGCGGACACAGACAGACTGTGCGGACAGAGATCGACAGTGCAGAAATGGACTGACAATGCAGACAGTGATTGACACTGCGTACAGTGATTGAGAGTGCGGACTGGGATTTTCAGTGCAGCGAGGGATTGACAGTGCGGACAGGGATTGACAGTGCAGACAGGGATTGAAAGTGCGGACAGAGACTGACAGTGGAGACAGAGACGAACATTGCGGACAGAGACAGACAGTGCAGACAGAGACTGACAGTGCGGACATAGACTGGCAGTGGGCCCAGAGACTGACAGTGCGGAAAGAGACAGACAGTGCGGACAGAGACAGACAGTGCGGACAGAGACAGACAGTCTGGACTGAGACTGACAACGCGGACAGAGACTGAATGGTATGGACTGAGACTAACAGTGCGGACAGAGACAAACAGTGCGGACAGAGACAGACAGTGCGGACAGGGACAGACAGTGCGGACGGAGACTAACAGTGCAGACAGAGACTGACAGTGCGGACAGAGACAAACAGTGCGGACAGAGACTAACAGTGCGGACAGAGACTGACAGTGCCATCAGGGACTCACAGTGGGGACAGAGATTGACAGTGCGGACATAGACTGACAGTGCAGACTCGACTGACAGTGCGGACAGAGACTAAAAATGCGGACAGAGACTAACAGTGCGGACAGAGACTGACAGTGCGGACAGAGACTAACAGTGCGGACAGAGACTAACAGTGCGGACAGAGACTGACAGTGCCATCAGGGACTCACAGTGGGGACAGAGATTGACAGTGCGGACATAGACTGACAGTGCAGACTAGACTGACAGTGCGGACAGAGACTAACAATGCGGACAGAGACTAACAGTGCGGACAGAGACTAACAGTGCGGACAGAGACTAACAGTGCGGACAGAGACTGACAGTGCGGACAGAGACTGACAGTGCGGACAGAGACTGACAGTGCGGACAGAGACCGACAGTGCAGAAAGGGACTGACAATGCAGACAGTGATTGACACTGCGGACAGGGATTGACAGTGCGGACAGGGATTGACAGTGCAGACAGGGATTGAAAGTGCGGACAGAGACTGACAGTGGAGACAGAGACGAACATTGCGGACAGAGACAGACAGTGCAGACAGAGACTGACAGTGCGGACATAGACTGGCAGTGGGCACAGAGACTGACAGTGCGGAAAGAGACAGACAGTGCGGACAGAGACAGACAGTGCGGACAGAGACAGACAGTCTGGACTGAGACTGACAACACGGACAGAGACTGAAGAGCATGGACAGAGACTAACAGTGCAGACAGAGACTGACAGTGCGGACAGAGACAAACAGTGCGGACAGAGACTAACAGTGCGGACAGAGACTGACAGTGCCATCAGGGACTCACAGTGGTGACAGAGATTGACAGTGCGGACATAGACTGACAGTGCAGACTGGACTGACAGTGCGGACAGAGACTAACAATGCGGACAGAGACGAACAGTGCGGACAGAGACTAACAGTGCGGACAGAGACTAACAGTGCGGACAGAGACTGACAGTGGGAACAGAGACTGACAGTGCGGACAGAGACTGACAGTGCGGACAGAGACTGACAGTGCGGACAGAGACCGACAGTGCAGAAAGGGACTGACAATGCAGACAGTGATTGACACTGCGGACAGGGTTTGAGAGTGCGGACTGGGATTTTCAGTGCAGCGAGGGATTGACAGTGCAGCGGGGGATTGACAGTGCGGACAGGGATTGACAGTGAGGAAAGGGATTGACAGTGCGGACAGGGATTGACAGTGCGGACAGAGATTGACAGTGCGGACAGGGATTGACAGTGCGGACAGGGATTGACAGTGCGGACAGGGATTGACAGTGCGGACAGGGATTGACAGTGCGGACAGGGATTGACAGTGCGGACAGGGATTGACAGTGCGGACAGAGACTGACAGTGGAGACAGAGACGAACATTGCGGACAGAGACAGACAGTGCAGACAGAGACTGACAGTGCGGACATAGACTGGCAGTGGGCACAGAGACTGACAGTGCGGAAAGAGACAGACAGTGCGGACAGAGACAGACAGTGCGGACAGAGACAGACAGTCTGGACTGAGACTGACAACGCGGACAGAGACTGAAGAGCATGGACAGAGACTAACAGTGCAGACAGAGACTGACAGTGCAGACAGAGACTAACAGTGCGGACAGAGACTGACAGTGCCATCAGGGACTCACAGTGGGGACAGAGATTGACAGTGCGGACATAGACTGACAGTGCAGACTAGACTGACAGTGCGGACAGAGACTAAGAGTGCGGACAGAGACTAACAGTGCGGACAGAGACTAACAGTGCGGACAGAGACTAACAGTGCGGACAGAGACGAACAGTGCGGACAGAGACTGACAGTGCGGACAGAGACTGACAGTGCGGACAGAGACTGACAGTGCGGACAGAGACTGACAGTGCGGTGAGAGACAGACAGTGCAGACATACACTGAGAGTGCAGACATAGACTGACAGTGCGGACAGAGACTCACATCGCGGACAGAGACTGACAGTGCGGACAGAGATTGAGAGAAAAGACAGAGATTGATAATGTGGACAGAAATTGACAGTGTGGACAGAAATTGACAGTGTGAGCAGAGATTGACAGTGTGAACTGAGATGCGGACAATGATTGACAGTGCAGACAGTGATTGACAGTGTGAACAGAGACTGACAGTGTGGACAGAGATTGACAGTGTGGGCAGAGACTGACAGTGCGGACAGAGACAGACAGTGCGGACAGAGATAGACAGTCTGGACTGAGACTGACAGTGCGGACAGAGACAGAATGGTATGGACTGAGACTAACATTGCGGATAGAGACAAACAGTGTGGACAGAGACAGACAGTGCGGACAGAGACTGACAGTGCGGACGGAGACTAACAGTGCGGACGGAGACTAACAGTGCGGACAGAGACTAACAGAGACTGAAAGTGCGGACCAGGACAGACAGTGCGGACAGAGGCAGACAGTGCGGACAGAGACAGATAGTGCGGACAGAGACCGACAGTGCGGACAGAGACAAACAGTGCGGACAAAGACCGACACTGCAGACAGACACAGACAGTGCGGACAGAGACTGACTACGCGGACAGACACCAACAGTGCGGATAGAGAAAGACACTATGGACAAAGACAGACAGTGGGGACAGAGACGGACAGTGCAGACAAAGACACTGTGGACAGTGACCGACAGCGCAGACAGAGACTGACAGCACAGACAGAGACGGAGAGTGCGGACAGAGATGGACAGTGCAGATAGAGAAAGGCACTGTGGACAAAGACCGACAGTGCGGACAGAGACCGACTGTGCGGACCGAGACCGACAGTGCGGACCGAGACCGACAGTGCGGACATAGACCGACAGTGCGGACATAGACCGACAGTGCGGACATAGACCGACAGTGCGGACAGAGACCGACTGTGCGGACCGAGACCGACAGTGCGGACCGAGACCGACAGTGCGGACATAGACCGACAGTGCGGACATAGACCGACAGTGCGGACATAGACCGACAGTGCGGACATAGACCGACAGTGCGGACATAGACCGACAGTGCGGACATAGCCCGACAGTGCGGACATAGACCGACAGTGCGGACAGAGACAGACAGTGCGGACAGAGACAGACAGTGCGGACAGAGACAGACAGTGCGGACAGAGACAGACAGGAAAGACAGAGACCGACAGGGCGGACAGAGAGACAGGGCGGACAGAGAGACAGGGCGGACAGAGAGACAGGGAGGACAGAGACACAAAGTGCGGACAAAGACCGACAGCGCGGACAGTGACTGACAGCGCGGACAGAGACCGACAGCGTGGACAGAGACCGACAGCGTGGACAGAGACCGACAGTGCGGACAGAGACCGACAGTGCGGACAGAGACCAACAGTACGGACAGAGATGACAGTGCAGACAGAGACCCACAGTGCAGACAGAGACCGACAGTGCGGACAGAGACCGACAGTGCGGACAGAGGCCGACAGTGCGGACAGAGTCTGACAGTGCGGACAGAGAGCGACAGTGCGGACATGAATGACACTGCGGACAGAGACGGAAAGTGCGGATAGAGACCGACAGCCCGGACAGATTCCGCCAGGGCGGACAGAGACCGACAGTGCGGACAGAGAGCGACAGTGCGGACAGAGAGCGACAGTGCGGACAGAGAGCGACAGTGCGGACAGAGAGCGACAGTGCGGACAGAGAGCGACAGTGCGGACAGAGACAGACAGTGTGGACAGAGACAGACAGTGCGGACAGAGACAGACAGTGCGGACAGAGACAGACAGTGCGGACAGACACAGACAGTGCGGACAGACACAGACAGTGCGGACAGAGACCGACAGTGCGGACAAAGACCGACAGTGCGGACAGAGACAAACAGCGCGAACAGAGTCCGACAGTGCGGACATGAAAGACATTGCGGACAGAGACGGAGAGTGCGGACAGACACCGACAGCGCGGATAGAGAAAGACACTGTGGACAAAGACAGACAGCCCGGACAGAGACCGACAGTGCAGACAGAGAAAGACACTGTGGACAGTGACCGACAGCGCGGACAGAGACCGACAGTGCGGACAGAGACCGACAGTGCGGACAGAGACCGACAGTGCGGACAAAGACCGACTGTGCAGACAGAGACTGACAGTGTGGACAGAGACAGCCAGCGCGGGCAGAGACTGAAAGTGCGGACAGAGACTGACAGTGCGGATAGAGACTGAAAGTGCGGACAGAGACCGACAGTGCTGACAGAGACAGACAGTGCGGACAGAGACAGACAGCGCGGGCAGAGACTGAAAGTGCGGACCAGGACAGACAGTGCGGACAGAGGCTGACAGTGCGGACAGAGACAGATAGTGCGGACAGAGACCGACAGTGCGGACAGAGACAAACAGTGCGGACAAAGACCGACACTGCAGACAGACACAGACAGTGCGGACAGAGACTGACTACGCGGACAGACACCGACAGTGCGGATAGAGAAAGACACTATGGACAAAGACAGACAGTGGGGACAGAGAACGACAGTGCGGGCAGAGACAGACAGTGCGGACAGAGACAGACAGTGCGGACAGAGACAGACAGTGCGGACAAAGACCGACAGTGCGGACAAAGACCGACAGTGCGGACAGAGACAAACAGCGCGAACAGAGTCCGACAGTGCGGACATGAAAGACATTGCGGACAGAGACGGAGAGTGCGGACAGACACCGACAGCGCGGATAGAGAAAGACACTGTGGACAAAGACAGACAGCCCGGACAGAGACCGACAGTGCAGACAGAGAAAGACACTGTGGACAGTGACCGACAGCGCGGACAGAGACCGACAGTGCGGACAGAGACCGACAGTGCGGACAGAGACCGACAGTGCGGACAAAGACTGACAGTGTGGACAGAGACCGCCAGCGCGGGCAGAGACTGAAAGTGCGGACAGAGACTGACAGTGCGGATAGAGACTGAAAGTGCGGACAGAGACCGACAGTGCAGACAGAGACCGACAGGGCGGACAGAGACCGACAGTGCGGCCAGAGACAGACAGTGCGG
This sequence comes from Mustelus asterias, assembly GCF_964213995.1. NCBI lineage: Eukaryota > Metazoa > Chordata > Chondrichthyes > Carcharhiniformes > Triakidae > Mustelus > Mustelus asterias. Next base: position 61,806,062 of record NC_135809.1, on the reverse strand, counting down.
ACAGAGACAGACAGCGCGGGCAGAGACTGAAAGTGCGGACAGAGACCGACAGAGCGGACAGAGGCCGCCAGAGCAGACAGAGACTGAAAGTGCGGACCAGGACAGACAGTGCGGACAGAGGCAGACAGTGCGGACAGAGACAGACAGTGCGGACAGAGACCGACAGTGCGGACAGTGACAAACAGTGCGGACAAAGACCGACACTGCAGACAGACACAGACAGTGCGGACAGAGACTGACTACGCGGACAGACACCGACAGTGCGGATAGAGAAAGACACTATGGACAAAGACAGACAGTGGGGACAGAGAACGACAGTGCGGGCAGAGACAGACAGTGCGGACAGAGACAGACAGTGCGGACAGAGACAGACAGTGCGGACAGAGACAGACAGTGCGGACAGAGACAGACAGTGCGGACAGAGACAGACAGTGCGGACAGACACAGGCAGTGCGGACAGACACAGGCAGTGCGGACAGACACAGGCAGTGCGGACAGAGACCGACAGCGCGGGTAGAGACAGACAGTGCGGACAGTGACCGACAGTGCGGACAGAGTCCGACAGTGCGGACAGAGACCGACAGTGCGGACAGAGACCGACAGTGCGGACAGAGACAGACAGTGCGGCCAGAGACAGACAGTGCGGACAGAGACCGACAGAGCGGACAGAGGCCGCCAGTGTGGACAGACACCGACAGTGCGGACAGAGACCGACAGTGCGGACAGAGACCGACAGTGCGGACAGAGACCGACAGTGCGCACAGAGACAGACAGAGCGGAGAGAGACAGACAGGGCGGACAGAGACAGACAGGGCGGACAGGGACAGAAAGGGCGGACAGAGACCGACAGTGCGGACAGAGACCGTCAGTGCGGACAGTGACCGTCAGTGCGGACAGTGACCGCAGTGCGGACAGAGACCGACAGTGCGGACAGAGAAAGACACTGTGGACAGTGACCGACAGCGCGGACAGAGACTGACAGTGCGGACAGAGACCGACAGTGCGGACAGAGACCGACAGTGCGGACAGAGACCGACAGTGCGGACAGAGACTGACAGTGTGGACAGAGATGGACAGTGCGGATGGAGAAAGGCACTATGGACAAAGACAGACAGTGTGGACAGAGACAGACAGCGCGGGCAGAGACTGAAAGTGCGGACAGAGACTGACAGTGCGGATAGAGACTGAAAGTGCGGACAGAGACCGACAGGGCGGACAGAGACCGACAGGGCGGACAGAGACCGACAGTGCGGCCAGAGACAGACAGTGCGGACAGAGACAGACAGCGCGGGCAGAGACTGAAAGTGCGGACCAGGACAGACAGTGCGGACAGAGGCAGACAGTGTGGACAGAGACAGACAGTCCGGACAGAGACCGACAGTGCGGACAGAGACAAAGAGTGCGGACAAAGACCGACACTGCAGACAGACACAGACAGTGCGGACAGAGACTGACTACGCGGACAGACACCGACAGTGCGGATAGAGAAAGACACTATGGACAAAGACAGATAGTGGGGACAGAGACCGACAGTGCGGACAGAGACAGACAGTGTGGACAGAGACAGACAGTGCGGACAGAGACAGACAGTGCGGACAGAGACAGACAGTGCGGCCAGACACAGACAGTGCGGACAGACACAGGCAGTGCGGACAGACACAGGCAGTGCGGACAGAGACCGACAGCGCGGGCAGAGACAGACAGTGCGGACAGTGACCGACAGTGCGGACTGAGTCCGACAGTGCGGACAGAGACCGACAGTGCGGACAGAGACCGACAGTGCGGACAGAGACAGACAGTGCGGCCAGAGACAGACAGTGCGGACAGAGACCGACAGAGCGGACAGTGGCCGCCAGTGTGGACAGAGACCGACAGTGCGGACAGAGACCGACAGTGCGGACAGAGACCGACAGTGCGCACAGAGACAGACAGAGCGGAGAGAGACAGACAGGGCGGACAGAGACCGACAGGGCAGACAGAGATAGACAGGGCGGACAGAGACCGACAGTGCGGACAGAGACCGACAGTGCAGACAGAGACCGACAGTGCGGACAGAGACCGACAGTGCGGACAGAGACCGACAGTGCGGACAGAGACCGACAGTGTGGACAGAGAAAGACACTATGGACAAAGACAGACAGTGTGGACAGAGACAGACAGCGCGGGCAGAGACTGAAAGTGCGGACAGAGACCGACAGTGCGGACAGAGACCGACAGTGCGGACAGAGACCGACAGTGCGGACAGAGACCGACAGTGCGGACAGAGACCGACAGTGCGGACAGAGACCGACAGTGCAGACAGAGACCGACAGTGCGGCCAGAGACAAACAGTGCGGACAGAGACCGAAAGTGTGGACAGAAACAGACAGCGCGGGCAGAGACTGAAAGTGCGGACAGAGACCGGCAGAGCGGACAGAGGCCGCCAGAGCAGACAGAGACTGGAAGTGCGGACCAAGACAGACAGTGCGGACAGAAACAGACAGTGCAGACAGAGACCGACAGAGCAGACAGAGACTGACTACACGGATAGACACTGACAGTGCGGATAGAGAAAGACACTATGGACAAAGACAGACAGTGGGGACAGAGAAGGACAGTGCGGACAGAGACAGACAGTGCGGACAGAGACAGACAGTGCGGACAGAGACAGACAGGGCGGACAGAGACAGACAGTGCGGACAGACACAGGCAGTGCGGACAGATACACGCAGTGCGGACAGAGACCGACAGTGCGGAGAGTGACCGACAGTGCGGACAGAGTCCGACAGTGCGGACAGAGACCGACAGTGCGGACAGAGACCGACAGTGCGGACAGAGACCGACAGTGCGGACAGAGACAGACAGTGCGGCCAGAGACAGACAGTGCGCACAGAGACAGACAGAGCGGAGAGAGACAGACAGGGCGGACAGAGACCGACAGGGCAGACAGAGATAGACAGGGCGGACAGAGACAGACAGTGCGGACAGAGACAGACAGTGCGGACAGAGACAGACAGGGCGGACAGAGACAGACAGTGCGGACAGACACAGGCAGTGCGGACAGATACACGCAGTGCGGACAGAGACCGACAGTGCGGAGAGTGACCGACAGTGCGGACAGAGTCCGACAGTGCGGACAGAGACCGACAGTGCGGACAGAGACCGACAGTGCGGACAGAGACCGACAGTGCGGACAGAGACCGACAGTGCGGACAGAGACCGACAGTGCGCACAGAGACAGACAGAGCGGAGAGAGACAGACAGGGCGGACAGAGACCGACAGGGCAGACAGAGATAGACAGGGCGGACAGAGACCGACAGTGCGGACAGAGACCGACAGTGCGGACAGAGACCGACAGTGCGGACAGAGACCGACAGTGCGGACAGAGACCGACAGTGTGGACAGAGAAAGACACTATGGACAAAGACAGACAGTGTGGACAGAGACAGACAGCGCGGGCAGAGACTGAAAGTGCGGACAGAGACCGACAGTGCAGACAGAGACCGACAGTGCGGACAGAGACCGACAGTGCGGACAGAGACCGACAGTGCGGACAGAGACCGACAGTGCGGACAGAGACCGACAGTGCGGACAGAGACCGACAGTGCAGACAGAGACCGACAGTGCGGCCAGAGACAAACAGTGCGGACAGAGACCGAAAGTGTGGACAGAAACAGACAGCGCGGGCAGAGACTGAAAGTGCGGACAGAGACCGGCAGAGCGGACAGAGGCCGCCAGAGCAGACAGAGACTGGAAGTGCGGACCAAGACAGACAGTGCGGACAGAAACAGACAGTGCAGACAGAGACCGACAGAGCAGACAGAGACTGACTACACGGATAGACACTGACAGTGCGGATAGAGAAAGACACTATGGACAAAGACAGACAGTGGGGACAGAGAAGGACAGTGCGGACAGAGACAGACAGTGCGGACAGAGACAGACAGTGCGGACAGAGACAGACAGTGCGGACAGAGACAGACAGTGCGGACAGAGACAGACAGTGCGGACAGAGACAGACAGGGCGGACAGAGACAGACAGTGCGGACAGACACAGGCAGTGCGGACAGATACACGCAGTGCGGACAGAGACCGACAGTGCGGAGAGTGACCGACAGTGCGGACAGAGTCCGACAGTGCGGACAGAGACCGACAGTGCGGACAGAGACCGACAGTGCGGACAGAGACCGACAGTGCGGACAGAGACAGACAGTGCGGCCAGAGACAGACAGTGCCGACAGAGACCGACAGAGCGGACAGAGGCCGCCAGTGTGGACAGAGACCGACAGTGCGGACAGAGACCGACAGTGCGCACAGAGACAGACAGAGCGGAGAGAGACAGACAGGGCGGACAGAGACAGACAGGGCGGACAGAGATAGACAGGGCGGACAGAGACAGACAGTGCGGACAGGGACAGACAGTGCGGACGGAGACTAACAGTGCAGACAGAGACTGACAGTGCGGACAGAGACAAACAGTGCGGACAGAGACTAACAGTGCGGACAGAGACTGACAGTGCCATCAGGGACTCACAGTGGGGACAGAGATTGACAGTGCGGACATAGACTGACAGTGCAGACTCGACTGACAGTGCGGACAGAGACTAAAAATGCGGACAGAGACTAACAGTGCGGACAGAGACTGACAGTGCGGACAGAGACAAACAGTGCGGACAGAGACTAACAGTGCGGACAGAGACTGACAGTGCCATCAGGGACTCACAGTGGGGACAGAGATTGACAGTGCGGACATAGACTGACAGTGCAGACTAGACTGACAGTGCGGACAGAGACTAACAATGCGGACAGAGACTAACAGTGCGGACAGAGACTAACAGTGCGGACAGAGACTAACAGTGCGGTCAGAGACTGACAGTGCGGACAGAGACTGACAGTGCGGACAGAGACTGACAGTGCGGACAGAGACTGACAGTGCGGACAGAGACCGACAGTGCAGAAAGGGACTGACAATGCAGACAGTGATTGACACTGCGGACAGGGATTGACAGTGCGGACAGGGATTGAAAGTGCGGACAGAGACTGACAGTGGAGACAGAGACGAACATTGCGGACAGAGACAGACAGTGCAGACAGAGACTGACAGTGCGGACATAGACTGGCAGTGGGCACAGAGACTGACAGTGCGGAAAGAGACAGACAGTGCGGACAGAGACAGACAGTGCGGACAGAGACAGACAGTCTGGACTGAGACTGACAACACGGACAGAGACTGAAGAGCATGGACAGAGACTAACAGTGCAGACAGAGACTGACAGTGCGGACAGAGACAAACAGTGCGGACAGAGACTAACAGTGCGGACAGAGACTGACAGTGCCATCAGGGACTCACAGTGGTGACAGAGATTGACAGTGCGGACATAGACTGACAGTGCAGACTGGACTGACAGTGCGGACAGAGACTAACAATGCGGACAGAGACGAACAGTGCGGACAGAGACTAACAGTGCGGACAGAGACTAACAGTGCGGACAGAGACTGACAGTGGGAACAGAGACTGACAGTGCGGACAGAGACTGACAGTGCGGACAGAGACTGACAGTGCGGACAGAGACCGACAGTGCAGAAAGGGACTGACAATGCAGACAGTGATTGACACTGCGGACAGGGTTTGAGAGTGCGGACTGGGATTTTCAGTGCAGCGAGGGATTGACAGTGCAGCGGGGGATTGACAGTGCGGACAGGGATTGACAGTGAGGAAAGGGATTGACAGTGCGGACAGGGATTGACAGTGCGGACAGAGATTGACAGTGCGGACAGGGATTGACAGTGCGGACAGGGATTGACAGTGCGGACAGGGATTGACAGTGCGGACAGGGATTGACAGTGCGGACAGGGATTGACAGTGCGGACAGGGATTGACAGTGCGGACAGAGACTGACAGTGGAGACAGAGACGAACATTGCGGACAGAGACAGACAGTGCAGACAGAGACTGACAGTGCGGACATAGACTGGCAGTGGGCACAGAGACTGACAGTGCGGAAAGAGACAGACAGTGCGGACAGAGACAGACAGTGCGGACAGAGACAGACAGTCTGGACTGAGACTGACAACGCGGACAGAGACTGAAGAGCATGGACAGAGACTAACAGTGCAGACAGAGACTGACAGTGCAGACAGAGACTAACAGTGCGGACAGAGACTGACAGTGCCATCAGGGACTCACAGTGGGGACAGAGATTGACAGTGCGGACATAGACTGACAGTGCAGACTAGACTGACAGTGCGGACAGAGACTAAGAGTGCGGACAGAGACTAACAGTGCGGACAGAGACTAACAGTGCGGACAGAGACTAACAGTGCGGACAGAGACTAACAGTGCGGACAGAGACGAACAGTGCGGACAGAGACTGACAGTGCGGACAGAGACTGACAGTGCGGACAGAGACTGACAGTGCGGACAGAGACTGACAGTGCGGTGAGAGACAGACAGTGCAGACATACACTGAGAGTGCAGACATAGACTGACAGTGCGGACAGAGACTCACATCGCGGACAGAGACTGACAGTGCGGACAGAGATTGAGAGAAAAGACAGAGATTGATAATGTGGACAGAAATTGACAGTGTGGACAGAAATTGACAGTGTGAGCAGAGATTGACAGTGTGAACTGAGATGCGGACAATGATTGACAGTGCAGACAGTGATTGACAGTGTGAACAGAGACTGACAGTGTGGACAGAGATTGACAGTGTGGGCAGAGACTGACAGTGCGGACAGAGACAGACAGTGTGGACAGAGACAGACAGTCTGGACTGAGACTGACAGTGCGGACAGAGACAGAATGGTATGGACTGAGACTAACATTGCGGACAGAGACAAACAGTGTGGACAGAGACAGACAGTGCGGACAGAGACTGACAGTGCGGACGGAGACTAACAGTGCGGACGGAGACTAACAGTGCGGACAGAGACTAACAGAGACTGAAAGTGCGGACCAGGACAGACAGTGCGGACAGAGGCAGACAGTGCGGACAGAGACAGATAGTGCGGACAGAGACCGACAGTGCGGACAGAGACAAACAGTGCGGACAAAGACCGACACTGCAGACAGACACAGACAGTGCGGACAGAGACTGACTACGCGGACAGACACCAACAGTGCGGATAGAGAAAGACACTATGGACAAAGACAGACAGTGGGGACAGAGACGGACAGTGCAGACAAAGACACTGTGGACAGTGACCGACAGCGCAGACAGAGACTGACAGCACAGACAGAGACGGAGAGTGCGGACAGAGATGGACAGTGCAGATAGAGAAAGGCACTGTGGACAAAGACCGACAGTGCGGACAGAGACCGACTGTGCGGACCGAGACCGACAGTGCGGACCGAGACCGACAGTGCGGACATAGACCGACAGTGCGGACATAGACCGACAGTGCGGACATAGACCGACAGTGCGGACATAGACCGACAGTGCGGACATAGACCGACAGTGCGGACATAGACCGACAGTGCGGACATAGACCGACAGTGCGGACATAGACCGACAGTGCGGACAGAGACAGACAGTGCGGACAGAGACAGACAGTGCGGACAGAGACAGACAGTGCGGACAGAGACAGACAGGAAAGACAGAGACCGACAGGGCGGACAGAGAGACAGGGCGGACAGAGAGACAGGGCGGACAGAGAGACAGGGCGGACAGAGAGACAGGGAGGACAGAGACACAAAGTGCGGACAAAGACCGACAGCGCGGACAGTGACTGACAGCGCGGACAGAGACCGACAGCGTGGACAGAGACCGACAGCGTGGACAGAGACCGACAGTGCGGACAGAGACCAACAGTACGGACAGAGATGACAGTGCAGACAGAGACCCACAGTGCAGACAGTGACCGACAGTGCGGACAGAGACCGACAGTGCGGACAGAGGCCGACAGTGCGGACAGAGTCTGACAGTGCGGACAGAGAGCGACAGTGCGGACATGAATGACACTGCGGACAGAGACGGAAAGTGCGGATAGAGACCGACAGCCCGGACAGATTCCGCCAGGGCGGACAGAGACTGACAGTGTGGACAGAGACCGACAGTGCGGACAGAGAGCGACAGCGCGAACAGAGTCCGACAGTGCGGACATGAAAGACATTGCGGACAGAGACGGAGAGTGCGGACAGACACCGACAGCGCGGATAGAGAAAGACACTGTGGACAAAGACAGACAGTCCGGTCAGAGACCGACAGTGCAGACAGAGAAAGACACTGTGGACAGTGACCGACAGCGCGGACAGAGACCGACAGTGCGGACAGAGACCGACAGTGCGGACAGAGACCGACAGTGCGGACAAAGACCGACAGTGCAGACAGAGACTGACAGTGTGGACAGAGACAGCCAGCGCGGGCAGAGACTGAAAGTGCGGACAGAGACTGACAGTGCGGATAGAGACTGAAAGTGCGGACAGAGACCGACAGTGCAGACAGAGACAGACAGTGCGGACAGAGACAGACAGCGCGGGCAGAGACTGAAAGTGCGGACAGAGACCGACAGAGCGGACAGAGGCCGCCAGAGCAGACAGAGACTGAAAGTGCGGACCAGGACAGACAGTGCGGACAGAGGCAGACAGTGCGGACAGTGACAGATAGTGCGGACAGAGACCGACAGTGCGGACAGAGACAAACAGTGCGGACAAAGACCGACACTGCAGACAGACACAGACAGTGCGGACAGAGACTGACTACGCGGACAGACACCGACAGTGCGGATAGAGAAAGACACTATGGACAAAGACAGACAGTGGGGACAGAGAACGACAGTGCGGGCAGAGACAGACAGTGCGGACAGAGACAGACAGTGCGGACAGAGACAGACAGTGCGGACAAAGACCGACAGTGCGGACAAAGACCGACAGTGCGGACAGAGACAAACAGCGCGAACAGAGTCCGACAGTGCGGACATGAAAGACATTGCGGACAGAGACGGAGAGTGCGGACAGACACCGACAGCGCGGATAGAGAAAGACACTGTGGACAAAGACAGACAGCCCGGACAGAGACCGACAGTGCAGACAGAGAAAGACACTGTGGACAGTGACCGACAGCGCGGACAGAGACCGACAGTGCGGACAGAGACCGACAGTGCGGACAGAGACCGACAGTGCGGACAAAGACCGACAGTGCAGACAGAGACTGACAGTGTGGACAGAGACCGCCAGCGCGGGCAGAGACTGAAAGTGCGGACAGAGACTGACAGTGCGGATAGAGACTGAAAGTGCGGACAGAGACCGACAGTGCAGACAGAGACCGACAGGGCGGACAGAGACCGACAGTGCGGCCAGAGACAGACAGTGCGGACAGAGACAGACAGCGCGGGCAGAGACTGAAAGTGCGGACAGAGACCGACAGAGCGGACAGAGGCCGCCAGAGCAGACAGAGACTGAAAGTGCGGACCAGGACAGACAGTGCGGACAGAGGCAGACAGTGCGGACAGAGACCGACAGTGCGGACAGTGACAAACAGTGCGGACAAAGACCGACACTGCAGACAGACACAGACAGTGCGGACAGAGACTGACTACGCGGACAGACACCGACAGTGCGGATAGAGAAAGACACTATGGACAAAGACAGACAGTGGGGACAGAGAACGACAGTGCGGGCAGAGACAGACAGTGCGGACAGAGACAGACAGTGCGGACAGAGACAGACAGTGCGGACAGAGACAGACAGTGCGGACAGAGACAGACAGTGCGGATAGAGACAGACAGTGCGGACAGACACAGGCAGTGCGGACAGACACAGGCAGTGCGGACAGAGACCGACAGCGCGGGTAGAGACAGACAGTGCGGACAGTGACCGACAGTGCGGACAGAGACCGACAGTGCGGACAGAGACAGACAGTGCGGCCAGAGACAGACAGTGCGGACAGAGACCGACAGAGCGGACAGAGGCCGCCAGTGTGGACAGACACCGACAGTGCGGACAGAGACCGACAGTGCGGACAGAGACCGACAGTGCGGACAGAGACCGACAGTGCGCACAGAGACAGACAGAGCGGAGAGAGACAGACAGGGCGGACAGAGACAGACAGGGCGGACAGGGACAGAAAGGGCGGACAGAGACCGACAGTGCGGACAGAGACCGTCAGTGCGGACAGTGACCGTCAGTGCGGACAGTGACCGCAGTGCGGACAGAGACCGACAGTGCGGACAGAGAAAGACACTGTGGACAGTGACCGACAGCGCGGACAGAGACTGACAGTGCGGACAGAGACCGACAGTGCGGACAGAGACCGACAGTGCGGACAGAGACCGACAGTGCGGACAGAGACTGACAGTGTGGACAGAGATGGACAGTGCGGATGGAGAAAGGCACTATGGACAAAGACAGACAGTGTGGACAGAGACAGACAGCGCGGGCAGAGACTGAAAGTGCGGACAGAGACTGACAGTGCGGATAGAGACTGAAAGTGCGGACAGAGACCGACAGGGCGGACAGAGACCGACAGGGCGGACAGAGACCGACAGTGCGGCCAGAGACAGACAGTGCGGACAGAGACAGACAGCGCGGGCAGAGACTGAAAGTGCGGACCAGGACAGACAGTGCGGACAGAGGCAGACAGTGCGGACAGAGACAGACAGTCCGGACAGAGACCGACAGTGCGGACAGATACAAAGAGTGCGGACAAAGACCGACACTGCAGACAGACACAGACAGTGCGGACAGAGACTGACTACGCGGACAGACACCGACAGTGCGGATAGAGAAAGACACTATGGACAAAGACAGATAGTGGGGACAGAGACCGACAGTGCGGACAGAGACAGACAGTGTGGACAGAGACAGACAGTGCGGACAGAGACAGACAGTGCGGACAGAGACAGACAGTGCGGCCAGACACAGACAGTGCGGACAGACACAGGCAGTGCGGACAGACACAGGCAGTGCGGACAGAGACCGACAGCGCGGGCAGAGACAGACAGTGCGGACAGTGACCGACAGTGCGGACAGAGTCCGACAGTGCGGACAGAGACCGACAGTGCGGACAGAGACCGACAGTGCGGACAGAGACAGACAGTGCGGCCAGAGACAGACAGTGCGGACAGAGACCGACAGAGCGGACAGTGGCCGCCAGTGTGGAGAGAGACCGACAGTGCGGACAGAGACCGACAGTGCGGACAGAGACCGACAGTGCGCACAGAGACAGACAGAGCGGAGAGAGACAGACAGGGCGGACAGAGACCGACAGGGCAGACAGAGATAGACAGGGCGGACAGAGACCGACAGTGCGGACAGAGACCGACAGTGCGGACAGAGACCGACAGTGCGGACAGAGACCGACAGTGTGGACAGAGAAAGACACTATGGACAAAGACAGACAGTGTGGACAGAGACAGACAGCGCGGGCAGAGACTGAAAGTGCGGACAGAGACCGACAGTGCAGACAGAGACCGACAGTGCGGACAGAGACCGACAGTGCGGACAGAGACCGACAGTGCGGACAGAGACCGACAGTGCAGACGGAGACCGACAGTGCGGCCAGAGACAAACAGTGCGGACAGAGACCGAAAGTGTGGACAGAAACAGACAGCGCGGGCAGAGACTGAAAGTGCGGACAGAGACCGGCAGAGCGGACAGAGGCCGCCAGAGCAGACAGAGACTGGAAGTGCGGACCAAGACAGACAGTGCGGACAGAAACAGACAGTGCAGACAGAGACCGACAGAGCAGACAGAGACTGACTACACGGATAGACACTGACAGTGCGGATAGAGAAAGACACTATGGACAAAGACAGACAGTGGGGACAGAGAAGGACAGTGCGGACAGAGACAGACAGTGCGGACAGAGACAGACAGTGCGGACAGAGACAGACAGTGCGGACAGAGACAGACAGTGCGGACAGAGACAGACAGTGCGGACAGAGACAGACAGTGCGGACAGAGACAGACAGTGCGGACAGACACAGGCAGTGCGGACAGATACACGCAGTGCGGACAGAGACCGACAGTGCGGAGAGTGACCGACAGTGCGGACAGAGTCCGACAGTGCGGACAGAGACCGACAGTGCGGACAGAGACCGACAGTGCGGACAGAGACAGACAGTGCGGCCAGAGACAGACAGTGCCGACAGAGACCGACAGAGCGGACAGAGGCCGCCAGTGTGGACAGAGACCGACAGTGCGGACAGAGACCGACAGTGCGGACAGAGACCGACAGTGCGCACAGAGACAGACAGAGCGGAGAGAGACAGACAGGGCGGACAGAGACAGACAGGGCGGACAGAGATAGACAGGGCGGACAGAGACAGACAGTGTGGACATAGACCGACAGTGCGGACATAGACCGACAGTGCGGACATAGACCGACAGTGCGGACAGAGACCGACTGTGCGGACCGAGACCGTCAGTGCGGACCGAGACCGACAGTGCGGACATAGACCGACAGTGCGGACATAGACCGACAGTGCGGACATAGACCGACAGTGCGGACATAGACCGACAGTGCGGACATAGACCGACAGTGCGGACATAGACCGACAGTGCGGACATAGACCGACAGTGCGGACAGAGACAGACAGTGCGGACAGAGACAGACAGTGCGGACAGAGACAGACAGTGCGGACAGAGACAGACAGGAAAGACAGAGACCGACAGGGCGGACAGAGAGACAGGGTGGACAGAGAGACAGGGCGGACAGAGAGACAGGGCGGACAGAGAGACAGGGAGGACAGAGACACAAAGTGCGGACAAAGACCGACAGCGCGGACAGTGACTGACAGCGCGGACAGAGACCGACAGCGTGGACAGAGACCGACAGCGTGGACAGAGACCGACAGCGCGGACAGAGACCGACAGTGCGGACAGAGACCAACAGTACGGACAGAGATGACAGTGCAGACAGAGACCCACAGTGCAGACAGAGACCGACAGTGCGGACAGAGACCGACAGTGCGGACAGAAACCGACAGTGCGGACAGAGACCGACAGTGCGGACCGAGACCGACAGTGCGGACAGAGACCGACAGTGCGGACATAGACGGACAGTGCGGACAGAGACAGACAGTGCGGACAGAGACAGACAGTGCGGACATAGACCGACAGTGCGGACATAGACCGACAGTGCGGACATAGACCGACAGTGCGGACCGAGACCGACAGTGCGGACATAGACCGACAGTGCGGACATAGACGGACAGTGCGGACAGAGACAGACAGTGCGGACAGAGACAGACAGTGCGGACATAGACCGACAGTGCGGACATAGACGGACAGTGCGGACAGAGACAGACAGTGCGGACAGAGACAGACAGTGCGGACAGAGACAGACAGTGCGGACATAGACCGACAGTGCGGACATAGACCGACAGTGCGGACATCGACCGACAGTGCGGACATAGACCGACAGTGCGGACATAGACCGACAGTGCGGACAGAGACAGACAGTGCGGACAGAGACAGACAGTGCGGACAGAGACAGACAGTGCGGACAGAGACAGACAGTGCGGACAGAGACAGACAGGAAAGACAGAGCCCGACAGGGCGGACAGAGAGACAGGGCGGACAGAGAGACAGGGCGGACAGAGAGACAGGGAGGACAGAGACACAAAGTGCGGACAAAGACCGACAGCGCGGACAGTGACTGACAGTGCGGACAGAGACCGACAGCGTGGACAGAGACCGACAGCGTGGACAGAGACCGACAGTGCGGACAGAGACCGACAGTGCGGACAGAGACCAACAGTACGGACAGAGATGACAGTGCAGACAGAGACCGACAGTGCGGACAGAAACCGACAGTGCGGACAGAAACCGACAGTGCGGACAGAGGCCGACAGTGCGGACAGAGTCTGACAGTGCGGACAGAGAGCGACAGTGCGGACATGAATGACACTGCGGACAGAGACGGAAAGTGCGGATAGAGACCGACAGCCCGGACAGATTCCGCCAGGGCGGACAGAGACCGACAGTGCGGACAGAGACCGACAGTGCGGACAGAGAGCGACAGTGCGGACAGAGAGCGACAGTGCGGACAGAGAGCGACAGTGCGGACAGAGAGCGACAGTGCGGACAGAGACAGACAGTGTGGACAGAGACAGACAGTGCGGACAGAGACAGACAGTGCGGACAGAGACAGACAGTGCGGACAGACACAGACAGTGCGGACAGACACAGGCAGTGCGGACAGACACAGGCAGTGCGGACAGAGACCGACAGCGCGGGCAGAGACAGACAGTGCGGACAGTGACCGACAGTGCGGACAGGGTCCGACAGTGCGGACAGAGACCGAGAGTGCGGACAGAGACCGACAGTGCGGACAGAGACAGACAGTGCGGCCAGAGACAGACAGTGCGGACAGAGACCGACAGAGCGGACAGTGGCCGCCAGTGTGGACAGAGACCGACAGTGCGGACAGAGACCGACAGTGCGGACAGAGACCGACAGTGCGCACAGAGACAGACAGAGCGGAGAGAGACAGACAGGGCGGACAGAGACAGACAGGGCAGACAGAGATAGACAGGGCGGACAGAGACCGACAGTGCGGACAGAGACCGACAGTGCGGACAGAGACCGACAGTGCGGACAGAGACCGACAGTGCGGACAGAGACCGACAGTGCGGACAGAGACCGACAGTGTGGACAGAGAAAGACACTATGGACAAAGACAGACAGTGTGGACAGAGACAGACAGCGCGGGCAGAGACTGAAAGTGCGGACAGAGACCGACAGTGCAGACAGAGACCGACAGTGCGGACAGAGACCGACAGTGCGGACAGAGACCGACAGTGCGGACAGAGACCGACAGTGCAGACGGAGACCGACAGTGCGGCCAGAGACAAACAGTGCGGACAGAGACCGAAAGTGTGGACAGAAACAGACAGCGCGGGCAGAGACTGAAAGTGCGGACAGAGACCGGCAGAGCGGACAGAGGCCGCCAGAGCAGACAGAGACTGGAAGTGCGGACCAAGACAGACAGTGCGGACAGAAACAGACAGTGCAGACAGAGACCGACAGAGCAGACAGAGACTGACTACACGGATAGACACTGACAGTGCGGATAGAGAAAGACACTATGGACAAAGACAGACAGTGGGGACAGAGAAGGACAGTGCGGACAGAGACAGACAGTGCGGACAGAGACAGACAGTGCGGACAGAGACAGACAGTGCGGACAGAGACAGACAGTGCGGACAGAGACAGACAGTGCGGACAGAGACAGACAGTGCGGACAGAGACAGACAGTGCGGACAGACACAGGCAGTGCGGACAGATACACGCAGTGCGGACAGAGACCGACAGTGCGGAGAGTGACCGACAGTGCGGACAGAGTCCGACAGTGCGGACAGAGACCGACAGTGCGGACAGAGACCGACAGTGCGGACAGAGACAGACAGTGCGGCCAGAGACAGACAGTGCCGACAGAGACCGACAGAGCGGACAGAGGCCGCCAGTGTGGACAGAGACCGACAGTGCGGACAGAGACCGACAGTGCGGACAGAGACCGACAGTGCGCACAGAGACAGACAGAGCGGAGAGAGACAGACAGGGCGGACAGAGACAGACAGGGCGGACAGAGATAGACAGGGCGGACAGAGACAGACAGTGTGGACATAGACCGACAGTGCGGACATAGACCGACAGTGCGGACATAGACCGACAGTGCGGACAGAGACCGACTGTGCGGACCGAGACCGTCAGTGCGGACCGAGACCGACAGTGCGGACATAGACCGACAGTGCGGACATAGACCGACAGTGCGGACATAGACCGACAGTGCGGACATAGACCGACAGTGCGGACATAGACCGACAGTGCGGACATAGACCGACAGTGCGGACATAGACCGACAGTGCGGACAGAGACAGACAGTGCGGACAGAGACAGACAGTGCGGACAGAGACAGACAGTGCGGACAGAGACAGACAGGAAAGACAGAGACCGACAGGGCGGACAGAGAGACAGGGTGGACAGAGAGACAGGGCGGACAGAGAGACAGGGCGGACAGAGAGACAGGGAGGACAGAGACACAAAGTGCGGACAAAGACCGACAGCGCGGACAGTGACTGACAGCGCGGACAGAGACCGACAGCGTGGACAGAGACCGACAGCGTGGACAGAGACCGACAGCGCGGACAGAGACCGACAGTGCGGACAGAGACCAACAGTACGGACAGAGATGACAGTGCAGACAGAGACCCACAGTGCAGACAGAGACCGACAGTGCGGACAGAGACCGACAGTGCGGACAGAAACCGACAGTGCGGACAGAGACCGACAGTGCGGACCGAGACCGACAGTGCGGACAGAGACCGACAGTGCGGACATAGACGGACAGTGCGGACAGAGACAGACAGTGCGGACAGAGACAGACAGTGCGGACATAGACCGACAGTGCGGACATAGACCGACAGTGCGGACATAGACCGACAGTGCGGACCGAGACCGACAGTGCGGACATAGACCGACAGTGCGGACATAGACGGACAGTGCGGACAGAGACAGACAGTGCGGACAGAGACAGACAGTGCGGACATAGACCGACAGTGCGGACATAGACGGACAGTGCGGACAGAGACAGACAGTGCGGACAGAGACAGACAGTGCGGACAGAGACAGACAGTGCGGACATAGACCGACAGTGCGGACATAGACCGACAGTGCGGACATCGACCGACAGTGCGGACATAGACCGACAGTGCGGACATAGACCGACAGTGCGGACAGAGACAGACAGTGCGGACAGAGACAGACAGTGCGGACAGAGACAGACAGTGCGGACAGAGACAGACAGTGCGGACAGAGACAGACAGGAAAGACAGAGCCCGACAGGGCGGACAGAGAGACAGGGCGGACAGAGAGACAGGGCGGACAGAGAGACAGGGAGGACAGAGACACAAAGTGCGGACAAAGACCGACAGCGCGGACAGTGACTGACAGTGCGGACAGAGACCGACAGCGTGGACAGAGACCGACAGCGTGGACAGAGACCGACAGTGCGGACAGAGACCGACAGTGCGGACAGAGACCAACAGTACGGACAGAGATGACAGTGCAGACAGAGACCGACAGTGCGGACAGAAACCGACAGTGCGGACAGAGGCCGACAGTGCGGACAGAGTCTGACAGTGCGGACAGAGAGCGACAGTGCGGACATGAATGACACTGCGGACAGAGACGGAAAGTGCGGATAGAGACCGACAGCCCGGACAGATTCCGCCAGGGCGGACAGAGACCGACAGTGCGGACAGAGACCGACAGTGCGGACAGAGAGCGACAGTGCGGACAGAGAGCGACAGTGCGGACAGAGAGCGACAGTGCGGACAGAGAGCGACAGTGCGGACAGAGACAGACAGTGTGGACAGAGACAGACAGTGCGGACAGAGACAGACAGTGCGGACAGAGACAGACAGTGCGGACAGACACAGACAGTGCGGACAGACACAGGCAGTGCGGACAGACACAGGCAGTGCGGACAGAGACCGACAGCGCGGGCAGAGACAGACAGTGCGGACAGTGACCGACAGTGCGGACAGGGTCCGACAGTGCGGACAGAGACCGAGAGTGCGGACAGAGACCGACAGTGCGGACAGAGACAGACAGTGCGGCCAGAGACAGACAGTGCGGACAGAGACCGACAGAGCGGACAGTGGCCGCCAGTGTGGACAGAGACCGACAGTGCGGACAGAGACCGACAGTGCGGACAGAGACCGACAGTGCGCACAGAGACAGACAGAGCGGAGAGAGACAGACAGGGCGGACAGAGACAGACAGGGCAGACAGAGATAGACAGGGCGGACAGAGACCGACAGTGCGGACAGAGACCGACAGTGCGGACAGAGACCGACAGTGCGGACAGAGACCGACAGTGTGGACAGAGAAAGACACTATGGACAAAGACAGACAGTGTGGACAGAGACAGACAGCGCGGGCAGAGACTGAAAGTGCGGACAGAGACCGACAGTGCAGACAGAGACCGACAGTGCGGACAGAGACCGACAGTGCGGACAGAGACCGACAGTGCGGACAGAGACCGACAGTGCAGACAGAGACCGACAGTGCGGCCAGAGACAAACAGTGCGGACAGAGACCGAAAGTGTGGACAGAAACAGACAGCGCGGGCAGAGACTGAAAGTGCGGACAGAGACCGGCAGAGCGGACAGAGGCCGCCAGAGCAGACAGAGACTGGAAGTGCGGACCAAGACAGACAGTGCGGACAGAAACAGACAGTGCAGACAGAGACCGACAGAGCAGACAGAGACTGACTACACGGAAAGACACTGACAGTGCGGATAGAGAAAGACACTATGGACAAAGACAGACAGTGGGGACAGAGAACGACAGTGCGGACAGAGACAGACAGTGCGGACAGAGACAGACAGTGCGGACAGAGACAGACAGTGCGGACAGAGACAGACAGTGCGGACAGAGACAGACAGTGCGGACAGAGACAGACAGTGCGGACAGACACAGGCAGTGCGGACAGATACAGGCAGTGCGGACAGAGACCGACAGTGCGGAGAGTGACCGACAGTGCGGACAGAGTCCGACAGTGCGGACAGAGACCGACAGTGCGGACAGAGACCGACAGTGCGGACAGAGACAGACAGTGCGGCCAGAGACAGACAGTGCCGACAGAGACCGACAGAGCGGACAGAGGCCGCCAGTGTGGACAGAGACCGACAGTGCGGACAGAGACCGACAGTGCGGACAGAGACCGACAGTGCGCACAGAGACAGACAGAGCGGACAGAGACAGACAGGGCGGACAGAGATAGACAGGGCGGACAGAGACAGACAGTGTGGACATAGACCGACAGTGCGGACATAGACCGACAGTGCAGACATAGACCGACAGTGCGGACAGAGACCGACTGTGCGGACCGAGACCGACAGTGCGGACCGAGACCGACAGTGCGGACATAGACCGACAGTGCGGACATAGACGGACAGTGCGGACATAGACCGACAGTGCGGACATAGACCGACAGTGCGGACATAGACCGACAGTGCGGACATAGACCGACAGTGCGGACAGAGACAGACAGTGCGGACAGAGACAGACAGTGCGGACAGAGACAGACAGTGCGGACAGAGACAGACAGGAAAGACAGAGACCGACAGGGCGGACAGAGAGACAGGGCGGACAGAGAGACAGGGCGGACAGAGAGACAGGGAGGACAGAGACACAAAGTGCGGACAAAGACCGACAGCGCGGACAGTGACTGACAGCGCGGACAGAGACCGACAGCGTGGACAGAGACCGACAGCGTGGACAGAGACCGACAGTGCGGACAGAGACCGACAGTGCGGACAGAGACCAACAGTACGGACAGAGATGACAGTGCAGACAGAGACCCACAGTGCAGACAGAGACCGACAGTGCGGACAGAAACCGACAGTGCGGACAGAGGCCGACAGTGCGGACAGAGTCTGACAGTGCGGACAGAGAGCGACAGTGCGGACATGAATGACACTGCGGACAGAGACGGAAAGTGTGGATAGAGACCGACAGCCCGGACAGATTCCGCCAGGGCGGACAGAGACCGACAGTGCGGACAGAGACCGACAGTGCGGACAGAGAGCGACAGTGCGGACAGAGAGCGACAGTGCGGACAGAGACAGACAGTGCGGCCAGAGACAGACAGTGCCGACAGAGACCGACAGAGCGGACAGAGGCCGCCAGTGTGGACAGAGACCGACAGTGCGGACAGAGACCGACAGTGCGGACAGAGACCGACAGTGCGCACAGAGACAGACAGAGCGGAGAGAGACAGACAGGGCGGACAGAGACAGACAGGGCGGACAGAGATAGACAGGGCGGACAGAGACCGACAGTGCGGACAGAGACCGACAGTGCGGACAGAGACCGACAGTGCGGACAGAGACCGACAGTGCGGACAGAGACCGACAGTGTGGACAGAGAAAGACACGATGGACAAAGACAGACAGTGTGGACAGAGACAGACAGCGCGGGCAGAGACTGAAAGTGCGGACAGAGACCGACAGTGCAGACAGAGACCGACAGTGCGGACAGAGACCGACAGTGCGGACAGAGACCGACAGTGCAGACAGAGGCCGACAGTGCGGCCAGAGACAGACAGTGCGGACAGAGACCGAAAGTGTGGACAGAAACAGACAGCGCGGGCAGAGACTGAAAGTGCGGACAGAGACCGCCAGAGCGGACAGAGGCCGCCAGAGCAGACAGAGACTGGAAGTGCGGACCAAGACAGACAGTGCGGACAGAAACAGACAGTGCAGACAGAGACCGACAGAGCAGACAGAGACTGAGTACACGGATAGACATTGATAGTGCGGATAGAGAAAGACACCATGGACAAAGACAGACAGTGCGGACAGAGACAGACAGAGCGGACAGAGAAAGACAGTGCGGACAGACACAGACAGTGCGGACAGAGACCGACAGTGCAGACAGAGACCGACAGTGCGGACAGAGACCGTCAGTGCGGACAGTGACCTACAGTGCGGACAGAGACCGACAGTGCGGACAGAGACCGACAGTGTGGACCGAGAAAGACACTATGGACAAAGACAGACAGTGTGGACAGAGACAGACAGCGCGGGCAGAGACCGACAGTGCGGACAGAGACCGACAGTGCGGACAGAGACCGACAGTGCGGACAGAGACCGACAGTGCGGACAGAGACCGACAGTGCGGACAGAGACCGACAGTGCGGACAGAGACCGACAGTGCGGACAGAGACCGACAGTGCGGACAGAGACCGACAGTGCGGGCAGAGACCGACAGTGCGGACAGAGACCGACAGCGCGGATAGAGAAAGACACTGTGGACAAAGACCGACAGTGCGGACAGAGACCGACAGTGCAGACAGAGAAAGACACTGTGGACAGTGACCGACAGCGCAGACAGAGACTGACAGCACAGACAGAGACGGAGAGTGCGGACAGAGATGGACAGTGCAGATAGAGAAAGGCACTGTGGACAGAGACCGACAGTGCGGACAGAGACCGACAGTGTGGACAGAGACCGACAGTGCGGACAGAGACCGACAGTGTGGACAGTGATGGACAGTGCGCATAGAGAAAGACACTATGGACAAAGACAGACAGTGTGGACAGAGACCGACAGCGCGGGCAGAGACCGCAAGTGCGGACAGAGACCGACAGAGCGGACAGAGGCCGCCAGAGTGGACAGAGACTGAAAGTGCGGACAGAGACAGACGATGCGGACAGAGACAGACAGTGCAGACAGAGACCAACAATGCGGACAGAGACCGACAGTGCAGACAGAGACCGACAGAGCAGACAGAGACTGATTCCGTGGATAGACACCGACAGTGTGGACAGTGATGGACAGTGCGCATAGAGAAAGACACTATGGACAAAGACAGACAGTGTGGACAGAGACCGACAGCGCGGGCAGAGACTGACAGTGCGGACAGACACAGACAGTGCGGACAGACACAGACAGTGCGGACAGAGACCGACAGTGCGGACAAAGACCGACAGTGCGGACAAAGACCGACAGTGCGGACAGAGACCGACAGTGCGGACAGAGACCGACAGTGCGGATAGAGACCGACAGTGCGGACAGAGACCGACAGTGCGGACAGAGACCGACAGTGTGGACAGAGACAGACAGTGCAGACAGAGACCAACAATGCGGACAGAGACCGACAGTGCAGACAGAGACCGACAGAGCAGACAGAGACTGACTACGCGGATAGACACTGACAGTGCGGATAGAGAAAGACACGATGGACAAAGACAGACAGTGCGGACAGACACAGACAGAGCGGACAGAGAAAGACAGTGCGGACAGAGACCGACAGTGCGGACAGAGACCGACAGTGCGGACAGAGACCGACAGTGCGGACAGAGACCGACAGTGCGGACAGAGACCGACAGTGCGGACTGAGACCGACAGTGCGGACAGAGACCGACAGTGCGGACAGAGACCGACAGTGCGGGCAGAGACCGACAGTGCGGGCAGAGACCGACAGTGCGGGCAGAGACCGACAGTGCGGACAGAGACAGACAGTGCGGCCAGAGACAGACAGTGCGGACAGAGACCGACAGAGCGGACAGAGGCCGCCACTGCGGACAGAGACCGACAGTGCGGACAGAGAGCGACAGTGCGGACAGAGACCGACAGTGCGCACAGAGACAGACAGAGCGGAGAGAGACAGACAGGGCGGACAGAGACAGACAGGGCGGACAGAGATAGACAGGGCGGTCAGAGACCGACAGTGCGGGCAGAGACTGAAAGTGCGGACAGAGACCGACAGAGCGGACAGAGGCCGCCAGAGCAGACAGAGACTGAAAGTGCGGACCAGGACAGACAGTGCGGACAGAGGCAGACAGTGCGGACAGAGACAGACAGTGCGGACAGAGACCGAAAGTGTGGACAGAAACAGACAGCGCGGGCAGAGACTGAAAGTGCGGACAGAGACCGCCAGAGCGGACAGAGGCCGCCAGAGCAGACAGAGACTGGAAGTGCGGACCAAGACAGACAGTGCGGACAGAAACAGACAGTGCAGACAGAAACCGACAGAGCAGACAGAGACTGACTACACGGATAGACACTGACAGTGCGGATAGAGAAAGACACTATGGACAAAGACAGACAGTGCGGACAGAGACAGACAGAGCGGACAGAGAAAGACAGTGCGGACAGACACAGACAGTGCGGACAGAGACCGACAGTGCGGACAGAGACCGACAGTGCGGACAGAGACCGACAGTGCGGACAGAGACCGACAGTGCGGACAGAGACCGACAGTGCGGACAGAGACCGACAGTGCGGACAGAGACCGACACTGCGGACAGAGACCGACAGTGCGGACAAAGACCAACAGTGCAGACAGACACAGACAGTGCTGACAGACACAGGCAGTGCGGACAGACACAGGCAGTGCGGACAGAGACCGACAGCACGGGGAGAGACAGACAGTGCGGACAGTGACCGACAGTGCGGACAGAGACCGACAGAGCGGACAGAGGCCGCCAGTGTGGACAGAGACCGACAGTGCGGACAGAGACCGACAGTGTGGACAGAGACCGACAGCGTGGACAGAGACCGACAGAGCGCACAGAGACAGACAGAGCGGAGAGAGACAGACAGGGCGGACAGAGACAGACAGGGCGGACAGAGATAGACAGGGTGGACAGAGACCGACAGTGCGGACAGAGACCGACAGTGCGGACAGAGACCGTCAGTGCGGACAGTGGCCGACAGTGCGGACAGAGACCGACAGTGCGGACAGAGACCGACAGTGCGGACAGAGACCGACAGTGTGGACAGAGAAAGACACGATGGACAAAGACAGACAGTGTGGACAAAGACAGACAGCGCGGGCAGAGACTGAAAGTGCGGACAGAGACTGACAGTGCGGATAGAGACTGAAAGTGCGGACAGAGACCGACAGTGCAGACATAGACCGACAGTGCGGACAGAGACTGACAGTGCAGATAGAGAAAGGCACTGTGGACAAAGACCGACAGTGCGGACAGAGACCGACAGTGTGGACAGAGATGGACAGTGCGGACAGAGACCAACAGTGTGGACAGTGATGGACAGTGCGCATAGAGAAAGACACTATGGACAAAGACAGACAGTGTGGACAGAGACCGACAGCGCGGGCAGAGACCGCAAGTGCGGACAGAGACCGACAGAGCGGACAGAGGCCGCCAGAGTGGACAGAGACTGAAAGTGCGGACAGAGACAGACGATGCGGACAGAGACAGACAGTGCAGACAGAGACCAACAATGCGGACAGAGACCGACAGTGCAGACAGAGACCGACAGAGCAGACAGAGACTGATTCCGTGGATAGACACCGACAGTGTGGACAGTGATGGACAGTGCGCATAGAGAAAGACACTATGGACAAAGACAGACAGTGTGGACAGAGACCGACAGCGCGGGCAGAGACTGACAGTGCGGACAGACACAGACAGTGCGGACAGACACAGACAGTGCGGACAGAGACCGACAGTGCGGACAAAGACCGACAGTGCGGACAAAGACCGACAGTGCGGACAGAGACCGACAGTGCGGACAGAGACCGACAGTGCGGATAGAGACCGACAGTGCGGACAGAGACCGACAGTGCGGACAGAGACCGACAGTGTGGACAGAGACAGACAGTGCAGACAGAGACCAACAATGCGGACAGAGACCGACAGTGCAGACAGAGACCGACAGAGCAGACAGAGACTGACTACGCGGATAGACACTGACAGTGCGGATAGAGAAAGACACGATGGACAAAGACAGACAGTGCGGACAGACACAGACAGAGCGGACAGAGAAAGACAGTGCGGACAGAGACCGACAGTGCGGACAGAGACCGACAGTGCGGACAGAGACCGACAGTGCGGACAGAGACCGACAGTGCGGACAGAGACCGACAGTGCGGACTGAGACCGACAGTGCGGACAGAGACCGACAGTGCGGACAGAGACCGACAGTGCGGGCAGAGACCGACAGTGCGGGCAGAGACCGACAGTGCGGGCAGAGACCGACAGTGCGGACAGAGACAGACAGTGCGGCCAGAGACAGACAGTGCGGACAGAGACCGACAGAGCGGACAGAGGCCGCCACTGCGGACAGAGACCGACAGTGCGGACAGAGAGCGACAGTGCGGACAGAGACCGACAGTGCGCACAGAGACAGACAGAGCGGAGAGAGACAGACAGGGCGGACAGAGACAGACAGGGCGGACAGAGATAGACAGGGCGGTCAGAGACCGACAGTGCGGGCAGAGACTGAAAGTGCGGACAGAGACCGACAGAGCGGACAGAGGCCGCCAGAGCAGACAGAGACTGAAAGTGCGGACCAGGACAGACAGTGCGGACAGAGGCAGACAGTGCGGACAGAGACAGACAGTGCGGACAGAGACCGAAAGTGTGGACAGAAACAGACAGCGCGGGCAGAGACTGAAAGTGCGGACAGAGACCGCCAGAGCGGACAGAGGCCGCCAGAGCAGACAGAGACTGGAAGTGCGGACCAAGACAGACAGTGCGGACAGAAACAGACAGTGCAGACAGAAACCGACAGAGCAGACAGAGACTGACTACACGGATAGACACTGACAGTGCGGATAGAGAAAGACACTATGGACAAAGACAGACAGTGCGGACAGAGACAGACAGAGCGGACAGAGAAAGACAGTGCGGACAGACACAGACAGTGCGGACAGAGACCGACAGTGCGGACAGAGACCGACAGTGCGGACAGAGACCGACAGTGCGGACAGAGACCGACAGTGCGGACAGAGACCGACAGTGCGGACAGAGACCGACAGTGCGGACAGAGACCGACACTGCGGACAGAGACCGACAGTGCGGACAAAGACCAACAGTGCAGACAGACACAGACAGTGCTGACAGACACAGGCAGTGCGGACAGACACAGGCAGTGCGGACAGAGACCGACAGCACGGGGAGAGACAGACAGTGCGGACAGTGACCGACAGTGCGGACAGAGACCGACAGAGCGGACAGAGGCCGCCAGTGTGGACAGAGACCGACAGTGCGGACAGAGACCGACAGTGTGGACAGAGACCGACAGCGTGGACAGAGACCGACAGAGCGCACAGAGACAGACAGAGCGGAGAGAGACAGACAGGGCGGACAGAGACAGACAGGGCGGACAGAGATAGACAGGGTGGACAGAGACCGACAGTGCGGACAGAGACCGACAGTGCGGACAGAGACCGTCAGTGCGGACAGTGGCCGACAGTGCGGACAGAGACCGACAGTGCGGACAGAGACCGACAGTGCGGACAGAGACCGACAGTGTGGACAGAGAAAGACACGATGGACAAAGACAGACAGTGTGGACAAAGACAGACAGCGCGGGCAGAGACTGAAAGTGCGGACAGAGACTGACAGTGCGGATAGAGACTGAAAGTGCGGACAGAGACCGACAGTGCAGACATAGACCGACAGTGCGGACAGAGACTGACAGTGCGGACAGAGGCCGACAGTGCGGACAGAGACCGACAGTGCGGCCAGAGACAGACAGTGCGGACAGAGACCGAAAGTGTGGACAGAAACAGACAGCGCGGGCAGAGACTGAAAGTGCGGACAGAGACCGCCAGAGCGGACAGAGGCCGCCAGAGCAGACAGAGACTGGAAGTGCGGACCAAGACAGACAGTGCGGACAGAAACAGACAGTGCAGACAGAGACCGACAGAGCAGACAGAGACTGACTACGCGGATAGACACTGACAGTGCGGATAGAGAAAGACACTATGGACAAAGACAGACAGTGCGGACAGAGACAGACAGTGCGGACAGTGACAGACAGTGCGGACAGAGACCGACAGTGCGGACAGAGACCGACAGTGCGGACAGAGACCGACAGTGCGGACAGAGACCGACATTGCGGACAGAGACCGACAGCGCGGACAGAGACCGACAGCGCGGACAGAGACCGACAGTGCGGACAGAGACCGACAGTGCGGACAGAGACAGACAGTGCGCACAGAGACCGACAGGGTGCACAGAGACCGACAGTGCGCACAGAGACCGGCAGTGCGGACAGAGAGCGACAGTGCAGACAGAGACCGACAGTGCGTACAGAGACCGACAGTGCGGACAGAGACCGACAGTGCGGACAGAGACCGACAGTGCGGATAGAGACCGACAGTGCGGACAGAGACCGACAGTGCGGACAGAGACCGACAGTGTGGACAGAGACCGACAGTGCGGACAGAGACCGACAGTGCGGACAGAGACCGACAGTGCGGACAGAGACAGACAGTGCGCACAGAGACCGACAGGGTGCACAGAGACCGACAGTGCGCACAGAGACCGGCAGTGCGGACAGAGAGCGACAGTGCAGACAGAGACCGACAGTGCGTACAGAGACCGACAGTGCGGACAGAGACCAACAGTGCGGACAGAGACCGACAGTGCGGATAGAGACCGACAGTGCGGACAGAGACCGACAGTGCGGACAGAGACCGACAGTGTGGACAGAGACCGACAGTGCGGACAGAGACCGACAGTGTGGACAGTGATGGACAGTGCGCATAGAGAAAGACACTATGGACAAAGACAGACAGTGTGGACAGAGACCGACAGCGCGGGCAGAGACCGCAAGTGCGGACAGAGACCGACAGAGCGGACAGAGGCCGCCAGAGTGGACAGAGACTGAAAGTGCGGACAGAGACAGACGATGCGGACAGAGACAGACAGTGCAGACAGAGACCAACAATGTGGACAGAGACCGACAGTGCAGACAGAGACCGACAGAGCAGACAGAGACTGATTCCGTGGATAGACACCGACAGTGTGGACAGTGATGGACAGTGCACATAGAGAAAGACACTATGGACAAAGACAGACAGTGTGGACAGAGACCGACAGCGCGGGCAGAGACTGAAAGTGCGGACAGAGACCGACAGAGCGGACAGAGGCCGCCAGAGTGGACAGAGACTGAAAGTGCGGACAGAGACAGACAGTGCAGACAGAGACCAACAATGCGGACAGAGACCGACAGTGCAGACAGAGACCGACAGAGCAGACAGAGACTGACTCCGTGGATAGACACCGACAGTGCGGATAGAGAAAGACACGATGGACAAAGACAGACAGTGCGGACAGAGACAGACAGAGCGGACAGAGAAAGACAGTGCGGACAGAG
Source organism: Mustelus asterias (assembly GCF_964213995.1). Classification (NCBI taxonomy): domain Eukaryota; kingdom Metazoa; phylum Chordata; class Chondrichthyes; order Carcharhiniformes; family Triakidae; genus Mustelus; species Mustelus asterias. The sequence continues at coordinate 61,778,488 of NC_135809.1, read as the reverse complement.
ACCGACAGTGCGGACAGAGACCGACAGTGCGGACAGAGACCGACAGTGCGGACAGAGACCGACAGTGCGGACAGAGACCGACAGTGCGGACAGAGACCGACAGTGCGGACAGACACCGACAGCGCGGATAGAGAAAGACACTGTGGACAAAGATAGACAGTCCGGATAGAGACCGACAGTGCAGACAGAGACTGACTACGCAGACAGACACTGACAGCGCGGATAGAGAAAGACACTGTGGACAAAGACCGACAGTGCGGACAGAGACCGACAGTGCAGACAAAGACACTGTGGACAGTGACCGACAGCGCAGACAGAGACTGACAGCACAGACAGAGACGGAGAGTGCGGACAGAGATGGACAGTGCAGATAGAGAAAGGCACTGTGGACAAAGACCGACAGTGCGGACAGAGACCGACTGTGCGGACCGAGACCGACAGTGCGGACATAGACCGACAGTGCGGACATAGACCGACAGTGCGGACATAGACCGACAGTGCGGACATAGACCGACAGTGCGGACATAGACCAACAGTGCGGACAGAGACAGACAGTGCGGACAGAGACAGACAGTGCGGACAGACACAGACAGTGCGGACAGAGACCGACAGTGCGGACAGAGACCGACAGTGCGGACAGAGACCGACAGTGCGGACAGAGACCGACAGTGCGGACAGAGACCGACAGTGCGGACAGAGACCGACAGTGCGGACAGAGACCGACACTGCGGACAGAGACCGACAGTGCGGACAAAGACCAACAGTGCAGACAGACACAGACAGTGCGGACAGAGACTGACTACGCGGACAGACACTGACAGTGCGGATAGAGAAAGACACTATGGACAAAGACAGACAGTGCGGACAGACACAGACAGTGCGGACAGAGACGGACAGTGCGGACAGAGACAGACAGTGCGGACAGAGACAGACAGTGAGGACAGAGACAGACAGTGCGGACAGACACAGACAGTGCTGACAGACACAGGCAGTGCGGACAGACACAGGCAGTGCGGACAGAGACCGACAGCACGGGGAGAGACAGACAGTGCGGACAGTGACCGACAGTGCGGACAGAGACCGACAGAGCGGACAGAGGCCGCCAGTGTGGACAGAGACCGACAGTGCGGACAGAGACCGACAGTGTGGACAGAGACCGACAGCGTGGACAGAGACCGACAGAGCGCACAGAGACAGACAGAGCGGAGAGAGACAGACAGGGCGGACAGAGACAGACAGGGCGGACAGAGATAGACAGGGTGGACAGAGACCGACAGTGCGGACAGAGACCGACAGTGCGGCCAGAGACCGTCAGTGCGGACAGTGGCCGACAGTGCGGACAGAGACCGACAGTGCGGACAGAGACCGACAGTGCGGACAGAGACCGACAGTGTGGACAGAGAAAGACACGATGGACAAAGACAGACAGTGTGGACAAAGACAGACAGCGCGGGCAGAGACTGAAAGTGCGGACAGAGACTGACAGTGAGGACAGAGACAGACAGTGCGGACAGACACAGACAGTGCTGACAGACACAGGCAGTGCGGACAGACACAGGCAGTGCGGACAGAGACCGACAGCACGGGGAGAGACAGACAGTGCGGACAGTGACCGACAGTGCGGACAGAGACCGACAGAGCGGACAGAGGCCGCCAGTGTGGACAGAGACCGACAGTGCGGACAGAGACCGACAGTGTGGACAGAGACCGACAGCGTGGACAGAGACCGACAGAGCGCACAGAGACAGACAGAGCGGAGAGAGACAGACAGGGCGGACAGAGACAGACAGGGCGGACAGAGATAGACAGGGTGGACAGAGACCGACAGTGCGGACAGAGACCGACAGTGCGGACAGAGACCGTCAGTGCGGACAGTGGCCGACAGTGCGGACAGAGACCGACAGTGCGGACAGAGACCGACAGTGCGGACAGAGACCGACAGTGTGGACAGAGAAAGACACGATGGACAAAGACAGACAGTGTGGACAAAGACAGACAGCGCGGGCAGAGACTGAAAGTGCGGACAGAGACTGACAGTGCGGATAGAGACTGAAAGTGCGGACAGAGACCGACAGTGCAGACATAGACCGACAGTGCGGACAGAGACTGACAGTGCGGACAGAGGCCGACAGTGCGGACAGAGACCGACAGTGCGGCCAGAGACAGACAGTGCGGACAGAGACCGAAAGTGTGGACAGAAACAGACAGCGCGGGCAGAGACTGAAAGTGCGGACAGAGACCGCCAGAGCGGACAGAGGCCGCCAGAGCAGACAGAGACTGGAAGTGCGGACCAAGACAGACAGTGCGGACAGAAACAGACAGTGCAGACAGAGACCGACAGAGCAGACAGAGACTGACTACGCGGATAGACACTGACAGTGCGGATAGAGAAAGACACTATGGACAAAGACAGACAGTGCGGACAGAGACAGACAGTGCGGACAGTGACAGACAGTGCGGACAGAGACCGACAGTGCGGACAGAGACCGACAGTGCGGACAGAGACCGACAGTGCGGACAGAGACCGACATTGCGGACAGAGACCGACAGCGCGGACAGAGACCGACAGCGCGGACAGAGACCGACAGTGCGGACAGAGACCGACAGTGCGGACAGAGACAGACAGTGCGCACAGAGACCGACAGGGTGCACAGAGACCGACAGTGCGCACAGAGACCGGCAGTGCGGACAGAGAGCGACAGTGCAGACAGAGACCGACAGTGCGTACAGAGACCGACAGTGCGGACAGAGACCGACAGTGCGGACAGAGACCGACAGTGCGGATAGAGACCGACAGTGCGGACAGAGACCGACAGTGCGGACAGAGACCGACAGTGCGGACAGAGACCGACAGTGCGGACAGAGACCGACAGTGCGGACAGAGACCGACAGTGCGGACAGAGACAGACAGTGCGCACAGAGACCGACAGGGTGCACAGAGACCGACAGTGCGCACAGAGACCGGCAGTGCGGACAGAGAGCGACAGTGCAGACAGAGACCGACAGTGCGTACAGAGACCGACAGTGCGGACAGAGACCAACAGTGCGGACAGAGACCGACAGTGCGGATAGAGACCGACAGTGCGGACAGAGACCGACAGTGCGGACAGAGACCGACAGTGTGGACAGAGACCGACAGTGCGGACAGAGACCGACAGTGTGGACAGTGATGGACAGTGCGCATAGAGAAAGACACTATGGACAAAGACAGACAGTGTGGACAGAGACCGACAGCGCGGGCAGAGACCGCAAGTGCGGACAGAGACCGACAGAGCGGACAGAGGCCGCCAGAGTGGACAGAGACTGAAAGTGCGGACAGAGACAGACAATGCGGACAGAGACAGACAGTGCAGACAGAGACCAACAATGTGGACAGAGACCGACAGTGCAGACAGAGACCGACAGAGCAGACAGAGACTGATTCCGTGGATAGACACCGACAGTGTGGACAGTGATGGACAGTGCGCATAGAGAAAGACACTATGGACAAAGACAGACAGTGTGGACAGAGACCGACAGCGCGGGCAGAGACTGAAAGTGCGGACAGAGACCGACAGAGCGGACAGAGGCCGCCAGAGTGGACAGAGACTGAAAGTGCGGACAGAGACAGACAGTGCAGACAGAGACCAACAATGCGGACAGAGACCGACAGTGCAGACAGAGACCGACAGAGCAGACAGAGACTGACTCCGTGGATAGACACCGACAGTGCGGATAGAGAAAGACACGATGGACAAAGACAGACAGTGCGGACAGAGACAGACAGAGCGGACAGAGAAAGACAGTGCGGACAGAGACCGACAGTGCGGACAGAGACCGACAGTGCGGACAGAGACCGACAGTGCGGACAGAGACCGACAGTGCGGACAGAGACCGACAGTGCGGACAGAGACCGACAGTGCGGACAGAGACCGACAGTGCGGACAGAGACCGACAGTGCGGACAGACACCGACAGCGCGGATAGAGAAAGACACTGTGGACAAAGATAGACAGTCCGGATAGAGACCGACAGTGCAGACAGAGACTGACTACGCAGACAGACACTGACAGCGCGGATAGAGAAAGACACTGTGGACAAAGACCGACAGTGCGGACAGAGACCGACAGTGCAGACAAAGACACTGTGGACAGTGACCGACAGCGCAGACAGAGACTGACAGCACAGACAGAGACGGAGAGTGCGGACATAGATGGACAGTGCAGATAGAGAAAGGCACTGTGGACAAAGACCGACAGTGCGGACAGAGACCGACTGTGCGGACCGAGACCGACAGTGCGGACATAGACCGACAGTGCGGACATAGACCGACAGTGCGGACATAGACCGACAGTGCGGACATAGACCGACAGTGCGGACATAGACCAACAGTGCGGACAGAGACAGACAGTGCGGACAGAGACAGACAGTGCGGACAGACACAGACAGTGCGGACAGAGACCGACAGTGCGGACAGAGACCGACAGTGCGGACAGAGACCGACAGTGCGGACAGAGACCGACAGTGCGGACAGAGACCGACAGTGCGGACAGAGACCGACAGTGCGGACAGAGACCGACACTGCGGACAGAGACCGACAGTGCGGACAAAGACCAACAGTGCAGACAGACACAGACAGTGCGGACAGAGACTGACTACGCGGACAGACACTGACAGTGCGGATAGAGAAAGACACTATGGACAAAGACAGACAGTGCGGACAGACACAGACAGTGCGGACAGAGACGGACAGTGCGGACAGAGACAGACAGTGCGGACAGAGACAGACAGTGAGGACAGAGACAGACAGTGCGGACAGACACAGACAGTGCTGACAGACACAGGCAGTGCGGACAGACACAGGCAGTGCGGACAGAGACCGACAGCACGGGGAGAGACAGACAGTGCGGACAGTGACCGACAGTGCGGACAGAGACCGACAGAGCGGACAGAGGCCGCCAGTGTGGACAGAGACCGACAGTGCGGACAGAGACCGACAGTGTGGACAGAGACCGACAGCGTGGACAGAGACCGACAGAGCGCACAGAGACAGACAGAGCGGAGAGAGACAGACAGGGCGGACAGAGACAGACAGGGCGGACAGAGATAGACAGGGTGGACAGAGACCGACAGTGCGGACAGAGACCGACAGTGCAGACAGAGACCGTCAGTGCGGACAGTGGCCGACAGTGCGGACAGAGACCGACAGTGCGGACAGAGACCGACAGTGCGGACAGAGACCGACAGTGTGGACAGAGAAAGACACGATGGACAAAGACAGACAGTGTGGACAAAGACAGACAGCGCGGGCAGAGACTGAAAGTGCGGACAGAGACTGACAGTGCGGATAGAGACTGAAAGTGCGGACAGAGACCGACAGTGCAGACATAGACCGACAGTGCGGACAGAGACTGACAGTGCGGACAGAGGCCGACAGTGCGGACAGAGACCGACAGTGCGGCCAGAGACAGACAGTGCGGACAGAGACCGAAAGTGTGGACAGAAACAGACAGCGCGGGCAGAGACTGAAAGTGCGGACAGAGACCGCCAGAGCGGACAGAGGCCGCCAGAGCAGACAGAGACTGGAAGTGCGGACCAAGACAGACAGTGCGGACAGAAACAGACAGTGCAGACAGAGACCGACAGAGCAGACAGAGACTGACTACGCGGATAGACACTGACAGTGCGGATAGAGAAAGACACTATGGACAAAGACAGACAGTGCGGACAGAGACAGACAGTGCGGACAGTGACAGACAGTGCGGACAGAGACCGACAGTGCGGACAGAGACCGACAGTGCGGACAGAGACCGACAGTGCGGACAGAGACCGACATTGCGGACAGAGACCGACAGCGCGGACAGAGACCGACAGCGCGGACAGAGACCGACAGTGCGGACAGAGACCGACAGTGCGGACAGAGACAGACAGTGCGCACAGAGACCGACAGGGTGCACAGAGACCGACAGTGCGCACAGAGACCGGCAGTGCGGACAGAGAGCGACAGTGCAGACAGAGACCGACAGTGCGTACAGAGACCGACAGTGCGGACAGAGACCGACAGTGCGGACAGAGACCGACAGTGCGGATAGAGACCGACAGTGCGGACAGAGACCGACAGTGCGGACAGAGACCGACAGTGTGGACAGAGACCGACAGTGCGGACAGAGACCGACAGTGCGGACAGAGACCGACAGTGCGGACAGAGACAGACAGTGCGCACAGAGACCGACAGGGTGCACAGAGACCGACAGTGCGCACAGAGACCGGCAGTGCGGACAGAGAGCGACAGTGCAGACAGAGACCGACAGTGCGTACAGAGACCGACAGTGCGGACAGAGACCAACAGTGCGGACAGAGACCGACAGTGCGGATAGAGACCGACAGTGCGGACAGAGACCGACAGTGCGGACAGAGACCGACAGTGTGGACAGAGACCGACAGTGCGGACAGAGACCGACAGTGTGGACAGTGATGGACAGTGCGCATAGAGAAAGACACTATGGACAAAGACAGACAGTGTGGACAGAGACCGACAGCGCGGGCAGAGACCGCAAGTGCGGACAGAGACCGACAGAGCGGACAGAGGCCGCCAGAGTGGACAGAGACTGAAAGTGCGGACAGAGACAGACGATGCGGACAGAGACAGACAGTGCAGACAGAGACCAACAATGTGGACAGAGACCGACAGTGCAGACAGAGACCGACAGAGCAGACAGAGACTGATTCCGTGGATAGACACCGACAGTGTGGACAGTGATGGACAGTGCGCATAGAGAAAGACACTATGGACAAAGACAGACAGTGTGGACAGAGACCGACAGCGCGGGCAGAGACTGAAAGTGCGGACAGAGACCGACAGAGCGGACAGAGGCCGCCAGAGTGGACAGAGACTGAAAGTGCGGACAGAGACAGACAGTGCAGACAGAGACCAACAATGCGGACAGAGACCGACAGTGCAGACAGAGACCGACAGAGCAGACAGAGACTGACTCCGTGGATAGACACCGACAGTGCGGATAGAGAAAGACACGATGGACAAAGACAGACAGTGCGGACAGAGACAGACAGAGCGGACAGAGAAAGACAGTGCGGACAGAGACCGACAGTGCGGACAGAGACCGACAGTGCGGACAGAGACCGACAGTGCGGACAGAGACCGACAGTGCGGACAGAGACCGACAGTGCGGACAGAGACCGACAGTGCGGACAGAGACCGACAGTGCGGACAGACACCGACAGCGCGGATAGAGAAAGACACTGTGGACAAAGATAGACAGTCCGGATAGAGACCGACAGTGCAGACAGAGACTGACTACGCAGACAGACACTGACAGCGCGGATAGAGAAAGACACTGTGGACAAAGACCGACAGTGCGGACAGAGACCGACAGTGCAGACAAAGACACTGTGGACAGTGACCGACAGCGCAGACAGAGACTGACAGCACAGACAGAGACGGAGAGTGCGGACAGAGATGGACAGTGCAGATAGAGAAAGGCACTGTGGACAAAGACCGACAGTGCGGACAGAGACCGACTGTGCGGACCGAGACCGACAGTGCGGACATAGACCGACAGTGCGGACATAGACCGACAGTGCGGACATAGACCGACAGTGCGGACATAGACCGACAGTGCGGACATAGACCAACAGTGCGGACAGAGACAGACAGTGCGGACAGAGACAGACAGTGCGGACAGAGACAGACAGTGCGGACAGAGACAAACAGTGCGGACAGAGACAGACAGGGCAGACAGAGACCGACAGGGCGGACAGAGAGACAGGGCGGACAGAGAGACAGGGCGGACAGAGAGACAGGGAGGACAGAGACACAAAGTGCGGACAAAGACCGACAGCGCGGACAGTGACTGACAGCGTGGACAGAGACCGACAGCGTGGACAAAGACCGACAGCGTGGACAGAGACCGACAGTGCGGACAGAGACCGACAGTGCGGACAGAGACCAACAGTACGGACAGAGATGACAGTGCAGACAGAGACCCACAGTGCAGACAGAGACCGACAGTGCGGACAGAGACCGACAGTGCGGACAGAGGCCGACAGTGCGGACAGAGGCCGACAGTGCGGACAGAGTCTGACAGTGCGGACAGAGAGCGACAGTGCGGACATGAATGACACTGCGGACAGAGACGGAAAGTGCGGATAGAGACCGACAGCCCGGACAGATTCCGCCAGGGCGGACAGAGAGCGACAGTGCGGACAGAGACCGACAGTGCGGACAGAGACCGACAGTGCGGACAGAGACCGACAGTGCGGACAGAGACCGACAGTGCGGACAGAGACCGACAGTGCGGACAGAGACCGACAGTGCGGACAGAGACCGACAGCCCGGACAGATTCCGCCAGGGCGGACAGAGAGCGACAGTGCGGACAGAGACCGACAGTGCGGACAGAGACCGACAGTGCGGACAGAGACCGACAGTGCGGACAGAGACCGACAGTGCGGACAGAGACCGACAGAGCGGACAGAGACCGACAGTGCGGACAGAGACCGACAGTGCGGACAGAGACCGACAGTGCGGACAGAGACCCACAGTGCAGACAGACACAGACAGTGCGGACAGAGACTGACTACGCGGACAGACACTGACAGTGCGGATAGAGAAAGACACTATGGACAAAGACAGACAGTGCGGACAGACACAGACAGTGCGGACAGAGACGGACAGTGCGGACAGAGACAGACAGTGCGGACAGAGACAGACAGTGAGGACAGAGACAGACAGTGCGGACAGACACAGACAGTGCTGACAGACACAGGCAGTGCGGACAGACACAGGCAGTGCGGACAGAGACCGACAGCACGGGGAGAGACAGACAGTGCGGACAGTGACCGACAGTGCGGACAGAGACCGACAGAGCGGACAGAGGCCGCCAGTGTGGACAGAGACCGACAGTGCGGACAGAGACCGACAGTGTGGACAGAGACCGACAGCGTGGACAGAGACCGACAGAGCGCACAGAGACAGACAGAGCGGAGAGAGACAGACAGGGCGGACAGAGACAGACAGGGCGGACAGAGATAGACAGGGTGGACAGAGACCGACAGTGCGGACAGAGACCGACAGTGCGGACAGAGACCGTCAGTGCGGACAGTGGCCGACAGTGCGGACAGAGACCGACAGTGCGGACAGAGACCGACAGTGCGGACAGAGACCGACAGTGTGGACAGAGAAAGACACGATGGACAAAGACAGACAGTGTGGACAAAGACAGACAGCGCGGGCAGAGACTGAAAGTGCGGACAGAGACTGACAGTGCGGATAGAGACTGAAAGTGCGGACAGAGACCGACAGTGCAGACATAGACCGACAGTGCGGACAGAGACTGACAGTGCGGACAGAGGCCGACAGTGCGGACAGAGACCGACAGTGCGGCCAGAGACAGACAGTGCGGACAGAGACCGAAAGTGTGGACAGAAACAGACAGCGCGGGCAGAGACTGAAAGTGCGGACAGAGACCGCCAGAGCGGACAGAGGCCGCCAGAGCAGACAGAGACTGGAAGTGCGGACCAAGACAGACAGTGCGGACAGAAACAGACAGTGCAGACAGAGACCGACAGAGCAGACAGAGACTGACTACGCGGATAGACACTGACAGTGCGGATAGAGAAAGACACTATGGACAAAGACAGACAGTGCGGACAGAGACAGACAGTGCGGACAGTGACAGACAGTGCGGACAGAGACCGACAGTGCGGACAGAGACCGACAGTGCGGACAGAGACCGACAGTGCGGACAGAGACCGACATTGCGGACAGAGACCGACAGCGCGGACAGAGACCGACAGCGCGGACAGAGACCGACAGTGCGGACAGAGACCGACAGTGCGGACAGAGACAGACAGTGCGCACAGAGACCGACAGGGTGCACAGAGACCGACAGTGCGCACAGAGACCGGCAGTGCGGACAGAGAGCGACAGTGCAGACAGAGACCGACAGTGCGTACAGAGACCGACAGTGCGGACAGAGACCAACAGTGCGGACAGAGACCGACAGTGCGGATAGAGACCGACAGTGCGGACAGAGACCGACAGTGCGGACAGAGACCGACAGTGTGGACAGAGACCGACAGTGCGGACAGAGACCGACAGTGTGGACAGTGATGGACAGTGCGCATAGAGAAAGACACTATGGACAAAGACAGACAGTGTGGACAGAGACCGACAGCGCGGGCAGAGACCGCAAGTGCGGACAGAGACCGACAGAGCGGACAGAGGCCGCCAGAGTGGACAGAGACTGAAAGTGCGGACAGAGACAGACGATGCGGACAGAGACAGACAGTGCAGACAGAGACCAACAATGTGGACAGAGACCGACAGTGCAGACAGAGACCGACAGAGCAGACAGAGACTGATTCCGTGGATAGACACCGACAGTGTGGACAGTGATGGACAGTGCGCATAGAGAAAGACACTATGGACAAAGACAGACAGTGTGGACAGAGACCGACAGCGCGGGCAGAGACTGAAAGTGCGGACAGAGACCGACAGAGCGGACAGAGGCCGCCAGAGTGGACAGAGACTGAAAGTGCGGACAGAGACAGACAGTGCAGACAGAGACCAACAATGCGGACAGAGACCGACAGTGCAGACAGAGACCGACAGAGCAGACAGAGACTGACTCCGTGGATAGACACCGACAGTGCGGATAGAGAAAGACACGATGGACAAAGACAGACAGTGCGGACAGAGACAGACAGAGCGGACAGAGAAAGACAGTGCGGACAGAGACCGACAGTGCGGACAGAGACCGACAGTGCGGACAGAGACCGACAGTGCGGACAGAGACCGACAGTGCGGACAGAGACCGACAGTGCGGACAGAGACCGACAGTGCGGACAGAGACCGACAGTGCGGACAGACACCGACAGCGCGGATAGAGAAAGACACTGTGGACAAAGATAGACAGTCCGGATAGAGACCGACAGTGCAGACAGAGACTGACTACGCAGACAGACACTGACAGCGCGGATAGAGAAAGACACTGTGGACAAAGACCGACAGTGCGGACAGAGACCGACAGTGCAGACAAAGACACTGTGGACAGTGACCGACAGCGCAGACAGAGACTGACAGCACAGACAGAGACGGAGAGTGCGGACAGAGATGGACAGTGCAGATAGAGAAAGGCACTGTGGACAAAGACCGACAGTGCGGACAGAGACCGACTGTGCGGACCGAGACCGACAGTGCGGACATAGACCGACAGTGCGGACATAGACCGACAGTGCGGACATAGACCGACAGTGCGGACATAGACCGACAGTGCGGACATAGACCAACAGTGCGGACAGAGACAGACAGTGCGGACAGAGACAGACAGTGCGGACAGAGACAGACAGTGCGGACAGAGACAAACAGTGCGGACAGAGACAGACAGGGCAGACAGAGACCGACAGGGCGGACAGAGAGACAGGGCGGACAGAGAGACAGGGCGGACAGAGAGACAGGGAGGACAGAGACACAAAGTGCGGACAAAGACCGACAGCGCGGACAGTGACTGACAGCGTGGACAGAGACCGACAGCGTGGACAAAGACCGACAGCGTGGACAGAGACCGACAGTGCGGACAGAGACCGACAGTGCGGACAGAGACCAACAGTACGGACAGAGATGACAGTGCAGACAGAGACCCACAGTGCAGACAGAGACCGACAGTGCGGACAGAGACCGACAGTGCGGACAGAGGCCGACAGTGCGGACAGAGGCCGACAGTGCGGACAGAGTCTGACAGTGCGGACAGAGAGCGACAGTGCGGACATGAATGACACTGCGGACAGAGACGGAAAGTGCGGATAGAGACCGACAGCCCGGACAGATTCCGCCAGGGCGGACAGAGAGCGACAGTGCGGACAGAGACCGACAGTGCGGACAGAGACCGACAGTGCGGACAGAGACCGACAGTGCGGACAGAGACCGACAGTGCGGACAGAGACCGACAGTGCGGACAGAGACCGACAGCCCGGACAGATTCCGCCAGGGCGGACAGAGAGCGACAGTGCGGACAGAGACCGACAGTGCGGACAGAGACCGACAGTGCGGACAGAGACCGACAGTGCGGACAGAGACCGACAGTGCGGACAGAGACCGACAGAGCGGACAGAGACCGACAGTGCGGACAGAGACCGACAGTGCGGACAGAGACCGACAGTGCGGACAGAGACCCACAGTGCAGACAGACACAGACAGTGCGGACAGAGACTGACTACGCGGACAGACACTGACAGTGCGGATAGAGAAAGACACTATGGACAAAGACAGACAGTGCGGACAGACACAGACAGTGCGGACAGAGACGGACAGTGCGGACAGAGACAGACAGTGCGGACAGAGACAGACAGTGAGGACAGAGACAGACAGTGCGGACAGACACAGACAGTGCTGACAGACACAGGCAGTGCGGACAGACACAGGCAGTGCGGACAGAGACCGACAGCACGGGGAGAGACAGACAGTGCGGACAGTGACCGACAGTGCGGACAGAGACCGACAGAGCGGACAGAGGCCGCCAGTGTGGACAGAGACCGACAGTGCGGACAGAGACCGACAGTGTGGACAGAGACCGACAGCGTGGACAGAGACCGACAGAGCGCACAGAGACAGACAGAGCGGAGAGAGACAGACAGGGCGGACAGAGACAGACAGGGCGGACAGAGATAGACAGGGTGGACAGAGACCGACAGTGCGGACAGAGACCGACAGTGCGGACAGAGACCGTCAGTGCGGACAGTGGCCGACAGTGCGGACAGAGACCGACAGTGCGGACAGAGACCGACAGTGCGGACAGAGACCGACAGTGTGGACAGAGAAAGACACGATGGACAAAGACAGACAGTGTGGACAAAGACAGACAGCGCGGGCAGAGACTGAAAGTGCGGACAGAGACTGACAGTGCGGATAGAGACTGAAAGTGCGGACAGAGACCGACAGTGCAGACATAGACCGACAGTGCGGACAGAGACTGACAGTGCGGACAGAGGCCGACAGTGCGGACAGAGACCGACAGTGCGGCCAGAGACAGACAGTGCGGACAGAGACCGAAAGTGTGGACAGAAACAGACAGCGCGGGCAGAGACTGAAAGTGCGGACAGAGACCGCCAGAGCGGACAGAGGCCGCCAGAGCAGACAGAGACTGGAAGTGCGGACCAAGACAGACAGTGCGGACAGAAACAGACAGTGCAGACAGAGACCGACAGAGCAGACAGAGACTGACTACGCGGATAGACACTGACAGTGCGGATAGAGAAAGACACTATGGACAAAGACAGACAGTGCGGACAGAGACAGACAGTGCGGACAGTGACAGACAGTGCGGACAGAGACCGACAGTGCGGACAGAGACCGACAGTGCGGACAGAGACCGACAGTGCGGACAGAGACCGACATTGCGGACAGAGACCGACAGCGCGGACAGAGACCGACAGCGCGGACAGAGACCGACAGTGCGGACAGAGACCGACAGTGCGGACAGAGACAGACAGTGCGCACAGAGACCGACAGGGTGCACAGAGACCGACAGTGCGCACAGAGACCGGCAGTGCGGACAGAGAGCGACAGTGCAGACAGAGACCGACAGTGCGTACAGAGACCGACAGTGCGGACAGAGACCAACAGTGCGGACAGAGACCGACAGTGCGGATAGAGACCGACAGTGCGGACAGAGACCGACAGTGCGGACAGAGACCGACAGTGTGGACAGAGACCGACAGTGCGGACAGAGACCGACAGTGTGGACAGTGATGGACAGTGCGCATAGAGAAAGACACTATGGACAAAGACAGACAGTGTGGACAGAGACCGACAGCGCGGGCAGAGACCGCAAGTGCGGACAGAGACCGACAGAGCGGACAGAGGCCGCCAGAGTGGACAGAGACTGAAAGTGCGGACAGAGACAGACGATGCGGACAGAGACAGACAGTGCAGACAGAGACCAACAATGTGGACAGAGACCGACAGTGCAGACAGAGACCGACAGAGCAGACAGAGACTGATTCCGTGGATAGACACCGACAGTGTGGACAGTGATGGACAGTGCGCATAGAGAAAGACACTATGGACAAAGACAGACAGTGTGGACAGAGACCGACAGCGCGGGCAGAGACTGAAAGTGCGGACAGAGACCGACAGAGCGGACAGAGGCCGCCAGAGTGGACAGAGACTGAAAGTGCGGACAGAGACAGACAGTGCAGACAGAGACCAACAATGCGGACAGAGACCGACAGTGCAGACAGAGACCGACAGAGCAGACAGAGACTGACTCCGTGGATAGACACCGACAGTGCGGATAGAGAAAGACACGATGGACAAAGACAGACAGTGCGGACAGAGACAGACAGAGCGGACAGAGAAAGACAGTGCGGACAGAGACCGACAGTGCGGACAGAGACCGACAGTGCGGACAGAGACCGACAGTGCGGACAGAGACCGACAGTGCGGACAGAGACCGACAGTGCGGACAGAGACCGACAGTGCGGACAGAGACCGACAGTGCGGACAGACACCGACAGCGCGGATAGAGAAAGACACTGTGGACAAAGATAGACAGTCCGGATAGAGACCGACAGTGCAGACAGAGACTGACTACGCAGACAGACACTGACAGCGCGGATAGAGAAAGACACTGTGGACAAAGACCGACAGTGCGGACAGAGACCGACAGTGCAGACAAAGACACTGTGGACAGTGACCGACAGCGCAGACAGAGACTGACAGCACAGACAGAGACGGAGAGTGCGGACAGAGATGGACAGTGCAGATAGAGAAAGGCACTGTGGACAAAGACCGACAGTGCGGACAGAGACCGACTGTGCGGACCGAGACCGACAGTGCGGACATAGACCGACAGTGCGGACATAGACCGACAGTGCGGACATAGACCGACAGTGCGGACATAGACCGACAGTGCGGACATAGACCAACAGTGCGGACAGAGACAGACAGTGCGGACAGAGACAGACAGTGCGGACAGACACAGACAGTGCGGACAGAGACCGACAGTGCGGACAGAGACCGACAGTGCGGACAGAGACCGACAGTGCGGACAGAGACCGACAGTGCGGACAGAGACCGACAGTGCGGACAGAGACCGACAGTGCGGACAGAGACCGACACTGCGGACAGAGACCGACAGTGCGGACAAAGACCAACAGTGCAGACAGACACAGACAGTGCGGACAGAGACTGACTACGCGGACAGACACTGACAGTGCGGATAGAGAAAGACACTATGGACAAAGACAGACAGTGCGGACAGACACAGACAGTGCGGACAGAGACCGACAGTGCGGACAGAGACCAACAGTGCGGACAGAGACCGACAGTGCGGATAGAGACCGACAGTGCGGACAGAGACCGACAGTGCGGACAGAGACCGACAGTGTGGACAGAGACCGACAGTGCGGACAGAGACCGACAGTGTGGACAGTGATGGACAGTGCGCATAGAGAAAGACACTATGGACAAAGACAGACAGTGTGGACAGAGACCGACAGCGCGGGCAGAGACCGCAAGTGCGGACAGAGACCGACAGAGCGGACAGAGGCCGCCAGAGTGGACAGAGACTGAAAGTGCGGACAGAGACAGACGATGCGGACAGAGACAGACAGTGCAGACAGAGACCAACAATGTGGACAGAGACCGACAGTGCAGACAGAGACCGACAGAGCAGACAGAGACTGATTCCGTGGATAGACACCGACAGTGTGGACAGTGATGGACAGTGCACATAGAGAAAGACACTATGGACAAAGACAGACAGTGTGGACAGAGACCGACAGCGCGGGCAGAGACTGAAAGTGCGGACAGAGACCGACAGAGCGGACAGAGGCCGCCAGAGTGGACAGAGACTGAAAGTGCGGACAGAGACAGACAGTGCAGACAGAGACCAACAATGCGGACAGAGACCGACAGTGCAGACAGAGACCGACAGAGCAGACAGAGACTGACTCCGTGGATAGACACCGACAGTGCGGATAGAGAAAGACACGATGGACAAAGACAGACAGTGCGGACAGAGACAGACAGAGCGGACAGAGAAAGACAGTGCGGACAGAGACCGACAGTGCGGACAGAGACCGACAGTGCGGACAGAGACCGACAGTGCGGACAGAGACCGACAGTGCGGACAGAGACCGACAGTGCGGACAGAGACCGACAGTGCGGACAGAGACCGACAGTGCGGACAGACACCGACAGCGCGGATAGAGAAAGACACTGTGGACAAAGATAGACAGTCCGGATAGAGACCGACAGTGCAGACAGAGACTGACTACGCAGACAGACACTGACAGCGCGGATAGAGAAAGACACTGTGGACAAAGACCGACAGTGCGGACAGAGACCGACAGTGCAGACAAAGACACTGTGGACAGTGACCGACAGCGCAGACAGAGACTGACAGCACAGACAGAGACGGAGAGTGCGGACAGAGATGGACAGTGCAGATAGAGAAAGGCACTGTGGACAAAGACCGACAGTGCGGACAGAGACCGACTGTGCGGACCGAGACCGACAGTGCGGACATAGACCGACAGTGCGGACATAGACCGACAGTGCGGACATAGACCGACAGTGCGGACATAGACCGACAGTGCGGACATAGACCAACAGTGCGGACAGAGACAGACAGTGCGGACAGAGACAGACAGTGCGGACAGAGACAGACAGTGCGGACAGAGACAAACAGTGCGGACAGAGACAGACAGGGCAGACAGAGACCGACAGGGCGGACAGAGAGACAGGGCGGACAGAGAGACAGGGCGGACAGAGAGACAGGGAGGACAGAGACACAAAGTGCGGACAAAGACCGACAGCGCGGACAGTGACTGACAGCGTGGACAGAGACCGACAGCGTGGACAAAGACCGACAGCGTGGACAGAGACCGACAGTGCGGACAGAGACCGACAGTGCGGACAGAGACCAACAGTACGGACAGAGATGACAGTGCAGACAGAGACCCACAGTGCAGACAGAGACCGACAGTGCGGACAGAGACCGACAGTGCGGACAGAGGCCGACAGTGCGGACAGAGGCCGACAGTGCGGACAGAGTCTGACAGTGCGGACAGAGAGCGACAGTGCGGACATGAATGACACTGCGGACAGAGACGGAAAGTGCGGATAGAGACCGACAGCCCGGACAGATTCCGCCAGGGCGGACAGAGAGCGACAGTGCGGACAGAGACCGACAGTGCGGACAGAGACCGACAGTGCGGACAGAGACCGACAGTGCGGACAGAGACCGACAGTGCGGACAGAGACCGACAGTGCGGACAGAGACCGACAGCCCGGACAGATTCCGCCAGGGCGGACAGAGAGCGACAGTGCGGACAGAGACCGACAGTGCGGACAGAGACCGACAGTGCGGACAGAGACCGACAGTGCGGACAGAGACCGACAGTGCGGACAGAGACCGACAGAGCGGACAGAGACCGACAGTGCGGACAGAGACCGACAGTGCGGACAGAGACCGACAGTGCGGACAGAGACCCACAGTGCAGACAGAGACCGACAGTGCGGACAGAGACCGACAGTGCGGACAGAGACCGACAGTGCGGACAGAGACCGACAGTGCGGACAGAGACCGACAGCCCGGACAGATTCCGCCAGGGCGGACAGAGACCGACAGAGCGGACAGAGACCGACAGTGCGGACAGAGACCGACAGTGCGGACAGAGACCGACAGTGCGGACAGAGACCGACAGTGCGGACAGAGAGCGACAGTGCGGACAGAGAGCGACAGTGCAGACAGAGAGCGACAGTGCGGACAGAGAGCGACAGTGCGGACAGAGAGCGACAGTGCGGACAGAGAGCGACAGTGCGGACAGAGACAGACAGTGCGGACAGAGACAGACAGTGCGGACAGAGACAGACAGTGCGGACAGACACAGACAGTGCGGACAGACACAGACAGTGCGGACAGAGACCGACAGTGCGGACAAAGACCGACAGTGCGGACAAAGACCGACAGTGCGGACAGAGACAAACAGCGCGAACAGAGTCCGACAGTGCGGACATGAAAGACATTGCGGACAGAGGCGGAGAGTGCGGACAGACACCGACAGCGCGGATAGAGAAAGACACTGTGGACAAAGACAGACAGCCCGGTCAGAGACCGACAGTGCAGACAGAGAAAGACACTGTGGACAGTGACCGACAGCGCGGACAGAGACCGACAGTGCGGACAGAGACCGACAGTGCGGACAGAGACCGACAGTGCGGACAAAGACCGACAGTGCAGACAGAGACTGACAGTGTGGACAGAGACAGCCAGCGCGGGCAGAGACTGAAAGTGCGGACAGAGACTGACAGTGCGGATAGAGACTGAAAGTGCGGACAGAGACCGACAGTGCAGACAGAGACCGACAGGGCGGACAGAGACCGACAGTGCGGCCAGAGACAGACAGTGCGGACAGAGACAGACAGCGCGGGCAGAGACTGAAAGTGCGGACAGAGACCGACAGAGCGGACAGAGGCCGCCAGAGCAGACAGAGACTGAAAGTGCGGACCAGGACAGACAGTGCGGACAGAGGCAGACAGTGCGGACAGTGACAGACAGTGCGGACAGAGACAGACAGTGCGGACAGAGACCGACAGTGCGGACAGAGACAAACAGTGCGGACAAAGACCGACACTGCAGACAGACACAGGCAGTGCGGACAGAGACTGACTACGCGGACAGACACCGACAGTGCGGATAGAGAAAGACACTGTGGACAAAGACCGATAGTGCGGACAGAGACGGACAGTGCAGACAAAGACACTGTGGACAGTGACCGACAGCGCAGACAGAGACTGACAGCACAGACAGAGACGGAGAGTGCGGACAGAGATGGACAGTGCAGATAGAGAAAGGCACTGTGGACAAAGACCGACAGTGCGGACAGAGACCGACTGTGCGGACCGAGACCGACAGTGCGGACCGAGACCGACAGTGCGGACATAGACCGACAGTGCGGACATAGACCGACAGTGCGGACATAGACCGACAGTGCGGACAGAGACCGACTGTGCGGACCGAGACCGACAGTGCGGACCGAGACCGACAGTGCGGACATAGACCGACAGTGCGGACATAGACCGACAGTGCGGACATAGACCGACAGTGCGGACATAGACCGACAGTGCGGACATAGACCGACAGTGCGGACATAGACCGACAGTGCGGACATAGACCGACAGTGCGGACATAGACCGACAGTGCGGACAGAGACAGACAGTGCGGACAGAGACAGACAGTGCGGACAGAGACAGACAGTGCGGACAGAGACAGACAGGAAAGACAGAGACCGACAGGGCGGACAGAGAGACAGGGCGGACAGAGAGACAGGGCGGACAGAGAGACAGGGAGGACAGAGACACAAAGTGCGGACAAAGACCAACAGCGCGGACAGTGACTGACAGCGCGGACAGAGACCGACAGCGTGGACAGAGACCGACAGCGTGGACAGAGACCGACAGTGCGGACAGAGACCGACAGTGCGGACAGAGACCAACAGTACGGACAGAGATGACAGTGCAGACAGAGACCCACAGTGCAGACAGAGACCGACAGTGCGGACAGAGACCGACAGTGCGGACAGAAACCGACAGTGCGGACAGAGGCCGACAGTGCGGACAGAGGCCGACAGTGCGGACAGAGAGCGACAGTGCGGACATGAATGACACTGCGGACAGAGACGGAAAGTGCGGATAGAGACCGACAGTGCGGACAGAGAGCGACAGTGCGGACAGAGAGCGACAGTGCGGACAGAGACCGACAGTGCGGACAGAGAGCGACAGTGCGGACAGAGAGCGACAGTGCGGACAGAGAGCGACAGTGCGGACAGAGAGCGACAGTGCGGACAGAGAGCGACAGTGCGGACAGAGACAGACAGTGTGGACAGAGACAGACAGTGCGGACAGAGACAGACAGTGCGGACAGAGACAGACAGTGCGGACAGACACAGACAGTGCGGACAGACACAGACAGTGCGGACAGAGACCGACAGTGCGGACAAAGACCGACAGTGCGGACAAAGACCGACAGTGCGGACAGAGACAAACAGCGCGAACAGAGTCCGACAGTGCGGACATGAAAGACACTGTGGACAAAGACGGACAGCCCGGACAGAGACCGACAGTGCAGACAGAGAAAGACACTGTGGACAGTGACCGACAGCGCGGACAGAGACCGACAGTGCGGACAGAGACCGACAGTGCGGACAGAGACCGACAGTGCGGACAAAGACCGACAGTGCAGACAGAGACTGACAGTGTGGACAGAGACAGCCAGCGCGGGCAGAGACTGAAAGTGCGGACAGAGACTGACAGTGCGGATAGAGACTGAAAGTGCGGACAGAGACCGACAGTGCAGACAGAGACCGACAGGGCGGACAGAGACCGACAGTGCGGCCAGAGACAGACAGTGCGGACAGAGACAGACAGCGCGGGCAGAGACTGAAAGTGCGGACAGAGACCGACAGAGTGGACAGAGGCCGCCAGAGCAGACAGAGACTGAAAGTGCGGACCAGGACAGACAGTGCGGACAGAGGCAGACAGTGCGGACAGAGACAGACAGTGCGGACAGAGACCGACAGTGCGGACAGAGACAAACAGTGCGGACAAAGACCGACACTGCAGACAGAGACAGACAGTGCGGACAGAGACTGACTACGCGGACAGACACCGACAGTGCGGATAGAGAAAGACACTATGGACAAAGACAGACAGTGGGGACAGAGAACGACAGTGCGGGCAGAGACAGACAGTGCGGACAGAGACAGACAGTGCGGACAGAGACAGACAGTGCGGACAAAGACCGACAGTGCGGACAAAGACCGACAGTGCGGACAGAGACAAACAGCGCGAACAGAGTCCGACAGTGCGGACATGAAAGACATTGCGGACAGAGACGGAGAGTGCGGACAGACACCGACAGCGCGGATAGAGAAAGACACTGTGGACAAAGACAGACAGCCCGGACAGAGACCGACAGTGCAGACAGAGAAAGACACTGTGGACAGTGACCGACAGCGCGGACAGAGACCGACAGTGCGGACAGAGACCGACAGTGCGGACAGAGACCGACAGTGCGGACAAAGACCGACAGTGCAGACAGAGACTGACAGTGTGGACAGAGACAGCCAGCGCGGGCAGAGACTGAAAGTGCGGACAGAGACTGACAGTGCGGATAGAGACTGAAAGTGCGGACAGAGACCGACAGTGCAGACAGAGACCGACAGGGCGGACAGAGACCGACAGTGCGGCCAGAGACAGACAGTGCGGACAGAGACCGACAGAGCGGACAGAGGCCGCCAGAGCAGACAGAGACTGAAAGTGCGGACCAGGACAGACAGTGCGGACAGAGGCAGACAGTGCGGACAGAGACAGACAGTGCGGACAGAGACCGACAGTGCGGACAGAGACAAACAGTGCGGACAAAGACCGACACTGCAGACAGACACAGACAGTGCGGACAGAGACTGACTACGCGGACAGACACCGACAGTGCGGATAGAGAAAGACACTATGGACAAAGACAGACAGTGGGGACAGAGAACGACAGTGCGGGCAGAGACAGACAGTGCGGACAGAGACAGACAGTGCGGACAGAGACAGACAGTGCGGACAGAGACAGACAGTGCGGACAGAGACAGACAGTGCGGACAGACACAGGCAGTGCGGACAGACACAGGCAGTGCGGACAGAGACCGAGAGCGCGGGTAGAGACAGACAGTGCGGACAGTGACCGACAGTGCGGACAGAGTCCGACAGTGCGGACAGAGACCGACAGTGCGGACAGAGACAGACAGTGCGGCCAGAGACAGACAGTGCGGACAGAGACCGACAGAGCGGACAGAGGCCGCCAGTGTGGACAGACACCGACAGTGCGGACAGAGACCGACAGTGCGGACAGAGACCGACAGTGCGGACAGAGACCGACAGTGCGCACAGAGACAGACAGAGCGGAGAGAGACAGACAGGGCGGACAGAGACAGACAGGGCGGACAGGGACAGAAAGGGCGGACAGAGACCGACAGTGCGGACAGAGACCGTCAGTGCGGACAGTGACCGTCAGTGCGGACAGTGACCGACAGTGCGGACAGAGACCGACAGTGCGGACAGAGAAAGACACTGTGGACAGTGACCGACAGCGCGGACAGAGACTGACAGTGCGGACAGAGACCGACAGTGCGGACAGAGACCGACAGTGCGGACAGAGACCGACAGTGCGGACAGAGACTGACAGTGTGGACAGAGACAGACAGCGCGGGCAGAGACTGAAAGTGCGGACAGAGACCGACAGTGCAGACAGAGACCGACAGTGCGGACAGAGACCGACAGTGCGGACAGAGACCGACAGTGCGGACAGAGACCGACAGTGCAGACAGAGACCGACAGTGCGGCCAGAGACAAACAGTGCGGACAGAGACCGAAAGTGTGGACAGAAACAGACAGCGCGGGCAGAGACTGAAAGTGCGGACAGAGACCGGCAGAGCGGACAGAGGCCGCCAGAGCAGACAGAGACTGGAAGTGCGGACCAAGACAGTGCGGACAGAAACAGACAGTGCAGACAGAGACCGACAGAGCAGACAGAGACTGACTACACGGATAGACACTGACAGTGCGGATAGAGAAAGACACTATGGACAAAGACAGACAGTGGGGACAGAGAACGACAGTGCGGACAGAGACAGACAGTGCGGACAGAGACAGACAGTGCGGACAGAGACAGACAGTGCGGACAGAGACAGACAGTGCGGACAGAGACAGACAGTGCGGACAGAGACAGACAGTGCGGACAGACACAGGCAGTGCGGACAGATACAGGCAGTGCGGACAGAGACCGACAGTGCGGAGAGTGACCGACAGTGCGGACAGAGTCCGACAGTGCGGACAGAGACCGACAGTGCGGACAGAGACCGACAGTGCGGACAGAGACAGACAGTGCGGCCAGAGACAGACAGTGCCGACAGAGACCGACAGAGCGGACAGAGGCCGCCAGTGTGGACAGAGACCGACAGTGCGGACAGAGACCGACAGTGCGGACAGTGACCGACAGTGCGGACAGAGACCGACAGTGCGCACAGAGACAGACAGAGCGGAGAGAGACAGACAGGGCGGACAGAGACAGACAGGGCGGACAGAGATAGACAGGGCGGACAGAGACAGACAGTGTGGACATAGACCGACAGTGCGGACATAGACCGACAGTGCGGACATAGACCGACAGTGCGGACAGAGACTGACAGTGTGGACAGAGACAGACAGCGCGGGCAGAGACTGAAAGTGCGGACAGAGACCGACAGTGCAGACAGAGACCGACAGTGCGGACAGAGACCGACAGTGCGGACAGAGACCGACAGTGCGGACAGAGACCGACAGTGCAGACAGAGACCGACAGTGCGGCCAGAGACAAACAGTGCGGACAGAGACCGAAAGTGTGGACAGAAACAGACAGCGCGGGCAGAGACTGAAAGTGCGGACAGAGACCGGCAGAGCGGACAGAGGCCGCCAGAGCAGACAGAGACTGGAAGTGCGGACCAAGACAGTGCGGACAGAAACAGACAGTGCAGACAGAGACCGACAGAGCAGACAGAGACTGACTACACGGATAGACACTGACAGTGCGGATAGAGAAAGACACTATGGACAAAGACAGACAGTGGGGACAGAGAACGACAGTGCGGACAGAGACAGACAGTGCGGACAGAGACAGACAGTGCGGACAGAGACAGACAGTGCGGACAGAGACAGACAGTGCGGACAGAGACAGACAGTGCGGACAGAGACAGACAGTGCGGACAGACACAGGCAGTGCGGACAGATACAGGCAGTGCGGACAGAGACCGACAGTGCGGAGAGTGACCGACAGTGCGGACAGAGTCCGACAGTGCGGACAGAGACCGACAGTGCGGACAGAGACCGACAGTGCGGACAGAGACAGACAGTGCGGCCAGAGACAGACAGTGCCGACAGAGACCGACAGAGCGGACAGAGGCCGCCAGTGTGGACAGAGACCGACAGTGCGGACAGAGACCGACAGTGCGGACAGTGACCGACAGTGCGGACAGAGACCGACAGTGCGCACAGAGACAGACAGAGCGGAGAGAGACAGACAGGGCGGACAGAGACAGACAGGGCGGACAGAGATAGACAGGGCGGACAGAGACAGACAGTGTGGACATAGACCGACAGTGCGGACATAGACCGACAGTGCGGACATAGACCGACAGTGCGGACAGAGACCGACTGTGCGGACCGAGACCGACAGTGCGGACCGAGACCGACAGTGCGGACATAGACCGACAGTGCGGACATAGACGGACAGTGCGGACATAGACCGACAGTGCGGACATAGACCGACAGTGCGCACATAGACCGACAGTGCGGACATAGACCGACAGTGCGGACATAGACCGACAGTGCGGACAGAGACAGACAGTGCGGACAGAGACAGACAGTGCGGACAGAGACAGACAGTGCGGACAGAGACAGACAGGAAAGACAGAGACCGACAGGGCGGACAGAGAGACAGGACGGACAGAGAGACAGGGCGGACAGAGAGACAGGGAGGACAGAGACACAAAGTGCGGACAAAGACCGACAGCGCGGACAGTGACTGACAGCGCGGACAGAGACCGACAGCGTGGACAGAGACCGACAGCGTGGACAGAGACCGACAGTGCGGACAGAGACCGACAGTGCGGACAGAGACCAACAGTACGGACAGAGATGACAGTGCAGACAGAGACCCACAGTGCAGACAGAGACCGACAGTGCGGACAGAGACCGACAGTGCGGACAGAAACTGACAGTGCGGACAGAGGCCGACAGTGCGGACAGAGTCTGACACTGCGGACAGAGAGCGACAGTGCGGACATGAATGACACTGCGGACAGAGACGGAAAGTGTGGATAGAGACCGACAGTCGGACAGATTCCGCCAGGGCGGACAGAGACCGACAGTGCGGACAGAGACCGACAGTGCGGACAGAGAGCGACAGTGCGGACAGAGAGCGACAGTGCGGACAGAGACAGACAGTGCGGCCAGAGACAGACAGTGCCGACAGAGACCGACAGAGCGGACAGAGGCCGCCAGTGTGGACAGAGACCGACAGTGCGGACAGAGACCGACAGTGCGGACAGAGACCGACAGTGCGGACAGAGACCGACAGTGCGGACAGAGACCGACAGTGCGGACAGAGACCGACAGTGTGGACAGAGAAAGACACTATGGACAAAGACAGACAGTGTGGACAGAGACAGACAGCGCGGGCAGAGACTGAAAGTGCGGACAGAGACCGACAGTGCAGACAGAGACCGACAGTGCGGACAGAGACCGACAGTGCGGACAGAGACCGACAGTGCAGACAGAGGCCGACAGTGCGGCCAGAGACAGACAGTGCGGACAGAGACCGAAAGTGTGGACAGAAACAGACAGCGCGGGCAGAGACTGAAAGTGCGGACAGAGACCGCCAGAGCGGACAGAGGCCGCCAGAGCAGACAGAGACTGGAAGTGCGGACCAAGACAGACAGTGCGGACAGAAACAGACAGTGCAGACAGAGACCGACAGAGCAGACAGAGACTGAGTACACGGATAGACATTGACAGTGCGGATAGAGAAAGACACGATGGACAAAGACAGACAGTGCGGACAGAGACAGACAGAGCGGACAGAGAAAGACAGTGCGGACAGACACAGACAGTGCGGACAGAGACCGACAGTGCAGACAGAGACCGACAGTGCGGACAGAGACCGTCAGTGCGGACAGTGACCTACAGTGCGGACAGAGACCGACAGTGCGGACAGAGACCGACAGTGTGGACAGAGAAAGACACTATGGACAAAGACAGACAGTGTGGACAGAGACAGACAGCGCGGGCAGAGACCGACAGTGCGGACAGAGACCGACAGTGCGGACAGAGACCGACAGTGCGGACAGAGACCGACAGTGCGGACAGAGACCGACAGTGCGGACAGAGACCGACAGTGCGGACAGAGACCGACAGTGCGGACAGAGACCGACAGTGCGGACAGAGACCGACAGTGCGGGCAGAGACCGACAGTGCGGACAGAGACCGACAGCGCGGATAGAGAAAGACACTGTGGACAAAGACCGACAGTGCGGACAGAGACCGACAGTGCAGACAGAGAAAGACACTGTGGACAGTGACCGACAGCGCAGACAGAGACTGACAGCACAGACAGAGACGGAGAGGGCGGACAGAGATGGACAGTGCAGATAGAGAAAGGCACTGTGGACAAAGACCGACAGTGCGGACAGAGACCGACAGTGCGGACCGAGACCGACAGTGCGGACCGAGACCGACAGTGCGGACATAGACCGACAGTGCGGACATAGACCGACAGTGCGGACAGAGACAGAAAGGGCGGACAGAGACAGAAAGGGCGGACAGAGAGCGACAGTGCGGACAGAGAGCGACAGTGCGGACAGAGACCGTCAGTGGGGACAGTGACCGTCAGTGCGGACAGTGACCGACAGTGCGGACAGAGACCGACAGTGCGGACAGAGAAAGACACTGTGGACAGTGACCGACAGCGCGGACAGAGACTGACAGTGCGGACAGAGACCGACAGTGCGGACAGAGACAGACAGTGCGGACAGAGACAGACAGTGCGGACAGAGACAGACAGTGCGGACAGACACAGGCAGTGCGGACAGACACAGGCAGTGCGGACAGAGACCGACAGCGCGGGTAGAGACAGACAGTGCGGACAGTGACCGACAGTGCGGACAGAGTCCGACAGTGCGGACAGAGACCGACAGTGCGGACAGAGACCGACAGTGCGGACAGAGACAGACAGTGCGGCCAGAGACAGACAGTGCGGACAGAGACCGACAGAGCGGACAGAGGCCGCCAGTGTGGACAGACACCGACAGTGCGGACAGAGACCGACAGTGCGGACAGAGACCGACAGTGCGGACAGAGACCGACAGTGCGCACAGAGACAGACAGAGCGGAGAGAGACAGACAGGGCGGACAGAGACAGACAGGGCGGACAGGGACAGAAAGGGCGGACAGAGACCGACAGTGCGGACAGAGACCGTCAGTGCGGACAGTGACCGTCAGTGCGGACAGTGACCGACAGTGCGGACAGAGACCGACAGTGCGGACAGAGAAAGACACTGTGGACAGTGACCGACAGCGCGGACAGAGACTGACAGTGCGGACAGAGACCGACAGTGCGGACAGAGACCGACAGTGCGGACAGAGACCGACAGTGCGGACAGAGACTGACAGTGTGGACAGAGATGGACAGTGCGGATGGAGAAAGGCACTATGGACAAAGACAGACAGTGTGGACAGAGACAGACAGCGCGGGCAGAGACTGAAAGTGCGGACAGAGACTGACAGTGCGGATAGAGACTGAAAGTGCGGACAGAGACCGACAGGGCGGACAGAGACCGACAGGGCGGACAGAGACCGACAGTGCGGCCAGAGACAGACAGTGCGGACAGAGACAGACAGCGCGGGCAGAGACTGAAAGTGCGGACAGAGACCGACAGAGCGGACAGAGGCCGCCAGAGCAGACAGAGACTGAAAGTGCGGACCAGGACAGACAGTGCGGACAGAGGCAGACAGTGCGGACAGAGACAGACAGTCCGGACAGAGACCGACAGTGCGGACAGAGACAAAGAGTGCGGACAAAGACCGACACTGCAGACAGACACAGACAGTGCGGACAGAGACTGACTACGCGGACAGACACCGACAGTGCGGATAGAGAAAGACACTATGGACAAAGACAGACAGTGTGGACAGAGACAGACAGCGCGGGCAGAGACTGAAAGTGCGGACAGAGACCGACAGTGCAGACAGAGACCGACAGTGCGGACAGAGACCGACAGTGCGGACAGAGACCGACAGTGCGGACAGAGACCGACAGTGCAGACAGAGACCGACAGTGCGGCCAGAGACAAACAGTGCGGACAGAGACCGAAAGTGTGGACAGAAACAGACAGCGCGGGCAGAGACTGAAAGTGCGGACAGAGACCGGCAGAGCGGACAGAGGCCGCCAGAGCAGACAGAGACTGGAAGTGCGGACCAAGACAGTGCGGACAGAAACAGACAGTGCAGACAGAGACCGACAGAGCAGACAGAGACTGACTACACGGATAGACACTGACAGTGCGGATAGAGAAAGACACTATGGACAAAGACAGACAGTGGGGACAGAGAACGACAGTGCGGACAGAGACAGACAGTGCGGACAGAGACAGACAGTGCGGACAGAGACAGACAGTGCGGACAGAGACAGACAGTGCGGACAGAGACAGACAGTGCGGACAGACACAGGCAGTGCGGACAGATACAGGCAGTGCGGACAGAGACCGACAGTGCGGAGAGTGACCGACAGTGCGGACAGAGTCCGACAGTGCGGACAGAGACCGACAGTGCGGACAGAGACCGACAGTGCGGACAGAGACAGACAGTGCGGCCAGGGACAGACAGTGCCGACAGAGACCGACAGTGCGCACAGAGACAGACAGAGCGGAGAGAGACAGACAGGGCGGACAGAGACAGACAGGGCGGACAGAGATAGACAGGGCGGACAGAGACAGACAGTGTGGACATAGACCGACAGTGCGGACATAGACCGACAGTGCGGACATAGACCGACAGTGCGGACAGAGACCGACTGTGCGGACCGAGACCGACAGTGCGGACCGAGACCGACAGTGCGGACATAGACCGACAGTGCGGACATAGACGGACAGTGCGGACATAGACCGACAGTGCGGACATAGACCGACAGTGCGCACATAGACCGACAGTGCGGACATAGACCGACAGTGCGGACATAGACCGACAGTGCGGACAGAGACAGACAGTGCGGACAGAGACAGACAGTGCGGACAGAGACAGACAGTGCGGACAGAGACAGACAGGAAAGACAGAGACCGACAGGGCGGACAGAGAGACAGGACGGACAGAGAGACAGGGCGGACAGAGAGACAGGGAGGACAGAGACACAAAGTGCGGACAAAGACCGACAGCGCGGACAGTGACTGACAGCGCGGACAGAGACCGACAGCGTGGACAGAGACCGACAGCGTGGACAGAGATCGACAGTGCGGACAGAGACCGACAGTGCGGACAGAGACCAACAGTACGGACAGAGATGACAGTGCAGACAGAGACCCACAGTGCAGACAGAGACCGACAGTGCGGACAGAGACCGACAGTGCGGACAGAAACCGACAGTGCGGACAGAGGCCGACAGTGCGGACAGAGTCTGACACTGCGGACAGAGAGCGACAGTGCGGACATGAATGACACTGCGGACAGAGACGGAAAGTGTGGATAGAGACCGACAGCCCGGACAGATTCCGCCAGGGCGGACAGAGAGCGACAGTGCGGACAGAGACCGACAGTGCGGACAGAGACCGACAGTGCGGACAGAGACCGACAGTGCGGACAGAGTCTGACAGTGCGGACAGAGAGCGACAGTGCGGACAGAGACAGACAGTGCGGCCAGAGACAGACAGTGCCGACAGAGACCGACAGAGCGGACAGAGGCCGCCAGTGTGGACAGAGACCGACAGTGCGGACAGAGACCGACAGTGCGGACAGAGACCGACAGTGCGCACAGAGACAGACAGAGCGGAGAGAGACAGACAGGGCGGACAGAGACAGACAGGGCGGACAGAGATAGACAGGGCGGACAGAGACCGACAGTGCGGACAGAGAGCGACAGTGCGGACAGAGACCGACAGTGCGGACAGAGACCGACAGTGCGGACAGAGACCGACAGTGTGGACAGAGAAAGACACTATGGACAAAGACAGACAGTGTGGACAGAGACAGACAGCGCGGGCAGAGACTGAAAGTGCGGACAGAGACCGACAGTGCAGACAGAGACCGACAGTGCGGACAGAGACCGACAGTGCGGACAGAGACCGACAGTGCAGACAGAGGCCGACAGTGCGGCCAGAGACAGACAGTGCGGACAGAGACCGAAAGTGTGGACAGAAACAGACAGCGCGGGCAGAGACTGAAAGTGCGGACAGAGACCGCCAGAGCGGACAGTGACCGTCAGTGCGGACAGTGACCGACAGTGCGGACAGAGACCGACAGTGCGGACAGAGAAAGACACTGTGGACAGTGACCGACAGCGCGGACAGAGACTGACAGTGCGGACAGAGACCGACAGTGCGGACAGAGACCGACAGTGCGGACAGAGACCGACAGTGCGGACAGAGACTGACAGTGTGGACAGAGATGGACAGTGCGGATGGAGAAAGGCACTATGGACAAAGACAGACAGTGTGGACAGAGACAGACAGCGCGGGCAGAGACTGAAAGTGCGGACAGAGACTGACAGTGCGGATAGAGACTGAAAGTGCGGACAGAGACCGACAGGGCGGACAGAGACCGACAGGGCGGACAGAGACCGACAGTGCGGCCAGAGACAGACAGTGCGGACAGAGACAGACAGCGCGGGCAGAGACTGAAAGTGCGGACAGAGACCGACAGAGCGGACAGAGGCCGCCAGAGCAGACAGAGACTGAAAGTGCGGACCAGGACAGACAGTGCGGACAGAGGCAGACAGTGCGGACAGAGACAGACAGTCCGGACAGAGACCGACAGTGCGGACAGAGACAAAGAGTGCGGACAAAGACCGACACTGCAGACAGACACAGACAGTGCGGACAGAGACTGACTACGCGGACAGACACCGACAGTGCGGATAGAGAAAGACACTATGGACAAAGACAGACAGTGTGGACAGAGACAGACAGCGCGGGCAGAGACTGAAAGTGCGGACAGAGACCGACAGTGCAGACAGAGACCGACAGTGCGGACAGAGACCGACAGTGCGGACAGAGACCGACAGTGCGGACAGAGACCGACAGTGCAGACAGAGACCGACAGTGCGGCCAGAGACAAACAGTGCGGACAGAGACCGAAAGTGTGGACAGAAACAGACAGCGCGGGCAGAGACTGAAAGTGCGGACAGAGACCGGCAGAGCGGACAGAGGCCGCCAGAGCAGACAGAGACTGGAAGTGCGGACCAAGACAGTGCGGACAGAAACAGACAGTGCAGACAGAGACCGACAGAGCAGACAGAGACTGACTACACGGATAGACACTGACAGTGCGGATAGAGAAAGACACTATGGACAAAGACAGACAGTGGGGACAGAGAACGACAGTGCGGACAGAGACAGACAGTGCGGACAGAGACAGACAGTGCGGACAGAGACAGACAGTGCGGACAGAGACAGACAGTGCGGACAGAGACAGACAGTGCGGACAGACACAGGCAGTGCGGACAGATACAGGCAGTGCGGACAGAGACCGACAGTGCGGAGAGTGACCGACAGTGCGGACAGAGTCCGACAGTGCGGACAGAGACCGACAGTGCGGACAGAGACCGACAGTGCGGACAGAGACAGACAGTGCGGCCAGAGACAGACAGTGCCGACAGAGACCGACAGTGCGCACAGAGACAGACAGAGCGGAGAGAGACAGACAGGGCGGACAGAGACAGACAGGGCGGACAGAGATAGACAGGGCGGACAGAGACAGACAGTGTGGACATAGACCGACAGTGCGGACATAGACCGACAGTGCGGACATAGACCGACAGTGCGGACAGAGACCGACTGTGCGGACCGAGACCGACAGTGCGGACCGAGACCGACAGTGCGGACATAGACCGACAGTGCGGACATAGACGGACAGTGCGGACATAGACCGACAGTGCGGACATAGACCGACAGTGCGCACATAGACCGACAGTGCGGACATAGACCGACAGTGCGGACATAGACCGACAGTGCGGACAGAGACAGACAGTGCGGACAGAGACAGACAGTGCGGACAGAGACAGACAGTGCGGACAGAGACAGACAGGAAAGACAGAGACCGACAGGGCGGACAGAGAGACAGGACGGACAGAGAGACAGGGCGGACAGAGAGACAGGGAGGACAGAGACACAAAGTGCGGACAAAGACCGACAGCGCGGACAGTGACTGACAGCGCGGACAGAGACCGACAGCGTGGACAGAGACCGACAGCGTGGACAGAGATCGACAGTGCGGACAGAGACCGACAGTGCGGACAGAGACCAACAGTACGGACAGAGATGACAGTGCAGACAGAGACCCACAGTGCAGACAGAGACCGACAGTGCGGACAGAGACCGACAGTGCGGACAGAAACCGACAGTGCGGACAGAGGCCGACAGTGCGGACAGAGTCTGACACTGCGGACAGAGAGCGACAGTGCGGACATGAATGACACTGCGGACAGAGACGGAAAGTGTGGATAGAGACCGACAGCCCGGACAGATTCCGCCAGGGCGGACAGAGAGCGACAGTGCGGACAGAGACCGACAGTGCGGACAGAGACCGACAGTGCGGACAGAGTCTGACAGTGCGGACAGAGAGCGACAGTGCGGACAGAGACAGACAGTGCGGCCAGAGACAGACAGTGCCGACAGAGACCGACAGAGCGGACAGAGGCCGCCAGTGTGGACAGAGACCGACAGTGCGGACAGAGACCGACAGTGCGGACAGAGACCGACAGTGCGCACAGAGACAGACAGAGCGGAGAGAGACAGACAGGGCGGGCAGAGACAGACAGGGCGGACAGAGATAGACAGGGCGGACAGAGACCGACAGTGCGGACAGAGAGCGACAGTGCGGACAGAGACCGACAGTGCGGACAGAGACCGACAGTGCGGACAGAGACCGACAGTGTGGACAGAGAAAGACACTATGGACAAAGACAGACAGTGTGGACAGAGACAGACAGCGCGGGCAGAGACTGAAAGTGCGGACAGAGACCGACAGTGCAGACAGAGACCGACAGTGCGGACAGAGACCGACAGTGCGGACAGAGACCGACAGTGCAGACAGAGGCCGACAGTGCGGCCAGAGACAGACAGTGCGGACAGAGACCGAAAGTGTGGACAGAAACAGACAGCGCGGGCAGAGACTGAAAGTGCGGACAGAGACCGCCAGAGCGGACAGAGGCCGCCAGAGCAGACAGAGACTGGAAGTGCGGACCAAGACAGACAGTGCGGACAGAAACAGACAGTGCGGACAGAGACCGACAGTGCGGACAGAGACCGACAGTGCGGACAGTGACCTACAGTGCGGACAGAGACCGACAGTGCGGACGGAGACCGACAGTGTGGATAGAGAAAGACACTATGGACAAAGACAGACA
Source organism: Mustelus asterias (assembly GCF_964213995.1). Taxonomy (NCBI): domain Eukaryota; kingdom Metazoa; phylum Chordata; class Chondrichthyes; order Carcharhiniformes; family Triakidae; genus Mustelus; species Mustelus asterias. The sequence goes on along the minus strand of NC_135809.1, from coordinate 61,745,297 downwards.
GTGTGGACAGAGACAGACAGCGCGGGCAGAGACTGAAAGTGCGGACAGAGACTGACAGTGCGGATAGAGACTGAAAGTGCGGACAGAGACCGACAGTGCAGACAGAGACCGACAGTGCGGACAGAGACCGACAGTGCGGACAGAGACCGACAGTGCAGACAGAGACCGACAGTGCGGCCAGAGACAGACAGTGCGGACAGAGACCGAAAGTGTGGACAGAAACAGACAGCACGGGCAGAGACTGAAAGTGCGGACAGAGGCCGCCAGAGCAGACAGAGACTGGAAGTGCGGACCAAGACAGACAGTGCGGACAGAAACAGACAGTGCAGACAGAGACCGACAGAGCAGACAGAGACTGACTACACGGATAGACACTGACAGTGCGGATAGAGAAAGACACTATGGACAAAGACAGACAGTGCGGACAGAGACAGACAGAGCGGACAGAGAAAGACAGTGCGGACAGACACAGACAGTGCGGACAGAGACCGACAGTGCGGACAGAGACCGACAGTGCGGACAGAGACCGACAGTGCGGACAGAGACCGACAGTGCGGACAGAGACCGACAGTGCGGACAGAGACCGACAGTGCGGACAGAGACCGACAGTGCGGGCAGCGACCGACAGTGCGGACAGAGACCGACAGCGCGGATAGAGAAAGACACTGTGGACAAAGACCGACAGTGCGGACAGAGACCGACAGTGCAGACAGAGAAAGACACTGTGGACAGTGACCGACAGCGCAGACAGAGACTGACAGCACAGACAGAGACGGAGAGGGCGGACAGAGATGGACAGTGCAGATAGAGAAAGGCACTGTGGACAAAGACCGACAGTGCTCACAGAGACCGACAGTGCGCACAGAGACCGACAGTGCGGACAGAGACCGAAAGTGCGGACAGAGACCGACAGTGCGGACAGAGACCGGCAGTGCGGACAGAGAGCGACAGTGCAGACAGAGACCGACAGTGCCTCCAGAGACCGACAGTGCGGACAGAGACCGACAGTGCGGACAGAGACCGACAGTGCGGACAGAGACCGACAGTGCGGACAGAGACCGACAGTGTGGACAGAGATGGACAGTGCGGACAGAGACCAACAGTGTGGACAGTGATGGACAGTGCGCATAGAGAAAGACACTATGGACAAAGACAGACAGTGTGGACAGAGACCGATAGCGCGGGCAGAGACCGCAAGTGCGGACAGAGACCGACAGAGCGGACAGAGGCCGCCAGAGTGGACAGTGACTGAAAGTGCGGACAGTGACAGACGATGCGGACAGAGACAGACAGTGCAGACAGAGACCAACAATGCGGACACAGACCGACAGTGCAGACAGAGACCGACAGAGCAGACAGAGACTGACTACGCGGATAGACACTGACAGTGCGGATAGAGAAAGACACGATGGACAAAGACAGACAGTGCGGACAGACACAGACAGAGCGGACAGAGAAAGACAGTGCGGACAGAGACCGACAGTGCGGACAGAGACCGACAGTGCGGACAGAGACCGACAGTGCGGACAGAGACCGACAGTGCGGACAGAGACCGACAGTGCGGACAGAGACCGACAGTGCGGACAGAGACCGACAGTGCGGACAGAGACCGACAGTGCGGGCAGAGACCGACAGTGCGGGCAGAGACCGACAGTGCGGGCAGAGACCGACAGTGCGGGCAGAGACCGACAGTGCGGACAGAGACAGACAGTGCGGCCAGAGACAGACAGTGCGGACAGAGACCGACAGAGCGGACAGAGGCCGCCAGTGTGGACAGAGACCGACAGTGCGGACAAAGAGTGACAGTGCGGACAGAGACCGACAGTGCGCACAGAGACAGACAGAGCGGAGAGAGACAGACAGGGCGGACAGAGACAGACAGGGCGGACAGAGATAGACAGGGCGGACAGAGACCGACAGTGCGGGCAGAGACTGAAAGTGCGGACAGAGACCGACAGAGCGGACAGAGGCCGCCAGAGCAGACAGAGACTGAAAGTGCGGACCAGGACAGACAGTGCGGACAGAGGCAGACAGTGCGGACAGAGACAGACAGTGCGGACAGAGACCGAAAGTGTGGACAGAAACAGACAGCGCGGGCAGAGACTGAAAGTGCGGACAGAGAGCGCCAGAGCGGACAGAGGCCGCCAGAGCAGACAGAGACTGGAAGTGCGGACCAAGACAGACAGTGCGGACAGAAACAGACAGTGCAGACAGAAACCGACAGAGCAGACAGAGACTGACTACACGGATAGACACTGACAGTGCGGATAGAGAAAGACACTATGGACAAAGACAGACAGTGCGGACAGAGACAGACAGAGCGGACAGAGAAAGACAGTGCGGACAGACACAGACAGTGCGGACAGAGACCGACAGTGCGGACAGAGACCGACAGTGCGGACAGAGACCGACAGTGCGGACAGAGACCGACAGTGCGGACAGAGACCGACAGTGCGGACAGAGACCGACAGTGCGGACAGAGACCGACACTGCGGACAGAGACCGACAGTGCGGACAAAGACCAACAGTGCAGACAGACACAGACAGTGCGGACAGAGACTGACTACGCGGACAGACACTGACAGTGCGGATAGAGAAAGACACTATGGACAAAGACAGACAGTGCGGACAGAGACAGACAGTGCGGACAGAGACGGACAGTGCGGACAGAGACAGACAGTGCGGACAGAGACAGACAGTGAGGACAGAGACAGACAGTGCGGACAGACACAGACAGTGCTGACAGACACAGGCAGTGCGGACAGACACAGGCAGTGCGGACAGAGACCGACAGCACGGGGAGAGACAGACAGTGCGGACAGTGACCGACAATGCGGACAGAGACCGACAGAGCGGACAGAGGCCGCCAGTGTGGACAGAGACCGACAGTGCGGACAGAGACCGACAGTGTGGACAGAGACCGACAGCGTGGACAGAGACCGACAGAGCGCACAGAGACAGACAGAGCGGAGAGAGACAGACAGGGCGGACAGAGACAGACAGGGCGGACAGAGATAGACAGGGTGGACAGAGACCGACAGTGCGGACAGAGACCGACAGTGCGGACAGAGACCGTCAGTGCGGACAGTGACCGACAGTGCGGACAGAGACCGACAGTGCGGACAGAGACCGACAGTGCGGACAGAGACCGACAGTGCGGACAGAGACCGACAGTGTGGACAGAGAAAGACACGATGGACAAAGACAGACAGTGTGGACAGAGACTGACAGTGCGGATAGAGACTGAAAGTGCGGACAGAGACCGACAGTGCAGACATAGACCGACAGTGCGGACAGAGACTGACAGTGCGGACAGAGGCCGACAGTGCGGACAGAGACCGACAGTGCGGCCAGAGACAGACAGTGCGGACAGAGACCGAAAGTGTGGACAGAAACAGACAGCGCGGGCAGAGACTGAAAGTGCGGACAGAGACCGCCAGAGCGGACAGAGGCCGCCAGAGCAGACAGAGACTGGAAGTGCGGACCAAGACAGACAGTGCGGACAGAAACAGACAGTGCAGACAGAGACCGACAGAGCAGACAGAGACTGACTACGCGGATAGACACTGACAGTGCGGATAGAGACAGACACTATGGACAAAGACAGACAGTGCGGACAGAGACAGACAGAGCGGACAGAGAAAGACAGTGCGGACAGACACAGACAGTGCGGACAGAGACCGACAGTGCGGACAGAGACCGACAGTGCGGACAGAGACCGACAGTGCGGACAGAGACCGACAGTGCGGACAGAGACCGACAGTGCGGACAGAGACCGACAGTGCGGACAGAGACCGACAGTGCGGACAGAGACCGACACTGCGGACAGAGACCGACAGTGCGGACAAAGACCAACGGTGCAGACAGACACAGACAGTGCGGACAGAGACTGACTACGCGGACAGACACTGACAGTGCGGATAGAGAAAGACACTATGGACAAAGACAGACAGTGCGGACAGAGACAGACAGTGCGGACAGAGACGGACAGTGCGGACAGAGACCGACAGTGCGGACAGAGACCGACAGTGCGGACAGAAACCGACAGTGCGGACAGAGGCCGACAGTGCGGACAGAGTCTGACACTGCGGACAGAGAGCGACAGTGCGGACATGAATGACACTGCGGACAGAGACGGAAAGTGTGGATAGAGACCGACAGCCCGGACAGATTCCGCCAGGGCGGACAGAGAGCGACAGTGCGGACAGAGACCGACAGTGCGGACAGAGACCGACAGTGCGGACAGAGTCTGACAGTGCGGACAGAGAGCGACAGTGCGGACAGAGACAGACAGTGCGGCCAGAGACAGACAGTGCCGACAGAGACCGACAGAGCGGACAGAGGCCGCCAGTGTGGACAGAGACCGACAGTGCGGACAGAGACCGACAGTGCGGACAGAGACCGACAGTGCGCACAGAGACAGACAGAGCGGAGAGAGACAGACAGGGCGGGCAGAGACAGACAGGGCGGACAGAGATAGACAGGGCGGACAGAGACCGACAGTGCGGACAGAGAGCGACAGTGCGGACAGAGACCGACAGTGCGGACAGAGACCGACAGTGCGGACAGAGACCGACAGTGTGGACAGAGAAAGACACTATGGACAAAGACAGACAGTGTGGACAGAGACAGACAGCGCGGGCAGAGACTGAAAGTGCGGACAGAGACCGACAGTGCAGACAGAGACCGACAGTGCGGACAGAGACCGACAGTGCGGACAGAGACCGACAGTGCAGACAGAGGCCGACAGTGCGGCCAGAGACAGACAGTGCGGACAGAGACCGAAAGTGTGGACAGAAACAGACAGCGCGGGCAGAGACTGAAAGTGCGGACAGAGACCGCCAGAGCGGACAGTGACCGTCAGTGCGGACAGTGACCGACAGTGCGGACAGAGACCGACAGTGCGGACAGAGAAAGACACTGTGGACAGTGACCGACAGCGCGGACAGAGACTGACAGTGCGGACAGAGACCGACAGTGCGGACAGAGACCGACAGTGCGGACAGAGACCGACAGTGCGGACAGAGACTGACAGTGTGGACAGAGATGGACAGTGCGGATGGAGAAAGGCACTATGGACAAAGACAGACAGTGTGGACAGAGACAGACAGCGCGGGCAGAGACTGAAAGTGCGGACAGAGACTGACAGTGCGGATAGAGACTGAAAGTGCGGACAGAGACCGACAGGGCGGACAGAGACCGACAGGGCGGACAGAGACCGACAGTGCGGCCAGAGACAGACAGTGCGGACAGAGACAGACAGCGCGGGCAGAGACTGAAAGTGCGGACAGAGACCGACAGAGCGGACAGAGGCCGCCAGAGCAGACAGAGACTGAAAGTGCGGACCAGGACAGACAGTGCGGACAGAGGCAGACAGTGCGGACAGAGACAGACAGTCCGGACAGAGACCGACAGTGCGGACAGAGACAAAGAGTGCGGACAAAGACCGACACTGCAGACAGACACAGACAGTGCGGACAGAGACTGACTACGCGGACAGACACCGACAGTGCGGATAGAGAAAGACACTATGGACAAAGACAGACAGTGTGGACAGAGACAGACAGCGCGGGCAGAGACTGAAAGTGCGGACAGAGACC